>NC_138998.1:82237489-82837489 GCF_964374135.1 Grampus griseus
CTCAAGTTTTTTTAAATAAAAGATATCCCTTTTTATTACATACATCTTGTCCTTCAAGATTCAGCTGCAGTAACTCTACGCCAAGAAGCCTTCCTGGACTCTCTCTCCCTAATTAGCCTAATCAGGACTTTAATTTTCATACACTATAAATTTCATCATAGGTAGCCTTAATCCTAATGCCTAGCTCTCCCCATCTCATTGTAGATTGACAAACACGTCTCAATAACACAACCAGCAGAGAAAAGAGCTCTACTCTCCCCACACCCCCTCTAAGAGACAGAGAGATGTGCCTGGAGCCATTTTCCACTTCTTGTTGGCCTGAAGAGTGAAAAAATTTAGATTTTCTCTAATGGCCTGAACCTCTGAACAGGCCTTTCCCTACATATTGAATCTGTGTATGTGTGTGTGTGTGTGTGTGTGTGTGTGTGTGTGTGTGTGTGTTTGTATGTGTATGTATGTGCTTGTGAGTTGGCAGACAATTATGCTATAGTCATGGATACGGTCCTAAAACATATCTAAATTATATTCTTCACTTTTTCATACCCCAAGGCAAAGAGAATATTCTTGTGGATCTATCAAAATGTTCATCTCCACTCTGAGAGACACACAGAAGGGACCATTTAGGCGAATCGTTTCTGGTTTCTATTCCGAATTCCAAAAGATTCTACCAACTCATACTGAAAAAAAATAAAAACAAAAAATTAGCCTCAGGACTTACTTGACCATATATATGCCTCCAGGAAAGAACATTAATATTGAACATGATTCATAAGGAAAGGCAAATAGCCCTCCTAGGGTACTTTCTTTTCCCCTGAAGATACTGCAGTTTCCATTCCAAATAGAATGGTGTGAGATGATCGAACTAAAATATTTTATCTTCCACAGTCTCCTAATTTGTGATTCAAAACGTGACAATACATGTGAGAATTGCTGAGTAAGCATATCTAACTTGGGCATCATCTACTGCATCTTTTCTTGGGATGTACAATAACCCAGTTCCAAACACTTGGGCCTGTTAGTCAGTTTCACTGATGGTCGAAGATCCAATTATGCGACTGTACAGTAAATAACAGAATTGGAGGAAAGTCGTATTAGGCCTATTCCTATCATTCTTATGTTTTAATGAAGGTCTACCGACAAAATCTTTGAAAAGCTTATCAACCACAATTGTCTGTCAAATGCATCCATTGCTCTACACAAGAATCCAAGGCTTTATATACCCTTGAAGCTGTTTAAATTACTTTAATGAAATAATATGGGTATTAAAAAATAAACTAATAATAAATTAAGCCTAAGATGAAAGTGAAACTATTGACAGGAAATTATTGCCACTCGAGCTGTAGTTTTCCATCTCAGGGAGGTTAAAAGCAAGTCTAACCATATCTGAAAACATCATTGTCAACTCTTTATTTTCAATCTCAAGTGTAAGGTGGGTTAGAAAATTCCACTGAGATTTCCTTGCAGTCTCCTGGGCTTCCAGTGTAACCATAAACTTTCTTAGTGCTGTCTCTTCGTGAAATCTTCGCCCGTCCATCCAGACTTCTACTATCTGCCCTGTCCCCTAAACCCACCATCTAATAGTTTAGAAAATAAGGCACTACAGGGAAGTGAGAATGGTTGAGTAAGAGGCCATATGCCCACTCTTCCAGATGCCTCTTTAGTCTACCACTGCACACTTGCCTTCTGAAGCTAGAAAGCAGAGAAAACCTAGTTGAACCCATTTACTTTGAAGATGTTGAAACCAGGCTCCTCTAGAGGGCAAAAGAGCTGGCCTGAAATCACCAGCAGAATCTGAACAAGAATCCAGGTCTCTTGACTATAGGCAGTCTTTAGTCTATTATGCTGGAAATACAGAGCATTTGCTCTATATACTTCCTACAAGATACTGGATCTGTTAAAAAACATGATGTTATTCATCATCCTTGTGAAAACAATTTATGGGCAATTCTTTTAAATAAGCCTCAAAATAAATTATTTGCTTAGAGAGCCAAGCTTTAGTGTTGTGAGATTAACAACTGGCTAAAGACTTTTTGAAGAAAGCAGTGACTCAAATGTTCCTGATGATATGAATTGGTCTGCGGTTCAGCACCTGATTCAGTCATTTTCTTAGGGCACAAAATTAAAACATGACTAAGACGGCTGGCAAAACTTACACATCCTTCCAAACCTTTCCCTCCTCTGTGCATACTGTAAACCGTATAGTCTTGGGAGATCTTCAAGGGCTCCAGTCTTGCAGCTTTAAGCAGCATTATTGGTTTCCTTCTTCCCTTCCTTTTATGCCTGGTTATAGAAAGCTTTTCATTCTTTACTTAATGAAGCTATGATTGTGAGGACAAAATAAGAGTAACGACCACTCAGTGCTTTCTAGTCCATTAGATCGGGTGTTCTGCTCTCTCCCCATCTTCAGCCAAATGGACTGACTATGTAACTCTTGCTACTCTTGGTTCTTCCTCCTTGTAATCCTTTTAGAATTGGGTAGATATGCATGTGTGCGTGTGTGTACGCAGAGAAAAAAGAGGAAAAAATATTTGATAAACATGCATCAGTGTCTGAAAAATATTCTACACTTTAAGAAATATTGTTTGAGTTTCACTTCCAAATATAGTTTCACCACTTTAAAATTGGGGGAGCTACATGCTTTTCTGTTTATTGGCTTTTTTAATAAGGTGATAGTAGTTATTAAATATGAGCTATAAAAGAACGGATAAAAAGCCTCGTAATATGAGTTTCTTGACTCTAAATTACGTCTCTTCCTATCTTCTGTCTGCTTAAATTTTTTGTTTGAAGAGACAGTGATTGCTCTCCTATCTGTTCTACCTATTAAGTTCTTTATACTATTCTAGTTATAAATATAAAGGTATCGGGGGTCCTTTGGAAATGTGCTTGCCAAAAGGGAGCAACAATATAAACAAGAATTTTGAAAGATACTAATTCTGATAAATTTAGGATAGAAATTGTCTAGAATACATGAAATTGCTTTCATCTGATTGAACTCCGAACATTTCAATTTCTAAATTTCAGCTCTGGCATGTTTAATGGAGTCAGCAGTACTCCTGTTAAGAACAATCAATTTTAACTGATCTTACAGCTCTCTGGGGCCTAATCAAACAGCACTTGAAGGATTTTCAAACTAAGAACTCAAGACTCAAAACCAGTTTAATACCCCCAATAACTCTGGGGTGATGGAGCTGTGAGAAAGTTATGACCAAGGAGTGTGGTTAGTTACTGGATACCCGCCTATAAATGCAATCATTAATGATTCCCAGACAAGAGTCTGGAGTATCCAATTATACAAATGAGGGGGATGGTCTTAGACTAGGACACGATGCCTGGGTTCTTAGACATTCCTCTCATCTTCATTTCTCCCTGGGTGTCAGGGTTCAATGTATGACCTCGGCAATCAAGCTGCCGGGGTTCAGCTCGTGGTTTAGCTACTTGCCAGCTGTTCATGCTGATGACGTGCCTCAATGTCTCTTAACCTCAGTTTCCACATCTGTAAAAGTGGAAGGGGAAATTGAAGCACTTACACCACAGAATGGTTCTGATGATTAAATAGGATAATCCCCACATAGCACTTAGCACAGGGTCTGACACTTCATAAATGCTCATTAAGTGCTACCTATTATAGAAACTATATATTTTATTATTTATTTACTTGGCTGATTTTTTTTTTTGAAGTTTATTTCTTAAATTTTTTATTTTTGGCTGCATTGGGTCTTTGTTGCTGCGCGCGGGCTTTCTCTGGTTGCGGCGAGCGGGGGCTACTATTTGTTGCGGCAGTGCGGTGTCTTCTCTTGTTGAGAAGCGTGGGCTCTAGGCGCGCAGGCTTCAGTAGTTGTGGCACGTGAGCTCTAGAGTGCAGGCTCAGTAGAAACTATATATTTTAAACCTTAAAAACCAACTACCTTAACCCCTTCTCTTAATGAAGAGACAACTGTAGCCCAGAGAGAAGCAATTACTTGCCTCATATCACACATCTCATTAGTAAAATTATTGAGGCTATACCCCTGGTCTCCAGCATTCTTTCCTTGGTATATCTTACTGGGCATGGAGGGCACAGAATGTCCTAGGACCTGGCTAGTATTTCCTGACAATAATCAGAAATTTTCACAACTGTTAAGATAAAGAGAAAACGCAGGAATTGAGATAAAACATAGCACCTTAAAAGAGAGGTAAAGAACTGCAAGGCCAAGATTAAGGTGAGGGTTTAGGGGGTCTATCAGTTTGACCCCTACTTTGTCACTGTGTCTGTGGGCAGAATATCCACTTACTTTGCCCCTGTTCTCAGAATGTAAAAGCAGAAAGAAAAATATTATCGAATGCCACTGGAGTGTTTTCAAGAAAAGCCAATAAAAATGATTACTAGAGCAATATAAAAGTGCTCTATAAAAGCTTAATAATCAACAGTATTTAAGCAGCGTGCTACTGAGTAGCTGACAGGGTGCTCCTGTTTTATAGATAGCATTTATGGACTTTCACACCCCAAATTTTCACTCTTTATGAATTGTGTATAAACTTGGGAAGTGGTTGAAACCACATATCAAATCAAAACTGCTTCTGAGGCACTGTGTCAAATAAGTGTAAATATCCTTGGTTAATCTCACATGTAACACAGAGTGTGGTGGAAGTGGGTCTATCCTCTGGAGAGCTAAGAATATCATGGATGGTTATCTTGGGCCTTTGGAACATTTTGTTCTGGGGAAAGTAAAGAATTTCTCCAACTCCAAAAATGTGGGTTGGGTATTTCATTTTTTTACACATAATTATCTTTCCAGAAACTATAAAATTTGCATTATTCTTTTGCTAATAATTTGGCTATAGAGGCACACATTACATAAAACCTTTTTAGCATGTAGCAAACTGCAGAAGCACTGTCTCATCCATATTTTGTCCCACAGTATATTGGCATATAAAGATACTCCATATCTTTTTGTAGAATTTAACTGAGTTGAGATTATTACTGTGATAGTTTTCAAAACCGCTCCCTGAATTTCATCCCACGCCTACTACCAAATCAGAACTCCTTAAGATCAGCGACCATCACTAATGCATCTTTGTGACGCTAATGCCTAGCATGGTAGAAAGTTAATATAAATGAAAGGGAAAAAGGAAAGAACAAAGGGAGAGAGGAAGAGAGGGAGGGAGGGAAGAAGAAGGAGGAAGAAAAAGAAGGAAGAGAGGTAGAAAGATACTGAGTTTCTATTCAGAGGAATGACGAATAGAACTCCTCTCTTTCCTGGATCATTATTGATGGCCTCAGTTAGAAAAGGGTAAAGAGACCACGAAAATAAAATGCAGCCAAAATCAACATACAGAAAATCTAGGATAACCCAGTTACACTTTCTACTAGTGCTAGTCAAGTACCCTGTGAGAGCTACCCAGTCAACATCTCTGATTTCTAGCCTCCGGGATGTGTTCCCTTGGTAATACGACATCACTGAATATAGCCAGAGCAGAAGTTTTGGAGTCCTCTACTAGGGAAAGTCAGCGGGTTATCATGGAGAAGAAGAGACATAGCAGAGAATTCTTTTACCGTGAGTCCAATGAGCACTGTCCAATGAGCACTATACAATGAGCACTATCCAGCAGGAGACACCAAAGGCATTATCATTCAAAGAGGCTTGAAAGTCCTCTCCTCATGGCTGAAAGGAGGCAGTACCCTAAAGATACCACAAACACTTCTCCTCCTATAAAGGAATCATCATCAGAAATGCACGGAAGTTTTTTGGCCACAGACATATGCAGAGATGTGCAAACAGAGTGGCAAAGCAGAGACAGGAAGATATAGTTGGAGGATTAAAAAAAAAAAATGAAAAAAAAAGTTCCAAATATCCTAATGCAAGTGGCATCCACCTGTAATAAACCCACTAATAGTAAAGGAAGTAAAATAAAGAAAACATTTATAATTTAGAAAGAATTCCTGTTTGTATTAAAGTAGTGATCAGAGTGGTCCAAAATTCTGACCCTCTTACTGACAGCAATTTTTGTCTTGAATCTCTCTTTTGGCTTGTTCTGCCCCCCAATCCTACTCCACCATACCAGACTGTCTCTACACCCCTCCAGGCAGTCACAGAATCCTAAAGCCACCCAGGGTAGCCATCCATTCCCAAACAGTAGTGCTCAACTGGGAATATTGTTCTTTTAACCAGGATTAGAATGAAATCCAATACGAGATAGATGAAAATGTGGTACAGGGCCCATGGGAATTTGGGCTTGCTATGCTGTGACAGATCTCCTTGTCACCTGTAGCTTCTGTGATTCCATAAGACTCATCATATTTGGGTAATTTGTGCTTGTCACCTACAGCAGGCAAGGCTAATAGATACATCGGTCCAGAAAGAAGCTATAGGCAGCATTTCAAGATCTAACCAAGAGGGCAGTACCTACCCAAAGCTCAGAAACAATGTAAAATAAATTGCCCTTTGTGATTACCTTCAAGTTGAGCTTCATTTATACTTTTCAATTACCTTTCAATGTACATATTAAGCTCAGACTAACTGAGGCATTTTTTAGTCAGAAATTGTAAGATTTAGGACAGAGCATGATCCCTATTGCTTTTACTGACCAGACACATTCTTAATTAAATAAGTGAATGGAGTAAGCAAGGCTGCACAAAGAATATATGAATGAGTAAACAAATTATTATCTATAAATTGAATCTGTCCAATTTTCATTCATTCATCACTTGACATTTATTGAGCATGTACTACATAAAATAGTTCATTGATTCATTGGAATTATCATAACTTGAAAAATAATAAAACTGAATTTCCTTTAAAATATATTATTTTTAGACTTTCCATTGATTTAAGCAGTCTTCCTTTCTATTACTCCAAATCATGAGCATATACCTAAAATCACATTATGTCTTTCTGTCTCTACTTACAATTTCAGAAATCCCAGTTTAAAAATATGATCTGAGTAATGTCAAATATTTTCTATATTTAAAATCATGATTAATTTCTAAGATTTATGAAAATTACCAATAGGTAGTCGGTCATATGCAAAGTGATTTCTAGCCATTGTATCTAAGGCTGGAACTTAAACCTAAAGAAGAGTAGTTAACAAGGTTTGTTTTGCTGAGTAAATTAAAACCAAAACCATTCTTATCACATGCCTTACCTTTTCCAGGGAAATATTCCCATCTTCTTAACCTCAAGGTCTGGCCCCTGGGGCAGGTATATAGTTAGAATAAAGATTTAAGATGAGCCACTGGTAGAAAGAGGTGTGTGCTTTATCTGAAGTTAGATAATGCTAATAACAATAATAGTTAATATAATCTGGCTGTTTACTCACAGAATTTGGGGGGTAAAATGAAAGAAGTAGACCAGAAAATATCTAGAATAATCTTCCACTATCCTGCAGTATCTAATGTGGAGAGATGGATATCATGGCAAATACTCAATAATTACTTTCTCAATCTAATGGTCAGATAGCAAGGCATTTCCCAGAGCATCCTCATGGTGTAGGTGTTTTCCCAAGGGCACAGTGTGGGTGTGTGCCCAAATCTGGGTCCTTGGACACATAGTGGGTTAAATCACTAAATTCTAAAGGAGTAAACCCAACCTTTCCAACTGGCACAGAAGCAATTTTATCTTTAATGTTTGGGGCTGAAAGGTATTCATGGGTCACACTAGGCTAGAGAAAGACCTTGGAGACCATTGGCCTCCTTCACCACTATGGATGGGTTGGGGTGGAGGGACAGATCTAGTGCTGAGGGGTGAAGTTCCCTTAAATTTATCTTGTACTGTGAATGCTCTATTCCAATTCTGCACAGGCTCTTTGGGCAATAATAGTGAAAACACTCCAGGTTAGAGCGCTAAACCAAAGAGAATCTAGTAACTTTTTAAAATCACAGTCAACCCTCAATTATGTATGTGTATGGTAGAAAGTAGTGTCTTTGATAATAAAATGATAATCTATGTTTGACTTCACAACGTGTTCTATATTTGGGGTTTTTCTTTTGTTTTTGGCAACATCAACAGACTTATTTTCCTAATTAGTCTGACCCCGATTAACGTTACAATTAACATTCTCTGAGCGTACATACACATACGCACACTGCTCACCAATTGATGGGGGAGAACGCCCAGAAACACATTGTGGGCTAGGAATAGGTGGTCTGAGAGTATGTTTTAGCTGCTGGTAATTCACAAACTACATTATCTGAATCAATAGGGAGTTGGCTGCATTTACACCAGGCACTTCCCAGAGCTAAATAATCACATTAGCTAATTCCCATCCATAAAATATATGTAGCCTCAGTAATTACTTATTAAACTAAGTCTATCCAGCACACAGAATATTTTTTTCAACCAGGATTACCTAGTTTTACTCTTTATGCCAATCCAGTTAACAAGGTAATTGTCAGACCTGTCTAGTACCGGCTGCTACACAAACCTGCCCAAGTTCTTTCTCAGGCTTGGAGATATTTGGGAACGTAGTGGCCAGAGTTAGCTCTCAGCCCTGCCACTTTGGGGAATTCAGCGCAGCTTCCCTTGATTTCCTGAATACACCTTCTAGAAATGTCCCCTCTCCCTTGAAGGCACAGGGGGCCTGGCCTTCCACATAGGCCCCCAAGTACAGGTGGCCTGGCCCCTCATGGCGTCTGACCCTGGAGGTCGCTCACCTATCTTCTCCTCCGCTTGGCTGCTCTCCGCAGTCTCCGATGGAGGCTGGGCTGTTGCCTTGGCAGCAGCATCCTCTGCAGCAGGGGTGGTGGTGGCAGCAGCAGCAGTGACAGCAGCAGGCACGTCGGCTTGTTTAGGCTCCTCCTTGGCTGGCGCGTCTTCGGCCTTGGAGGACGGCGAGTTGTCAGTGGAAGCTTTAGTGGCACTTTCTGTCTCAGCAGAGCCGGCCTTCTCCTCCGAGGGGGCAGGAGCCTGGGGCGCTGCCTGCTCTGTGGCAGCCTCGGGGGCGCCCTCCCCCTTCTTCTCCTCGGAAGGAGTTTCGCCCGCTTTGCCGGTCTCTTCCGGCTTGGGGCCGGCGGCTGGGGCCGCTTCAGCGGGAGTGGAACCTTCTCCCTCCTTCTTCTCCGCACCCTCAGCGACGGGGGCTTCATCCTTCTCATTCGCCTCCGCCTCAGCGGCTGGGGCATCACCCTTCTTCTCTCCTTTGAGCTTTTTCCTCGTTATGTGTCCACGGAAGCTAGCCTGAATTTTGGTCGCGGCCTTATGAGCTTTATCTTCTGGTTTGATGCCATCTTGTTCAATCTTTTGGTCCTCATCATTTTTTTCAACCTTTATGGAGAAAAGGGGGGGAAAAAAGGAGAGATGGAGCAATGTTCTTTTCCTTCAAATCACAGCATTCAATAAATGCATACTGAATGACTTATTCTGTGCCAGGCTCCATACTTGGAGTTAAGAAATCAGCAATACCCTGGAAATTCACACCAAGCCCCCTCTCTTTCTGATGAAGAATTTAGGAGAGAACACATTAGTTTCTGGGAAAATTAATGTCCTTCTGGCCTTCCAGAATCACTGGCATTATTTTATATGTCTTTCTTCCCCCAACTCAATGTCTCTCCTTTGCTAAACTTAAATCAGCCTTTTTGTGGATGTACTTTGACAACTCAAGTCCACCCAGCCTAGGTTTTCATCAGTGACCTCTGAAAGATATTGGTTTTCCAGGGTTTCTGAGAGGGTCCCTGTGAAAAACTTATGATTTAAAAAAATATTGTGGAAAAGCCTATTTGTTTCCCCAAGATTTCAGGTCTCATCAGGAAACCAGTAGGTTCGGGGCAAAGAATATGGTTCAGTTTAAACAGCAAATTCCATCAGGGTCTTGTGCAAAATGCAGATGAGTTCCAGGGCTTTGAGGGGTTTGTTCAGGATGTGACAAGTCAGAATGCTGGTCACAAAATGACGTCTGCTTTCCTCTGTGTGTGGTCCAACATCAGTAATGAACATACCAGGCCTTCAAAATTTGAATTCAGGAAATGGTCATTATTCTTGAGTTTTAAAAAAAGAGTGGAAAACACTGCTTCCGCTTTCGAAAGAGTGGCATATATTCACTAAATCACAATTTCTTATTCCCAAAGCAATTTAAACTTAAAATTAGTTTTATATTATCATCAACAGAGCCATCCTAGCACTGAAGGCAAGAGGCTAGAATACAAAATTTTTACCATTTGATCATGTTACAACGTAACATAGGCTGCAAATAACTTTTTTCCACATGGAAATTAAATCACAGGATAGGAATAGAAGGTATAGTCATGAAAAGAAATGCCTAGGCAAGTACTCAGAATTCTATATAGCTCCGTTGCCCACTATGGTGCCCCAGTGTGGTCACTTATAGTCCCCATATAGCCATTATATTAGTTTCAGGTATACAACACAGCAATTCAACATTTGTATGTATTGCAACAATAAGTCTGGTTAACTTCTGAGAACGCTGTCTTAGCAATAGGGAAATACAGCAGTGAACAATGCAGCAAAAGACCAATAATTAAAGAATGCTTCTCATGTACCGAGTCCTCTGCTTGGCCCCAGTCTCGACCTTGGCCTGACCTTGGCTTTTGCTCCAGTTTAGGATGCAAATCACAGCAGGCCAACACAAGGCATGCTTTCCACCTGTCATACAAGCTCTGCCCGAGGGACCCAGATCCTGTTCATCATGATGTAGACCTGTCTGACATTCTTTGGACAAGCATATGGGCCTGTATTGCTTAGGTCCATCAACATGCTAGTGAGTATACAAAGGTATTTTTGAAAATAAGCTGCATGTGAGAGTAAAAGCAGGATTAATAAATTTCCAGTAAAACTCAAGGCAAGTTTCTCTTCTTCCTCAGTTAATGGTGTATGTATCCATACAAAAAGTGAAGGAGCGCATGAAAGCACTTTGGAAGGGCCCATTCTGCTGCCTCTTCCCGGTGCCATGCTGCCACACTGCTCAGTGCTCTGATGCACTACCACCTTCCCGCTCTCCTACTGCTCTCGATGACTCCTACTGGGATGCACACAACACGATCTGGGGCACGGGAGCAGCTGTCCCTGCCAGGAGCTCTCTGCTCAGAGATGGCAGCATAACCCTCTTAAATTAATAGTTGTGAATGGAGCATGCAGCCAAGATGTTGTTAATTTATCTTACTCTATCTTGCATTTTCTGAATGAGGCACCAACTTACATGATAGGACATCTGTACTTGGGCCTTGATGCGCAGTGGTTCTTTAATACAAATACTGCTCCTTGTGAAGGTAAATAGAACAATTCTTTCAGAGTAGGCAAGTGGACAGAAAAAACCCTCTGGTGACTCAAGAAAGCTACATCACCCTTTTCTCTTTAAGAACACAGAGAAAAGGAGATGAAACTTAAAACACTAGAAAACATAAAAAGAAGGAAGCCAAGAGTCTGAATGACATAAAGAAGATACTTTACAAGGATAAAGGAAGAGCCCCTCTAAGTTCTTTACACCTCCAACTCCAATCTCTCTCTCTCTCTCTCTCTCTCACTCGCTCGCTCTCGCTCTCGCTCTCTCAATTTCTCAGATCATCTGTCACTGTAACTTTCCACGTAATCAGGACTTAAGCTTCTGTGCACCGCCTCTATGTTGAAATGACTATTTAGAAAGGCTCAGACTAGACTTGGGTGCCAAGATTGTGGGATCAGTCTCACCTGAAAAATCCGAGAGTATAAGGGACACAAGACAGAAAGGTGTGGGCAGGAAGGGAGAGAATGTGAAAAACCATAGTTAGGAGAGAAGTGAGACAATCCTGCAAGAACTGGGTACCCAAGTAGGTGGTCAAAGTACCCCCACAGGCATGCAGCTTCTCCAGGAGGAATTGCTGGGCCACTTAATATTATTAGAGATTTAGGGGAACTGGATTTTAGAAATTGGTTGGAAATAGACAACTAATACAAATTGTAAAGATAGAGGGAAAGAGACAGAGACAAAGAGGGAAGGGGACGAGAAGGGAAGAGAAGGAAGGAAGGGGAGAAGGGGAGTGGGAAGGAAGGGAAGGGAGGGAGGAAACCAGCCTAAGATGAGGTGATTGAACAGAGGTATCCAGAAATAAGAATATTTTAAGTTAAAACTGGGTCTTAGGCCAGACGATTCTGGATGTGTCTGTGTGTGTCTTTCTTTTGTACCTGTAATTAATTCCATAAATATGGCTTAAACTATAGGTTATTTTCTGGTAAAATTCCTTTCACAGTGCTAGAGGTAATTGCATTGGGAGTGTATTTTGCTGAGAGAGGTGACAATAATAAAGAGAACATTTCCCAAGACTGGCTGTGGGGGAACCCCAAGATGTTAGGCTACATAGACCTTTTCCCAACTGGAAATAGAAGAGCTTGCCTAAAACAAAGAGCATGTGAGCCCAGAGAAACTGGAGATTACTCACTACATTCAGCACAACCCTTTCAGCTTCTAAAAGGGAAAAACTGTGCCCTGAAAAGTTGTCACTTGTTTCACTTGATAGCATGAGTGAATCAGTCAGTGGCCCCATTTGTATTTGAAGTCAGGTCTTCTCCCCTCCCACCCAACCCCAAGTCCAATTTTATTGCATCCGTGACCCAGAACAACTTAGTCTTTCTTGTAGCCGATTGTGCGTAAAGCATCATGTCAACATCCTGATTCATCTATTCATTTAGCAATACTGAGTGCCTATGCTGGTACCACAGACACACTAGGGAGCAGACAGAGACTGTATCTATCCACACAGGACTCTTTTTAAAATACACTTAAAAAAAATAAGCTCATAGTATTTAACAATCAATAATTTCCCAGGAATTCAAGGAGACACCCGACATTACACCTGTCTATAAAGCAAGGCCAATAGTCTAAATATGTCAGTTAGAGATGGACGAAGTCCAGAAAAAAGAGGATCCTGGTACTTAATGGCTAAAAAGAGTTAGTTCATAGTCTCATAAAAATAGATTTATTTTTTAAACTCAGTGTTGCCACAAACAAGCTTTGTGCTGAGCTCTGATAAAATTCTTTCATTTTTACATGGAATTGTTGCTATCCATGAATTAACTAATGTGGACATGCCAATGCACTTCCTTACGTGTAGGAAGAGGATCATTATTAGTTGCCATACTTTTTTTTTCCAGGAATCTTCATTGCTATAGTTTAGAATTTTTACTGATTAATTCGTTCAGGAACTCTGTAATTTATGAAGTCTTAAAGGAAACAAAGTATGGGAAATGTTAACTGTTCAACCAAGGCTAAAACCTTGGATGAATATTGGTTTGAAGAAGATGAAAGGTGCCATTCTACTAAGTTGCTGGGATCTGGTCAAATTTTAAAGTCCATTAGGTGAAAGGGCAATACTTTTCATCAACATTTAAGAATCACAGATAAGAAAGCCAAATGTAAGAAGTACTATTTCATACCCAACATTGTTGCTCTGGTTAATAGTTTCCTTTTCCTCTTGGGGGAGGAGAGAGTGAACAAATTAGGATTCAGTCTAAGATGTTCAAAATTTGCATTTATTATGTTCCAAAAGAGCTTTGGGCAAAAAAATCTATAAATGCCTAACTTTCAGGACTTAAAATAGCATCATCCATTCATCTGGGACACTTCAATTCATTTAACTATTTCTAATTATCATAGGAATACTTCAACCTTCCAAGCACAGAAAAATGTGGCCCTGAATCTACTTCTGCTAGCTCTAAACACTACGATGATAATACTTCAAATTTTCTCTGAAACAGGATTGAATTTTAAATGCTTTTAAAAATCATTAGTGTGCACCAGTTCTTCTTTCTAAGAACATCTTTAGTAAACCAAAATATTTTCAATTTGATTGAGCAAAAGATATTTCCGAGAAGCAAAATTGAAAGGCCAGGGATATCAGAACCAGAATAAAGTGTGGATGGATATGTACGAATCTAACAAATACCTACTTATGGCTCACTCTAGTTTTTATTAATAATTTAGTGAGGTGAAATTCACATAAGAAAATTTCACTCTATTTTTCAGCTTAGTTGGCTTTGAGCACAGTTGAAAGCATATACTTTAGGAGAAATGTCCAAGTATTAAAGAAGCTCCCAGTGGAGCTTCTGTACCTGCTTTGAATCTAGTCAAAGATCAGAAGTCCAGAGAACTGCCCCTTATGGAGGAGCCAAAGGAGGATGCGCAAACCTTCTCCAGTTCTGTAGAGGAAGTGTCTTCAGGTTTCTGGGCAGTTCTAGGGAAGAAGGTGTCATTTAAAAGATGAATAGCACAGCTGGGATACAGGGGTCCCTTAACACTCAATGTGGTTTGAAAATCCAACTAACAGTGTGAGGGGATGGGGGGCAGGATGCAAGTAGGTATAATGAAACAGTTGTGCATTTGCCAGCAATGGCCACCATTTTTTAAACTCTGATTTTCAGTCCAGTGAAGAGTCTTCTTTTAGTTCCTGGGCAGGTGGGAGCACTGACATATGACAACTGAGCAGTTCTCCAGGGGAACGTGAGACATCAAGAGTGACTTTGCAAATCCTGGCACAGTGGTAGCGAGGGGATTCTCTTTTCCCCTTCAGATGAAGTGTGCAGCATAACGCTGCAGCTCCACAGTCCTAATTAAGCGGGCAAGAAATGCTCATTGATTGGCTGACTATATAGAAAACCAAATATCCCACACTGGAAACTGGAATAGTAATGTGAACTTTTCAGAAAATAGCTGGTGATCAAAAGATGGGTCTTCAGCTCACTTTCATATATTATTTATTTAACATGTACAGCCCAGCTACTTCCTAAAGAATATGAAGTGGCATATTCAACCCAGTATAAAGTACTACTGGCGGAGAACTCAGTTTCCATTCAAAAGACTTATCTTTTATTTTATTTTGTATATGTAGAACTCTAGCTGTCCCACAAAGATGGAGATGAGGCAAAGAGCATATTATCATTGGCACCTTCTAACAGACAGAAGTCAGCAAATGAAACACTTTGTCTATTTCATTCATAGAATGAATTCATAGCTGAATCTCCAATTTCTAGAATGGTGTCTGGCATATAGCAGATGCTCAATTAATATTTGTTGAATGAATCCAAAATTTGAACCTCTCAATTAGTGCCATTTCAGAAAGATGATGATAGGCAAATTAATATGGGATTCCATTTTGTCAACTTTTAATACCCTTCATTTCCCAGTGATGGACTTCAAGAGCATCTGTCTAAGACAGGTATATGTTTCCCCAACACCTAACTGAGGAACTGACTTCATGCAGTGAGGTTGAACAAAGAAGCCAATTATGGAAATAAAGGTACAGGAGTCAGACAAGGAGAGAAGGCACAAAATGACATTGATAATAATAATTTTAAAAGCACTTGGAAGTAAATCTAAGATATAACAACTGACATTCATTTTCTCCATGCGTTGTCTGGAATCATAGCAATCAAATTATTTTTCTAATATATATCTCTGCTTCTTCATAAGTTAAAGAGGTGAAAATATTCATAGAGGATTGTTGGAGACTCTCTCCTTCCCTCTGTTTAGAGTTGATCTGTATAATGAGCCCCATGTCCTAAGGTTGTAGGCTGGAGATGACTAGTCCCTTAGATATTCAAGGAAGGAAGCCCCTCTTCCTCAGATGGGGGCTGGGGAGATGCACATACTTATGAGATGAGGCACATACTTATGCTGGTCTATCTCTCAGGACTCATGCTAGACAGAATAATTTGACTAAACTCTTTCAGAAAAGCTTTAGGTATGGCAAACAGAGATATAAGTCACCTAACTGAACAAAGGGTCAAAGTCAGTGATGCCTAAGCAAGTATCTGCTGAGAGTCAACTCTGAAAGGAAGGGGCTCGACCGTTGAGCAGCAAAAGCAGACCCCCCGATGAGAGTTGCTGATTGTAGTTCACTACCTCTGCTAGTGTTTACTACGGTTACTAGTGTTCACTACCTCAACAAGTCGTTCACTACCTCTTAAGTGGCACACTGGAAGGAGGGAGAGGTGGACAAGGTGAGGGGATAGTAAACCTTGCTCTGGGAGAGGTCTCGGTGCCTACAGTGGCCACTGAGCTGGGAACAAGATAGAGGGACTCCCTATCAGGCTGCTGAAGAGGCTGGACTCACACACCAGACTATGAGAGGGACTGTGAGGCTTTTGCTAACAACTGGGGAAAGACAAGAGAATAGCAGGCAGCCAGTACACCTGGGAAAAGATAGAAAAGCCGCCTAACCAGCAGACGGCCCATTGTACCACCATCACAAGTGAATTCCACCCAGTTGAGCATTCCCGAGAGCTGCTGGAGAAGGTACTCAGAGCCAACCAGCAGGAAGAGAAGGCCCAGGTAACTCTGCCAAAAACTGCCTTCCTTTCAGGTATGATGCCACAAAATGTCTCTGGTTGGATGTTCAGGAATATAAAACATGATGAGATAAATATTTAATTAAATTGCCATTTCTTCCTGCTCTACTGAATAGTGATTATTGATTTATTTTTTCTTAATTAAACCTTTTTCATTATGAAATGTAATTTATTACATTCTAAGTCAGCAGTACCTGATACATTTTGTTCAGTGAACAAGTGAGTGAGAGAGACATTCCTCATCCGCTCAACTATATGCCTTTCTCCAAATATTGTCACTGTTGGTCTGTTTATCTTGTTTTTCCTTCTCTGTGCTTATATTCTCCTGACTTATATTTGTATTTCATTTTTAACTGACTCTTCCCCTGGACTATAAACTCTCTGGAAGCAGGACCTTGTCAGTTTTGTACAATCCTCAAAGCCTTGGTGGCTAAAACAGTGCTGGCACATGGCTGATGCTCCAGAAATATTTATTTGGAGCTGTTGTTAAGTAACTATGTGCCGTGTTATGTTAGTGATCAGAGGGCACGTAAATGGGCAGTACACAGCCAACTGGCTGGGTATCAGTGCTTCTCTCTGGGAAACTAATGCTCTGGGCCTTCGTCAAACTGTTCTCCAGCAGCCATATCCCTCTCTCTTAATTTTTTTTTTTTTTTTGCGGTACGCGGGCGTCTTACTGTTGTGGCCTCTCCCGTTATGGAGCACAGGCTCCGGACGCGCAGGCTCAGCGGCCATGGCTCACGGGCCCAGCCTCTCCGCGGCACGTGGGATCTTCCCGGACCGGGGCACGAACCCGTGTCCCCTGCATCGGCAGGCAGACTCTCAACCACTGCGCCACCAGGGAAGCCCCCGCCTCTTTCTTTTATAATGAGTATACCACATATAAGTATTTCAGTTCAGTTCTCATCATAACCATGTGAGGAACACATCACTGTGCCTGTTTTATAATCGAGGTAAATTAGGAAACAGAAAGGAGCTCAGTGTGATCCAGCTTCTAAAGACCAGGCCTGCCCTCAAGCCCACTCCTTGTTTAGTGCTTTTTAAAATAGATTGTAGGAAGCCAATATTCCCTGGTGGGTAAGAACATGGGCTGTAGAGTTAGATATGTATAGGTTCAAATCACAGCTCTGCCACTTAATTACCAGCTCTTGACCTTGGGCAAGATAACTTCAGTTTCTTTACCTGTAAGATGGGGGAGTAACAGGGCTATCTCACTGGATTGTTGTGAGGATTATATGAGTTAATGTATATAAAGTACTTAGCACAGTCCCTGACAT
Organism: Grampus griseus; assembly: GCF_964374135.1. NCBI lineage: Eukaryota > Metazoa > Chordata > Mammalia > Artiodactyla > Delphinidae > Grampus > Grampus griseus. The sequence goes on from NC_138998.1 coordinate 82,255,014, forward strand.
ACTTTACGTGCTCAAAAAGGGACAGCTAATTTTCTCATCATAATCATTGTCATCATCACTCTCATCTCAGAGTAATTTCTACATTACCATTACTGAGTCCACGAGAACTTATTCATCCTCAGAGAGATAAGCAAAAAACCATCTAAAGTATGCCACATACTCAATCTAGTTCTTCCCTATCCTTGGGAAGGGGGCAGATCTGTTTACATTGTCAAGGATAAATCCCACTCTTCTACCACCTAACACACACCAACCCTCTCTAATCTTATCCATGTCTAAACCTCTACCTGGTCCAGCAACTTGGTGATGGAAATTCACTTAGACTAGAAGTCTGTTCGTTCTCAAAATATATACCTTTTACCTGACATCCCTCATCCCACAAAAAAAAATCTCATATAGCTACTATGTCATATTTCTATCTCACCATCTGGGTATATCCCTTCCACATTCAAGAAAACAACTGCCCTGCAGGTTCTGAGAGCTCCTCTATTTACACATCATTGGTAAAAGCTGTGGATGCAGATGCCAGACACTTTGTGGGGAATTAGCTTAGGAGCATGTGGCCCTGAGGAAAGAGGGACATCGAGATTTGGGATTTCCAGCTCTACCCAGTGTACCCCCATTGGCTAGTTAGTGAAGTCCCTCCGAGTGTCAGTGTACGTAATATGCAGGGGGGTACATAACATGTCATCAGAGCGCACGTCATCATGAAGCCTAGCTGATGGGAGCTGGAGAACTCGAGACGCCGTTTGCTTTAAAAAAAATGACAGTAACTTGAATTTTTATATTCCAGGTTATGAAGTACTTTCCACCTCATAAAAAAGTTCCTCGAGGAATTACAATGAAGTAGGCTGAGCAAGTGTGCTATCCCCTTTGTAAAATGAAGAAACCAAATCCCGGATTGATGGAAGGCCCCACAAATGCTAGAACAGGTCTTAAACCTAGGCCTCCAATCTCCCTACATTTTAAGGCACCTAACAGAGAATTCAGTCTAAGAATTGAACACTAAACACTCAGAAAAAGAAAGAAGTGTCACCGAATATGTAGCAATCCTAATATCAGTACTGAGACTAGTTGAATTACTTTTTAATGAACAGAATTGGTCTGTATTTCTGATCTTATAACAGAGGCGGCTCCAGAGACTCTATATAGGAGGAATCAGGGGCAGGAACATGTTTGAAAAGGGGAACTAGGTGATTTTTCTTGAAATTGCACTGGCACAGCAAGCATATTTCTTTGTACAATATGCTTATATCTAGGAGGTGGGATGATTTTGCAGAGACATTGCTATCTGTCAACAATAGTTTGCAGATGCCTTAATGGTCTGTATCAATCACCAGGTAAGTGATTGCACGTTTAGAACAGTACCTGAGAAATCTAAAGAAAAAAAAGAGCAGGTATGTTTTCTTTCTGATTCTACAAGATATGTTGTTTTATTCTTCCATGCGTGGAAAAAACAATTGAATGTTTTTGGTGGAAAGAGGTGAGGATGTCAGGTAAATGGCGTACAGTTTCAAGAAAAATAGACTTATTTCCATTTTAACTGGATTTCGATCCCCAAGCTGTTGGATAGTTGAAGGGCAAATACACAAAACCCTAGAAAAATCTGTAAATCATACCTGAGTCTAAATTTGCTAATGTTGTTATTCTTGTCATTCTTCTTTTCTTGCCTCTCCCTTTGTTTTTGGCATCAAATTCTCTCTAAGTCATCGGGCACTGACATTCATTGATTACACGGTTTGGCATAACTTTTGGCTCAATTTGAGTTCAAATTCTGGTTCAGCCATGGCTCAAATGTGTGATCTGGAATAAATTTCTTTTTTTTTTTTTTTAACATCTTTATTGGGGTATAATTGCTTTACAATGGTGTGTTAGTTTCTGCTTTACAACAAAGTGAATCAGTCATACATAAACATATGTTCCCATATGTCTTCCTAAATTTCTTAATTTCTTTAGAATTCAGCTTCTTCATCCCTCATACTGGGATACTAATACTTACTGTGCAGAATTTCTTGAGGATGAAAGAAAATAGTATTTTAAAAATGCCTGGTATTTAAGAACTCAACAAATAATTGACTAGAAGAAGACAATACAAGTGAAGTGAAAATTGCTGCTTTCTGGAGACTAGGGATTGGGTGCATTATTTGATAAATATTTTATGGTTTTCTATCTCTGATAGCTTATGGAGGAATTTTTCAGGACTCTGCATATTTCATAAAAATAATAAATGATCTCCTAAAAAAAAACCTCTTTAAAGGTACTATAAAATACCCTCAGATCCTTGCAGAAAATAATTCTAATAATAAATTGAAAAATTATATAGTACTATGTGCCAACTACTCTTCTAAGCACTTTATTATATGCTTTATATATATACACACACACATAGATTTATTAAATTTAATTCTAGTGAAGCTATGCAATGGGTACTATTATTTTACAGGTGAAGGGACTTAGGCACAGGGACATTAAATAACTAAATCACACAGCTAGTAAGTAGCAGAGCCAGGATTTGAACTCAGGTTGCACGTGAGGTAAGATGACCCTAGGAAGACAGGGCTGGTCTACTCTCTGTAGACATTTTCTCCAGGCTCCCAGGCAGGGTGAAAAGTGGAGTGCAGGCTGGGAGAATCCAGAGCATGACTTTGTCACTGCCAGTGCCTGCCAAGGCTGAGCTAGTTACCAGTGTCTAAAAGACAGCTTCAGAGCTGTCACCCCAATTTCATCTTCCCCTGTCAAAATCTCTTTACAGTAGAAAAGTACAAATACATTTTCAAAGCAGGGACTGTGGTATCATGACCTCATCACCCAGGCGATGCTGTGACTCATTTTCCTTGTGAAGATCTTGACAGGGAAGATTCACACTTGAGACGTTGAGAACAGCCTAGAGACCAGGTTTGCTATTAATTCTGAAAGCAGGAGCAAGAAAATATAAGACAGCAGAGAAAGCAATACTGGGGGAAGTGTGGGGGGAGGGCTTCAGGTCAGGAATCATGACTATCTAATTAAATGAGAAAAGCAGATGAATAAACTGGAGTCACTCTTATGCTTATCAGAGGGAAGGGGCTGAGCAGGTGGTAAAGATTTATTCCCGAGGCTGAGGATTTAAATCCAGCCAGAGTTCCTGAATTAAACACTGCCTTTTTCTTAAACCAGGTATTCCTGTTACTTGACTCACAATTGTACTGAGGCAGATAGGGAAATCTATCTAGAACTGTTCCATGGACGTCATACTTGTTGCTCTGACTATATTCTCAAAAAATATCATACTGGGCTTCCCTGGTGGCGCAGTGGTTGAGAGTCCGCCTGCCGATGCAGGGGACACGGGTTCGTGCCCCGGTGCGGGAAGATCCCACACGCCGCGGAGCGGCTGGGCCGGTGAGCCATGGCCTCTGCGCCTGCGCGTCCGGAGCCTGTGCTCCGCAACGGGAGAGGCCACAGCAGTGAGAGGCCCGCGTACCGCAAAAAAAAAAAAAAAGAAAAAAATCATACTATTTATGCCACACAGCTCCTTGCAGGAGTTTAGTGACGGTGTTCATCATGGCACAAAGAACCGGCTTTGTGGTTCTGCAGGGGGAAAACACTGCACCCCTTGAAGCCATCAAAGAGAGAAAATTCCCTCTTATCTGTTTTTGAAACTAGGTAAGCAAATTCTCCAACTTCTGGATTAATCCAGATGAACTTACCTTCCAAGGATTTATGATAACCTGATCTTTGAGCCAGAACAATTAGGCTGGGTAATTGGGTAAAATTAAGGAGGTATTAAGTCTGATTCTGAGGTCTTAAAGTCAATGAAAATTCCTTTCCTTTCTTCTTGATGCAGAGACAACTGTGAGAGGCGCCATAACCCTCTACGACCCAAAGAGCCGCACAGAACACCAAGTTCGTGCCCGGCACTGTGAAACTCCAACGGGGGGCTTTACAGACGTGTAGTAACATGGGGAAGCCCTGTCCTGAACTCCAGAGTTCCAGGAAGGTAGGATGATGCAACCACTCTTCCCACAATTCTGATTTACTGATCGGAAATCAATGATACTCCTACGTCAGCTCAGGACTAGACCCAAGACTAAGATTAAAGATTCCCAGGGCTATTCAGTAGCTATCTCTCCCTTTGGTTGGGCCAACTTGATGGCTCTAGGTTAGAATAATTCCCTAGCTTCTCCCAAAGCTGAAGTCATAGCAAAAGTCATATCAAACCCTGGTACCTGCCTGGTACCTCTGCAGCCTCTAGTAAGTGGGTGCACATCAGCCTGGCTGTGCAGCCCAGAAACATACAAGAGAAGGTTTAAATCACTGGAGAATCAAGGTAATAACGGCATAGCTGGTGGCAGCAGCGGAGTGGGTGTACAGGAAAGACATAGACAAAGATTCTCCTTTTACCAAATGTCTGAAATTCCACCTTGGAACATTATTCCCTTATTTTAAGGTTTAAAACAGACACTGAAAGCTAACACTATAGAAGCTCTCTTAATTGGTCTGTCTTCCACTCTATGCTACATAATTGTATGAGACTAAGCTAAAATAGAGTTATGGCCTCATCATAATGTGGTCTCCCCCTCCCCCTAAAAAAATCTTTAAATATTTCCACTGTTTAGCAAGCTAAGAATATACGCATTGCTTCAGCATTTGAGAAATTCATGGAATGGACCCAGGCTGCCCTTCCTGCTTCTCTCATGAGCACACCCGTTACTTTAGCTAAGTAGATCTGCACACTGAACACACTCCTCACTCCAAAAGTCTGTGACCTCACTTACAATTTGGCCTTCCACAGACATCTTTCCTTCTTGCATTTCTGCTGAAACCCCACACACCCTTCATCACTCTGTTTATGAAAGTAGGTAAGCAAATTCTTACCAATCCTTACCTCGTTGGCTGGAGAGTTTTCTTGCATCCTCCTAAACGGGCAGTCCAGAGATCAGCAAACTTTTTTTGCAAACGGCCAGGTAGTAAATATTTTTGGCTTTCTGAGCCATAAGGTTTCGGTCACAACCACTCAAGTCTGTCACTGTGGCAAAAATAAGCTATAGCTGCTACCTAAATGAATGAGCATGGCTGTGTTCCAATAACACTTTATTTATGGACAGTGAAATTTAAATTTTACATAATTGTAAGGGATCATGAAATATCATTACTCTTGATTTTTTGTCAGCCATTAAAAAATGTAAAAGCCATTCTTAGCCTGAAGGGGTAATTTGCCAATTTCTGGGGCAGGGTTTACCTTTATGTTAAACTCCTCAGGCGGCTCACTAAAAAACTGCTTTTCACTCCTTGAGTTGTGACTTTTTTGCATTGTAGTAATGGATGTACTTATTATTCAAACTTTCCATTACTCTGTAAACTCTATGAGGACAGGAATATTGTCATCTTAATAGAGGCTGTGATATTGTGATTTATAATAAAATAATATATTGATCTTCATCCCTATTTTTGACACAGAGCCCTTAAAGCCCTTGGAATTTCCTTTAATGAGAGCAATAAAAGTGTCTTTTGTTATATTAATGAGGTGACTGGGTGGGAAAACCAACCATGTGATTAGAGTATTGGAACTTTCAGTCCCACCCTCTGACCTCCTGGGAAAAGAGAAGGGCTGGATGTTGAATCAATAACCAATGGCCAGTGGTTTCATCAATCATGCCTGTGTAATGAAGCCTCCATACAAAACCCAAAACAGGGTTTGGAGAGCTTCCAGGTTGGTGAACATGTGGAGGTTTGGGGAGAAAGGCACGCTCAGAGCGTGGAAGCTCCTCACCCTTTCCCCATACCTTGCCCTAAGCATCTCTTCCATCTGGCTGTTCTTTAGTTATATCCTGTTATAATAAACCAGTGAACTAGTGAGTAAATGGGCTTCCTGAGTCCTGTGAGCCACTCTAGCAAATTAATCAAATCCAAGGAGGGGGTCATGGGAACCTCTGATTTATAGCCAGTCTATCAGAGGTACAGGTAATAACGTGGATTTGCAATTGGCATCCTGAATTGGAGGGGGTCGTTGGAACCTCCAATTTGTAGCCAATCAGTTAGAAGCACAGGGAGCAACCAGGGCTTGTGACTGGTGTCTGAAGTGGAGAGTGTCTTGCGAGACTGAGCACTTCACTAGTGGAATCTGCTATCTCTGGGTAGATTGTGGTGGAATTGAGTTGAATTGTAGGACACCCAGCTGGTGTCTGGAGAATGGCTGATGGTGTGGGACACCTCCCCACCACCCCGCCACGTTGGATTTGGGTTCAGGACCATAATTTTAGAGGCTAACATTTATTGATCTCTTTGCTAAGGCATGGAGCTAAATGTTTTGCGTGGAGAATCTCATAACAAACGCATGAGGTAGGTATTATGATTGTTATAATGTATAAGTGGTATTATTATTTTTACAGGTGATAAAACGAATACTTGGGGAGGTTCCATATTTAATAAGTGTAGAGCTATGATTTAATTATTTAGGCAGTCAGAGCCCAGAGCTCACCTTCTCTATCACTCTACAGACTCCCTACCCCTGTTTCACACAGTAAGGGCTTAGTAAAAGTCTGGTGAATGTGTGTTATATTTTGGATTAAATTGTTTCTCTTCTGAGAACAGCTGAAGCTGATAGTAAGAAAGAGTGAAAAAAAGCTCACAGAGCAACTTAAAGAGCCACGGCAGAGCACCTCGGAGGCAGGCAAGCATCAGAGAAGTGAGAAGTGGGTGCCACTGAAGCTTGCCTGCCTTCGAAGGGTCTTGTCCTGTCGTTGCTCAGCTGTTTGCTCAACTCAGAGTGTGCACAGAGGCATTCAGACCTGAATCCCGGTATCACACGCAGCTGGAGAAGAAGTGCAGGACAGAAGCAACCCGTGGGGAAATGCACCGAGACCTGCTGAGCCCCAGGGGCCGGGCCATAGTTTTGAGCATGCAGCACGCCAGCTGCATTCCCAGAAGGAGAGAAATGAGCTGCAGCTGGGAGGCCACTTGTGCGAGAGAAAAAAAAAAAAGACTTTTTTAACCATCAGATTTGAGCAAGTTGCTTATGTGTGAAAGGTTTTGTTGGAAGCAAGTTAAATGGTGCTAAGTCACTAGACAAAAGATCACGCCCTCCGGCTCAAGATGCCTGTCTCTAGAGACTGGTTCTAACAGTCTCAGGTCTGGGTGAGGACAAAGCAGTGAAAGACATCCAGATTAGCTGAGGGAGCACAGTGACCTGGTAACACGAAAAACAAGGGCTCCTGAAATCCCCAGGGCTGTTCTATCAGTGAGAAAGGAAAGGCAAGGAGGAAAGATGCTGGCCACAGTTTTGCAGCTCAACACTTATGGAGTGGCTGCATCCGTACCTCCAAGAGCTGGACAGCAATGCGCTCTCACCCTGCCCCAGATCGTCAGGATCTGCATTTTCACAAATCTTTTGCACATCACAGTGTGAAATGTACTGGCCTGCCATGCTCAGACTAAACACACCTGTCCTGGAAGATCCACAGTTCCTTTTGAATATCTCTTCAAAAGAAAGTATGATTTCAGGGGCTTCCCTGGTGGCGCAGTGGTTGAGAGTCCGCCTGCCGATGCAGGGGACGCAGGTTCGTGCCCCGGTCCGGGAAGATCCCACATGCCGCGGAGCGACTGGGCCCATGAGCCATGGCTGCTGAGCCTGCGCGTCCAGAGCCTGTGCTCCACAACAGGAGAGGCCACGACAGTGAGAGGCCCGCATCCCAGAAAAAAAAAAAAAAAAAAAGAAAGAAAGTATGATTTCAGAGGTGCCTGTATTATGAAATTCAGAGAAATAAGAAGCAGCAGGTAAACTAGCCAAAGCCCTGAATTTGCAATCAGGAGACTAGGGTTGTAAATCCAACAGGTCCTATCCCAACTGCAACCTCATGGAAGTCTTTTCGCTTCTCTGGGCCTCAGTTTCTGTGTCTGTACACTAAGGGAGTTGACTAGGAGATTCAAGACTCAGACATTCAAAGTATCAAAGTCCTAATTTTGTGCAAATGTATATATGTTCCATTTTTCTATTTCCCTAAATAAAGAAAGCATCAAAGCTGACTGTGACCTAATCCTACTCCTGTATGGACAGCGTCTCTCCCATACACTTTAACCTCTACTGTCACTTACCTTTAAAAATTAGTTATATAGTACATTGCACATATCATGAGACTAAGATCTTTCTCAAATGTGCCAGTCCCCAGAAAGAATCACCAAAGTGAGTGAGCACAGAATTTGTCTGCTGGCCAGAATCCTATACACCAAGACTCTTGATTCTGCATAGTTCAAAATGCCTTTACTTGTATGCTCTGCAAACTAGCAAATGACCCACCTTATTAGGGAAGCAGACACCATCTTCCTTTAAGCACCTAATTCCAACCCTCTCAGGATGCACGAGCACGTCATTTATCAGTTAGCAAAAAGCTGTGCACCTTCCCCAAAGCCTTTGTATGAGAGAGCAAAGCCTTCTAAAGGAATGCCTTACTTGACATTTTTTAAAGCCAACTTGTCCGTCTGTATGGAAAATCTGAATAAAATCTACTGTCCTAGTTGGGGAGAAAAATAAAAACCAAGACTGCTAAAAATAAATAAATAAAATATGCAAATCACTCATCCCATGCCACAATTGGCTTCAACCTATTTAAACAAGAAAAAGAGGTCAGAACACAGGGAGAGAAAGCTCTAACTCCCATCAACTCCCTACCCTTATCGCTTGCAAACGGGGTGGATCTTCCTTCCTCCGCATCTCCTCAGTTCTCCCAGGTCAAGATAGAGCCCATCCTGCCCAGGGTGCTAGGTCAACAAACAGAAATTTAGATAATTTTCGTGTCCTTGCAAATGATGCGTTTGACCAGAAACAGTGTAACCAGTCAGCCAATCTGGGCTCTATACTTACTTCTTTGTTCCTTATTCTTTATCCTATAAAAGCATCCTGCCTTCTGCCCCGTTTTGCAGGTGTTTGGGCCCTTGAGACCAGAGACTGCTGGCTTCATGAAGTGTTGAATAAAGTTTGCTTATATCACCTATACTGTCTTCTTTCATCATTTTTAAACAATATTACTGAATGAACGGAAAATACATGCTGGTGCCATGTTTCCAGACTAAGAAAAAAAGCTCACCGCGGGGTAAATTTGGCCACACCTACACAAGTCATCTCACTTCCCATCTGCTCCATTTACCCTCCTTCCCCCCACGCCACCCAAAAGTAACTCATTTGCAATTGTCCGTGGAGCCTGTATTTCATCGTGAGAAATGGAAAGCTCAAATAAGGAAGCCTGCTTATCTTTTTTTTTTCAGTGATGAAGGATCATTGTCCCTGGCGCTGACCTTAGCTGATTTTCTCGCCTTTGTTGTACGCTAAAGACAAGGTATTCCTGTTTAGTTTCCAAAGGTCTTTTCCTGCCGATACATAGAAATCTTCCTGCCCGCTGCTCCGCGTCTCCCCACCGCCTGTCCTAGAGAAACAGGTGCCAACAGCCAGAGCAAAGCTAACGTGCTCCTTGTAGCCCCCAAGCAAGGGAAAACTGGGAGGGACAGGAGTGCGACTTGCAATTGACCCAGCTTTCTCTCCTCTGCCTTCCCACCCGCTGTGTAACCTTGAGGTGACAGGGGGCTCGGTTCCTGGAAGCCCTGCGGCTGTGCCGCTGCCGGTAAGAGGTGGTGACGCCCGCAGACTGACGAGAGCGAAGGAGGGAGCCCGCGAATCACGCCCCCGCCGCTGCTCTGCCGCCGACAGGCCTGGGGCGCCGGCTTATGCTTTTGTTGTCCGAGCCGCTGAAAGAAGCAATTATCTCTCAACGAGAGTTTGTGGATGTTCGTTAAGATAAAACAAAACTCCCCGTGTTCCGGGGGCGCAGGAATTCTCCCCTGAGGTTTGGATCGTCGCAGGAGGGGCTCCCAGGGCGGCTCTCGGGGCGGCGGGTCGGAGCCACGCCTTGCGGTCCCCAGGGTCCCAGCGGCCGGGCCACAGCCGCAGCCGGGGATGAGGGCGTAGGGAGGGGCTGACGGGCGAGACAAAGGGATGAGGTCACCCTAAAGAGAGGCCGGAGGGAACGCCTAAAGGAGGCAGAAAATGAGTCGCGAAGAGGGACTGTGGGACGGAAACTGGAGTCAAAATGCAGGGGGAGGGGCCGGGAGACAAAGGCCGAGCGGCTTGCGGAGGAGAGACCTAGCTGTCAGTCGTCAGCTGTCTGCGCTTGACAGAAACCGGGGAGACACGAATCAGAACCAGTGCTGCTTAGGGTAAATAAGAAAGTTTGCTTAAACCCTTTCCGCTGCTTCCCAGAATGCTGTGCCACAAGCTCCCACGATTTGTGTCAGTTCTGTGAATGAGATAGATAGATAGATAGATAGATAGATAGATAGATAGATAGATAGATAGATAGATAATAGATGATAGATAGATGGTAAGATAGATAGATGATACATAGATATATAGATGATAGATGGATAGATGGATAATAGATGATAAGATAGATGATACATAGATATATAGATGATAGATGGATAGATAGATAATAGATAGATGATAGATGATAAGATAGATGATACATAGATACATAGATGATAGATAGATGATACATAGATGATACGTAGATACATAGATGATAGATGGATGATAGATAGGTGGTAGATAGATGGATAGGTAGATAGATGATACATAGATGATACGTAGATACATAGATGATAGATGGATGATAGACAGATGGTAGATAGATGGATAGGTAGATAGATGATACATAGATGATACGTAAATACATAGATGATAGATGGATGATAGACAGATAGATAGATAGATAGATGGATAGATAGATAGATAGATACATAGATGATACATAGATAGATGATAGATATTAAGGCTGAGATGGTCTAAGAATGGGCTTCAAGGTGTCCCTGAATCTGAAGTAATATGCCTTGTACTTTGTTTACATGATTATTTTGCTGTTGAATGTCCACAGGTTTTCTAAGAATGTCAGAGGTATCCAACACCCAAAAAAGGTTAAATGTTGCTAGGCTTTGGAAACACTGTGGAAAAGGAAAAAAACAAAACAAAACAAACAAACAAACAAAACACAAACACCAGAAACCCAACAAGCTTACCTAAAATGCAGATGATATCAGAGGTGAGGAATTCTGTACCACCTCCTCTCTAGGTTAATCCGATTAATACCCGACATCTAGACAAGATAAACATTTTGAAGGCAGGAGGCCAAAGGCTAGTACGTTTTTATTTGAGGAAAGACTGAAGCCTGGATCATGAAAGACCAAGGGGCGGGTTGGAGGGAAAGCTGGGAGGCAGTCTTCCAGTTGTGGGCAGGTTCGTGGAGAAAAAGAAGTACTGGCTTCATGTATCTTTGGTTTTGTCTGGGCTGACACTGAGGCAAGTCACCAGAGGAGAAAGCCTGTACTTCACTACGTAAGAAGAATATTAACTAATACTCTAGGGACATTCTTGTGCCAGTTTAGCTTTCCCCCCCAATCGTAAGTTCATTGAGGGCAGGGACTTTGTTGTGTTGGCCATGTCAACATCAGTTCCTAACATACTTCATGGCACAGTGGGCACTCAGTAAATATTTGTGGAATGAATGAATGAATTACCAAGCGATGCACATATTTTTCTCCCTTTTTCCCAATAAACTGACCAGTAGCAAGAGGCCTGGGATCAATTTCGCCATCTGGTGGTAACTATTGAATTGACAAAATCCCTTACCCACTGTTCCTTTCTTCTGCCTGGGGTAGGGTTGGGGATGGGGGAGGGGCGACCATACATCCAACAGGTTCTTCTCCTTAGACCTAAGCAACTCACCTCTCCTACACTTCCACTCAGGTCTTCACCTGCTCACACAAACCACTCATTTCCTCTTTAATGTCCTTTTTCTCAGTCTACCCCCTGCCCTGAGTTCACCTCCCCACAATGGTACTTCTCCTTCTGCCCAATGGGCATGGGAAATTTCCTTTTTATTCATCCCTCTTCTCATTCCTCTTGAGAATCCCAACATGATACAAAGTTACCTCATAAACAATAGTTTTGCTGTAATTTCCATTCTGGCTACTGTTGAATGGGGCTAGCATAACACCTACAGATCAGAAAAGGGAAGTTTTAAGGGTGTGTGTGTGTGAAATTAGATATAAAGAACTGGTTCTATTACATTCCCAAACCCGATATTATTATTGTTTTCTCCTATGTTTTCACTGCAAATGTTCAGAATTCCAGCTACATTTGAGATCAACCTGAATTTTATAGACAGGTCTGGAAACATTAACACCATTTTATGTTATTTCTGTGGCAAAAGTGTCTTAAGTTTCAAGTTTATTTATTTTTGAAAAACAAGCCATTCGTAACTAAGAAATTGCTTGCTCTTCTAAGAAGCTGTTTTCTAAGAGGCTGTCCTACTAAGATACTAACACTTTCTGGGAAACAGGAAAGATGGATAATGTTTCCATTATTATAAAACTGAAGTTTAGGGTGGGCTAATGATTTTCTCCCAACCAAATTACAGATGAGCAGAAAAAGTGCTCATTCACCTAGACGAAGGATTTCCAACTTCAGCTTGTATATTTTACCACCAGGGTTCTTGTGTAAAGCAGATTCCATGACACTGACTAAAGAAGTCTGGCACTACAGAGGGCCTGAAATGCATTTTAATAAGTACCCTAGTGGGCTTAGACCACAATAAGGATGATAAGCTGAACCACATTCCTGTTTGGGAATAGTTTCCTTGATTTTACTGAAAATGTTTATATCAAGCAACAGTCAGAATTTTCTATTCCTACCCCATTGCCTCCTGCTTTTAGAGACAGTTGGAGCTATCCCACACATATGACCAAGAATTCCTGTCTTAAATTTCCACATGCATAGACTCACTTAGCCCAACATGTGAGATCTAGGAGAAATCATCAAACCATGTTCTTTCATAGCCATGGAAACCAAGGCCTAGAGAGAGAGTGATGCAACCAGTGATAGAGCTGAGGCTAGGCCTCCTCACCTCCTGTGTTTTCCTTTGAGTCCCTAGGGCCACAGAGAAAGAGAAGGCTGAAACTGGGACAAAGTAGATAGCTGAATTAGATCATTAGTGTCAAAAGGCACACTTTAGCCTAAGGCGCTTGGCAGGTCTCTTTATTATCAGTCCATTCTGGGCCTGAAAGATTCAGATTAGCAGACTAGATTGCTCCTCTGTTACATTTCAATCACAGACACCCAGTTTGGTGCTACTGGGTAGTTTATATGGTATCATGAAAAGCAGAAAAGCATAGCCTGGAAAAAGAAGATTACACTTCTTTTGCCCCAGAGGCAAAATTCCAAAGTTAGGCATAATGTCATGGCATATTATTGTAAACAATGTAAATGCAAATTAACTTCCAATGTTTCATCACGATTACCCATTTATAGGATACATATTGTCTTCTGAAAAGTTTTGGTACATGTGAAGGCACAGATAGCCTTGGTTCAGGAGAAATCTCATCCTTTAGGCACACACTGGATCTCTGTATACCATTCTGCACATGATATATGACATAGATTAGATTTCATCTAATCCTTCTTGTTACATCCAAGGTAACATTGGCATTTAAAATAAGGAACCGGGCTTCCCTGGTGGCGCAGTGGTTGAGAGTCCACCTGTCGATGCAGGGGACATGGGTTCGTGCCCCAGTCTGGGAAGATCCCACATGCCACGGAGCGGCTAGGCCCATGAGCCATGGCCGCTGAGCCTGTGCGTCCAGAGCCTGTGCTCCGCAACGGGAGAGGCCACGACAGTGAGAGGCCCGCGTACCGCAAAGAAAAAAAATAAATAAAATAAAATAAAATAAAATAAGGAACCATTGAATTCTAGTTTTCAGGAGAGGACCAGTGACCCCTGATCCCTGCCAGACCCTGCAGTGGTGAGTTTAAGAATATTTTGGTGTTCACAGGTCAAAGTACGATACCTTGATGCAATCTGACCTCACTGAAGTCTTGTTATAGGTAGGACGCAGAGACCTCAGGGGTGTGTGGAGCATCAGAGTTTTTCTCATTCGATTCTCTTCTCAATACCTATTTCTTGCCTGGAAAACTTTAGAATCAAAGACCTTCTTGGGCTATGGAGATGTGTCCAGTATCACTAGGAATTTTTAAACGCATCAAATGATCTGCATCATTTTCTAGGTGCCCCTGGACTTTTCTGCTAGGTGTCGCACAGAAATCCCATATATTTGAATGTAAGCACATGCAGTTACAGACACTAAAGAGACCTCTGCACAGAATGTTACAGCTGCATTGCACTGTGTACATTTCTGGAAAGTGGACTTGGCATTATTTTCCCCCAAGAAACCACCAATTTCCACATCTGTTCTTTACATCAATGGATATAATTACCATGATGTTGTTTGTAGACACATGACCCTCTGAAGGGGCACTGGTGAAACATCTGTAAACAGGAATAAACATCATATTGTGTCTCTTTCTCAAGTAATGGGAGCAATTTTTGCTGGAGGAAAAAGAAAACCATCTTTTGTCCAGTCAACATTCAGCAGTATCTACCTTTCTGAGAGTGTGACACTGTTGAGATTGCTTTTGCCCCCAGGAAGGCAGATTTTGCTGAAGCACTCTTTTGACTTAAGAACGTAGTGATCAAATAAAATAGGGCTTTTAAAAAAAGACTGTGAGAGAGGTGTGCTGAAGTAGTATTGGGTTTGCCCGTCATTTTCTCAGATCGTCCTGGGAAGAGCTGGGCTCTTCAGTAAGGAGAGTTTATATTTCCTGAGTCTCTTTCTCCAGAGAAGAACTTTTCAGATAAACTCTTGTAATTTGCTGTTTCATCCTCTGTAGGTAGATAAGTGGACAAGTAGGGGAATTGCTTAGGATCATACTAAAAACGAGTATAATAGTCAGTGTTTGAAAAACTTTGTACTTTGCTCTGAGCACCAATTCTGTTTTGTACCTATGGTGGCCAACTGCTAAATTAAACTAAAACCATGGAATACATGAAATATAGACTATTTTACATCAGAGAAAATAACTTCAAGCTAATGAGAGGCAAATTGAACTAAGTTTTCCAGCCTTAAGAATGGCAGAATCACTGCAGAAGCAATGCATAAATTCTTATATGCAGTGGATTTGGGGTAGAGGGAGGAATGGACAGGGAGAGATGGAGAGTGATATTTCCTCCCTACTATTCTATATATTCTGAAAACTCTTCTTTAGGACTAATTTTTAAATTTCAAATGTTTAGTGTTTGGAAAGTGAGAAATCAATCTATTTTTTCATGGGAAAGTATCTACAAAGTGGAAAGTAAATAGTTTTTCGTGGGAAAATTTATTAAATATGAACAGGGCAAAAAAATGTTATTTTATAATATAATAGCAACATTTCCATTTGGGTAGAATTACCCAAACTCTAGGGCCAGTACAAATTCAGGGCTTCAAGGATAAGGCCCAGAGGAAGCAAGTCGCATATCTCTAAACAAGAGGTTTGAACTAGATGGTCTAGTTCTTTCCAGCTCATTAATTCCGAGAATCTGTAAACCTAGTCCTGGGAGATACAAAAGTTTAAGAAGTAGAGGTTACCCTTGGTAAACTAATGGCCTAAAACACAAAGTGAGAGCAGAAACTATTCCTCAAGTCTTTTTCTAACCTCTAACACTGAAAAAACTTCCTTATGTTTTGGTCAATAAAAATTAAGAAAATGCATATTCCCTGCTGTCAGTATTCTCCCAAATGAGGTGTAGACATCCAGTTTTTGATGTTTAGCTCAGCCTTACCTCTCATTTGGATATCTGCATAACCTAACCTAACTCTAGATTCTTCCATTTAACTCAAAATTTTTTTGACTTGTAGCTTGCTCTATCAGAGGTTCTGAATAGCAGGACACATTCAGTGCAAACATGTATAAGATTATACAGAACCCACTGTTAACACTGCTAGAGAAAATCTCTTATCAGTAAATTTATTAGCTGCCATTTTGTCTCAAGATTGTGGTCTGAACCACAATTACATCTTCATAGCTATTGATTTTCATCAAAATCTGTCAACTCTTTCAAAAATGACCACAATAAGAGAGGTATATGCAAAATATTAGCAACTTAGTTGAGACATCTTAACAATAAAAATCATTTATTGAATACTGGGTAGCAAGCAGAAATATAGAGATGTAAAAAATGCAACTCTTGCCCTCAAAATATTTATGATTTATGTATGGTAACAAGAAATAAAATTAAATAAATAACAAAGTAGCATAAATTCAGAGTTAAATGGGTGGTACAGCTAATATGTGCTTTAGAAATTAAGATGAGAAAATCATCACTGAGACTGGAAGAATTAACAGAAAGGGGAGAATTCAAAGGGGAAGATGGATTTTGGAGAAAGGTGATGAACTCAGTTTCAATTACAAACATTTGGAAGGGGGAATCCAACTAGAGATGTAAGAAGCGTTTGAGTATAGGAAATACAAACCTGGGAGATATATTTATGGAGAGATGATAGTTGAAGCTATAAAGGTGGATGGGATTTCTGATGAAAATTAGAGGTAGAAGGTCAGAAAGACTAAGATCTTGTTCTGGGGAATATCTGCATTTAGAAGACGAAAACGGAAAGTTGATCTAGTGAAAGCCAGCCTAGACAAGGAGAGTAAGAATTGAAAAGGGCCAGCATAGGAGCCAAGAGAAGAGAGAATCAATGCCAGGAAGGGGTGTCCAGCAGAGTCCAGTGGGTGAAAATGTTAAGTGAACACCAAGAAAAGGACTTCGGAAATGGAAATGAAGAGGCCACTAGGGACCTCAGAGGGAGCAATTTTAGAACAGTGGGCGGGGGAGGGGGTGGGGGGGAGGTGTGGGAGTGGGGAGGACCAAGTAGAAGTGCTTAAGAAAAGCATGGCTTGGGTAAAAATGGAGAAAATTACTATACTCTTTTGAATATATCAGTATACTCGAAGAAAGAAATAGAGAAACTAAAACCTCCCATTTCTGCTTTGGTGAATAAAATGTAGAGAAAGAAAAGAAAAATATACAATTTACATATGAAATGAGCTTAGGGTATGCTTACTCTTGTTGACAGGGTCCAATTTAATGTTGTGGCATTCAATAGTCACCCCTTCTCACCCTAGGCAACTCATAGTAATTTTTTTTTTTCCAAACAAACAAAAATACCAACCAAACGAACAAACAAACAAAAAATTAATGAGATAATTTTCAACACCAAGCCTAACTTTTCAAACAAAATAAAAAGAAACAACAGCTCTTTTGTGTGTATGAGTGTGTATGTGTGTGTGTGTGCATGAGAGAGAGAGAGAAACTGAAACTTCACTTAGCAGGAAACCTAATGCTACAATTTACAGAACTCCATCACTTATGCCTATGCTTCCCTATTGTGGGCCTCCTGACATATGAGTCCCAAAGAATAAAAGGTACCGCAGTGTGGCAGAATTGGATTTTACTCTCTTCCACACTTTTTATTTCCCCTTTACTCTTTATGAGGAGTGAAGCTAGATTAAGAAACAATGTTTTTGATACATAACAATATATCAGTGTAATGCTACAAGAGGTAGTCAAGTTTAGCAAGCAAATGTCAGTGAATCTTCTCCACGTGCAGCTTTTAAAGCTCTAGGGACCAAACGTCTGAAGCTTCTAATGCTGACCCTCTAGGACAGAACATGGCACAATGCACAGGACTGTAAAGATCTAACGTCCCATCTGAAGTCTAGGGGGGTAGGGGTGGAGGGGGGACATAAAAGTAGAAAATGTGGGTTGGGGGAAAGAGAAAAGAAAGGGAGCCCAGAGAGAGATGGGGACAACCAGATGCCTACCTGAAGTAAGCTCTTAATGGACTGAATGGAAATTCAGTGGAAAAAATAACTGGTTTATATCATCTAAATTTCACGTGTGCACATGATCAGTATTGAGGCTTTCTTTTTGGTTATAGATATACCTTAATGCTTTCCCATTTATTGTGGATCTAACCAAGAACTCATGCAGGTTTATGCTGGTGTGAGTTTTATTCTCTTTCCCATGGAAATACACCTAGTGAAAGGAACACTGTCAGGGATGTGAAGATTAAAATGGCCACAGGATGAGAGACGTTGGAGCTTCTTGCTAGCTTCCTAAATTAGACAGTGTTTTCAAGATAGTTCCACCTCCCAACAAGGCACTGGCTCCCAAATTTGCATGCAAAAGAATCATCAGAGGAGCTTGTAAATGAAGTCTCTCCTCCAGGAAACTTCCTTTTTAAAAGCCTCTCTAGGTGATACACAGTCAGGTGATCCATAAACCACTGGGGAACATGCTGCTTAGTGTTGCTTAGTAAACTCCCCTGAAGGTGTTTGCTTCCCCATTTTTACTCTGAGCATCCGATCAAAGTTCTTCGCCTAGGAAAAAACGGGAGGGGTTTCAGAATTTTGGCAGGATCTCCTGCATATATACCACCCCAATTCAACAAACCTCTCATCCACTTCTGTTTCCTTTCTATTTCAAAGGGGTATCATTTTCCCACAGGGAACCCTCTTGAAATCTAAGAATTTGAACCCATCCCTTCACTGATGTGACATTTATTTCCTCCTTCAGCTTTTCAGTCTACCCTTCTCTATGCTTTCCTCCTTTTAACACAGGTCTCTCCCTAGCTTGAAAAAAACACCCTTTTCCTACAATCTCATTTCTCTTCCTCTGTTCAGTGCCAAAATTTTAAAATGCATGGCCTCTGCCAATTGTCTGCATTTCTTCCATCTCTATCCCTCCGAAGCCCCTGCTATCTGACTTTCAGCCTCACCACTCTACTAAATTGTCCACCCAGAGGTTATTAATAGTCATCCTACATTCTCATCCTTGTGCATCACTCTGATTTCATAGTGTCCACCATTCTATTTTGAAGCTTTTTCCTTACTGCCTTCTCTGATTCTGATTATGCTAGTTCTTCTACTGATTTTTGTTTCTTTTAATGAAGTATCTTCTGCCATTGAAGGGAGACTAGGCCCTTCCCTCTGCTCTTCTCTTTCTAACTCTCCTTCGACTGAAGCCCATGAAGATGAATAAGCTTTCAATCTCCCTTTGAGTCACTTGCACCTGTTATCTCTCCCTCCACTTCTGAATCTTCAGCTGGTCATTTCTGGATGCCTCATTCATACTGATCATGCTGGAACTTAAAACCATCATCTTCCTTACAAACCAGCTCTTCCTTTCAAGTGTATGAATTCTGCCCAGAGTATTTCCACTCCACTATCTAAGCTGGAAATCTTACAATCATATTTCATTTCTCTACCTATCACAGGGCAAATTGGGGGAAATTGGCCTGGCTTCTAGAGTTCGGTGGGTTTGAAATGGGGTGATGGAGTTCCATGCTAAAGATGGTGTCCAAGACTAGAGAAGAGAGTAGGATTGAGAGTCCAGTGTCCAGGGGATCCCCAATCTCAGAGGCCCAGAAGGAATATTTGATGGGGTCCACCTGAAGGGGTCAGAAGCAGAAAATAAAGGTGGGATATAGAGTTAGCAATCCAAGAACTAAGGAAATGAAAATGAAAAGCGAATAGATCTGCAGAAGGGCCCATAGTAATTGCCTAAAACAGGGATTACTTCTGCAACGTGCCTTGTCATACTGCCTATACCACATGCCACTTGATCAGAAAAATTAGAAGGGTCACAGACCACAAGTATTGCCAGAGACATTTCTTCATGCCCCATAGGAACTGAAAACAGTCCATTTTTCTCAAAAGCTCTGCAATTAGTTTTACATTTCAATTCCAGTTGTGAACACCCTAGTTCAAGGCTTCTTTTGCTCATTCTTATTTTCTTTAAAAATAACCTTGTAACTTGCTTTCCTGTTTCCAGTCTCCCCATGCAATCCGGCATGCCTATGTACCATAAATATCTCTTTCATCATGTCTCTCCCTTAGTCAAAAGCTGCTCATGGCACAAATTTCTTACCACAGCAGGCCACTTTTGTTTTCCTTTATAGCTAAGCCTCATCTCCACTCCTATTTCGCCTCCTAACTCTTACAATCAAACAGTCTTCACATTCTTCAGAACGGTCTCCTCAAGGCTCCACAAGAAGCAGCTGTGCCAGCCCACTTAGCTGGAATACTGTCTCTTCTTGAACACTCTCCTACTCTTCCCACCGTTAAAGCCCTCAAGTTCCTCTGCCTCCTCCAATGACCCCTCACTGATCTCTCACAGCGCTCATTTCCTTTAATTGCAGACTGCCTTGTTTTGCTATTTTCAAGAGTATTATTCTTTAGTTTGTACGTATTTCTTAAACATCAGCCTTGTTTCCCCTTCTTGATGGTGGGGTTTATATTCCCCTGCCCATCCCAATATGTCCCATAGTACATATTAGTAACAGAGTTAGGTCCATAGTAGGGGTTCAGGACACATGAGTTGGTTGTTTAGTTTCCTGGACAGAGATACATAACATATAAAACAGGATGAGACTGTTCTGACACACAATATGGCACCAAATTGCAAATAATTCTCAGTGGAGGGGTCTCTTGTGGTTGAGATCTTTCCTGATTATATCCTCTCTAGAAGAAGTGGCAATCTACTAATTTAGAGCACTGCAAATAGTTCTGAGGGTATGTGCTTAATTCAGAATAGCTGCAGAGCTTCCCCTCTTTTGTCTTAGATTATTTCTATTTTCTTCCATTTCTTCAGAATGATTTGAAGCATATGTGTGATCGCCCCCTCATGCTCTTTCATTAGACTCTTTCTGAATCTCCACCTATAGTAACCATCCCTGAGTCCTTGCTCCATCATCAAGACACTGTGCAAAATTAAATGCTGTAATTTTCAGGTCTTGCCCTTCAACTTCTATTCTTGACCAAACTCATGGGTTAATTGAACCTTTCTTGGCAAAGAAAGGAAAAAAGAAGGAAGGAAGGAAGGAAGGAAAGAAGGAAGGAAGGGAGGGAGGGAGGAAGAAAGGGAGAGAGAAAGAAAGAAAGAAAGAAAGAAAGAAAGGAAGGAAGGAAGGAAGGAAGGAAGGAAGGAAGGAAGGAAGAAAGAAAGAAAGAAAGAAAGAAAGAAAGAAAGAAAGAAAAGAAAGAAGAAAGAAAGAAGGAAAGAAAGAAAGTCCCAACACAGTAACAGCTAGTTGTATAAGCAAAGCAAACCTGGGAATGACAGCTTTGGAAGTTGCCACTGTGCATATAAACAGTTGGCATAAGCAGAGACGCTTGCAGGAAGAATCTTTATAGGTCACAAATGCTGGACAGATTGGTGGCCTAGGCCATACAATCTGTTTATCTAAGGCTGACTTACCCTTGGCCCTGAGTTTCTGGACCCCGACAGTGAGGGAATATTAGAAGAATCTTAAATCATGGTTTAAGAATAATCTTATCAAGAAGCATAATCTAATATGTTTTGGTTTTAGTAGCACATTTAAAAAACTTTAAGTTAGTCCTCTGTTCAATTTCTTAAAATTGTTATTAAACCAAAGTTCCGACAAATGACAGTTGATCATCACCTTAGACCCAAACTAGAAATCTCAAAAATCCCTAAAAGTCCATAGTCTGGGTTTTGTGTACATGTGTATATATTTGCATGCCATTTTATTTTTCATTTTGTGGGAACTCTTAATACCTAAATTCTTGCCAAGGCCAAATGCTGAAAAGCCTCAATAAGTGTTTTTCTTGAGATATTTCAAAGCATTTGACAACTGTAGGAATTTCATTTTAATGCTCTAGATTTATTCCAAAGCTTGATTTTTCTGTGCAAACAAAACTAAACTGAGCTGATGAATCTTCATTCATTAAGAAGCGAAAGTGTTCTGAAATACATTAAGAGGTCTGGGGACACAACAGGGGACTTCCCTGGAGGTCCAGTGGCTAGGGCTCCACACTGCCACTGCAGGGGGTGTGGGTTTGATTCCAGGTCAGGGAACTAGGATCCTGCATGCTGTGTGGCAAAAAAAAAAAAAAAAAGAGGTTTGGAGATTTTTTTTGTGGCAACAAGAGAATAGAACTCATTGGTTACAAATATCCAAATTTGGTATTTAGCTCCCATCTCTGGAATGAGCATGAAGAATGGCGAGGCACAGTGAAGTTTGTCAGGGATCAAGACAAGAAGACAAAGGTGAATGAGTTCACTAAATTAACTGTCCAGAGCTTCACGTATTCGACTTTGACTTCAAGCATTCTGCATCTGACTTTTTGAATGATGGCGGGTAAGCAAAGTTTTGGTTGGGCCCTGCTACCCTTTTAAGTGAGGTTAACCTGCTTTCTCTCTATTGAGGAGTGCTATAAATGAATAGCAACAACACCCAAAATGTTGGAGATATTCCAGTGAAGGCTGAACTCCGACCTCATCATGATGTCATGGAGAGGAACTCATGCATCCTATAGAGGGGACAAGCATATGTGCTTCGTTTTTTCAGTCTACATCCTTTAATTTATAGTAGACACTTAATAAATGTTTCCTAATGAATAAATCAATGATTTCATAGACAAGATGACTTCTAAAATTGCTTCTAACTTTTAGATACTATGAAAGTGATAGGTGATCTATTGATAGACCAAAATAATATAGGGGCCAGCCATACATGCACCTTAAAGATGTCTCTCTTTGGGGAAAGAAGAAAGATTGAATGGTAGTTTTTTTAGGCTCTCTGCCTCAATGAGAATGTCAGAGGGATCCAGGCATGCTGAAGATGCCCCACATTAGCAAAGTTACCACCTCACTTCTGTCCTGGAATGAAGCCTCTGATGAAGATCAGGCTTCGAGAATGCCAGGGGATTAGGTTTTGATTCAAGATCAGGTTATAACCCCAGAACCCAGTGCCTGGCCACTGTGCCACCATTTGCTATTCTGCATTCTATTCTTTAATGCCCACAAATCAATTGTTCTCTTAGGATGTTGGAATGTCTTGAAATTTTTCATTTTTATTTAAATCTCCATCAGATTATAAGTTACTGATGCTGAGAAAACGTAGATGCAGAATTCTAGCTGCAGCTACAGCCATGTGGAATCACGGCACACTCAGTAACCACAAAGGATTTTTCTTTTTGCCTGGCAACTCAAATCTTTTCTAGAAGATCTTGCTGGTTTTATCTTGGAATGTTTTTGCCACGTTGACTCTTTGAAGTGTAACCTGGAATGCAAATAGGACATGCGATGGATGTTCTATCTTATTCAGTGTTTAGAATGCCTCCTGGTGTCTGACTTATTGCTACAGGTTTGTTATCCTTTCTCAACCAGTGTTTGAACTCCTCCCACTCTCACCCATTCATCACGCTGATAGTCCTGTCCAAAGACTATCAGGTAAAATACAATAATCAGTCAAAGCCAGATGGTGCCAGTGGCAAATGCAAGCATTTCCCTTACGGCACCTGCATCAAATAAATAAATAACACCATCATATTTGACAATTTAATGAGTATAAATTTACCACAGCAGGAAAATCCTCCCCAAATACTTAAACAGTTAAAATGTAAAAGGAGAGATAAATAAGCATTTTTGTAGTGGTATAATGAAAGAGAATAAAGAAGGAGAGAAAGGAAGTGTGGGGTGGGGTCTGCTTTATATAGGATGATGAGAGAAAGCCTCCTTGAAGAGATCTACACAGGTGAGATTTGGGCAGAGCCCTGAGGAGGTAAGGGAGCAAAAGTCACTGAGAATAGATGTGAATGAAGCATTTCAGGCAGAAGGAACAGCAAGAGCAGAAGCCCTGAGGCTGCTGCCATAACACAGTGAAAAATATTAGTAGCTTTGGTCTGATTTCTTGAGTACAGGATTGTACCAGTCAGATTCTTGCGTGCAAGCATAGAAACTAGACTGGATTCGGATAATAGCAGAGCTCAAATTATTGATGGGAAGGCCAGAGAACAAGACTCAAAAGATAGGCAGGAACCAAGGAAAGCAAGCTGGATCCAGGAAACAGAGTCAAGGTGAGACCCCTGACTGGTTAGGACATCAGTTCGTGGGTAACACAGACCCCAGACTCCAAATGCCACCATCTCTGAGAATAATTTATCATTGCCATTGCATCTTTACATCATTCCTTGAAGATTCAGAGTGGCTGAGTCTAGGTCTTGAGATGCTCACATTCCAGTTGCCTGGAAGCGATAAGCCTCTGTACCTTCTAAGTGTGAAGGAAACTTAAACTTCTATTCTTATTTTATTGACCACATCTGTAAGATAGGCTAATTATATCTCTGAGTTCCAGACTCCAAGAACCAATATCTATTAGTCCTAAAAACTATTGAGAGCACAGGGTGGGCAAAATTTAAATCAGAACGTTAGTATCTCATTTCTCAATTAACCAATTGCAAGTTCCTTAAACCTTAGACATGTACACACACACACACACACACACACACACACACACACACACACACACAAAATCCAGAAACTAGTCCTTGAAGAATTCCTACCAAAAAATACTTGACATATGATTCCTTTAACATAGACCCCAAATCATCACCATCAACAACATCAACAATAACAAGCAATAGCTAACATTAGTGCTCACTATATGCCAAGTATAGTTCCAAGTATTTTACATATATTAACACATTTAATCCTTAAAAAGCCTCTGGCTTTGCAGTATTTAAGTCTTAATACCTATGAATGTTCTCTTATTCACAAAACTCACCCTCCAGGTCTCCAAGGCAGATTGGATAGTCACATCTACATGAGAAGAAACACTAGTGCATTCCTACAGTGGAAAACATCCCTGAACAATTAGGAAAATACACCTGAGATTAATAAAATTATCCAGGAGCACATTGTAGAATACACACTTTGAAATAGACATAGAGAGGTCTACCACACTATACTGTGAGCTACTTGAGGGTAGAGAGTGTTCCTTTTTCTAAGAAAATTATTTCTATATTTCCAGTATTCTGCATAATTTCTGGCTTAGTAGATGGTTAATAAATGTTTATTGAAAGAATAAGTGACTTTCATATAACATTTGAGGAAAATATTTTCTCACAAAGTTAGTCCTGATAAAAAAAAGACTAATTGAAAAATAAGATAAATGAGTCAAAAGGTGGAAAACACAAAAACTTCTAGTCTTCATTTGTGAAAGAACCCTGTCCATTTATGAAGCACATAAATGCTGACTTCACAAATTTATAATACTTAGGGATATGTACATCCAGAAACTGAAAGCATGATCCTCTTTTTACCCCTCTGAAAGAAGTGGCACCGACATAGGAAGAAATTCCAGCTCAGCCCTTTCTGAGCTGAATACCTTAACTTCCCAACATCCGCACCATGAAGGATTGGACATAGATCAGTGTTTCCCAAATTCTGCTCCCCAGGCTTCCTCAGAGGGGCCTCAGAGCAGAGAGGAGGGGACTGACAGGACAGAAGGCTGGGCCACCAAACTCTGCTCTGGCCAAATAGCACCTTTTACCTAGTTTATGTATTTGGATTCTGAGAAATATCTGGGATCAAAAGTTCTGTGGCTCAAAAGAAGTTTAAAAAAAAACAGCTAGATAATCTCTAAGATCCCTTTACCTCTACTAATCAATGATAATTATTACCATCAGGTATATAGTGAAAGAGAATGACAACTTTTCCCTGGGAGATTAAATAAAAAGGTAGTTAGTAGGAAGCCTTGAACAGTGCCTTGTGAAATCTGGAACAGTGGCGAACCCAGGAATGAAACTTAAGCAGTGTCTAGGGGAAACAGAAAAGGACAGTAAGTACAAAACATATAAATGCTCTTTCTCTTCTCTCTTTTCTCTCTCTCTCTCTCTGTATGTATACATATATATGTGCAACATATACACACACACATAAACTATATGGGGGGAGAAGACTTACTAGGGAGGTTACTATAGTGATTGCAGCATGGATCCAGACGGAGAATGAGGAAAGGTCTGGAATGATTTTATAAAAGAGGTGATTTTTCAACAGAATTTTTGGAGGCAAAACATAGTTTGGCAGATGGAGGAAAGAAAGCATTTCAGGTGGTGAAGATAGAACCACTTAATGTTAGGAGGAAATAAAAGCTTATATGGATAGAGTGCCTAGTAGAGTTTGTTATCCTCTAGTCTATTTAGTCTATTCTCTAATCTTTTTGTACCATCTTAGGCCTGACCTGTTGACCACCCACTGGAATCCAAGGAAAACTCCCTTCTTAGTTCCAGAGAATTAGGCTGAAATTTTGTTTAATCAGAACAACCCAGATTTATTGGCTATTCCTGGAGTATGATAAGGTCATTGGCAACTTAAAATTTACATCTTCTAGAAATGGCTCCAAGGGTTCCACCCATGTCCAGTGGGTCTTTTAAAGTTCTACCATATCCCACCAATCCAACTTCTCCAACATTGAATACTTGCTTCTGTCATCTACTTTCTCAGCAACCCAAACTACTCATGTATCTTTTCCACCTCCCCTGTAATTACTGAAATAAAAAATGTACAACTGAGAAAAGTGACTCATTTTTTTCAGCTGAAGTCTGCTTCAGCTTGCCTTCCTTATGCTCATCCATTCCCTAAACTGGAAAATTATATTCTTTTGGTTCTTCCCAAATTTGATTTTGGAGTGAGCATTACCCCAACCTATAAATGAGATTTGTTTCCAAAGTTTGTTTTGCAAGTTAGCAGCTTGAAACTTAGAATATCATTTCCTGAAGAAAGAAATCTAAAAGAGTGTTTAAGTTTCCAGCCAGACCAAAAAAAGTATTTTTAATCTCTATGTTATATAGCTTTAGTTCAAAGGGACCTAGCTACCTAATGACCATGAAACATTCTTCTGTTTTCTTGATTCTCATATATATTCTTAAAAAGGAAACAGACTACACTGAAGATTTTTTCTCCCTCTCCAGAATTCCAAGGGGGAATCCATTCCTCCTCAGCTCCACTCCCCAGAATGAATATTTTTGTAAGAGACATATGCTAGATATTGTTAAGTCAATGATTACCTGGCCATTTGTTTCTTCCTTCCCCTGTAGGAAAATTTTTCCTTTTGTTTATCAGTTTGGGCATAAACAACATCAGACAGGTGGATGCTTCCATAGCACATAGACAGTCACCAGAAAAAACAACAATTAAGCATCATAGTGCATATATTTTTTTTCTAATTTGAAATTAAAGAGAGTAAAAGGAGTAAGAGAATGTGTACATGCAACTACAAGTCATATCATTAACAAAGAGGAAGGGTGTGAAACTTCACCAGGATTCCTCTGGGAGGGGTTTCAGAAGTCAGCAGTTTTAGATATTATGAAAAGGTTGAAGGTTTAGCCCCTAGCTTGGAAGGCATATTAATGGGTTAAAAATATATAACTTTAAACTGTTCTTCATCCTTAGCCCAAATCATAAGAAGTTTATACTGTCAAGTATGGCTATCTTTCCATGTTGAAGTATCTCTCTACAAAATGGGGACTGTTATTTGCTGAAGCAACCAGCTGGCACCATTTGGGTGAAATCCAAGTCTGTGCAGTCTTAGCTCTGTGTGAGATATCTATCAGGTGCCTAATTATAAAGTGAGCCAGAGTGGGCAGGTTCCATGATTAATTGGTGGGAAGTGGGCAATGTTTGCCTTAGACTTAACCAAATTTTGCCATCACATACAACTCATTAGACACTGATATTTGGTCATATGTGTGGGCTCCATTAACTCAACTTCTATTTAATGGGAGCCTATTATGTGCAAAGCATTGAACTAAGGCTATATACATAAGACAATAAACGAAACATGCTTCCTACACAAAGGGAGATTTTAGAATAGCAAAAGAGACAGACGTGTAAATTAATATTTATAATTAAGTCTGTGGAATGTTGTAGCATAGGCATGTACTAGACACAATGATGGCACAAAGGAAAGATCAACATATCTGCTTGGAGGATCAGGGAGTCTCCACAAAGAAAAAAACAACTCTAGCCACATTGTGGAAATACATTAGAAAGGTGTTACGTAGAAAAGAAGGGAAAGGAAGGTATTCCAGGCAAAAGGAATAGTGTTTAGAAAGGGGGAAAGGATGAAGTAACATGGGTTGTTCCATGAAATTGTACAATTACAGTGGAGTGTGGGATGTGAAGAGGGGTAGATTTTGAAGTTTGAAGAGATAGGCAGGGACCAGAAAATTAGCAAGTAAATTTTTAAAAAATCAGATTGAGAACAATTCTTAAAGAAAACAAAAGAAGTGGGGTGATGTGTTAGAAAGTAACCTGGGCACCACTCAGATGGATTTGTCACAGAAGGTGTCTCAAGTAAAGAGTAAGAGAAAGAGAATTCTGGGTAGAGAGAGTAACACACACAAAGGCTTTGAAGAGGGAATGTGCTTGGTGTGTTTTAAAGACTAAAAGGAGGCCAATAGACTTGGTGAGCAAGAAGTGTTTGGTTATAAGAAAAATTCAGAGAGGGGACAAGTCCTGGATTATGTAGACTTTTATAGGCCTTAGCAGTAATGAGTTTGGTTTTGGTTCTATGTGGAATAGGAAGCTATCAAAGGTTTTTAAATAGTGGAAACACATGATCTGATAGAAACTTTTTAAAAGACCATTCTTTCTACTGAGGGGAGAATGATTATAAAAGGTTGAGGGTGAAAGACAGGAGATTAGATGGGAAGGCTGTTGTGTCAGTCTCCATGAGAGACAACTGGGTTAGAGATGATAGTGGAGATGAAGAAAAAGGGACAGAGATGACGTATTTTTGAGGTAGAGGGTGATGGCAAAGGAAGAACGAATGGCTATTTTGTTTGTTTTCTACTTATAGAAACTAGAAAAAGTAGTAGCATCTAACAATAAAAGGAAGACTGGGGGAATTAATCAGGGTTCCATTTCCATTTAGATGACTGGATGCGAATGGGGAAGAGATTTGGGAAAAAGAGTTGAAGACTTACTTTTAGGACATGTGGAGATTGGGCTCCTGTGGGTCATCAGGACAAGATTTCTAGTGGACAGTTAGATACAAAGCTCTAGAGCCCGGGAAGTAGACTTGGCTAGAGAGCCTGGAGAATTTGAGACCCATTCGTCATGTAGGAGTTGTGGGCACAGATTAGATTAGTCTTGGAACTTCTGTTGACTAAGAACTTGCAAGAATAAGGACAAAAGCCTGCATAACAACAACTTTTCAGGGGCGGAGAGAGAAAGAGGAGCCAAGGGAGAAAAAAAAAGAATGTGAAGCCAAGGATAGAGAAGAGAAAAAACAGCAGAAATAGGTGTTATGGAGCCAAGAAAGTAAAGAGAAGGCATGTTTCATGGTTTCAAATGTCCCAGAGAGGTCATGCAAGATAGCTCCACTTGTCTTTCTGAGAGTTTACAGATCCATCTATTTGTCTTGTAAACTCCCTCAGAGACAATCAAATGTGTTTCTTGAGCCAGGCTCTGAACTCGATACCTTACCTTCAAAGACTTTGCAAACTAGTTCGGGAAGATCAGGTACATACAAATACCAATGGATAATCAAGTAGGGCTCTGTTTAGTGAAGGCTGAATAAACAGGACCGGTAGCATGTGACACTGAAGATCTAAGAGGGGAAGAAGTCACTGGCCATCCGGAAAGCCTTCACAAATGAGATAACTCATGATTCAGGCCTCAGAGTGTGGGTGAAATTGAATTCGGCACTAAGGGGACTTTCCAAGTAGTGGAAATGACAATAAACAAAAGTATAGGGACACTAATACTTAAATTCATGCTAAGTGTGGCTAAGACAAAGTGCCACAGTGGAGGAGGAGCTTTGCTATAGAACATGCTATTCTATAAGTTGGAAAGCCTTAGAGACAATTTAGTTCAATACTTTTATTTTATATAGAGGGAAATGATAGCCCAGAGAGATTAAATTTGTTTAAATTCACAAGTCTAGTCAATGGCAGAGCCAGTAGGAGGTAAGGCAAGAATAGGAGATTGGTACCAGATTCTGAAAAACAATCTGAAAAACAATTATAAATAAATAGATTGGTACCAGATTCTGAAAAACAACTATAAATAAATAAATTAGAATTGATGCTCTAAACAAAGAAAAACCATTGAAATTTTGAGAAAAAGGGGATTGAAAAGTAAGATTAACCAGCAGGCAGTGTGCAAAGATGATGCCAAGAAAGCAGGGAATTTTGGTGACTATCCAGCCTTTCTTACCTGGGGTTTCTCATGTGAACCACAGAACCCTTAAAAAAATGATTTGAGAGCTTCCTCCATTCTGCAAAGTATGGTGTGTAACTAGTACTGCTCTAGATGTACAGGAAAGAGATTAATTCATTACCTACAATTATGGGCTTTAGGGCCTTAAGGTGTTAGGGCTTGGTTCTCTTGTAGAATGCTGGTTAAGAAAGGCTGGCAGAAGAAGGAAAAAGACATAAAAGACATTGCAAATAGAATTTGGTAACTGACAGTATGGCTTTCATGAGGGAAGATAGAGTATTTCCATATTATGAGCTGCATAACTAGGAATGTCTGGTGTCTCCAAAAAGATATTGTCAAGAGTAGGGGAGTCAGAGGTCTAATCTAGGGAGAAGATAATTAGCTTAACATGACACTTTCTAAGGTGGTAACAAAAAAATAAAAGAAAAAATAATAATGTTTTTAATATCTGCAAATCTCGGATTATGGGAAAGTTAATTTTTCTATTGGTTTTCCTGTGGTTCTCATAGTTTGGTCCTTTATGGATGGATTTTTACAATATACCTAAGTTCAGTAAAAATAGCAATTTTGATAAGACATACTTAATAAAATAAACTTCAGCTTATACATGAGCCAATCAGTTTCCAGTGACACTAGAATGAGAACATAGAATTATAGAGGCTACAGGAAAACCCATAATTACTGAAAGATACATAGTCTTTTTTTTTTTTTTTTTTTTACCAAGAATCACGTTTCTTTTCACTTAAGTGAGGATAAAAACTGAATTGGGTCCTAAGTATGCTTAAGTATACTTAAGTAGACTAGTGCCCACACTTCTTGGATTCTTTCCTAAATACTCTTATTCTTGGGCTTACTGTATCTTCCAGATGATGTTCAGAAGTGAAGTCTGAGCCATCTGTGGTCTTACGTTTCCATGACAGTTTTCACTGGAGGACAATGGCCCAATTCCAAACAGTAATTCTATTTTATAACTCCTCCTCCCTTTTCAAGAATAGTCCTCTTCATTTCTTCTTCTATACTGGTTTCACTCCAAAGGGGTAGGGTATGAAGTTCAAGATGAAAGAAAGTATGCAAGAAACTAGATCTTGTTGATGTTTTCTATACAGCTCTCCAGTTAACTGTCCATAAGTATGGAACACAAATCTGGCTGACTTATCTAAAGCTATCACTCCGTATTCTCAGTCAAAGGCAATCAAAGACATGAAGAGCACTGAATTTAGATTAGCATGAAAGATTTATTCAAATGAATACTAAATACAAACCTGATTTCTCCAGAGTAGCTTTCCAAGGCCATAAAGAAAACAAAATCGCCTTCTCTTTCATTGGAGTAAAAAAGTCCTTGGAATGCAGTGGTTAAGGGAAGATTGCAAATGGTGCTTACTCTTCAGAAAAAACTAAATAAATTACCAAAACGGAATAAATCAAACCCCCAAATCAGATTCACCTAAAGAAAGAGCCAATATTTTTTAAGTGAGATAATATTTTCTCTTTCCTTTTGAAAATCTCAGAAATTTTTAGAAATATTAATCCAGTAAAACTTTGGAAGAAAAATTCTCCAAATGCCTAGCTGAAGATGAAATGGGGGATGTTTAAGGTGGATGACTTATAAAGTCTCATTATTCCTTTACATCTCTCAAATAAAGATTTAAAGAAAAGGGCTTTAAAAGGCAATGCCCACCCTAAATATACTCAATGCTTATGTCCCTTCCCCCATTAGAACCCCACAAGAGTCTGGATAGCCAAAGTGGGGCTGCCCTCAATACAATATGGATCTAGAAATCTAATTGCAAGTTAGGTATTTAGAAACCAATAATTTCTCTTTAAAGAAATCCTGCCTTGCTTTGTGTGTGTATAAATATCAGAGACAATTGCTGCCTCTACTGGGGTTTGAGTAGAACTGTGCAATGCATCTTTTAGACTAGCTGTTGAGGATCTAGTTTGGCTATTAAGAAGAGCTTTGACTTCTCAGTTTATACTCCAAATTGGTAAATTGGTTTCTGAACCAAAAAGCAAGTAGGAGTGGGAAGAGGATTTGCATTTTAACAGCTCCTAGTCTAGGCTAGTTCCTAGGCTGGTTGTGCTGACTAAGAGGTTCTGAAGCCATTTAGGAAAGCAGCCAATTCCTGAGTTTGCTTAACCTTTGGAGATCATTTCATTTATTTTTTCTTTACTTCATCTAGCTCTTTTATATAGTCATTAATGGGAAGACATTAGGGTCTTTCAAATTTTCATTTAAAAATAACATTTTGAATAGTTATTGGAACTGAGATTACAAATAATGGATGTAAAGCTAATTACCAAAATTCTACATTTAGAGCAAACTGGTGCATATGGAGACAACAGCTCAATGTTTTAGAAAGTGCCAATTTGCTAAAAATAGATAAATATGATGATTACTGCTGGAATTAATTTAAGGGCATTCAAAATGAGATGACTAATATCAAGGAGTAGCATTTCTCTGATATAAATTCAAGGGAGATGTTTTATACCCGTTATTGCCCAATCCTTTTGCAGAAACAATCCCACAAACCAAAAAGGAGAAGTTAGATCAAAGTTATACCATGCCAAATTAGCAAGAGCATATGATAGCTGATATCCCTCTTAGTCAGGTGGAACCTGCCAGAGTCCAGCTTCTGGAAAAAAGTGAAAACAATGCTTGTCAACTCTAGCTGTGGAGATTTGCCCTAACTTTTCTTTTTTAGGTATAAAACCTCATGAGATCAGTTATCCGTGTGGTTACTGCTTCCTTTCCGAGTCATCGGTGGTGATAACCCTACCAATAATAAGCATATATAATACAGGCTAAATGAAAACAGCCAAAGGGAAAATAGTGATCTGCTGCATTTGAGGTAAATCCCTCCTCATCCGGTAAGCTTCCCTATTATGGACATACAGGAGACTCTTTCTCAGCCAGTTTACTCTCCCCCTCGATTCACAGGTGTGAGTTTCCAGAAATTGTCTAAATCACGTGATCTGGCCCTTCATCCAGTTAGAGATGATTGTTCTGTTGGTAACTAGCTGAACTGAGAAGGACCAGTCAGGTTCATTCAGTCTCATTCTTTCTCTCATATTCCCTCTCTCTTTTTCTCTCTCTCTGTGTATGTGTATGTACATAGATACATTTCTGTTTCTTAGCTAGAATTCCTAATTGAGAGCCAGAGAAGCTGGGGTTGTTAGTAACTGAGTCTTTTAAATGCAGGGCTCCAGAAGGAAAGTCTATGAATTCCTTATGTTGAAGTTCCCAGATCTACCCTGGTTCCCATAAGCTTGGCTGTTCAGCTTCTTAATTTCATGTGATATCTAGTTTCCTTTCAATAGATCTCTTTTCTAGACCATTAAAAGTGGTGTCTGTTACTTGTACCCAACAAAAGGAGACATAAATAATACAAGTACATGGGTGTGTGTGTGTGTGTGTGTGTGTGTGTGTAGAGAGACAGAGACAGACAGACACACATACACACACAGAGACAGAGGCAGAGCGAGACAGAGAGAAGTGGCTAGAGTGAAAGATTAAAGGTGATCATTAACCAGCTGTAAATATAATCCAAAAAATAATTGCTTCCCTCTGGACACCTGCATATTTGCAAATTTCTAGTTAATGTATCTTTCTATCAAACTCTATATAAGCCCCCTTTATAAAAGTAGTTTTCAAAATATCCATGATATTAATTTTTCTATGTTAAACTTCTGGCTTCTAGGAAAAGCAAATCTCTTAGACAAACTTGATCCCATTGTTATGCTTAAAAATATTTTCAAATATTATCCATACACTAAGAAATCAGATCCTTTGGGTTGCAAGAATTTATTGCTTGTATGAGAATTGGATAAATTTTGTATTATTACATAGATAACATCCCAATTAACCAGGGAGGCAGGAGAACTGAAATGCCCTTTGTAGAGATCCTGAAAGTTTAGATTATTTATGGTATTAGAGTTGAGTTGGAAAAGGCTCAGGACTGTATACCACTTCTGATCAAGGTTAATTCCTGATGCAATGAGAAACCCTGAGGTTGTATGAAAATTGTGCTCAGATGATCATCTTTGAACAGTGCTTTCCCCAACCAGGCTCCATCCCCATTTTCAATCTCCCAATCAGCCCCACATTCCCTCTCTACTATTCTGCCTGACTGGGTTCTCATGTGATTGATGTGAGCACAGCATGCCTGGTAATCTTAGTGCTGAGAACCCAGTTTGGAAGTGAGGTGAGGGGGGGGGGGAGGATGGGGATAGGGGAGAAGCAGCCAATTTAGCAAGTGGGAAGAGAAATTTAAGTGTGCAGAACAGACTAAAACAGAAAAAGATAAAAAGAAAAATAGTGCATATTTCTGCCTTTGAACTGATCGTTGGGGTCGCATGACAATTCGAATATCTGCTTATTTAAGTTCTGTCACTGAAGTTTTCGAAGGAAATGATAAAGATATGCTATGCTCCCATCCATTAGCATGTTTAGGTTAATATTTACTCTGTAGAGAATAGGAGAGGAGGGGTAGGAATGGGAAATGGATGTATATTCTATACAGAGAGCAAGGGTACTTCTTGGCATAGAACTGTGAGTACTTTAGGTTTCAATATGTGGAATTCCTCAGTTAATAATACTTTACACTTGAAAAACACATCGTTTGCAAAGCACTTTTATTTTTACCACTTTATGTGAGCCTCACACCAGCCTAGTAGAAAAGGCAGGTTTGGATCTGGAGTATATTCTTTTTATGTGCCCACTTATATAGATGAATAAACTGAGGCTCAGAAAGATGATGTTACTTACCCAAGGTCACACGACAAGCAATTGGCAGAGCCGGGTCTAGAACCCAGGGTAGGGTTTATTCCACTACAAAGACATGAAACAGGACATTAAACAAACAACATCTAAGAAAATAAGATCTGTAAATAATTAAGGATAGGGAATCTGGAGGGTCACACTCCCATTCTACAACCTGAACTCACTGCAAGGGTATCACTCTGTTCTAAGCAGACAGGAGCTGGAATTGTAACTTTGACCACCACCACCTTGAGAGGACCAACAGAGCTGAGTGTGTATTTACACAGAGCCACCTCTCAACAGGTACATAGCTATGATCTTCTGTACCAAAACATATCCCCTAATGGCCCATCATGATGATCCCTCCCTTCCTACATTTATTCCCTCAATAAATATTTTTTGTTGAGAGGCTACTATGTGTCAGACATACCTTAATGTACCTGTTTTGCCTAAAATACCTATTTGGAAAGTTGGAAGGGACACACTTTTTCTTAAAAGTCTCCTGTTACGGTCTCGCCCACTAAACACTAGAATGAGCTGGCATTACTTAATTAGACAAACTCCACTTGGACCAGAGGGGAGGAGAAAAAAAAATAGGACAACTCAAAGAAAGAGATCGAAAGAGATTGAGAGCCATGAGCAAGATATAAAATAAGGGTGTGGAGACTGCGAAACACTATTCAACTCCACCAATAGATCATTTTGTCTTACTGTTCTCAAGGCCATGCCAATTTAGTCAGAGAAAATCCACCACTTAGGGTCTGGCAACGAGTATTTTCAGGTAAAGCTGTAGCCACAGTGTGCCCCATATTGGCCACAAGAGGCCTAGCTCAGAATCCAAATTCCTTCAGCCAATTCAAACCTAAGAAAGATAAACCTGACCTGATTCTCATTCATTTAACAGACATTTGAGGGACTACTTACCATTCAACCTCCCTTTACCTTCATGCAAGATTTCACTTTGTGGAATATTATCATGTGGCTAGTTCGGTGGGCAGAAAAGATACCCAAATGAAACTGAAATTAATCCTTGCACGTGGGCCCCTGAGCACAGGCCAACACTACAAGCATTTTTTAAAGTTTGTGTGATCAATGAAATAACTAAGAGTAGTGAGGGATTGCGTCAGGGACTATTTGGAATAGCTGTGCAACAAAGCAATAGGTGTAAGCACTTGGGGCCCAAAAGGAAGGGCACGAGAAGATACAAGATGATGATAACTGTGTGTCTAACCTGGGACTCTCCTACCCTCAGAGGGTGCGGCTGGTACACTGGTTGGTGGACATCAAAGGGAGGTTTGCAGATAGTACCAGTTATAATAGTTTGGAGCAACACAGTATACTTGGGCTCATTTTGTATTTTGTGTCTGCTTTCATTAAAAACTGATCGTTTTCCTGCTGTATAGCACAGGGAACTCCACTTCGCTGTACAGTAGAAATTAACACAACATTGTGAAACAACTATACCTCAATTAAAAAAAAAAAACTGATGGTTTTCATGTCTATACGTCAATAACAAGAATCAATGATGATTAGCTCCACTTCAAAATTTGATGCCAATAGATTAAAAAAAAATCTAGTAGTGGTCCATCCATTTAGACATGCCACAACTTATGGAAAGACTGTAAACCTAGTTCTGTATTCATTTAGCAAACAGAATATCCACAGTTAAAATCCGTTACTTTATGTGCTAAGCATTGTGGTAGGCACTGGCGATAGAAAAATAATCAAGATTTCACCCTTTCCCTTAAGCAGCTCACAGTATGGACACCAGTATGTGAAAAAACAAATGTTGTATAGTGTAACAAGTGATATAATAGTGATTGTACAAACTACAGTGTGGTCACAAAGAAGGTAGAAGAAAACTTAACATGAGGCAGGACAAGAATGGCTTAAAAGAGCTAACTCTTACGGGGGGAGTGGCAATTTTCTATTCTGAGAGGGAAATGAAATTTTCTAGGCATAAAGCAAAGACATCAAGGCAGGCCTGAAATACTGATGTAGTGTCGTTGAGAGAAGAGGTGCTTGAAGATGGCACTGGAAAGATAGTCAAGACTAGATCATGCCGGAAATCTCTGGCCGTCCAGTGGTTAGGACTCCATACTTCCACTTCCAGGGGCACGGGTTCGATCCCTGGTCAGGAAACTAAGATCCCGCATGCCTCTCAGCACGGCCAAATTAAAGAAAAGAAAAAAAAAAGGAAGACTAGATCATGCAATCCATGCTGAGGAGTTTGTATTTAGCTTACTGTTAACAGGGAACCATTAGAAGATTGTCAGGAGGGAAATAATCTGATCAGACTTGTGTTAGGTAAAGATAAGAGCAATGCTATTTGCAAGAGCGGAAGGAGAGGAAGATGGAGGCAGGGAGTCCATGTAAGAAGCTATTGTCTTTGTCCAGATGGGAGGTAATGAACGTCAGAATCAGCTTATTTGTGGTGGAGATGAAAAAGCAGAGGATGAATTCAAAACCTTTTTAACTGGAATCAAAGAATGTCTTAACTAGATTTGGGGACTGAAAGAAAAGAATACTTTTAGGATCACTCCCATTTTCCTAGAGTTTGGAAGCTGGATAGATGGAGTTACAGCAATAAGGGTGGGAATTTGGAGGACGACTAAGTGGTACAAAATGGGAGAAACTGCGTTTGACTTTGTTCCTAAGGAACATAGGTGTCTCTGAAATCTAGGGATCAGAACTCGGGTGAGAGATCCAGTCCACAGATTTGGAAATCACACAGGTGGTTACAAACTCTGGAGGTGGATGAGATCACCTAGAATTAGAGTGTTGAATAAGAAGAGAAAGGCATCAAGATAAATAACCAGGAGATAATTGATATTTGGGGAGGGAGAGAGTGAAAGAAGCCAGCAAAGAAGAATGGAGAAGGACCTATCTGAGAGGGAGAAGAGAGAGGGAACTATGATGGGGCCAAAGGAGGAGACAGTTTCAGGAAGAGGAATGGGCAACAATACAAAATACCAAAGACATGTCAGATGAGATGTGAACTAAAGAGTCACTGGATATGGTGTCTTTTTCAGAATATGTTTCAACGGAATTCTGGGAACAGAAGCCTTATTAAAGTAAATGGTATAGTGAATGGGGAGTGATGAAGAGGAGGAATCAACGACGAGCAGAAGGAACTACTCTCTAACAGGAAAAGGAAGCATAGTAGGCACTTGACATTCCTGAAGGACTGGCAGTTTCTAAGCCAAGACTCATGTTGCAAACCTCAGAGAGAAAATTTTCTTACATTTGTATTGACCTTTGTTTTCATATCAGTTTTGTTTGGTCCCTACAAAAACCTTTAAGGTAAGCATGCTGGGTTTTTTGTTTGTTCGTTTTCTTTTTTTTTTTTTTTTTAAGTCTCCATACTATAGGGAAATTGAAGCCCTAGATTATGTGATTCAGTCAAGGATCACAGAATCAGTCAGTGGTATAAACTAAGGACTCTCAGTACAGTGCTCTTCCCAGTACCACAGAGAATGTTCTGAAGATTAACCAGGGGCAACCAGACCACACTTCAGAAACTCAGAAGGGAGAATTCCTGCCCGCAGTCACTTCTTTGATTGACAACAGACATGATTGGTTGCCTAAATGCCTCTATGACAGCTAATAGGGAAGTGATTAGGTAAATGCTGTATCTTCTCTTTTGATGACCTGAGTATGTGCATCCTTTGAAATGCCCCTTTAATATTAGAGGAAGATTTCAGACTTGTCTTACTTTATCAATATGAGCAAGGGAAACATTTGGTTAATATATACACCTACCATTGCCTCAAAGACACTCCCCCCCCTTTCCTTGTGGAGCCAGGTAAAACTGAAGCATGTAGATTCATCAGTCCCAGTTTCACTATGATGGAGGCGAAGGAGACCCTAAGCTACTCTTCCTCTCAGTGAACAGGAGTGCTGCCCTTTAGCATAAAGCATGAATGGTTTTCTGTAGTTTTGCCAGCTCAGCAAGAGAGAAAGTTAACCCTATATTTTCTTATCCCAATTGCCTCAGCATGGGTGGGAAAGGAAGGGAGCAGAGTTACAGGCTGTCAGCATGAGAGAGCAGGGATCATTGTGTATGCACCTTGGCATGGGTTAGAAGGCATTATAGAGTCACCAGATATTAATGCATTTCTAGATTCACCATTAATTCTCTAAGATTCTCTGCGAGTCTAGATAATTTGGCAGAAAAAAAATGCCCTTTAAATGATTTCTTCTTCTGTTTAAATTTGGAAATGTGTGATAGAAATCACCATTTAAAAAAGAAAAAAAGAACAGTTTCAATTAGAGTAAGTACGATGCTTCCATTTAATTAATTCACTTAGTCCCTGGGTGACACTGGGTGTGGCTCGGTGAGATTCAGGAGGAATCCAGTTTATCACTAGGAGGAATCTGCACCAAGCAGCAAGGCAGCATCCTTCCACACCTTTCCAACACTGCAAGGGAAAAGCGCAGCCAGGTTGGAATTCTGAACCACAGATCCCGCTAAGATGAGAATTATTTGTTGTATGTGGAAAAATGCAGATGTTGATGGGGGTTGAAGGCTTGAGGGCTAGAAGGGCTTCTTGCTTGCGCTGGTGTCTTTTTACTTCGATTACAAATTAAAGTCTTTATTTTTAAACAAAAGAAACACCTCGCAGTTTTCTTGCTTTGTGGACACAGATCTTGCAAGTTTTTCATCATCTGTAAAATGCATGGTAATTAAGCTATTTAAAGTTAGCCTCAAGACATTTGAAAAATGAGAAGCCAATAAAATGTCAGGGATTCTTTTATCTTATTCCTCCTTTGACTACTCCTTTACCATCTTCTCCTCTCCACCCCACTCTCATTCTCTTCTTTCTGCTATAATAATCTATAGTGGTAATTAGTGGCTAATAAAGATCATTTATGCTTTCTTCTCAGCCATTCGCAATGTATTACAACTTGGAAATCCAGGACGGCTTCTTTATGCAGCTCAAGTGGAAGAGGAAGGAAGTGCAATCCCTCCAGCCCCCTCCCACGTTTCTGCTGGGTTTCATGGGTGTGGCAGAGTTTAGACCTTTGCAGGTTTTTGCCCTGGTTTTATTCCCTATTAAGGGCTAGGGTTATGAATAGATGGCAGAAAAAAGATAAACACAGTCGGATTCTGCCATGAATGATATAGGATCATTTCACCCACAAGCACAAAACCTGTGTGAGATCTAAGTACTCAGGCTATAGAAATGCCAGTCAGTGTAGTGTGAGCCCACGCCCTGAATACACCATTTCCTTTAGTCTGACTTAATGGCATCCTAAATACTGACTTATGTGAATGATACACAGCAGTGGTCAGTAGGGGACATGACCATTTCACACAGAAGTACACATGTATAAAATTTATGGCAAAATAGGATTATTTCTATACCTTTCAATTTTCTGTCTTGAATATGAATTATGCAAAAACACATGCCGGCATACGGAAACCACACAGAGTACACACATGACTGTTGTACGTAAAGTATGTGGATACTGTACACATTTACATGTGAATTTCTACAACTCCCTAAACACACAATTTCGGCTTCATCACTTTGCACATATCCTAGTGAATACTTGGGGCTGTCAGTAAGAAGACCCAAGTGAAGGCAGCTGTCCCCTTTTGGGGAAGGGAATTTCTTTAGCCTCAATTCCCTTTCGAAAAATCATGCTTGGTTTCCTTTGTCAGAGGGGGCATGTGTATACATGTATATGTATACATAGGGTGGCAAAAAGTTGTAAACCAGCATATTTTTTTCTTCCCCCAAATTAAAGCTTTTTTAATGAACAGCATTGTCTTCCTTAGGGCTCCACCTTCCTAAATTTTATTTCTGCAGCTCACCAGGTGGGCAACCTCAGAGCATTTCCTTGACAGTGTGCTTAACCCAGCCACCT
The DNA here is from genome assembly GCF_964374135.1 of Grampus griseus. Taxonomy (NCBI): domain Eukaryota; kingdom Metazoa; phylum Chordata; class Mammalia; order Artiodactyla; family Delphinidae; genus Grampus; species Grampus griseus. Next base: position 82,295,571 of record NC_138998.1, read on the forward strand.
GTATCTACTGCATTTATGCATTAGAATGAAGGAAGGCAAGGAGAGGAAATGTCCTGGTTTGAAAAATGAGCCAGCGGAAGCATCAATCTCCGGAATCATATAGCAGTTTAGGGAAGTACCACATGTAAGACTCTCATGCTCTTCCCCAAACACCCTTACACAAACCACTCACAAAACCCCAGGTGCCTGATACTTTATCTATCTATCATCTATCTATCTCCCTATCTATCTATCATCTATCTGTCTATTTGTTTTTGCCCTGCCTCTCCACCCTCTCCACTCACTGCTCTGAGATTCTGCTTCTGTCTCCCTTCCCCTTCCTCTTCCTTCTTCATCCTCACCACCCCGCCCCCTGCCCTCCACCCCCAGCCCCGCTTCCAGGGCTCTGGCTAAATGTGCAAAGCTGGCAGCCTGTTCCTTCTCCACTTCTCCCTCCACCCCCTTCGAATTCAGCGAGTGTATTACAAATTGCCCCCTATGCAATACCTGCACAGGAATAATGCCCATATCCTATCTCTTGCACCCCACCCCGAAAGCAATCAACGTGCAAAGGTCTTTTTTGACCAAGACCGCCTCGCCTCGCAGGGAGACGCACACACACGTACAAGCACACACTCACCCAAATCTCACACCCATTTTTCTCCTTAACCTTCGCCAATATCACTCAAACGTGTTCCGGTCAATGTTTGAAAGCTCCCTTTGCAGAATGCCGCGGCACTGTCAGTTGCTGCGGAATACCGTACTAGTCATTCTTCCCCACCCCTCACCCCAATCAAGTTTCTAAAACGTCTTTCAAGAAACAAGTGAGCAATTTGAAATGGAAGAAAAACCTGAGCAGTGGGGGAGGGGAAGGGGACTCTGATTCTTGCTTATCTTGTTTGTGTCCTTCTTCCTGATGAAAATGAGTCACCATGCTTATTATCCGGAATGTTAGTCCGTCTTTGGTCACTACAATTCCAGGTAGGATGCAAAGGAAGGGCAGAAGAGACCTGATTTCCAACAGGTAATACTCGGCTCGTCTTTCCCATCCCATCGGAGCTCGAATCTCCTAGGGGCGTGGTCCACCCTCTCCTCGGACCAGCTGGTGCACAATCGGCTGCTGGTCTTGGGAAGGGGATTTTCCCCTTCTACTCGGCCAGTTTCTCCCCCCCGCCCCCAGCCCCAGTTATCTCTAGATTCTCTTAAAAAAAAAAAAAAAAAAACTCCCAAATTACAGTTTCATTCATTCATTGAAAAATAAATAAATTAATTAAACCTTCACATGTGTTTCCATTAATACCTGCACCCATGTGAAGCTCATGCATGTAGGAAATAAGGCTTCTTCCGCAGCACATGTGAAAAAATTGTACGATAGAACAAGCAATACTCATAACTGAATATTATTCTTTCAACCTTGCTTTTTGCAAATAATATAAAGGATTGCCTCCCCATCTTGTAGGTAGAGCTCATATCTTCTCCTCCACACCCATTTCCATATCCACATCCGCAAAACCAGAGACCTAAAACGCTGAACATTTACTAATAGCCAAAAAAATCTTTTTTTTTTTTCTAGCCAAACAGGCGTATTTTTTCTAACCTCATCCTAATTAGTAGCAGCATTCCAAAAGCAGACTGTGAAAGAATAGAATAAAAGCTGGGATGCAAGCATCAGTTACCATATGCTAAGGAAACGCAAGCACCATGGCCAGAGCAGAAGCGGTTCAAATATTTTTTCTACCTTTACAGGGAAATATTGCACTCTGGTAATTTCACAACAGCAAGAAGTAAAAATCTTTAGGTCTACCTGTTTGGTTCTTCTCATACAGCACAGCATGGTCGTATCGTCCCTCGCCTTCTTCCTGCCTTCTCTCCTTTCCTCCTCTCTTTCTTATTCCCCCCCTCTCCACCTCTTTTCTGCTCGCTTGCTCACTCGCTCTCTCGCGCTAGCGCACTCTCTCTCCCTCCCTCTCCCTCCCTCTCCCTCTCTCTCTCTCTCTCTCTCTCTCTCTCTCTCTCTCTCTCTCACTCTCTCTCTCTCTCTCCGTCACACACACCAGGGCAGTTAGCAGCAACTGTAAGGTCCACAGCTATTGCTCACCGCACATGCTCTCTCTCTCTCCTCTTCCCTCTCTTCCTCTTTTCTCTTCTCTCCACCCACTCGCTGCCTATCCCTCTTTTTCCTCCCTGTCTCTCGATCTCTTTCTCAGAATTGTTCACTAGCTTTCAATGACTAATCACTTCCCCCGGCCCCCCCCCCATTCTAGACAGTCACCCCCTTCCAGTCCCCTGCCAGCCTCATGAATATTTAAACATCTCCAATCTGGACCCAATTACCCACCGACTTTCCCACTGCATTGAGAGGGTGATGGGGTAGCTGCAGAGAAGGATATTCCAGACCGTTCAGGAGAGTATATGGAATATGTTTTAGAGAAGCGGGGCTTGAGGAATGCTTCTATTTCTTTACTAACTCTTTTCTCTTCCCAATATCATAAAAGCAAAGAACGGCTATTCTGAATGAGTAGTCAGACCTATACAGTATGTTATATCTGCTATTTAGATTTTATGCACAGTTAATAATTGTGACGGTTAAGCTCTCTCAAAAAATGAAATAACATGTGAATATCATATCCTGTATGTACACTGTACTCAGTACTCATATAACTTAAAATAAATACATATGTATAAAACTTAGATATGCACAAACATGTCTCATATATGCTCCAAAATACTTGAAAAATCCACACGAATATACTGCATTTTAAACATTCTAAGCACCTGGGTGCAGAAATAATAACTAATGTTTAGGAATTAGCATCCATATCTAAAATCACATGGTAGTTGTTTTCTTAATGCACATATACCCGTTGGAAAATTGGAGTTTCTTCTAATTTTACTGAAAAAGCTGAGCACATTTGAACAATAAATCTGTGTAACATGAATGGTGCCAGTTGACTGAAATAAAAACGTACAGTGTGAGAGCTCCGAGTTTCAGTTTTACTTGGGGACTTACTGGGAACTATAGCCTGGAGACATCCTTGCAGATAGCTCCGAGGAACTGCTTCAAAGAGGTAAGGGGGAGGTCTGCACATATGTAATTTTGGAGAAGGGGGTGAGTGCAACCAGCACTTACCCCCTTGGTAGAAGATTACTGCTAGTCACAAGCAGCAAATATCTTGGTTAATGGTTTTAGTGCTTTTCTAGGTATGGGAAGATGCAAGAATCCAAGTTCTTTAAAAATTTCTCCTGAAAATATCTATCTGAAGGCCTGTCCTGCCAGTTTGCCCAGAGTACAGTGCGCCTTTTTCCTGTTTTCCACCCTGAACTCCTTTCAGGGTGTATTAAAGTTGAGCGACTGCAGTGGCTAAGGATGTAATCCTCACAGAGCTGGATGGCTAGTGACATTTCTTTAGTTGGCATGCCCAACATGATATCTTACAGTTTGGGCAAGAAGAATAAAGTAAATTCACCTGCTATGAGAAGAAAAAATATATCATGAAGCCTATTTCTTCAATTCTTTCTATGGTTCTTCATAATTTGGGTACAGGAAAATGTGACTTTAAAAAAGGTGTACATAACATAATTTTTAGATTTATAGTACTGTGTGATCTTGGGAATGTTACTGAATCTCTCTGCCCTAGTTTTCTAATCTGTAAAATAGGGATAATAATATCAACCTTGCCAACATGTTGTGAGGACCAAACAATATAATGTATGCAAAGCACAATGAAATCATTCTCAGTACATAGTAGCTTTACCTCAGATACGGTACTTATCTGAAATTTTGGTGGTATTTTCAAGTAAATATCTCAAAGAACTTTTCAAACCCTTTCTTGTTGATCATTAGTGATGACAAGCATCCCCAATTAAATAGCACATATTCTTTCTAGTCCGTCCCAGATATGAGCCTGTTTAATACCTGTCAACCAGACTGCTTATTATCATACTTATTATCAAGGTCACTGAGCTTAATAGGTGCTCTATACATTTTGACAAAATTCAAGGTACATCTACCTCAGAATGGACTATCTCAGACAGATACCCAGGGGGTAATGTGTTTTAAATTATCCCCCGAGGTCTTCCTAAGCATGAACTGCTTCAGATCCAGCCTTACTCTGTCTTTTACTCCTTTCGGCTTGCTTCTTAGTTTTCATATTTAATGATAAAAAGAAGGATTAAGTTCTGAGTTTAATTTTTTTTTTTTTTTTTGTGGTACGCGGGCCTCTCACTGCTGTGGCCTCTCCCGTTGCGGAGCACAGGCTCCGGACGCACAGGCTCAGCAGCCATGGCTCACAGGCCCAGCTGCTCCACCGCATGTGGGATCCTCCCGGACCGGGGCGCGAACCCGTGTCCCCTGCATCGGCAGGCGGACTCTCAACCACTGCGCCACCAGGGAATTCCTAAGTTTAATATTTTTTTAATGTTGTAATGAGCCCAATCTGAGCCAAGCTTTCAAAAACAGCCGTCTATGTACTTAAGCGATAGAAGAGGGCAAAGAATGGGTAAGAAACAGCTTCCTCAGAGCCATTCCTGCTGTGGACTAGGATCCTCCTACCTAGCCTGCTGGGGGCTGGAGAGGGATAAAGGGAGGAAGCAGAGGGGATGAGAACTGGAAGCAAGAGAGAAAAAAATTGCTTATTTGGGTATTTAAACAGATTCATAGATAAGGTCACTTCATCAACTCTGTGGCCTAACTTAAGGAACATAGCTGGCTATGGAAAGGGGCCAACTCCTTTCCCTTTCAATGCACTCCCCTCAGCCCCCATTTATATCTTCTTTATCCCTTTATTTGTTGGGAGGAAACTTGGAAACAATGTGGCATAATTAAATCACAGTCTAGAGCTCAAAACCAGGCATAGGCCTGGAACTTTGTGACTTAACACGTTAAACCACCCCTGTTAACATCAGTTTCCTCAGCAGTTTACATATATTATTTCACCTAATATTCAAAGTGAGATAGGTGCAATCATTATTTTCATTTTGATGGGAATACGAAAGCTAAGTAAATTAAGTACTTAGACTGGGACACACAGCTAATAAGAGGTAAAGTCACAACTCCAAACCCTGTTAACTACTAAAATACATTGACACTCAACAGGCTTCTACACCTCATTACTTCGGTCCTTAAGAGTTTAGACTCTGCAGTGGAAGTTTTCATATTGAAACGAAATCAGCATTCTGAAAGGTCCACCTATTAGGCCCAGCCCTTACCCTCAAGAGCCACGAAGATTACGCTGATACCTGCATCCAATAGCGAGCCCTTTGTATATATATTTCTGACCAAACGTTAGCTACTTCAACCACCCTCAGGTGCCTCAGTGTTTAGAGTCCTCACAATTTTGGATGCTTCCCTCTGGACATACTGCATTCTGTCAATAAGCCTCTAAAAACTGCTTCCCGGAAGGGAGATCAAGATTCCAAATTTAATTTGAATAATATGGAATAAATTCTAATATATTATTTTTCCTCTGAGCACGCAAGGTTATAGGATGGCAAAAGCATGAGGAAGGAAAAAAGCACACACTGATATGATCTTGGCAAAAAATATATATATAAAATAAAAATAAATTAAATAACCAGTATTGCCCTGATCCCCACCAACTAACTCTTCAATGGACTCAGTAATCTGTATACCCTTATAACTAATCCCAGAAAATGCCTAAATTTAGACCCTTAAAGAATTTTAACTTAATGATTAATTCATGAGAACATCAGGTAACTTCCTGACTATAGGTTAGGTAATAACATCATTCTAGAAGAAGGTGAAGAGAGGTGAAGGCCAAGTCCCAGTTCCATTCTCAGAGCTCTTTGAATTTCATACTAAAGCGATGCTGCTTTTCATAACAAACTCAGAAGTTGCTAGGCTTTACAAATGGTTCTGTCACATAGCCTGCCATTTTATGACTGGAACTTGAGAAAAGAGTGTCATCCAATCAGGTAGAGAATATGTTCATCTTTTCTCTCCCCCTTGCAGGAATTTATTTATTTATTTTTTAACTCTTAGTCTTAGCCTTTCACCCGCTGTATTAGCGTGGTATGGCTGCCATAACAAAATATCACAGACTAGGTGGCTTAAACAACAGAAATTTGTTTGATCACAGTTCTGGAGGCTGGAAGACCAAGATCAAAGTGTTAGCAGCGTTGGTTTCCCCTGAGGGCCATAAGGGAAGGGTCTGTTCCAGGCCTCCTGTCCTTGGCTTGCAGATGGCTGCCCTCTCAGTGCCTCTTCCCCTGGTGGTCCCTCTGTACACTTGCACCCCTGGTGTCTCTCTGTATCCAAATTTCCTCTTATTAAAGGACATCAGGCCAACTGGATTAGAGCTTACCCATATGAACTTATTTAACCTTACTTACCTCTTTAATGGCCCTGGCTCCAAATACAGTCACGTTCTGAGGTACTGGAGGTTAGGGCTTCAACATATGACTTTTGAGGAGACAATTCAGCCCATAACACCTGTGTTCTCTACCAGTACTTTCTGACTTCATTCACTTATACAACATTTTCTATGTTGCAAAAACATCTCAAGGACATACACACATGTGAAAAGTAAAACAAGTGCCTTTTGAACAAAACAGAATTCAATGTCAAATGCATGTTTTAAGAATTCAGAATAGGAGAGAAATCACTGTGGACTTGGGTACGTCTTTCATTTCATAATTAGGAGTTGAACAAGTAGAGAAGACACAGTGAATTTCAGAAAAGGATAAAGGATTATGTCAGAAAAGACAAAATGGACAAATAACCATCACATGATCACAGGACTGTCAATATGCAGAGGAAGGGGAGTTGTAAAGGAGAGTAGTAAGAGAGAACCTTAGAAGGATTGGCTACACCCAGACTAAGAAGGACCCAAGAACCAGGCGAAAGGAGTGTATTAGTGTCCTAGGGCTGCCATAACAAATTTCCACAAACTCAGGTGCTTAAAATACTAGAAATTTATTCTCTCACCTTTTTTAGGTCTGAGTTTAAAGTATTGGTTGGATTAGTTCCTTCTGGAGGCTCTGAGGGAGAATCCATTCCATACCTTTATCTCTAGTTTCTGGTGATGGTGGGAAATCCTTGCTACTCCTCAGTTTGAAGAATGCATCACTCCAATCTCTGCCTCCATCTTCACATGGTCTTCCCTTCTTCTTATAAGAACACCTGTCATCGACTCTAGGGTCCACTCTAAATCCAGGAGGATCTCATCTTCCTTAAACTAATCACGTCTTCAAAGACCCTTTTTCAATGCCAGGTCACATTCATATCCTGGGGGTTAGGACTTGGATACAGCTTTTTGAGGAACACAAGTCAACTAGCTGCAGGGGATTAGACATAAGGCTTGTGAGTAGGAACACTGTAGAGCATGCCTATGGTGACGTTGTATAGTATGGAATGGAGAGAGAGAAACAGTGGGGCTCAGTGAGAGGAGCATGGAACTGTTCTAATGCCCAGAGCAGGAAGAGATGGTGGAAGAGAAAGTGAACTGTCACTTGTTGAGTGCCTAGTATGTTTCAGGTATCACATATTTTATGCTTTACATATTCTGTCTCATTTATCAATACCTCACAGAAGAATATCAAGAGGGAAGAGAAAAATGGAAGAACTAAAAGTGGCTTGGAGATTGAACTTGGGCAGCCTGGAGAATGAGAATACAAAGCTCAGATGTGAGAAGGTCCAGAAAGGGACGTGGTATTGTAAGGGAGGTGATGAGTCAGTTTTGAAAGTGTTCATTTTATGGAAGCATTAAAAAGTTCAAGTGCAACACAGGATCAGATTGTAAGAAAGAAGACTCAGAAGTTGTCTGAGCCTGCCAAAGTCTTCCAGGCAGACAGGCTACATCTGGTTCCAAGGAAAGGTGAGCGTCTATGATGTGATGTCACCATATTAATTAGGCTGATAGCATTTCAGTATGGCCTCATCGCCAGAATTCATCCTGTTTCCTGCAGGCAGACAAGAGTCCGAAGCCAAGACCTGGATCATTTTTAGGACCCTCTAAATCTTCGTCTGTCTTTCCAGACTTGCTGCCAATCCTCTCAGAGTTTCTCCTTCCAGCACACTCTGGAGGCCATCTGAATCTCTGAGTAGCCAGTATCCCAGAATGAGGATATCTTAGGAAGGGAAGCATGTGCCGGCGGCAGAGGAAGAGAAGATGAAAGACATGTAGCCTATAAGCTAAGACTCAATAGCCACACAGTGACTAAGTTTGAGATTGCCTGCATGAACAAATTGAACTCAGTGGCTTACTGAGTGTATTAAGCAGCTGAGGTGAAAAATTCCATCAAATTATACAAACCTCTGCCACCGACACATCATAAGAGGCTGAAATTAGAGCACTTCATCTAATTTGATCATTAAAGGAGCCACAGAACTTTTCACACACCTCTATTCTATTCCCTTCAAACTATTCACTTCCCTCCTCCCTGGAATGTACATTTGTGCATGGCAAGCACCATTTCTTAATTTGTTTAAAAAAATTGTTCTGGTGTTTCCTCCAGGGGCATATATGGGTTTTATGGGACCTAAAGCTTATATGATTTGGGGAAGGCTTCTTTAAGAGAAAGAATATAAGTTAAGTATGAAAGGGAATATTTATTTGAAATAAGAAATCATAAGTGATCTATTTCAAAGATTGATGTATACCACATCACAAAAGTCAGAAAAATAAATATATTTTTAAAGAATTGATACATTTCTATAATTCTTTTTTTTTGACTGCATGTTCTTTGTTCATCTCTTTGTATGACAATGACTTTGTATATAATATTCTAAAGGAGAATGGAAAGGATAATCTAGTTTAACACAGTTGATTGGATTTGTTTTTATTATTGATAGCTGGAGGATTAAAACATGAGATTTGGGACTTCCCTGGCGGTCCAGTGGTTAAGACTTCGCCTTCCAATGCAGGAAGCGCAGGTTCAATCCTTGGTCAGGGAGCTAAGATCCCACATGCCTCGCAGCCAAAAAACCAAAAACATAAAGCAGAAGCAATACTGTAACAAATTCAATAAAGACTTTAAAAATGGTCCACATCAAAAAAAAAAATCTTTAAAAAAAAAAGTGAGATTTCACATACAGATTTATTTTCAGTGTAGGGCACTACCAGTAATACAAAACCACAGGAATTCTGTGAAATTCTATTTCAAATAATTGCTATGGAAAGAAAAAAATATGTACTATACATTTATAATTGAATTATGTGCCATTATCAAATTTATTCCTGACAGAAAAGAACTTCGGTTTTGGTCAGACTCTGGTAAGAACTTAATCTCCCACTTAAAAATGAGCATAGCTGATGATTGGAAGATTGTCCCACAGACTAGCTTCTGACCTCATATATTTCCAACCTTCTTTCTCATCTTTACCACATGACTGAGGTGCCACATGATATAGGCCAGGTGCTGTTTATATTATAATTCATCCTCTGGTTCTGCACTTCAGGATGGCATGTCTGGTGAGTTGGCACACGGTATTCCTTGGGGCCATGGATGGCTAGCATTAACTTAACTCTACACGAATAAATATAAAATATATAAATATATCCCATTAAACCCAATAGAAATGTAACACCAATGCAACCTTATCTTACCTGGTTCCCAAAATTGCCCACAGCCATTCAGCACAACCTGATATGAGGGGAAGTGTTGCAGAGGGAGAATTTGAGTGGAAAGAGGTAGTAGTCTTAATGGATTGGTATTAAAATATCTTGCTATTTCAAATTATATAGAAACACACAAACATGTAGCACGTGGCCCATGCAAGTGAGGAAATCTGGAGGAATTAGCATCTTGGTAAATTTGCTTCTGGTTTCCAGTATTGAGTATAGTAGAGCCATTGAGTCTTGAATACATAATTGTTAAAGAAGAGTAGGAGGGTGGGAGAGAAGGAGAGAAGAAGGGAAAAAGGGAGGGAGGAAGGTTGTTAGAACTAAACATTGATTTTCAGGATCCCCAATGGTTTTAATCTGCAGTTATTATTTTCTACACAGACGTGGTTATGTTTCTCATCATTTCCACTCATATCGTGATTTTGTCCCATTCTAATTTCCTTCTGGAATGTACAGGGTTGGAGAAATGACAAAATGCAGCTTCCTGGTGGTCTCCAAACATGAAGCTCCCCATTTGGGTTCCATTAAATGTAAACTGCTATCATGTGGGGAATTAGGCAAGTGTCCTTCTCCAAAGACAATATCCCTAATCTAATCATGTTTTATGTTCTCCCATGTCTTATGATACCTCTTTTACTATGATACTTTACTACCTCCTTCTAAAATGCACTGTTTTCTATAGACCAGGGCAGTGTTGGGAGGTTTTGTATACTATACATTTTTAGTTGGATAGTAAAAGAAATTTCAGATATATAGCTTCATATTACTTTATTTACTCATCTTGGCTTGAAACCTTGACAGGTTTTAATTAAACATTATTGATTTCAGTTCTCAAAGAGGGCATAATTCAACCTTTTGTGTTATTTTTCCCCCTTTTCCTTTTCTTCAGTCCATCATCATTCTATCAAACCTAGAACTGAGTGTTTTTGCTTAACAAACTTGGTCATTCTTTGTCTAAAATCCAAGTCTACTTTTCTTTACATTAAACTTATTCACAGTGAAGCCATCCAAAACACACCTACAGTGTCTAATATACTCTGTCCACAGAATTTTCTTGAACATTCTCTGTCCTAAAGGTTCTGGAATATATATTCCCTATAATCCTCATCTGATCTTCCTTTAAATCCCTCCTAGTACCTGCAAGATCCTCCCAAACTTTTTGCTGATTATTTAGTTTTCTACTTCCAAGTTCTTTATTTCTTCCTTCATTTCAAAATCCCAAACTTCTCTAAAATTCAACAAAAAAATTCCATCATTTAGGCTTCTCAAGATTCTTTGTTGATTAAAATCTCTCTGAATTTCCCAGACAAGATTAGCATGTAATAATTCTCCCAGGTTATCCACAAGTGCACTATACCCTAGATCACACCATGGTCTCTCTAATCCACGTATAAATGTTGAACACTAGAAGGTAATATTATATTATTTCATATTTTTTAATCCAATTCTTTAGATTATACAGCATTGAAAGATTGGAATTATAGAAATTGGAGCTCAAAAATGTTATCTTGTCTATCTCCCTGATACTAACTAATCAAAGTTTTATTTGCTTTTTTTTTAATTGAAGAAATCTCTGTAAGGTTTTGTCATCCTCATTCCTAACATCTGATGTATTAGGAGTCTCTTTCCCTCACATTAGCAGATTGTCATCTTCTGCACCTTCATCAGAGTAGATGTGTTTAATGGTCTGATGGACAACGAGGATATATGCTCCCTCTTAATAAGTCTTCAAATAATTAGCTTCACAGAAGTCGGGCCCTGCACACCTTCAGTCATTTGCATTGCCTGCCCCTGAACTTCAAAGATCCCATGAGGTTGGATGACACCTGTAATGTCATCTCGCCCAAGCTCTCCATTTGCTGTTTCCAAATGTTAAAACATCCTGTGCTTGAAAGAAAGCATGTTACTTCCAAAGCTTTTCATCTTTAACTTTTGACAACTGTTGGGATGGTCTTTCCTATAGAAACTGATATTTGTCTCCCTCTAAGGGCCCCCTGATAGTCCTGTTTGCATTCCCTGGGGACACCACAAATATCTCTTTCACATATTATTCCAGCAAATGTTGAAAAACCATTCATCCATCCTCCCTGATTCTTCTGCACACTTTGGTTATGCTCTTACCTCCTCAACTCACTACAATTTATTTATATTCCTTAAAATATAGCATCCCTAACTGGTAATTACGCTTGAGGTGAGAAAGGAATAAATCATTGCCGTAATTTTAGATGTTAAGTACCAATTAATACATCACAGGACTGTAAGAGCTCTGTGTGTGTGTGTGTGTGTGTGTGTGTGTGTGTGTGTGTGTGTATGCGTGTGTGTCCCATCACCATATCGAAGAACTGTGAACTGGTGTTCACTAGTGTGCTGGTATATGTTTAACAACTGGCTCTCCAGGGGCTAGGGTGGGGGAGACATGATTCGTAGTATTTGCCAACTTTCTTCGTGTAAATATTCCTACCATGGCATTTTTCAAACTGCAAATGTGGCATCACTGAATGCAGAGCTGGGGAGAGCTGCACAGCAAAATAACATGGTATAGTACTTTCACCAAATAGATATAATAGACATAAATAATCGCAAGAGCATAGATAATAGTAAAATCTTTAAAATTAGGAAGCGATTTGTTTTGAATATTTATTATTTGTTTTTAATATAATTTAATTTTTAGCTTGAAATTAGTTGAATTTTTAATAGTGCTGTGTTTAACTACTGGCTTACAAAATTCCTGAAAATTTAAGTTAGTTTACAAAAGCTCATCCAGCCATATCTAGCACATCACTTACTTACTCCAATTTGAAACCTTTGTTTATGTGTGACCCTGGTAAACCAAGTACCCTTCACGCCTTCCTGAAGTTGTCTAGTTCTGCTGTTAACTTTTGTTTTATTTTTTCATCTGGATAAATTATTGTATATGTATTCTTGTTTATTTTCATCTTGTTAAAGTCAACCAATCATCTCACCCTGTCAATAATTCTTTAGATCCTAATTCTGTCATCCCACATTTCTGTCATCTTTATCCTTTCTGGCTTCATGTCTTCTACACATTTGACGAGCAAGCCTTATGTATCTCTAGCTGAGGCACTGAATTAAAAAAAACACCCAACAGGACAGGGCCAAGGACAGAATCCTTGGCCATGCAAATACAATTCTCCTTCCACAAAAGCATTAAACCATTCATCAGCATTGCTTCAATGAGGTATTTGTCTATTGAATTGCCTTTGTATCCAGTCCAAATTTCTCTACCATGTCTCTAAGACTCTCAAGAGATTACTTATGAAGCACATGACTAAAGACCAGAAACCCTCACCTTCTTTCTTCCCACATCAGAGAAAAAGACTATACTCCTCCTATGCAAAGCTGATCACTTTCTCCAGGATTCCTTAATTATGCTTACTTTCTTTTGTCTTTTCAATCTCTCTTCTTCTACCTCCACCTCACTAGCATATAAACGTAGCACAGAAGCAGTGCTGGAGAATCTTTGTTTCTCCACTCTGCCCTTTTCCCATTTGGAAGATTGCATATTTCATTTTTTTCCACTTATTGGGGCTTATTATTCCATCTGTCCCCTTTATTCTCAGCATGAACAATACCATGTCTTTGCTCTCACTTTGAAAGTAGATGCATTCAGGCAGGGACTCCACCCATCGGCTGTTTTGCCACCTTCAGACTTACGTGCACCCAAACCTGGCAAAGTGGAGAGGAAAGTTTCCCCTGCATGTTTGGAAGACCATCTCATAATTCCTCAGAGAACTTAGTCCTCCTATTCCTTCTCCTGTAACATCATTTTCTTCCTCTCAACTGAATCTTTAGCTTCATCTTTTAAAAGACTCTAGCTTCTTCCACCTCTTCATAAATAAAATACTCTCTTTTAACCCTACCTCTGCATCTCATTGTGTCCCTCTGCCTACCATCTTCACTTCTTCACCTCCTCTCCAATTCTCAGTTCTTGGTGATTAGCCTTTTGTGTTCACCAAGCCATTGGCTTTAATTAGGTCACCAGGAACCTCATAGCTGTTCTCTCTCTCTCTCTCTCTCTCTCTCTCTCTCTCTCACACACACACACACACACATACACACACCTTCTTATTTCTTACCTTATAAGGCTTCTCTGCAGCTTCAAGACTAACCACTCTTGTTTAGTTTTTTCTTTAATTTCTTTTTATCTTTGTTTCAGTGACACTTCACTCGCCTAATTCCCCTTCTCCATCTCTAAATTCCTTCTCTTTCTTCTTGTTAGGTTTCTCTTCCCCGGTCACCACTTGCCTGGGCATCCTCAGCACGGCCCACAGCTTTCACCACCACCACATCTTTCTGTACGACTCCCAGTTCTGTATTTTCAGCTGAGAACTTGTTGCAATTGTGCTTCAAATGCAGATCTCCATGTGCATGATTCACTCTCCCAAAATGAACATCTATCTTCCCCCCACATCTTCGTACCGAAATATGTACCTCCTCCTGTAATCCCTATTCTGGTTTATAGGACTAGCCACTCACCCACTTGCTTAGGCCAAAAATGTGCTGGAAACCTCTCTCTTCCTCTTCTCCCACATTCAGTATGTCATGAAATCCTCTAGATATTAATAATTTAGGTTCTTGTTTCTTGCCTGATTTTTTGGTGTGCATGATAGATTTCTAATTTCTATTTCCCCTGTCTGCAGTCTTACTTCTTTAATCGATCCTCTACCCACTGCCAGAGTCATCTTTCTAAAACAACTCTCCCAGATCATGAACCTCAACTGCTTACTCTCCCACAGTAACTCCCAGTTAACTGCATGAAAAGGTCCAAATGCTTCACCATCACCTACCTACCTACCTCTCCAATGACATCCCTAAACACCTAATACACTGCATTTTCCAAAGAGGTCTATGCCTTAATTATCTCCACGCCTTCACATGTGCTGACTACAATTCACAGAAATTTTTCCCATGGTTTAGTGAAGTAATTCCCATTCTTCCAAGTAGCAGCTAAAATAAATTCTTTTCTGTGAAACATGACCACTCTCCTCACACTACCTTTTCTTATATGTTACTATTCTTTCTCATTCAGGCCCTTGAGAAGCACTTATCACACATTGTTGACAGTATTTACTTACCTGCCTATTTCCGTCATTATACAGAAATTAAGAAACCAACACATTTCTTAAAGAAAGGAATTGAATTTTATTTATCTTTGAATCCCCACTTCTTAGCACACAGCCCAGCACATCCTAGGTAACTCAGTAAATTTTCCAGAATGAGTAACTTCTTTCTTTAATACTTTATATCTCAGTCAAAGAGAGTAATGTGGAAACTAGCATGAATTTCTCTTGGTGAATTAATGCTGGCTTTTGGAGTTCAGTACTTTTACATCGATATTCTCAACCCAGACTTTTGATATTCAACTCTAGGTAAATACACCAATATTACACTCATTAATTCATGGGATAAACATTTTTCTCATTTTAATTTTTGAAAGCAGAAATAAAATATTACCAAATCCAACTCTCCTGTCCCAGAAATGGTACTATAGACACAATTTTGTCACTTACATAAGAGTCATTATTGTTAGGTAAAAGTTTATGGCGTGGATGTATATGTGTGCTAATACAAAACCAGGAACAAAATGGGTGTATTAAAAAGGCTTTAGAGCTATAAGTAGCTAACCAAATTTAATTAATTATGACTTAAAAGTAAGCGTTGAGCTGTATTCTATACCAAGAAATGTGCTGGTAGGTGACTGTTTGCATTCACTCATCACATGGGTGGATCATTAGAGATCCGGGCTCTTTCTTCTTCTCTGCCACCTTTAACTGCTTCCTGCCACGCCACCTCCAATTCCATGTGTGGCCTCTGGTAGTAAAATAGCTGCTGCAACTCCAGGTGTTACAGATACTTGCCAGGCAGGTATGAGGGGGAAGGGGCAGCCCTGATATCTGTCCCTTTTGTAAGAAAGTAATAGCTTTCCCAGAATCCTCCCTGCAGATTTTGCCCTATGAGTCACTAGTCAGAAATGAGTTGAACTATCATACCTGAAAAAGTATCTTGGAGGGAGATTAGAAAAGTAAATATCTTGCTTTTCTTTTTAGATTCCATAGTGGGAGAAAAGTAAGGAAAATGGGGGTTGGAAATCAAGTCCTGTCTACCTTAGTGGGTGAAATTAGATGGGACTGTCTGATCACTGCTCTGTTTCCTAATTTGTAGTAGTTTTTATCTTACATTACTCCATTGCTTTCTTCATTCAAAAAATGCACCAAACTTGTCTCTGGATAGTTTGGACAATGTTTATGCTGCCTTTCCCGCACACACAGCATCTATTTTGAATAATTTTTCTCCCTTGATGTATTTGATGGCATTTCTGTAGGCAAAAATCTAATATTTTTTATTCATATTTTTAACCTCTTTAGGCCCATTCATATTATTTTCTCTTCACCAGTGCTAATAACTCAAATTTTAATATAATTTGCAATTTTCACTATCGTTCTGCTTATTCCCTTTTCTAGATCATGAATATAATACTAAACAGAACCAAATCAGAATGTATAATATTAACCTTTGAGTCATCCTAATAGAAACATTTCTCACCAACGGTACACATGATCATTTTATAATTTCTTCGTATCTCTAAACCAAATCTTAAGTCTTTTCATAGAGTTAAAGAAGATCAGATCTAAAAGGAGATTCCAGCATTGTGTGTTCCAACCCCCTTCATTGTGGAGGTCAGATAACCAAGACTCAGAAGGTCAAAATGATGGTGTTTAAGACAATGCTAGAAACACTGGTTTCCTGGCCCCCAGTTTGATGCTTCCTTCACTAGGTTGAGGTGTGAGTGGGTTTTGCAGGGAAAACATGTTAAATATTAGAAGAATTGGGCCAGTGGAGGAGGAGCCAAGGAGATGGACTATAGGGTTGGTCTAAGAAAGGGCAAGGGCAAAGCCCAGCTGGAAATTGTAGAGCAAGCTCAGGCATGATTCAAGCAATCTTGGGCACCAAGTTCAATCTGGTAGCACAGGGCACAGCAGTGGGTGAGCCCTTGGGAGCCAGGCAGGTGGCACTCATGAATCTGGGAGATGTGCCCATATGTTGTAGAATCCCCACCAGAAGGCTATGTTTGGGCAAGGCTCCAGTTCCTGGAGTGGAGAGCTGACAGGTGCCAGGTGGGTCCAGGTCCTAGAGAGATGTACAGCAGTTGAGAGTGGGGCTCTGGTCATAGCAAGCAGATGACTGTCTCTGGATGACTGGTTGCAAACCAAGGAGGAGGAAGTTAAACAGAAATAAGATAAGGTGGCCAGGTCCAATACCAGGGGTAGTACTATACCACAGGCTACACAGGCATCCAGAACTCAGCCAGGAATTCCAACATTTGGAGCTGAGGGGCAGCAAAGGATGTTTGGAAAACATGAAGAAAACCCGAGAGCCACAGTTGAATGTTCAGGCCTCAGGTCTAGAGATTAGGATTTAATTCAATGTCTCAGCAGTCTCAGTCAGCAGTGGCTCAGGCTGGGACACAGAACCAAGCCTGTAGGTTTGCAGCACTAAAGAATGCAGTCAGGCGATCTGGGCACCACACCCTGCAGTTGCTAGACTCCAATTTACACTTAATGTATGAGCTAAAATTATATTGGGGTGGAGCATGAAAGAAGGCATGTCAGGATCTACAAACCTTAATTTAATAAATTCTACAGGAAAAGTTTATCTTGCAGCTTTTAGAAAAAGCATCTCAGTAGTAGGTGGTGTTCATGAATTCATTATCTAAAATATGTTTACAGATTTGTCTATCTTAATATAGTTACGTTGCTGGTTTGTGTTAATTTTAGATCTCCTTTAGCGGCTCCTTATTTCTCTGAGACTTTGAAAAAACACAGACAGTATGGAAACAGCTCTAAGGACAGTATATGGATTATAAGAATATTTCAGTTGGAGATGGAGAGAATACACGGTGGTCAGGTTTCTGCACAGTCAATACAACTGGGTCATTAAGGTGACCAAGACCACCAGACCATGAAACACTTGGTCCAATCATTTCATCCATCTTAATGACCAAATCCAACCAACTGCACAATAATACAATCAATTGCTCAGTAACTATCCATTATGATGGCAGAAAACAAAACAAAACAAATTGGCAGTGTTTTGGTCAGTTCAGTAAAGCTACACAGCAAAGATTGCCAAGCATATGCTGGCTCCTAGATTTTATGCCTTTGTGGTTCAGATGCATTTCTTTCATTCTGATTACTTAGGAATACCAGCTTGCTTTTTGCCATTAGTTTCTGTCTACTGTCTTCAATTTATCTTGTTTAATGACAGATTTTTAAAGCACTTGGTACTTTTTAGTCATCATTCTTTTTATATCCCTACTTATTTATTACATCTTATTAGAAAACCTGTTTTGTTCTGTGTTTCAGTTTTTTCTGCTACATATTTATGAGCCTTCCAATTGGCTTTCTCTTTGAAAGCATTAAACAGAATATTGGTATAAACTATATTTTACATACAAGCAAAAATAAAATAGTTGCATGTGTACTTTTTTAACATTTACATAGACAGATATTTAGCTTACATTTATCTCTACCTATGCAGTTTTAGATTAGCTATAATCCACATCCAAATATTTAGACCATCTGTTTTCATTTCTTGAAAATGGATTGATCTGCATTTTTCCCTACTGGAATTCTACTTTACTATATATCCAGCTTTAATTTTCATATTTTTCTATAGTGGTCAGATTCTACTAAGTTTTACCATTATATTGTACTCCTTAGCTTTTCTAGGCTGGGACTACACAACACTGCCTTAAACAGGGTTAAATATTTGATAATCTACTAGTTGTTTTGTGTGTATTTCTTTAATGAAATTATCAGAATTGACTAACTGCTTTGGTACACGTAGGCACAGAAAATAATTTTGTAAAACTTTTATTTCCTGAAAGAACTTTTGACTAAAGAGGAAACTTTATATTAAAACTTCAAAGAAAAGAGGGAAAAGATCAGAACTACTCTCTTTTCCAAGAATTAGCTTTACAACAATCTGATCATTGGCTTTGAGTGTGGAGCTGTTTGTGCATATGTGTGAATGCATGTTATTTTTTTTTCTTGGCAGTTATCATTGTTAAATGGTAGTGGTGGGGGACTCACTGCAGTAACTGAATTATAGATACAGTGTGTATGTGCCTCGGGCTTGGCTGCAGGAACAGATGGTATTTGAGGTCAGGTAGGTTCAGATCCAACCAATTGGAGCAGGGAACTGATTATAAGGATTGATGGTAGGCAGGTGATGGTGTGAGAGGGGTCAGGGTAGGCAGGTGCTGTTGGGGGTACTTGAAGTCAGAGAGACAAAGTTTCAGGCTAGGCACTCAGGCGTGGGGTGGGCTCTGGGTTTGTGAGTAAGAAGGGCACTTCATACAGAAAACTGTGAAGGGTCTGAGCAGGTCTCTTCAAGTAGATTTAACAAACTTGAAGGTCCAGAGAGGCCTTTTATTCTCAAAGTCTCAAACTTCTAACATTGCCTCTTCTAGATAGAACTTCAGTTAGTATAGCTGACTTAAACCTTTGTCCCATTTATAGATTTCCTCCTATTCCTATGTAAGGAGAAAGGGTAGAGGGTCCCTGGACAAAGAGAACCAAGCATGGTTTTCTTAACATAAGAGAAGCCAGTTTTGGTCTAAGCCACCTTGGGACCTAAGCCTGGTCACAATGTTTACCCTTGAACAGGTCTCAGGAATTAATGATCTTAAGGTATCAAAGAAATGCAGAAACAAACTGTTATCAGGCAAGAGAAGTAACAATAACAAAGATAATATAAATTGTAGAGACTCCCAGTTCTGTTTCAATGGTAAAGATTAGCCTGAAGTGCTCAACCACCAGATCGACTGGAACATAAGGGATGATGATGTTGACCTTTTCTGACCTTCATGAATATACATATACCCTTAGCTTAAAACTTCCCCAGTTCTCCTGTTCATGGAGACACTGCTTTGGGAAAGATCCCTGGTGTCCTCCTTACTTGCTGCAAGTAATAGTAAGTCCTTCCTTCTCCCGACATTTGGTTTGGTTGTGTCTTTTGGCTCCACACCCACCAAGAGGTGTAACCAGTTTTTTGGGTAACACTTAGTCTATATGAACTCAGACAATCATTCCATAATCTAAAGAGCTGTTGATCTCCATGTCAGATGGAAATACCATTTTTTTTCTGCCTTGAACTAGGCTATTCAGAGATGTCAAAGATTCTGAAAGATTTGACAAGCTGACGTCGGGGAGACTTTCATTCTTCATGAATAGATGAATCCATCTTTCAGGGAATCCATCTCTCTGAGTAGATTGACCCAGGTTGAGGGCTTTTGCACCCATCTGCCTGGAAGTAACCTGGACTTTATGGATAATTTGCGGTGGAAATGTCAGATGGGGTCTATGAGACTTTTATCAACTAGCACTCAAGGATTATCTGCAGACTTTAACATTCGGCTACCATTACTTCCTCTAACAGGTGTAAGAGTTGACGATTTTATGAACTTCATACTCATCTCCTTAACTGCTTGGGAAAGTACTCTATGGATTTTGTGTGTATGTCATTGTTATGGTTAGCTAGAGGAAGAAAAAGGAATGAGGGTTGTGGTATAATAGGAAATTTGTTTATTCTTTTCCTGTTTTCTGGCACTGAGCTCCAGAAACCCTTGGAATTTCCTGAGTGATAGGAGTAAATAAAGCCCTTTTTCAAAGCACCTGAGTTTATGCAAAGGAAGTGATTTAGGATGGGGCCCTTAGGTAGCCTCTGGATAGAGGCTGGCCCCCAGAAAGACGACACAAGTGATTAGAGGGTGGGGCTACTCAGCTCCCTCCTCCCCTCCCCCAACTCTGGGCTGAGAAGTGGGTTATAAAAACTCTTGAACAGTGAGATTCAGAGAGCTCCTGGGTTGGTGAACACACCCAGTAGCTGGGAGGGTGGCGTGCCCAGAGAGGGCATAGAAGCTCTGTGCCCCTGCTCCCTTTACCTTGCTCAGTGCATTGCTTCCATTTGGCCATTCTGAGTTTTGTTCTTTGTAATAAACTGGTAAACATAAATAAAGTGTTTTCCTGGGTTTTGTGAGCCATTTTAACAAATTATCAAACCTGAGGAAGGAGTTGTGGGAACCCCCAACTTAGAGCTGGTTGGTCAGAAATACTGTTGGCCCAGGACTTGCAACAGGTGTCTGAAATGGGGGCAGTCTTGTGGGACTGAGCTTTTAACCTGTAGAGTCTGGGCTAACTCCACTTAGTCAATGTTAGAACTGAACTGAATTATTTGACACTGAGTTGGTGTCAAATAATTAGAGAATTGGTTGGTCTCAGAAGACCCACCCCAGAAGGGAAAATTAGTTTGAAGGTCATTGTGGAATTCAATCAGTCAATTCATAGGTTAAAAAAAAGATAAAACAGACACAAGGTTTTCGTTTTAATGGCACCATAGATCTTTCCATACTAAAACTTACAAAAGTCTTTCATCTACCTTCTTAGTGGATTAAAAGGAATGTGCAATTTAAGGGAAAGTTATGATACATTAGTTTAAACAGTCTAATGTAATTTTGCTAGTAATTAGGTCTAATTTCTATTTCTCACGCCCAAGAAGCCTAAATATCAGAAGAATGCATTTATTCTTTATCATTTACAACACGATGAGTAGAGACAGCTTGATCAACACTAAATTATAGCTCAGGAAAAAAGCAGAGTGGTTCTCATGTTGTTCAACTCTTCACCCTTTAATCTGCCAGCTTTTTGAAGATAGGACTGGATTCCTAAGAAAAGGTAAGGATGCTATCTGGATTGGTTATGATTTATTGCTGCTGTAAGTAACAGAAACCTGAAAAATAGTGGTATAAATAGAGAAGGGATTCATTTTTCTCGCATAACAAAAAGTATGCAGGTGGGTAGCCCAAGACCCTTGTGACCATTCAGTGATGCTCTTGGGGACCTAGGTTCATTCTGTCTTCCTGCTTCACCATCCTTATCTCAGGGCTTCGATTTTCCTGGTTATGATATGCTGATTATGGTTATGCAAATCACATCCAAGGTCTAGGCAGAAGAATGAGCAAAATGACAAAAGCAAAAGGCAAAAGGAAGCAAAAGCCAGCTGTCTGTCTTTCTAAAAGGTTTATCATGAAGTCCCTACCAGTGATTTCTGCTTACATCTCATTGGCCAGAACTGAGCCATGTGATGGTATAAATTGTATTCCTCCAAACTCATATATTGAAAACCTAATTCCAATGTGATTGTATTAGGAGGTGGAGCCTTTGGGAGGTGATTAGTCATCATGCTGGTGTCCTCATAAATGGAATTATTGTCCTTATGAAAGAGGCCTGAGAAAACTCCTTTGCCCTTCCACCATGTGTGGTTACAGCTGGAAGGCACCTTCTATGAACCAGAAAGTTCTGGTTCATAGAAAGTTCTGCTGGTGCCTTGATCTTGGGACTGCCCAGCTTCCAGAACCGTAAGAAATTAATTTTTGTTGTTTCTGAGCCACCCAGTTTATGGTATTTTGTTATAACGGTCCCCAAGTGACTAAGACACATGACTACTCCTTGCTGAAGGTAGTCTGGGGTCATTAATATTTTAGCTGAGCATATTACACACTTAATAAGAATCACAGTTCTGAGGCATTGATTAAGGGAAAATGAATGTTGTGCTGACATGTAGCACTGATGCTTTCACTCATTGTAATATAAATAGCGACCATCTACAAAATAAAAAGACTTCATAGCTCTGAACCAAAAAATTCCAGTGTTCAAACACTACTCTTGACTATAATACTCCACAGGAAAACACTACTCTTGACTATAATACTCCACAGGAAACCTGTTCCTCTTCCTCTTTTCTCTCCCTTTCCTCTATTCTTCCTTTTTTTTTTTTTTTTTTTTGCAGTATGCGGGTCTCTCACTGTTGTGGCCTCTCCCGTTGCGGAGCACAGGCTCCAGACGCGCAGGCTCAGCGGCCATGGCTCACGGGCCCAGCCGCTCCGCGGCATGTGGGATCTTCCCAGACCGGGGCACGAACCCATGTCCCCTGCATTGGCAGGCGGACGCTCAACCACTGCGCCACCAGGGAAGCCCCCCCCCCTTTTTTTTTTTTTTTTTTAATCAAATCTTCTCCCTGCATCTTATCTCCCTCTCTGGACATTTTGTCCTCTCCTCTCTCTTTACTTCTCTTTGTCCATTGTCTTCTCCTGTTGTAACATATACTTACTTTTAGTGCAAATTTACACTTTTCTCTAGTTTCATTAGATAAAACACCTGTTTTATTAATCTCCTGCTGCATAACAAACCACTGCTGAAGTTAGTAGCTTAAAACAGGGGTCAGAAAATTTTCCTGTTCAGACTGTATGGTAAACGTTTCAGCTTTAGGGGCCATATGATCTCTGCCATTGTAGAGCAAAAGTAGCCACACAGATGATATGTAAACAAATGGGTGTGATTGTGTCTCAATAAAACTTTATTGACAAACAGGTGGTGGGCCAAACTTGGTCTGCAGGCTGTAACTGATCATTCCTTGGCTTAAAAGAAAAATGATTTATCATTTCTCATGATTCTCTGAGTTGACTGACTCAGCAGGACAGTGTTTCTCTTCCACACAGTGTAACTGAGGTCACTCACGCGGCTGTATTGAACGGATAGTTTAACGGAAGATGGAACATCCAAAGTGGCTTCTCATCCTCCAGGGCTTCTCTCCACATAGCTTTTTATTACACAGTAATCTAGTCTGCGCTCTTTCACAGCATGGAATATGGCTTCCAAGAGGAAGTGTGCCAAGAGGTCAGGCTCCAGGGTACAAGTGCTCATCAAGCCTCTGCTTGCATCATTTTGCTAAAATCTCATTGGCCAACACAAGTCACATGGCCAATCCCAGAGACAGTATAGGAGAGGCTACACAGGGGTGTCACTACCCAGAGACATGGATCACTGGGGGCCACCAATGTAAGAGAACACCACAGTCTGCCTTCTGGTCCTCAGTGATTGATGTCTCTCCTGCATTCAAAATAAACTTGCCTCCTTCCCAGGATCCACACGATATCATCCCATTTCAGCATTAGGTTCAGGCTTGGTATCTGGCATCTTGTATATGAATCAATTTCAGGTATAGATGAGATCCCTTGAGTGTGGTTCCACAGGTTAAGAGAGCTATGGACTAAAACAAGTTATCTGCCTCACACATCCAACATTCAATGATGAAAACAAGAAAGGATAACCTCAATAGACATTCTCTTTCCACAAATGACAGCACATGGAGGAGTAGAGGGTATATAGTTATTGCTCCACAGGAGTTCTGTCATCCCTCTGAGCACATGTCACTAGGGGGAAGGGAATGTTTGTTGTATTGAATACTCCTTAGGAGTAGTTCCTTAATCCATTGCTCTTCTCCACTCCGTGATCTTCTGAGTTCGTGGCTCCACTTTCTGAGATGGCCTTCCTTTCTATAAATAATGGCTATGCTCATAGCTGAGTAGTACTCTTAGATGACTTCCTATCATTATTAAGTTGGTGGTTCAGAGATGTCTTTTCATTTTGGCCTATTCCTCTGAGTCTAAGCTGGTACAACTCCTTTAAAAATGTTAGGGACTTTCTAGATATCAAATTTTAAATCCATTCCATTAGAAAAAAGCCCACACCCACAAATTTAATGACCAAGTTCTCTCCTTAGCTTGAACTGAGAGTGAGTGTGTTGTGGTAAAATACACTCAAGATTCTCAGAAGTGATTTTGTCTAGGCGAGAGGAGCCACAAAGCATTGCCTTAAATCTTTCAGAGGTCTAAACAAGGGATCAGACATCTGTAACCTTGACTGGATATCTAACCTCAGGCCTCACTTTACTGACAACATCTTGGAGTTGATCTTTATCCCTGAGGAAAACTCTTTA
The DNA here is from genome assembly GCF_964374135.1 of Grampus griseus. NCBI lineage: Eukaryota > Metazoa > Chordata > Mammalia > Artiodactyla > Delphinidae > Grampus > Grampus griseus. The sequence continues at coordinate 82,319,993 of NC_138998.1, forward strand.
GAATGTTTAACCCACTGAAGAGACTGAAAATAAGAAACATTTATATTGTATAATCATCCAAAAAGTCCGGAGTTGGAAATATTTCCTCTAAATTCTGCTTGAAAGCTGAACAGTACTTTCTTTAGCTTCTTCTTTTTTTTTTTTGCAATACTTTGCCATAAGTGGCTTAAAGCACTAATTGGCACATTCAATATTCTGCCTGTAAATCTCTTTGGCTGAATTCTCAACTTTATGAGGTATCTAATTTTTCAATCTTTTAAGGTACCACAGGTGACAATTTCCTTCATTCATCTATTAATTTATTATACAGGTCCATTTTTCTCCAGACTTCAAAAGAAATTTTAGTGTTCTTCCAGCCTCCACTACCAGTTTCCTCACTTTGCAGGCCTCCATTCTCCATGCAGTCCCAAATCCTGTATTAATCATGTTTACTTTTTATTTTCTGTATTTTATGATGCTTTGACGTATTGGGGCCTTGCTGACCCAGAAGAGACTGCCCGCTCTGAGGGCTAGCAAATTCCTACAGCTAGCAAATGACTACCCTGCAAGTATACCTTTTATATGCAAAATAACTAATTAAGAGCCCATACCCACAAACTACTCCCTTAATGAGCTCTCACACATCACTCATTGCCCTAATCAAGCCAGGGCCAGGTATCACACAACTCAAAACAGTCTCTACACCCCAGAGCCTGCTGATACTATTCAAGGTAACCAATCCTAAACCTGCTTAGCCTGATTACCTGTTTTACCTAGTCCTCCCCATGAAAACCACAATAAAGGCTCTTGTCCATGTATTTCCCTCATTCCTGTTTCCTGATGACCCTGGTGTTTTCCCATGTGGCCCTGCATAGTGTAGCAAGTCTCTTCCTCTTGAAACTGTGAGGAAACAAACTATCTTTTCAATGGCTATCATCTCCCGATCTGTTGACCTCACCATACCTGAATAAAAACAAAATCCTAGGTATATTTTAAAGCCATCCAATGTCATATGCTTTAGGTTTTATAACAGCACCCTACTTCTAGGTACCAATTTCTATATTAACTATTTGTTGTTACATAACAGCCACCCTCAAACCCAGTGGCTTCAAATGTCTTTTATTTCTCACAATTCTGTGGGTTGTTGACTCAGATGAGCGTTATTCTGCTCCATGTGGTGGAGCTGAGATCACTCAAGTGACTGCATTCAACTGGGAGCTCAGCTGGGGGTGGAACAGCCAAGACAGTTCTCCAGGGCCTCTTTCTATTTGTTTTCTCATTATTCAGTAGTCAAGACAGCTTCTTTATAACATGGCAGCTCACTTCTAAAAGTGAACATTCTAAAAGACAATCCCCAACGTGCAAATATTTATCAAGCTTCTGCTTGAGTCATGCTTCTTAATATCTCATTGACCAAACCATCCTCTAGCTCATACTGTATGTGGGAGGGGACTACCCCAGGGCTGAAAACCAAGAGGTATGGGTCTTCTGGGGCCACCAGTGTAACAGTCTACTACACTATTACAATGCCTTTCTAAGTTTCTTTTTATTACTTTGGGGATTGCCCATGGAGTATAGCAGAAAATGTACACATGTTGGGATGTGGTGGGGACAAAAGGTCTGCAAAACATGGATGTAGACAAGACCCTTCTGATGGATTTGATTTTTCACTACTCAACTAGCCATGTTGGCATTCTAGAAATGCAAACTTTCATTTTTCTAGAATACCTTTTAATTTAGGATTAAATGGCATTACACTACCAGTAAGTTTTTATTTGATATCCCCATCACTATTAAAGAAGTCTACTGTGGCTAATTCTATTGGGGACTGTGAGATTTTCTTTCTATTTAAACTTCTTTTTGTTGCCATTATTGTTCCTGTTTCTTCTTCCTCCATAGATTCCTTTGGTTACATGGCCATTCTGAGAAGAGATAGTCCTCAGCAATTATCCACATGGAAACATGTGCTACTTATGGCAGTCTGCTCTTGCTTGTTTCCTGCCTTGTTAATTTTGTGAAATTATTTGTGAATAGTTATTTGATTACAGAAATAACTTCCTTAAGCCTAGAATTGTAAAGACTTAGACGATTAAGGTCATCTACATGGTTCTGAATCACTGAGATTAAAAAGGGAAGATCCAGGTTACCATCTGACTATGAAACATCTCTACATTGGGGAATATCTTTGTGCTTTTAGGTCCCATAGAAAAAGCCAAACTGATAGTTGTTTTATTGAGAGGTTGAAAAAATAGCAGGACCTCTGTCCATCAGATCACTCATTCCAAATATCATCTTGAGTCAGGAGTCTCCCAAATTTAATTACTACTACACTCTGCACATTTACCTCTTCTTACACCTATTTATGATGCACGCTGCTTCTGTGTCCTGGATTCATTTAGACAACCTCTGCTTTGCCACCTTCTGCAGATTTCAAAGTAGAATCCACCTATAGCAGTCATCAAAAAGTACTTGAGGTGTCATTTTAAAATATAGATCCTTGGGCCTTGCCTCAGATGTACTACGTCAGAGTTTCTCAAGTTTGAATCCAGGAATCTGGCTTCTTTTTGACAGGTATCCATGTTTGCTTCATGTACTCTAAAGTTCAAGAATCATTGCTAGGGAAAGACAAAAATAAGGCGTGAGTCTCAACCTAGGTTAAGTAACATTCATGTTTGGTTTCTGAGAAGAGGAACAAGATCTGATTTTAGCAAAAATCAGAACTAAGCTTTGTCTTTGGAGACCTTCTTATCTCCCTTTCATCTCTGCTCCCTCTCATTCTTCAATAACTAAGCAGTAATTGTCATTTGTCCAGCCAACTCTGTGAACTAGGCACTGGGCCTTGAGCCTCAGAAAATCCTATAGTCTAAGTAACAGTATCATCCTCATCTACAGGTGAGGATATTGAGGTTGATTGAGGTTATGGAATTTGTCCAGAGCAGAAGCTAAGGAAAGGTAAAGCTAGCATTTGAGCTCACATCTGCTCTCTAGTCACTTGGCTGAGAAACTAATTCATACTGTGGTATTAAGGGTGTTATGTTTCAGATACTCAAATGTCTCTGAATCTTCCTGTGGCTGTCCCCTGTTTTTCAGAACCTTCAGTACCAGCACACCTCAGAAGCACCTTTCTCTTTCCGTTTTAATTGACTCTTTAGTTTCCTTTTTGTGGATATTCCTCCCAATTTTTTGCAACGAAGAGTGGAAGGTTGATGGCCAGTATCCTCCCACCTCAGCCATCTCTAGAATGTTTGTTTAATAGGCAAAATGCAGCCATTTTGTTTACACAACTAGCCAGATGTCTTCCAGAAAAAAAAAAAGAGTAGCGGAGACCTTACTGCAGAAGCCCTTTCTTTTTCATAAATGACTTCACTGGGGGTACACACCCCATGTCTCTGTTTCTCTCGCTGGGCTCCAATACTTAGAGTGCCTGTTGCTCCATGTTCATATTCACTAAATGTCAGCTGAATAAATGAATGAGCAAACTGCATCTTTTCCCCAGTTTTACTGAGAAATAATTGACATACAATACTGTATAAGTCATATAGCTTGATGGTTTGATATACATTGATTGTGAAACGATTACCACAATAGTTTTGGCCAACATCCGTCTTTTCATATAGACATAAATAGAAAAGCAAGAAAAAAAGAAAAAAGGAAAAACTTTTCCTTGTGATGAGAACTCTTAGAATTTACTCTCTTAACCTCCCTACGTATCACACACCAGTGTTAGCCATTATGTTGTACATTACATCCCTAGTACTTGGACATTTGTATTTTTTGACCACCTTCCTCCAATTCCCCCTCCCCCCAGCCCCCACCTTTAGTAACCACAATTCTGATCTCTTTCTATGAGTTTTATTTTTTTTTAATCCCACATATAAGTGAGATCATACTGTATTTGTCTTTCTCTGTTTGACTTATCTCAATTAGCATAATGCCTTTAAGGTCCATCCATGCTGTTGCAAATGGTAGGATTTCATCATTTTTTATGGCTGAATAATGTTCATTGTACGCACAGTTGACCCTTTGTATTCTCGGGTTCTGCATCCATGAATTCAACCAATCACAGATTAAAAATAATTTTAAAAAATTTCAGAAAGTTCTAGAAAGCAAAGTTTGAATTTGCCACATGCTGGCAACTATCTACATAACATTTACATTGTATTTACAACTATTTACATAGCATTTACACTGTGTTAATCTAGAGATGATTTTAAGTATACGGGAGGATGTGCATAGGTTACATGCAAATACTACACCATCTTAGATAAGGGATTTGAGCATCTATGGAATTTGGTATCTGAGAGGGGTCCTGGAACCTATCCCATGTGGATACCTAGGGACGACTATATACACCACAACTTCTTTTTCCATTCATCCATCAATGGATACCTAGGTTGTTTCCATGTCTTGGCTATTGTAAATAATGCTGCCATGAACATGGCAGTACAGATATTTTTTTGAGTTAGGGTTTTCATTTCCTTTGACTATATTCCCAGAGGTGGAATTGCTGGATCATAGTTCTATTTTTATTTTTATTTTTTTAGGATTTTTCCATTCTGTTTTCCATAGTGGCTGTACCAATTTACAGTCCTACCAATAGTACAATGATTCCCTTTTCTTCACATCCTTGCCAGCATTTGTTCTCTCTTGTCTTTTTGATGATGGCCATTCTAACAGGCATGTGGTGATATCTCATTGTGGTTTTAATTTGCATTTCCCTGTTGACTAGTGATGTTGATCATCTTTTCATGTACCTGTTGACCTTTCATATATCTTCTTTGAAGAAATGTCTATTCGGGTCCTTTGCTCATTTTGCAATTGTGTTATTTGGTTGTTTTGTTTTTCTGTTTTACTATTGATTTGCATGAATTATTTATATATTTTTAGATATTAACCCCTTATCAGATATATGGGGTTGTTTCCCATTCCATAAGTTGTCTTTTCTTTCTTTCTTTTTTTTTTTCCAGCTGCACCGCATGGCTTGTAGGATCTTAGTTCCCCAACCAGAGATTGAACCCAGGCCCCTGGCAGTGAAAACGTCGAGTCGTAACCACTAGACTGCCAGGGAATTCCCCATAGGTTGTCTTTTCAAAGCACACTTTAACATTATGGTTCTTATCACAGATTCAGAAGATAGGATAGCTAAGATCTTGGTTAAAATTTCCAGGAAGGGAAAGTTGATCTTCTAGATAGGTCACTGCCTGTCCTGTGCATTTACTTGAGTAAGCAACATAGTTGCAACTGTGTCCCAACGTGTGGCACACATTCCAGGAATGGGAATTTCAGGTGCTTCACTAGGAATATTTGGGCAAATGCCAATGGGTGTCTCTAGGTATTAAAGCTAAGCTATATACTTTCCGATAAACCTGTATATTCAATATTTATTGAGCACTTACTATGTACAGGTACAGTTCTAGGCACTGGGAATATAGCAGTTGACAAAATTACCAAAAGTTCTGGTCCTAATAGAGTTTGTTATGTCCTGTTTGGGGAGGAGGGGTTGTTGCTTAACTGAAGAGAACAGGCAAACACAAACATTCAGACCAACATCAAAGGCACATGCATTGAAGGAGAGAGGAGAGACCAGCTAAGCATGATACATAAGAAATTTGCACTGCGTGTGGCCTTCTCTGCGTGGGGCTATAGCTCTAAAAAAGGGCTGCATTAGGGATGGGCTGGGACTGGGGGAAAAATGATGCCACGAAGGATGTTACCAAGGTGATATTCTAGTTTTCCCCAAACCTCCATGCTATTCCTCCTTCTCCTTTGGAGCCTGTATTTCTACACTAAATATGAGAGAGTAGAAAAGATGTTTCCTATTCACTATGAAACTTGTAGTACAGGTTCTACTGCTTGGATGGCACAGAAACTCTGAGTTTGTGCATCAGGGCTGTCATGGAATGAGTGACACGTGCACAGAGAGAGGCTGAGCCTGCCTCCCTGGGCTAATGGGCAGCATGGAGTGGCATTGCCAGGGAGATCTTGTGCTTCTCACTTGTTCACCAGCCCCACCTGGCCTGGTCCACAGCGACACACGGAGATCCTTGTTCCTTAGGATGCGGGAACATTCTCCTTTTTGATACCCCAAATGTGCTTATTTGGACAATCTCAAACAGGATCAGGCCAGTCTCTCTTCCCTCCTCCAATGCAGGTACCTCTGATGTTAGTCTGCTTGTGAGCTTTTGTGTTTGCCCATTCTGTGCCAGGGGTGAGATTCATGGTCCCCCAAATATCGTTTTCCCTTCTTCCAGAAAACGTCTGGACCCACTCCTGCTTGAAGGACTGGTGCATTTTTATCAGTGTCTCACTCAATTTTCACTTAAAATGCAAATATTCAGGGGAGAGTTACTAAATTACTAAATATCTAAATTACTAAATATCTAACATGTGCGTGTAAATTAATTTCTCAGGCAGGTGACAAGAGAACTGAGAATAAGAAAACCGGCAAGGTGGGCAAAAGGAGTATATGGGGTGCAGAGAGGTGGGGGTCTGGGAGGAAGAGACAGAAAAGAGAATAAAAATGAGCACAGGTACCTATACCTACCACACAGAGAGGCACACACACGTGCACACAACCTGAGGTCACCAGAGCCAAAATTCTCCTTTGTTATCCTTCCTTGGGACATCCTCAAGGTGTGGCAGTTCGGCAGCAAGTCGTGGGGGGAAGTGCCCAAGCTCTGGAGTTGGACAAAATGGGTTCTAACCCCAATTTCATTTCCATGTGTCTGTATGACCTCCTGCAAGTTACTGACTCTCTCTGAGCCTTAATTTCCTCATCTGTAAGGAAAAGAAGCAGGGTGGGGGGCAGAGATAATAACACCTATTTCTTAGGAGCATTGTGAGGGTTACATAAGATGATGAATGCTGAGTGATTGGCACAGAGCCTGACATGTAACAAACCAAAGGGTAGTGAGCTTCAGGGTGCGTCTGGAAGGATACCTGGCTTATAGGAGGGAAGTCAGAGGACCCCAAGTGGCTTCCATCACCTCTGTTGTCTTATTCCTCCAGAAGGGATCAGGAAGGGAAAGGCAGAGCAGCATAGTTGATGGGTTTTGCTGTTCATTCTAGCCTGGCCAGAATCTGCAGAGATTTCTCTTCCAAACTGGACAGCATCGAAGCATTTATTTTATTACACAGTGACTTTCATCTCTAGCTACTGCTTCTTTGCTAGCACACAATTCCGCATGATTGCTAGTTCCTATTGGGGCCTGGAACAAGAGGAGGTGTTACAGGTGAGAATGGAGAAGCATCGTGAGCGAGAAGCTTTCTTGGCGCCAACCAGGCTCCATCAGAGCCAGAAATGCTACCACTCACTCTAACAACAAAGACAAAGCCCACTCCACAGTCGGCCTTGGGTCTCTCCTCCCCTCCTTCCTGCTTCTGCACGATGCACAGGCACACGAACATTTTCTCTGGGCTTCTGTTTGCAAACCGCATCTCACCTTTTGCTCTCAGCCTCAGGCTTTTGCTAAGAACATAGTGGAGAGCTGCAGCAACATTCTGATTCACCTTTAAACAGAAGCCAAGGTCCCCCAAATCAGCTGCCATTTTCCCAGTCACTTGGGGGCTTCCATTCAACCATAGCTACGAAGAGAACATGGAGCAGCCCCACTGGGCTTCTGAGCAGGAAGAGAGCAGTTGAAGCAATAATTTCTCAGCTTGTTACCAAGCACAACTAATAGATTAATCAGCGCCTTTGTTGTAAGCCTTGAATATTAGTTTGATATTAGCTTGGTTAAATATCCAGGGCTGGAGTGTGCATGCCTGTGCATACATAAGGCAAAGGGATTTAGTGAGTCTCCAGAGAAATGCTCTTTTCCCCAAGACTTGCCTTCTCCACGCACTCTCGGCTCCCCAGCACGGTGCATGATTTTATCCCCATGCTGACCCCAAACATAAACCTGGACGCCACTGAGAGAGTGAGCAGGTTTTGTTCCTGCCCTGCTGTACACAATGGTCACACATCCATTTTGGCTGCTCCCATAATAATTGAGAGTTGGTAAGAAGAGTAATTATGTGGGGACTCTTGAATCAGGTCACCCGAGACTAAAACCTCTCTGGGGCACTTACCCTTACACCATTAATCACTGTAAACCTCAGTTTCTTCCTCTCAAACGTTGATAATAGTACCTGCCTCTGAGGGTTGCAGAAGGGTTAACTGAGGTGATGAATATAAAGTGTCAGCACAATGTTTGGCACATAAGTACTAGATAAATGTCAAATGTAATTAACAATTCTCTACATTCTTATAGCACTTAATTATTTTCCAAGTACTTTCATATCATTTCGTATGATTCTCCTAATCCACCCACCAGATATAAGATGCAAAACATGTAGTTTTATCCTCATTTGCTCAATTAGAAAACTGAGTTTCTAAATGATTAAATGTCATAGTTGTAATTGATGAGAACCCATTCTGGCATTTGTCCCCTTCCCCTCCCCACCCCACCCCCAACTGCTTTAAGAAGCTAGACTACGCAAAATTTTCTATTCAAATCAGAAAAAGCAGGAAACTTGAATTATTTTATGTGCTTCTTATCAACGAAGAACTTCTCCGAGTTTGGTTTTCACAATTGTAGTATTACAGAGCTTCTGTGGTCTTTGGCTTTTCCTTAGCAATAGGGCTGTGTCCCACCGCAGCAGGGAGAGATGGTCCCACTTCTCACTGGTCCTCGTCCTCTACCACTCCCATGACCCTTGGAATATATTGCCTAGATCGTACCTACTTCTGTAGAGTTGAGCTCCAGGAGCACAGAGGAACTAGTTTAGTTGTGTTTCTCCTAGAGCAGCTAGCAGATACTTCCCACATAGTACTAAATAACTACTTGTGGCTTGATGATCTTGTAATTTTGCATTCTCTAATTCAGACCTAATGAATGCCTATGTCAAGGTCAGCCTCATTAGCCTATCAAGTATTTTGATATTCTCATAAGTCTAGACAGTCAGATAAGAAAACTGCAGCTTTAAATGGTTTTACCAAGAGGGTAGGAGGGAAACACATTTCTATAACCTTACATACTGTTAAAGAAAAAAAAAAGTTCTTCAAAGTTTCCAGAGATTCCCAAGGTAGCCACCATAGTCGTTAGCTATCAAGAAGAACCAGAAGGAAAGTCTTTCTGTATACACCAGCATTGGTCTTTCAAGATCTTAGTTAAAAGTAAGCGTGACACTGAGACATGTACTAGAGAAAGCAAGACATGTACTAGACATCAATGGCATTTCCTCCCTGTTTTGTAGATTTGGATTCCAAAACAAACCATTTTGCAACTTTCATACAAATCACGTAACTTTCTCTTAGAAAATGATGGTATATTTGTAAGGTTCCATGGAGTGTGATCATGAGTAATTGAAGGCCTAGACCATAGGGCATGCTATAGCCAACTTTGCCTTTCCTTTAAAATTAAACTGTATCATGAGATCACAATTAAACTGTGAACTAACCAGAAGATTATATACAAAAAAATGACAGTATATAAAAAACTAACCAGAAGATAGTATAATAAAAGTGATAGGCTACTTGGAGGAATATAAGTGCATTTCTGTTAAAGAAATATAAATACATGATATAAGATACCAATGTATAATTCTTAACTGTTATCATTGCTTGCTTAATTTAATTCTGGTTCTAGCTTGGGAAGATTATAAAACAATTCTTACAGAATTTTTTCTTAGTGACAAATACATTCCAGGATTCACACTCTGCTTTTGAGCATATTGGCTTATCATCCAATGTCCTTACAAGGAACTTTACCCCATTTTGCTTGGCAATTATACCATCTAACATTTTAATTATTTTGCTTACTTTTTAAATTCTTTAAATTTCAAAGTGGTTATTTCTTTTTGTTTTATACCAGAAGCAGATAATAAGAACAGTCATACAATAAGAATTCAAGGTCCTATATAAAAGCGTCTTTCCAAATAGATTTTCCTTCATCTAACAACTTTTCTTTCCAAGAACCTCTTTTGAAACCTGGGGCTGACCATTAACTTACACATCAAGTTTATTTATTTACTACTTTTTTACTACAAATTTCCAGCCTCTATCAAAAGATCCATTGACACAAATGCTTCAAAATTTACTTTAAAAAATACATTCAAACAGAATACAAATGGATTAAAAATTTTTAACCTACTTTTTAGCTATTTTAATTATTTTGAAATAAATTTTAATTTATAGAAGTTTCAAGAATAATAAAAATAACTCCTATATTCTCTTAATCCAAATTTACCAACTGTTAACACTTTGCTAATTTGTTTTCTGCATGTGATATATGTTACTATGCTGAACCATTTGAAATTATTTGTAATCATGTCTCTTTACCCCTAAATAGTTCAATTTTTCTTTGAAAAGAAACAAGGGCATGCTCCTACATAAACAATATAGTTATTTAATCGGGAACATTTAATATTCATACAGCACTATTATCTAACAGAAGGTTCATTGTCGAATTTACCAATTGTCCCAGTAATGTCCGTTATAGCCATCCTCCACAACCCCATGCCCAATTCAGAATCCAATACAAGATAACACATTTCCTTCAGTTATCATGTTTCTTTAGTTTTTTTAAATATGGGACAGTTTCTCAGGCTTTCACTGTCTTTTATGACACTGATATTTTAAAAAGAGTACAGACCAACTGTTTGGAGTTTGATATTTCCTCATGTTTCCATGCTGCTTATCTATTGGCAGCAGGGGTGGTGTGTAAAAAATGCTGTGTCCTTCTTTGTGTGTCCCATCAGGAGACACAGGATGTCTCGCTGTCCCACCGTTGGTGATATTAACTTTGATCATGGTTGAAGTACTCTGTGTCAGGTTTCTCCATTGGAAGGTTACCATTTTCCCCCTTGATATTAACAAGAAATCTGTGGAAAGATACTTTGAGACTATATAAATACCCTGTTTCTCATCAAACTTGGACCAATCCTTATAGCATCCCATGAAGATATACTTAACAGAATACTGTGGATGACTGCAAAATGGTGATTTTTAAATTCTATCATTCTTTCTAATTTATGATGTAACATTCTATTGTAAGAAAGCTTCCCCTTCTCACTTGTTATTTATTTATTAAGTTATTATCAATTTGGGCTTATGGGTTCTTATTTTATTCAATGAGTTATAATAAATTACTGTAATTATCCATTTCAAAGCACAAATTGTCACATATTCGATTAGTGGAACTTATGTGGAGCCTTTTCAAGTTGGCTCTTGTATCCATTTGACATGTCCTCATCATTTTGTGATCATTATTTTGTAGCACAGCAAGATGTTCTAAGCTCATCCTGGATTTTCTCTGTCCTAGTCCTGGAATCAACTGTAGTCTCTTTTAGTGGAAGAATGGTATTTAGAATCCTAAATGCAGGCATGCAATTATATTTTTAAACATAAGCTTTAAAAGATATTCAGTGTTTTTTCCATTATGTCTGAAGTGCCAGTTTGGGCAAAGCCAACTGTGTCCACAGAGCAAGACAGTGGGCATTCTATATTGACTGACCTAGTGTTATAAATCTTAACAAGAATGTAAAGTACTATATACTTCTTCTATTTTAAGATTCTAAGATACACCATAGTTTTAATAACAGTTTCTTGGAGGGTGGAAGGAGGACAAAGAATTCTACATTAATTGTTCACATTGATTATAAGGCATCTACTAATTTCAAAAACGTCAAGATGTGAAAAAAATTTTCACCTTAGAATCAAGAAGACAAGCAATTTATCTCAAAGAAGAGCATATCATTATGACTTCATGCAGAATCATTCAAATGATTTAGGGAAAACATTAAATAATGTTATAAACTGTTTTGTTTATATTTCTTGTCTCTTTTGTTATACTTAACTGTACATTCTTTTCATTGGTTGCAATAAAAGTACAGGGGAGGGCTTCCCTGGTGGCGCAGGGGTTGAGAGTCCGCCTGCCGATACAGGGGACACGGGATCGTGCCCCGGTCCGGGAAGATCCCACGTGCCGCAGAGCGGCTGGGCCCGTGAGCCATGGCCGCTGAGCCTGCGCGTCCGGAGCCTGTGCTCTGCAACGGGAGAGGCCACAACAGTGAGAGGCCTGCGTACAGCAAAAAAAAAAAAAAAAAAAAAAAAAAAAAAGTACAGGGGATAGGTCAAATGGATCTATTTTAATTTTTACAGATGCATGGAAAATGAGAAGAAATCACAGCCAGATCTTCTATTCCTCAATGATTGAGCTTAAAGAAGATATATCATCACTAGAAATGTTACTTGTTCTACATTTTCACACATGCTTATTTTAATAGGTCAATTATACCATCTCAATGAATCAGAAAACTAAATGGATTTTGATAATAATTACACGAATATTTTATGTAAGGATATGACTTTACTGTTAACAAACTTTGCAAAGGCAAAATCTCAAGGGTAGTAAAGTGTATCAACTGACTAGGAGATCCTGCTGGGGTCTGACTGCCCCAGGTATGAGTCCTGTCTTTCTGCTACTTACTAGGTTTTCACCCTTAGGCAAATTACTTAACCTCTCTAGGCTTCAGTTTTCTCATTCGTCAAAGGAAGATAATCAGAGTACCTACCTCAAAAAGTCATCATGAGGATGAAACGAGAGAATTCAGGGAAAGTGCATAGACCAATGCTTGGTACCCAGAAAATTTTAGCTGATAAAATATAGATCAAGGACAGAAGTCAGCATCATTCTAGTATCTCAGATGGATACGTTTTCTTTGTACATTCCTTATAAAGCAATTTAGTATTTTTCCCCTACTTAAGAACCTAAGTGGATTCAACAGAAAAAAATCTCCTTAAGTTCTAAGTCAGAAATAAGAGTTAGGAATCTGCACCACAGGAGGATACGTGCACTTGCCTATGGTGGTTTAGTTAGCAAGCTAAACCCATCCTCCTTTTTCTTGTCTACTACCCTACCACCCATAGGAAAACCATGGTTCTTGTGAGCTATTGGGTTAAAAAAATGACCAAAAATTTTTCAACCCGAGGTAAGCAGCAAAAAAGAGAAAAGAGTACACAGCCAGCGGATTTGGATTGCCCCGTCCCTTTCGGATTGTGTCTGCTGGATGACTCACTCTTTGCCACAATGCTGGTCATAAGCGGTGCTGAGGGTTCTTATCCTGGGACAATACCTCACAGATGATTAATGCTTTAAAGAGAGAAGACACCCTTCATTTTCAAAATAAGGGATTCACCATTTCCCTTTGAATTGTTTAATTGGCCTTTCTAATTAGAGGGATTTGCTGCTTTATTTGGCAGTAGTTGGCTGTGATCTGTGTGGTTTCTGCAGGACTGGGCCAGATTGTTTGCATCTTAAAGGAATTCTGGGGAAGCCCTACCTCTTTCTAGGGTTTCTTTCATGCTATTTGAGGGTTTTAGAGAACTGAGGTCAAGGATGCTCCATTAGCATCGTTGTGCAGAGGAAGGAAGCTGGGACTCTACCGCCTATTTCAGAGTAATTACATCACCCACTCTGGCTCAGCTCCTACAACGCTGCGTGAAGCTGTGGATGAAGCAATATGCAAGATCAGACTGGCACAGGTCCCCTGCCATTTGCGCAGCTCTTGTCCTGCGAAGTTTTAGCGTCTACACTATTCATTCTTGGGAAAACCTCCTATGTTGTTCCCACTAAGTTGGTTTGTCTGAAGGTTCCACCTAACTAAAAGCTGGAAAAGAAAGGAATTCTTTGTTTGGAAAATATTAAAGCATGAGGGGACATGTGTGATAATAGCCAGCTCTGAATATAAGTCACTAAGGGTTACCCTACAATGTAACTTAAACAAATAACATTAGAACAGAAAATTTAATTATATGGTCATAGCAAGAAGCAATTTGTAACAATTAACTTTTCAGGGAGGCCTGTTTTCACCTTGCCCTGTAGAAACCTCAGGTGTTTGTTCAAAGGAACCAGACCCACAAATTGTGAAAGTTCTTTTAAACCAGGGAGCCACGGCCCAAGTTCTGTGCTTTACTGCTCAGGCAGCTCTTCTGCTCCACTAACATCCTCCATGGGTCTCTCCACACCCACCACTCAAGGTTCACTAAAGGTAGACTCAGAAGTGTCTCAAGTTCCCATCTTCTCTCCTGCTCTGGATAGAGACTTAATGCTTTCTAGAAGCTGGATGCATGGATGCCTTGTACTTTCTAGCTACCAGTTTACTTCTCATGATCTGTCCTCTGACCTTTTGCTATCAGTGTATATCTCCCCAGCCTCAGGGTTTTTCATGGTTATTCCTGGTCTACGATTTTCCTCCTTGAGTTCAGTGGCTTACCAAAGACCTAATTCAGCAGCCTGTTTGCCTCTGACTCTTTAATTAGCTCCCTAGAGGCTTTTCTTAAAAGTCTTCCTGGATCAGTTTGAAAGGGGCATTTTTTGTATTTAAAGCTCCCTCCTCATCAGGAGGTAGAGCTTAAAGCTTGCCTTACCGCCCCTACACACAGTCTACCAAGGCCTCTGATTATAAAAACATGCTACTAGAAGGATCAAGGATGAAATAATTTCTTTATTCATGTCTTCATTTACTCAACAGATGTTAATTTGGCCACCTATTATATTCAATACACTGAAAAGGCTACAACGATGAATGTATTTCCATTCCTGTTCCAGAGGACTTACAGTTCGGAGCAATAGTTCTTAAACGTCATTGTGCATAAAAATCTCCTGGGGAGCTTATTAAAAACCAGATACCCAGACCTCACAGCTCAGAGATTATTATGATTCTATAGGTGTAGAGTGGGGCCTGAGAATCTGTTTTTTTAACAACCAACCCCCCCATACAGCAAAAACTGAGTCAGGGACCCTGCGGATACCTTAAGAAGCAGTACTGTATGAGAAGAGATACCCCAAGTCTATATCACCTCCTCTCTGGGACACAGTTCTGGAAACCAGTGAAAGTAGGCAAAGCATGGCTTATATGTTTGGTTTACCTAAATAAAATGTGAAGCTCCTATTGTATCCGTAATTTTTATTTTTACCAAGGTGCTCGAATTGCTTTATCTTCCTTTCCTTTGACATAGGAGGGAGCATGATGTACTTTGGTTTTAGAGATGAAGACGTTAAAAACAATCACTCATTTTCCACACATTATGCAGCAAGATCGTAGCAGGTGCGGGTCTCCGGCAAGTAGAGTAACCACCTTCACGACATAATGAGGCAGCTTCTTTTTCATATTCTGAAAATTCAACAGCTTCTCCAAGCTCCTACGTGCTCTGGTGACCCAATGATGCACAAGTAAGAAACAACTTGACTTTCTCAAGTTCACCGAGCCATGGGTGGAGCCCAGGAGTCTGAAATTTTTGAAAGTTCTCCAGATACTGATGCCACTGGGAATGTGGGTGGCGTGAATCTCCTTGCGGGCCCCTCCCCCAACCCTGCCCAGATTGAGTCCATTGAACTTTGTGCTCTCTCTGTGTTTATTCTCTTCTAGCTCCCACCCCCATACCTTATCTTTTCTTTTCTTTCTCTTTGGAAAAATACTCAGGGTACCATTTCATCTGTTTGGAGCAGCAGTTGCTCTCTTTCCGTATGTGGTTGTCTAAGTCCACCCGTCTCCAAAGTGAAGCCTCTGGATTCTCTGGTGAATCCGACTGATGCTGCTGTTGAGAGGCCTCCTGGTGATTACAGGTAAGATAAATATACATATATGAAATAGATACTATGTTATATAGAAAATGTTAGATATTTACATATATGTATAATAGATACATATTTCAAAAATCTTAAAAGTACATTGGCCATTAGTCCTTTTCTTTCAACTTCATCTGTTACTTTCAACTTCCAATATTATATGATGCTTATATCAAAACTATTTCTAATGGAAACTGCAAGGACTTTATTTGCTGGCTCTCTGTCAGAGAAATGATTTGGAGATGACCACGTCAGAGTCTTGTCAGGTATCCTAAAACTCTGGAGAGAGGCAGTGAAAGAAAATCCATCATATTCTAGTCTACATAATCTCAACTGGTTCATAGTAAAACCACGAAGAACACCAATGTTTGACTGGGCTCCAGTGTCTTTTCTTTTTTTCAAATTTACAAATATTTCCTTGTTAATTGCTCTTCTGGTCTAACTTGAACATCCGTATCCACAACTTTGAAGAAAGTTGGTTATTTTTGTTTTTTGTTTTTGTAAATACTTAAATACTTTTTTCATTATTTTTTTCTAAAGTATAAATGACCATTTTGAAGAGAATTAGAAAGTTCTTGATGCAGTGTAACAAGTGAGGTTTTGGGGTCTATAGACCTTCATTCAAACCCTGTTCTTCCCCTTATAGATCTTTTACTTTAGACAAGTTGTGTGACCTCTCTGAGCCTCAGTTTCCTCAGCTATAAAATGGCGATAATAATAGTGCCTCGCTCAAAGCAATGTTGTGATGAGCAAATGAGAAGAGGCATACAAAATGCTTAGCATAGCATGGGTCCATGATAAGCATTCATTAAAGGTTAAATTTTATTGTTATTATTGTTAAATTTTATTATTAGTCTAGGAAACATTTATATGTTCTTTTTTCTTTTTTTTAATTTTTGGCCACACCACAAGGCATGCGGGATCTTATGGGGATCTTCCCCAACCGGGGTTCGAACCCGTGCCCCCTGCAGTGGAAGCATGGATTCTTAACCACTGGACTGCCAGGGAAGTCCCCCATTTGTATTTTCATAGGTATCAGAACGTCAGGAAAAGAAATAAAACTCCTCATTAAGCATATCAGCAAGCCAATGGATAAGGATTTGTGGAGGGCTCAATAAACGTTCTTGCCTGAAAGAATACCGCTAGCTTTTAAATACACTTATTTATTCAGCAAAACTGTATTGTACATATGCTATGTGAATTATATCTCAATAAATTAAACACACACACATAACACACAAACACAGCTACATTGTGCACCCTTGTCTACGCAGGGCACTGGGAGATGGGTGCAGGGAATACTAAGAAATACAAGGTACACTTCCTGCCTCTAGAGTATGAATAGGAGCTAATCAGAACTTAGTTCAGTGTCCCGGCTCAATATCTAACACATCCTTAGAGCAGATGTCAGCTATCAAAGGAGTACATGCTTAAATGAGTCAGTGTCAAGAATGGTACATTAGGTTCCCCTCTCTGAATCACCTGAGAGCCCTTCTAGCCACTATGGGACCAGGAGAGGTCCTTTTTTTGCCCAGCCTGATGTCAAGGTGGTTCCTGTCAAGAGTCTTCTTAAGAAGGGACTGGAAAGTGGTAATCATGGTGATGGAGAAGGTAAAAATCAGACTTTTAAAATGAAATTTCTACATTTGCTATGGTAGGTTGGAGGAGTAGCATGAAAAGTGGGGAAAATAACTTTCCTGTCACTTTGGATTTGAAACTTTGCACAATGTAAGTTCTCCTTTACCACAGGGCTATAGAAAGCTCTGGCTAACACCACCACCTTGCATTATAAATCTACTTCTATTTTTTTTTTTCCTTCAGGGCTTAGCAGTGCTAAAGTATGTGTAGAAGTTTTCCATCACTTGCTTTACTTTTTTCTGGGAGGGAGAGACGGGCGTTGGGAGGGAAGAGAGAGAAAATGTTAATTTCCAGGAAAAGACCAAAGGAGTACAGTTTTGGGTAAAGCAGCTGGGCCAGCAAAGATTAATTTTAGACCAAATATCATTCTCACTCCAATAAACTGATATTTCAAAAAAAAAAAGAAAGAAAGAATTTAAAAAGTAGGCCCTTAAAAATGATTCTTCAGCCAGGGTGAGATGTATTTGTTCAACAGCCATGGAAAGGCCCTGTAATATGGTGGAGGAGTCCTGAGCTAGAGGTTGAGAAACGGGTTCTCATCCAGGTTCGCACTGGTCTCTGTGATCTAAGACAAGTTTTACAACTTTCTGGCCTCAGACTCATCATCTGAAAAATAAAACTATGTGAAGCTTAAAGCTTCTTCCATCTCAGACACACCATCAGTGCATAAAGTATAGGAATGTAACATTACATCTCATGAAGCCATTTGGATTATTAAATGGATTTTCTTCCCAAGTTTCAAAATCTAAAAATCCAACAGTTTTTTTCCTCAAGAAGCCCATAAACTCGTGTTTGAGAATGGCAAGTAAACAGTCATACAGAATGTTGGAGGGAGATATAATCATGAGAGATCCAAGACGTTTTCTTCTTATGGAAAATGATGGGAAGCTAATTTTGGAAGCCTCTGTCTTAAACTTTTGTGTTTTGTGAGTAACCGTCTCACATGTGATAAATATTGGGCTTCTTAAGCCTGCAAGTATGTGTGAGATTACAGTAACCCTCCCATCCCCCATACTCCCTGGCAACCACTATCTCTACTCTGTCTCTAGAGATTTGCTCATTTTTGACATTTCACATAAATGAAAACATACAATATGTGGTCTTATGTGGCTGGCTTATTTCACTTAGTATAATATTTTCAAGGTTCATCCATGTTGTAGCATGTATCAGAACTTCATTCTCTTTTTTTGCCAAATTAGATTCCACTGGATGGCTGTACCACATTTTGTTTATTCATTCATTAGCTGATGAACACCTTGACTGTTTCCACTTTGGGGCTATTATGAAGTATGCAGCTATGAAACTTCACATACAAGATTTCATGTGGCCATATGCTTTAATTTTTCTTCAATATATACCTAGTAGTGGAGTTACTGGTAACTCTGTTTGTCAGTTTAAATTATTCAAAATATAGGTCATCAAGAGCACAGTCTAGATAGAATTTCCACTGATTTGGTATAATTAGTTATCTTCTTGAAATGGTTTTACTGTGGGAAGGGAAAATCCAAACTGTAGTTCTTCTTAGGCTTCTAGGACTCAGCTCAATGACTGAAGGATCTAAGAAAACACACACACACACACACACACACATTTACCAGCACTATAAGCAAGAATTTATAGGCACGATGTAGCCTAAATCCCTATAGAGAAGATAAACATCCTTCTTACTCCCATCCCAGCCTGGCCCCAAAGCAACCTCATTTGAAGCAATATTTTTCTGTCCAGAACTACATCATAATTCACATCACCAAGCTGAACCCTTGGTTTCTCACAGAGAAGTTTATCTTCCATTGCACTTTATTTTTTTTAAAGAAAAATGCATAGATTCTTGTTTTGTATTTCTGTAACTGCAGGGTTATTTAGGTGGGTTTTGTAGAACAAGGGACCAGTTCGCCCTAAAGGAGCAATTCCTTTCCTCTTATAAGACAGAAAACCCCCTCAACTCTACTTCTATTAAGGTTTAGAAATATATATATATATATATACACATATATATGGCTTGATTTTTCAGCTTGAACATAATATAAAAATGCCAAAACACACAAATTTTGCTGAATAGATTTAAAGTCTAATGTAGTGCCCCAAAGGACTAAACTCCACTCAAAGGATTAAATAAAGAGTTGACATATGTAAAAATATTAAAAAAATTCACAGGTGATTAAATTGTTCCAGGCACCCCCCAAACCAAACACTTTGCAGCTTTTTTGCTCTATGATTTCCCATTAATTGAGGGCTCAGGGGTTTGCCTTCGGGACCACGTCCTACCCTTTACTTCCCTTCAACTTCCATCATGGAGTCCCTTCCACACAGGACATGCTTACCCAGCCATTTGAGCTGTAAAGTCAATGGAAGAAAATAAAGTCTATGAATTAATAAGTAAACCCTGAGGAAGGTTAACTATGTAGTCATGTGTTTCCCAGGCTTTATAACATGTACCCACAGTGCCTGATTCACTCCTATAATTTCTCTTTACCCCTGCTTCCCTCAGTCCCTGTTAGCTGTGGCCCAGGGTGTCCCAGCAGCTTAAGTCAGGGTGCTCTCCTCAGAGCCACCTGAACATGGCCCATATTGCCTCCCTGCAATTCTGGTTACCAAGTACCTCTCCCCGCAGAGACTTTCCCTTGGATAGAAAAATACAAGTTTGAAAATATAGTGGACATTTTGAGGTATTTTTACCCAGAAGTAGAGAGAATCTTGGAGAAAAAAAGAACAAAAATTCCCTTCACAGCAATGATGTCTAAAAACAACCTGTCCATTTTAGACATGCATTCCAAAGCTGCAGCTTCAAATTTCTTAGAAGTCATTGGGTGGATGCCATCTGATCTTGGTGATTTACCTGAATTTAACTCATCAAACAAGTTTTGGGTTGGCGCCGTCTTGAGCTGTGATCTCTTCTTTCCTTCTTTCCAGTCAGGGGACTGACATCTCTCCTGGAACTTACCAGTTCTAGACTGCCCATATGATGGATTTCTTTCCCAACTAAAATCTCTAAGAAATGCATTGGTGAAACAGAACCCACAGCAGAACCAAGAGACAAATCGTTCCCTGGTTGTTGGGTTTATTCTTGATGTTCCTCCTTGTCTACTAGGCTTCCTGACCCACTTCTGAGCCTGCTCCTCTTGTGGGTTCCTTAGCCTTGCTTGTCTGCCTGGACTTCTGGTTTTGATCCACTTGATGCTCAAGCTATCCTTATGCTCCTTCCTTTCCGTTAGGGAGAGGCCAGTCTCCCTCATCACCCAACAGTTGGTTGTGTCCATTTCTATCCTCTTGTAGAATCATCACCGCTTTTTGGTCTGTTCACTTTCCCATGGGCTCTGCTTTGCTCTCCTGGTTCAAACATCCTGTTTTATCTTCATGTTCTATGCTGCTGATGGTGCCAGCATGACCTAGAACATTTTACCCCATTTTATCAAGTAGTTGACCTCTGCTCTACATTAAAAGATACTTGGTCAAGATGAATTTAATTCCATTCCTTTTTCATTTCAAAAATATCCATATAGATTACAGAGAGAAAAAGAGAGAGAGGGAGAGAGAGGAAAAAAAGAGAAAGAATATCAGAGGCAGCATTTTAAAATGATTTGAAAATTATCAGTGAATCTGTATAATGTATCATCATTTGATTTAAAAGATAGAGCTTCTCTAAATCTAGCATAACTTAAATTCACTGAATTAAGTAAATTCAAATACTGTTTTTAGAAGGGAAATATCCAAAGGAAGATAGAAGAAAAATAATTTGTCTATCATTATCTAATATTTTAATATTAATAAATTGACTGATTTTGAATGCATTAGCAAGCCCAGTTGTGCATATAAAGGTAGAATCAGAGGTACTATCAGATAAAGAATTGGAAATGAGATATTTACTTCAACATAGCTACCCCATCCAGATGTTAAAATTAAGAGTGAATTTGGGTTTCACAGTTAGTTTGATTAGTCAAGTATGTTGACCGTCCTAAAAAATAATAGCTAAGGTTTCTTCATGTGTCAAAAACTGTGTGAAAATCTCTACACGCATTTTCTGATTTAATCCAAGATAGGCTTTTTAGGTAGATATTATTTTTATGATCAACATTTTAGAGAGAGAAATGCTGAAGTCTGGAAAAATGAATTACCTCCTTCAACGTCATCCAGCTGTTAAAAGCTGGATTAGTGATTCCAGAGTAGCACAGGCTACCCGACTCTAAAGCCAGTGCAATAATTAACCACTAAGCACATCAGTTAAGAGAATTCTCTGACTGCTCTTTCTTTTTATACTTCATTTTCCTACACTATGTGCTCTGCCTTAGCATGAAGGAAAACTACGGTGTTGATTCATTTGGCTGTACTGGAGGGAGCAAAAGGTCAGGCCAGTGAGCATGTTCTTTAAAAACACTACTGTACGACATGCCTTTTCCCAAGACATTTATTCCTTACGCTCTGAATGGACTACCAGCACTGGGAGGACAAAAAGCAAGTTACCTGCACAGTTTTCTAGACTTCGAAAGGAACTCATCACCTAGAATATTCAGAAGCCTAGAATATTCATGTATGCAATGAAAAGTCTATAATTTTTATAATACTTCTTAGCATGCTTCATAGTAACTATTACCTAGTTAGTACGTGTTTACTAAATATGTTTGTTATATGTTTAGTGTATATTTTTCTTCAGTTTAGTTGCCCATATTAGGTATTTTCTTTCCTTTGACAGTTCATGACCAGTATTCTTGTCCACCTGACTTCGTCTTTTCCTTTTCCTATTTCTCCTTTACATCATCTCACCTACCTGTCTCTCAGTGAGCACCCAGTCCCCACACTCTCTATATATTCTCAGCATTCTTTTCCTCTGCATTAATCTTCAGGTTAAACACCTTCTCTTTCTGGTTTTCTTTTTCTCTGGATCCATTCCCAACATAAATTCAGCAGTTGGTAGGATTCAGTTATTTAAAGAGTAAACCAATTCCATTCAAAACTTTTCTTTTTAATTGAATTCAATTGTCATTTTTCTCTTGTCTAAATCCATCTTCTCTGCTCACATGTTGCACTAATCGTATGGCTTTTTACTGGGTCTCCCTCTGTTTATCATGTTTACATAAAGCCTTCATTCATTCTCCTTCAGCATCTAGGTCATTCTCTCTTTGGTTGTAGGTCCACATATATCCCTACATCCTTATCCATCTGCAACTTCAATAGCCATCTCTGTCTGTCCCTCTGGCCATCTTAAGCTGTGCTCCCATCCCAGCTGACCTTTCTCCTCTACTTGCTCCCTTTCCCTTGTCTTCTAGAGGAGAATACCGACAGATGATATCCATTTACAGTCTGTCCACACTTTCTCTGCAAATCACAGGCATAATTTGTTTCAGACAAGGGATGGAGAGTGCCTGTTGGATGTGGCTGCCCAAGGAGGACCATATGCCTGACATAAATCCAGAGGAGAGGAACCTGACCCCTGATCCCTTGCCCCTTTCTCTCAGACTTTATATTAACACAGAACAATTGCTTGTAATATATTACTCTGACACTGAATTGATGTATACAGTTATCTGAAACTTCTACATTTCAAGAGCTCAGTATTAAGTTTTATGTGCAAAGGTAAGCTATTTTAAAAAGCAGGATGAATATTTTCCTCACTGATAGTCATGCCAAAAATTATACTGTAAAACCATTCTCCTATTAGGTTGATCTCTTTATGTGTATATAGCAGGACTGGAATGAAAAGATTTTGTCAAGTTCAGTATCCATCATAGACATTACCAGTGGTTTGCAAATTGCCCACACCAGTATCTCCAGGGAGACAGTGGATTTCAGCTGCTGCCTCACCAACCTGTTGCCAAGGAAACAAGAGAGGGCAAAAAAATCCTTAATGACATTCAATTTCAAGGCAGTCAAGACACCTCTGAAAAGAATTTCAACAGTCCTATGAAGGAAGCTGAAATAGGCTTCTGATTATAAATTCTAAGCCATCTCTTCTTACTCCAGGTTATACTGTCTGCTTAGATCTCAGTTTTTCAGCCATTCTGTTTACCAAGGAATATGTTCCAGATGTCAAAAGAGCAAGAGTGCTTTCCTGCAAGGAAGAGGAGGCAAGGGAAGAAAAGAGAGAAGAAGAGAGAGGGTCTAGAAGAAAAAATGAATAGTGGTGAAGTAGTTAAACATATAACACACTTCCAAGGCAAATGAAGTCATAAGTCCTAACCTAGTAGAGCTGGCATGAATTCCAGTCCAAATTTGTCAGATTTTAAATACATTTATAAATGTATTTGTGTCAGAGCATGTTAGAGATTCTATACACATGCCTACATTAGAAAATATGAGGTTTTATTCAGCATTTATGTTTCTGATGTTATATTCAGATACAAAACATTCAGGGCAGGACTTCTGAGTAACTGCTTTGCGTGGAAGGGTTGTTCCCCCCGCACCCCGCCAGTATACAGAAAACACTTCTAATTCATCAGTGCTTATAACTTTCAAGTGTGTGAAGGGTTAGCTACAATATTATGTTTGGGGACACATAAGTAATCATGTAGAAGAGTGTAGACACATGTAACATAGATCTTCGTGAGGACATTGATGAGTTGGTTGTGTGGAAGCTGGTGGGTATTGATGCCCTGTCCAGAAACCCCCATTAGCCCACCCATAGTGATGTACCTTGGGCTTCCAATCAGTTTCTTTCTCTCCAGCAGCCCTTCCCATGCCCACCAGCCTCCTACACAGGCTTTCCTCCTAGTGGAATTTAAAGCTCTTTCAAATCTCTGGGACTCAGAATAATGTTCTCTGAGAGGAGTACCTATTAAATGTCCTAGACCAGTACTTTTCAAACCTTCATGTACATATGAATCAGCCCTGATTCACTTGGCATGGGTCTCCAGTAACTTCCCCAGTGCTGCTGAGGTTCCTGATTCAAGATCCTAGGCTACAAATTCCCTAAAGGCAGAAGCTGATTCTGATTAATATATAATATAATGACTGGCAGGATGTAAGTATTTAATATATCTTTTTTGAATAAAAGTAACCTTATGATACTTCCCACCCTACCCTACTTCTATTCCCACTCCTGGCAAGGACTTCAAAAGCTTTGCACAACTTCGGAAACTCATGGTCCAACAGCATTCTGGACTTACCTCTTGTGGTAGAGTCTGGTCAGCTGATGAGCACATCTGATTCCTCCTCTTCCCCAGCATAGAGCATGGCAACATTTCCCAGTTTCCCTTGCAGTTAAGCATGGCCATTTGACTGCCTTATAGCCAATGGAATGTGAGCAGAGTGATGTGTGTGCCCCTTTCCTTTCTGCTGGTAACTACTAGACCTAGGAGATGGTGTAGCCTAGGAGAAGGAAGGAGCCAGGTCCCCTGAACCATCTCTTCAAGGCAAATTCACCCTCTGATCAGTCACCCATTTCAGATTTTATATGAATGAGAAATGTTTATCATATTTGAACAATTATGCACTTTTTCTTGTTACAGCAGCTACAATTAGCTTAATTATATATTTCCCTTTTAAATCTTATCACATTGTATTATATTTATCTGACTCTCCCACTGGAATGTGAGCTTTCAAAGGTGCATAACTTTTTGTTTTGGCCACCTCATGCATATTACAGTGACTGACACACAGTCGGAGACCAACTGTGCTCTATGAATTAGTAAATGAAGATGGTGTTATTTTTTGGTCATTCACCTATTTAATTTATAGAGCACCTATTATAAACATAATTTCATTCTCATGCCCCATAAAAAAGAGAAGTAGAGAAAGAAAAATCAAGCTAATTTAGTTATGCTTAGACTTAGTTTCTTTCTTGGGGGCACAGATGGCAATGAGTAAGGGGAGGAGGAAAGATACTGCTACATAGCCTTCTTTACCTTCATTCACGGCATGCGTGACCTTTCCATGACAGATCTGATTGTACAGAATGAAAAGGGGTAAAGAAAAGGGTTTGGAAAAGTGAACAGAGGACTCATTGAAAGTGAGTGGGCACTGAGCACAACCGAATGGAAAATTATAGCATAGATAAAGTAGTTAAGAGGAAAAATATACATGTATACATATATATGAAGCATATATTTTATGTAACTATATATGGCTACATAATCTACCTTTTATTTGGGCTTACTCCTTGTGTAGTACTGTGCTAGGCTTTGCATACATTATCCATAATCTTTACAATAATTCTATAAAGTAAATATTATCTTCATTTTTCCAACCTGGAAATTAAGTTTTCAGAGAGGATTGGTAAATTATCTGATGATTTGAACACATCCATCTGGTTTCAAAGTTCAATTATTCCCCACTTGATTACACTGAGCAAAAAATGTACTTAGGGAGACTTTGTGACAGAATATTTGAAAGCAGAATTATCCTGGAAAATTCAGGACTCATGGTTGTTGTAGGTACTTTGTGAGGCTTTATAAGTAACCATGCCAGAGAGACGTGTCATCTCGATTTCCAAGCCATGAGAGGCAGTCATGCTGGATGTATGAAATTCTCTTGGGATGGCATGGAGGGGTGAAGGACATGGCCTGGGGATAATCATATGCTTGCTGAGACAGTGGTAGAAATGAAATCATTTGTTCTCTTACTAGAAAAGGAAGTGAGGACTGTGATGTTCATTATCACATGATAACTTGGGCAAGGTATTGAGAAGCGAAACCCCAGGTCTTCTGATCTCTAAACCTCTCTCTTTCCAATAGACTGGCCCTTACTACACCTGGAGATGTGGATCAGACATCTTCAAAGCCCCTATAAAGGAACGGGCTATTGGCCCTTTTACATTCCATTGGGTTGCTCTTTTAAACTATAATTTGGACACAGGTCTCTCTTCTAGTTTATTTTCTAATGTATCTAACTGCATATTTTCTTATAAAGAAACTCAATGGCTTCCAATTTTCTAAATCTTTATTTTTCTTCCTTCATTTGTTAAACTATCCTCTTGAAAATGCTTCCTTCCTAAAGACTACCATGAATATGCCTTGCATTTTTCTTTATTAAAAAATCAATTAATTAATTAATTAATATATTTTTGGCTGCATTGGGTCTTCGTTGCTGCACGCGGGTTTCCTCTAGTTGCTGCGAGCGGGGGCTACTCTTCGTTGCGGTGCTCAGGCTTTTCATTGCGGTGGCTTCTCTTGTTGTGGAGCACGGGCTCTAGGCACGTGGGCTGTAGAGTGCAGGCTCAGTAGTTGTGGCACATAAGCTTAGTTGCTCCGCAGCATGTGGGATCTTCCCGGACCAGGGCTTGAACCTGTGTCCCCTGCATTGGCAGGCGGATTCTTAACCACTGCATCACCAGGGAAGTCCTGCCTTGCATTTTTCAATAGCCATCCCAGGTTTCATCCTGAAACCTAATCTAAATAGTACTTGAAGAACATTTTCCCTCTTCTAATTGCAATACCGTTTGTAATTCACATAATACAATGTATTATTTGTATTATTCCCAAACTATTTTGTGTACATACATCTTATTGGCTTAACTGGGTTATAAGAGCTGGGAACCTTCTTGCCACTATATGTAAACTCCTTGAGGGTAGCACCTACACCTTCGTAAACCCTTGTAGTTCCTACAGCACTTACTCGTGTACTAGTTGCTTATAAATATTGGGCAAAATGAATTACACTTCTCTGGCAGTCCTATATTAGCTGGTACAGTGCTGGGCCCATAGCAAAGTATCTATGTACCTGGAAACATACATACAGTGGTATAGTCTGAATTATTCATAGCTGTGTCCTTAGCTCCTAGCACAGGGAATGGTCTATATAAGATACTCAAAAATTACATGTTGAATAAATGAAAGAATGTTATGAATGTTTATTGTGTGATTTCCCTATATTGCTCTTCCGTTATTCTACATCTACTAAAGAAATCACATAGATCAAAGCTTCTCAATTTCTAATGTGCGTATGAATCCCCTGGAGACCCTGTTCAAATGCACGTTCTGTTTCAGTAGATCTGGGGTGGGGCCTGTTCCATTTAGTGTGGGTGGGGTGTCTCTAACTGGATCCCAGATGATACCCAGGCAGTCTACATATCACATTTTCAGAAGCAAGGACATAGACAAGCTCATTAAAAAACAAACAAACAGGACTTCCGCACTTGAATTGAAACTTACCACTGAACGTCAGCATGGCTTTCCCAAAATGTGTTTAAAGATCCTTTGCTTTCCAGCCTCTTAGGAAAGAGGTCCTGGGGCACTAAATGTGTATGTACCAACATGAGTATTACACATCTACTAAAACAGCACCACCAATATCTGATCATCAGATCTACTAAATAACTATTGATCAGACCTAATTCTGCTTCAGTATTCAGTCTGACGAGAGACTCTGCCGTTTAAAGATCAAACTAATAGTGTTGTCACAAAGTTTCTGTGTATGACAAAGAGGCAATAACGTTAATGTCAGGAGGCATTTTTCAGGAAGATTTCCAATGGGAATGAAGATATCTGGCTACTGGAAAAGGATTAGGAAAAAAAAACTTTCAGTGCTGTGTGAGAGATCAGCTCATTATTCATTCCCGAATTTGTCTTAATGCTAATAGCAAAGAATGTCAATTAACCAAATTGAGTTAAAGTCTTGGGATCAAGGAGAAGTGGAAAGTAAACTTCAGCTATAATCATGCTATAGGGTAGATAACATTTAAAAAATATATCTTGTTTTTTTCTATAATTTATTTCACATGCAAAGTTCTATAACCCACCATACCTAGCATTTAGAGAAGTATATGTATAAGCTGTCATTGGATCACCTCTTATAAAGATGATCTTATAAAGGTCTTCTTATAAAGTAAACTTTTGCAATTAGGGTCACTGTCTATACCTTAAACATTTAAAACATATATCTTGTTTTTTCTATATTTTATTTCACATGCAAAGTTCTATAACCCACCATACCTAGCATTTAGAGAAGTATATTTATAAGCTGTCATTGGCTCACCTCTTATAAAGGTGATCTTATAAAGGTCTTCTTATAAAGTAAACTGTTGCAATTAGGGTCACTGTCTATACCTTAAACATTTAAAAATGCTAATTGGCAAGCTCCGTGCTATGCAAACCATGGGTAAGGTAGACAGTAATAGGTTTTACTGATTATTAAGCAGTATTGTGCTGTAGGCAAAAGTCTAAAGGCTCAATTCAGTCATGAAAGGAACTGATTTTTCATTTGTTGTTACTGCAGTAGATGCCATCATTATTGCTGCCATTCTGTAGGAAGGTATCCATTTTAGAAGCCCTGGGTGCATTTTCAGAATGTGCAATCAAATTTACTCTTCCCATTTGCACTCTTCATAGAGCATTTTGTATCTATTCAGGTAATACTTTGATATTGAGCTTCAGGCATGCAACTTTACACCATGTCCAAGATGTAAATACACCACGACCACGCCTGAAAGAGCTTAGTGGATAGTTGAGTCGAATAGATTTTAGGAGATGATACAAATTAGATAGGTCAACCCCATTTTCTTTTCATATTCCTTAACTCTGGCCCTAACCTTCTTTCTGGTCTAATCTTCCTAAAATTCACTCTCCCATTAGTAACTCTTGAGATATGGGCAGAAGAAGTATAGAGAAGAGACAGAGCGTTGGAAAGTTAGGAGAGGTGGTGCCAGAAAAGAAGGTTAAAAAACAAGCACACAAAACCCAAGAGGTGGGGAAGCTAAGGGTCAGAGAGAGGGACATCTTGCCCCTGGAGAAGCAGGGTAGGGAAAAGAAAGGACCTGGTTAAAGAGAAGAAATAAAGCCTGCTAGTGTGCTTCTAACATTTCAAGGCAGATTTAGACTTACAGGAGAAAAAAAGCAGAATGGCAGCTTTCATTCTCTTCCACCCACTTTAACCTCCAAAACAAGTTTTTTGGAGAGTTTAGTTCTTGGAATACTGTCATTATCCTCCACATTATTCCTCCACATAATTCTTGATATAATTCTTAATATCCACCTAGACAATCCTTCTAATTCCCTCATCTTGGTTCCCTGATTGACCCCCTTTCATTTCACTCTCAGACCCCTGTCACTATCACTTTTATCTTTGCAGCCCACTGTCTCTAGAACCTGACTATAGCAAGCCTTGGCCATCACTAGATCATGCCACGTTTTTTACTGTCTCTCGAATCTGTACTTCCCTCCTTACACAGCTTAAATTCTATAGTTCAGCATTAGAATGCATACATTTGCTTGTATCCTCAACCCATCTGCCCCTCTTCCTTTGTCATAACAGCAACTTAACAAAATTGCATTGCCAGTTCATTCTGACTCTCCATTGCCTCCTTATCTGCACTCCTGAGGCTGAATATGACTGGAGAAAGACACATAAAATGCTTGATCACTGTCCTCAAGTTAAGTCTGTAAAGCTACCCCTATTTCCCTGCTCTGTTCACTCTCTCACTCTCCAAGATGGTTATTTCATACCTTTTCTCTTCCTGAAGTCTCTATCACCTTCTCCCCCAACCTCAATCTCATCTTGTGACCTGCTTACCAGTTCACTGAAAAAATAGAAGTAATGAGAACTTCCACGAGATTCTACCACCATGTTGAACCAACTACTAAAACCTGCACCCATACAGAGTGTATACTCTGCTTTTGTTTGTTGTTTTTGTTACTGTGATTCATGTTCCCAAGGTTAACCTTCCATTTGGTACGTTAACTATGGCATTTTTTTCTCTCTCTCTATTGGAGGATAAAATTTACTCTTGCTATTAGATTACTCCTACCAGCTTATAAAACGGACGTTATTCCTCCCATCTTAAAAACAAAAAAACAAAAACATGTCTCTTGGCCTCACTTTCCTCTCTGGCTACCTTCTCTTCAAATTCATTCTAGGTAGGTTTATTTCCACTTTTGCACAGAGGTCACTCTCATCAAGGTTGTCGGTGACTTCCATGTTATTGACCTCTTTGAAATACTTTTCTCATTTGGTTTTCAGAGCACCATATTTTCCTGGTTTCCTTCCAATCTTACTAGCCGCACGTTCTCTACTTCCTTTGTTGGTTTCATCTCACATCACCAAACTCTTAAATTTTGAGAGCCTCCAGGTTCAGGTCTTGGACCTCTTCATTTTTCCATCTATATTCACTCCCCTGTTGGTAATTCCACTGAGTCTGCTGGCTTTAAATACCATCTGTATACTGATGATTCCTGAAGTTCTATCTCCAGCCTGAACCTTTCCTCAGAATCCCAGACTTGTGTATCTGTTTGCCTACTCAACCTCTCCACTGGGATGTCTAGTAGGCATTTCAAAATTATCATTTCCAAAACTAAAATTCTAGTTATTTTCCCCATGCTTAAGTGTCCATAGAATTCTCCACCTGAATAAATGACACCACCATTCTTCTATCTGCTCAGACTCAAATCCCTGGAGTCATTGTGACTCCTTTTCACTCCACAACTAATCCATCAGCATATCCTCTTGGCTCTACCTTTGGAATATATTCAGAATCTGACCATTTCTCACCACTTCCCACTCTGGTCTTTACTCCATTGATTTTCATTTGGATTACTGCAATAATCTCTTAACTCTGACCTCCCTGCTTCAGCTCTGTACCAACTATGGTTTATTCTCAGCACAACGGCCAAGTAATCATTTGAAAATATGTCAGATCATATCACTCTACTCATAATCCTCCAATTGCTTCTTATATTACTCCAAATAAAAGAAAGTGTTTAGAATGGTTACAAAGTCCTTCGGTGCCTCTTTGATCTTCTCTTACTCTCTTCCCATTGTTTCACGGGACTAATCCTTGAATATTCCAGTCACGTTCCACCTCAGGACATTTGTGCTATTGTTTCCTCTGCCTGGAATAGTCTTCCCTCTAGATATCAGCATGGTTTACTTCTTCACCTCCTTTTGTTTTTATCTCCCATGCCACCTTCTTAGGTCTTCCCTGACTCCTGAATCCTCTCAGATTGCAACCTGTGACTTCCCCATTGCCCTCTCCTGCTTTATTTCATTTTTTCCCTAGTACTTATCATTATCTCTTGCTATTTATTATTATTTGTTTTACTATCTCCCCACTAGAAACTAAGTTCCATGAGAGCTTAAATTTTGTTGCTTGTTCACTATTGCAAAATCTCATTGCCCAGGGCTAACATTCTAGGTCTCTGTTAGTATTTATTTGATGACTAACTGAATGGATGAATGAATGAAGTGTGGTGTTTTTCTTTGTGAATAGCATTCAGTTAAGGAAAATCTCAACCCCAGATATTTTTTTCAAGAAGACTCCGAGGTTATTAATCTAGCACAACACTAAAACTTCGAATTAAATGGAGAAATATCTATGGTTATCCAGTTGTTTTAACTGCTTAAAAAGTATCCAAGTAGTCAACCATTTCTAATATCTTCCTTTAATAACTAGACTGGCTTTAGGATAATTGGATTCCAAGTGACTAAGTCTGTGTCACTATTTCATTAGTCATGCTGATAAACCTCTAGAACAAATCTTTCATTAAAAAATAGAAAACAGTGGACATGGGACTCAATAAGAAAATTCACTTTCCGTCAACTGTACAGTAATCAATCAATTATATATCAGTCACTATACACAGCAGTCATTAAAAACACAAATATGTTCAGTCCTTCAGGGCAAGAAATACCTATGTGCTCAAGTTCTTTTTGAATCTGACTTTATTTTACATAAACTTTAGAATAAAATACAGTTGACCCTTTAACAACACAGGTTTGAACTGCAGAGGTCCACTTACCTGCAGATTTTTAAAAATAACAAACACTACAGTACTACACAATCTGCAGTAGGTTGAATCCAGGGATGTGGAACCATGGATATGGAGGAACAGTGGATGTGGAGGGCTGACTATAAATTATACTCAGATTTTTGACTGTGTGGAGGGTTGGCACCCCAACCCCTGGCTGTTCAAGGGTCAAGCGTATTCACATTGCATTTTACATTAAAACAATACATGGAAAATATGAGTGTACCTAACATGCTGCCAGGAATTTAGTAGGTTATTTTTCCTCCTTCCTTGGGTGTTTTAATTTTTTGCAATGATTTTAATGCTATTTTTGGGGAAAAGTTGTGTTTCCCATTAAAGGAGTTTCAGGCAATGACTACCAGGTGGGCAACTTTTCATTGTGGTCTTTTCAGTGAGAGCTTTCTTCTTGCCTCTACACCTGTAATTTCACTTTCTTCTTAGTAGCAAGAGTAATGGTTAAAAAATGAGTCAGATTATATTAATCTTTTGCTTAAAATAATTCAGTATTTTCCAACTCTATCTAGAATAAAATCCAAATTCATTTTTAGAACTTCAAGATCTTGCATCTTCTAGCTATTGTGTTTCTCTCCAAACTAATCTCACACCACTCTCTCCTGTGTTCATTTTCATCCAGTGACAAAGGTCAGCAAGATTTTCCCACCTTAGCTCATGCTCTTCCCTTTGCCTGGAATGGTCTTCCTCTGAAGACTCTCAGAAGGCTTGCTCCTTTTCATCATTCTGTTTCTGCCAAATGTCACTTCCTCAGAGCTCACCCTGACTATCCTATCTCATAGTAGGTCTCCCATATTCTTATTCTCTGCTCCTTGCTTGTTTCTTTCACGAAAATTGTCATAATGCTGCGGTTATTTGTATTCATTTGTTTCTTTACTTGCTTTTTGTCTGTCTTCTCCCTAGTCAGTGGGACTAGTCTCAGAACTGGCAGATTACTACAAAATATAATTTACTCATTTTTATAAATTAGACTATGCCCCCAAAGACTCTAACTTTTCCTTCATTCATTTTTCTCAAGCTTTCCTGAGAAACAGATCTATTTTTTATTTTCTGAATTCTGTAGAGAAATATGAAATTGGCTTTTTCATGTTTTTGGTGGTTGACCCTTTGATAGTACTTCTGAGTATATTTTTCACTTGGTCTTCTTATTACATCTAAAATTGAAGAGTTTTAAACAGTCTCATGTTTACATATTTCTTGATATTGTGAAAATTGCTCTATGCCAACTAGACTAAGGTGTTTTGGGATATAAAGGTGGGGAGGATGGAGACAAGCAGATGGTGTGAGGAAATGTTGGATTAAATGACTGGGAAAGGAGAATGTATGAGAAATTTGGGGAACATTTTGGAGGGAGAAATAACTGCCTATGTGGGTACATGTACATAGAGCTTAAATTTTTTAAGACTAAAAATGTACACATCTGAATTTTCTTATAACAGGTGTGTGTCATATATTTAGATGTCAAAAGAAAACTATCACTGCAAATGGCATGAGAGCCAAAAGGATTCAATATCAGAACATCAGTTTATCAAGACTGTCTAGTAGAAGAGGCATATGTTCTGAGTACTCTCCATTGATTGGCCAGCTGATGTTTCCATGGCAATCGATGTACAGCTCAGACATCTTTTCTCGCCTATCCTACACTACCTCCATTACACAGCAAATACAACAGCAAGATTAATAAACAGACACACTTGGTAAATGCAATTTGGTACTGCAGCCATCAAGTTGTGGATGATTATTCTAATTGAAGAATAACTACAGTCTCTATTATACCCCCAAGCACTGGCAAAGCAGCAAAGAAACCTTATATTTTGTCTTATAGTTGGGAAAAATGAGATTTTTCTAGATAATTTCTTGACCATACCACAGAGGTTGAAGAAAATAATGGCATTAAGTTGGAAAAAGTGAATCTACTAGGGTTTCTTTAAATTTCTTTTTTTACATATATATTTTAATTTTGAAGGTAAATGAGTACATTTATCTTAGGTGTGTCTAGCATCTGAACAATTCTTTTAGACTAAAACCAGTACTCTGTACTGTAAATGTGAAAATGAATAATCACTACTCCTTAGAAGCTGGAACCAGAAAGATATTTTTCTTCCAGCAAATTTGTTGCCACTCTTCCCTTCTCAAAACGCACCCCAAATTTCTGAGTCCTCATTGTAGTAGAATTTGCTGCTGTAGTGGAATTAACTCTCTGCTTTCCATTCACTCTGCTTTTGACAACAGTACCTGGTTTGTGTTTGGGGAGTGATTCCATCCCCACTTTCAGGCATGCACTGCAGTGTAGGTGATTCTCTTCCCAGCTCCAGGGCTGGGTCGGGGTTTAGCTTAGGTGTGGCCAATCAGGGCCTCACATTCCCCTGGTGACGGGATTAAGGATGAGAATGGGGCCAAGGTCAAACCAGGAGTCTGGGTCCAGAGTCAATTCTGGAATTTTTGCCTGAGCAACCAGAAAAGAGGCACGATTCATCCTATGGACTTGGGTCTGAGAGGATGCGAATCTATCTGGAGCAGCTAGAGAGAGAGAGTAAACCTGCCTGGAGATGCAGCCATATGGAGGGGAGCAGAGGCAAGAGATAGGAAAGTAGGAAAACAGGAATCACAATGTTACTTCCCTACTGAATGCTGTGAGAGTTAAATAAATGTGTAATATTAAGTACTTAAACAGTGCCTGATATATAGGAAGTGCTCAATAAATGTTAACTATTATTAGTAGTAACAATGTTTGAACCCTCTTTTAAAGTCGGTTTTAATTGATTTTCTGTTACTTGTAACTTGAAAAAGTCTCTTGCTTTCTAAATATATAAATACACACATATATATATGTATATAAAATCTCAAAAGTAATATATAGTAATCTAGATATTGTACTCTTTACCCAGTTATTTTATTTATAGGCATATATCTGAAATGTGGATATAATTTATGCACAAATTCAATCATTATAGCATTATTTATAATAAAAAAACTGGAAACATCTTAATTGTCCAAAAAACCAAAAAATGTTGAATACCTTAAGATCTGTCCATCTAGCCATATATTATGCTGTCATTAAAACAATGCCCATTAAGCATTTTTAATGTATTGGTTTATATTAAATAAAAGAGACATAGCATATACTTATAGTATACATGCATACAAAATGATCTCAAGTACATTAAATCATTCTATAAAAAGAAGACTGGAAAGACACAAAGATAATATTAGCAGCTGTTTTCTCTGAGTCTTGGTACTATGAGTTACTTGAACTTTTTTCTTTTGTTTTTCTATGTTTTGTAAATTCTATTTAAGAAGCACTTAGTAGTTTAAATATTATTTTTCATTATCTATACATTTGTAGAATTTTATATACTCTAAAAAATAAATTTGTTATTATTTTAGACATATACTTAGAAAAGGGAATTTGGAAAAATGCAGAAATATAAACATCTTAGAAATGGTCTCTGATTCCACCATTCTTACAGATTTTATAGGAAGCTGAGGCTGGGAAGTTGTAACTTACTCAACATCTCACAGTATTTAGTAGATATTTTAAGACTCAGAAGACATAGATGTGAATCATACTTCAGTTTTTTCATTTCTATTATACCACATTTTTTTTCTATATGCAGCAAAGAGTGGATGCAGAGATCTAAATTTGCCTCTGGTTTCCATAGTAACTGCTTTTCAGCTTTTAACGTTAGGTACCACCTGTTGTTCTGTGGCCAAACAACCAAATGAACACCACAGATTATAGAGAGGAAAAAAGGGTGCATATATCTTTCTACAAATAGTACTTCCCTAATTACTACTTCTCACTGCTATTTAACCTCACACTATCATATACCTAAGATAACCTCTTTACCATGTTGGCACATACAGCAGTTCTATTTCCTGAATTTAAAAACTTGAAATCTATACTTTCATACACTGCTATAGCCATATGGAGCTGACAGCCAGGCATAATTGAGCATTACATGTAGAACTATAGAACTGTGCTGTGTATTTCATGTGATATTTGAAGATCCTGAAAATTACTACATGGTTAAAACTCTCACACAAGCTCTCTGGTTTTCTACATTTGCACAAGAACACGTACACACAGAGTCACACTTCTAAATATATCAAGTTATTTTAGAAATTGTGCAAATCCTTTTTCTCTGATTCATTTTTAGGCTTTCTTACTTGCAAGCAAACCAGCTGTTAGGGAAGACATAGGGATTTTCCTTAATTAAAATGATTTCTCATCGCTCTGATTTAAAGACCCTAAATTATGATAACAAGAGTCTCCCTCCTTGGCAAGATTCCTTTGCAAAGAGCAAAAGAATTTTCAGAAACTAGCTTAGTTAAGTTTTATCATCCCTTGGATATATGTGATTAAACCCTTAAGGTAAGTGAAAAAAACAAACAAACTCAAATGCATTTTGAAAAGAGAATATGATTAGCTGCTCAAAATGGTTGATAGGATATATTGTGAGAGAGTGTAGCTCACGGTCTAAAACAATCGAAATAGGAGCATTCCTGTCAGTCAAATGAGCATATGTATTGTTTGTTTATCTGTCTGTTTGCTACTTGACATCTAGTGTTTCCTATCAGGGAGTTAACCCAGCCTCCTGTCAACCCAACAGCATCTAAGTCAGCAATTTTGAGCAGCAGATCAGGTTCCATCCATAAATCTCAACTTCTGGGATCCATGTTGCTTTTGGAAAGCATGATTTCCTCTCTTCTATGCCTTTCTCTCCCTTTTCCTCTCTTTTTCATTGTGAGGCAGTGGAAGGAGGGTTAGCTTTGAAGGGTAACCTGCTTACCCTTCAAAGTTAGAATCCCAGCTCCATGTGCATTAGCCAGGGGACCTGTCTGACTCTCAGGTCTCTGCAGAGAGAGGTAATAACACCCATCTCACATAGTAAAGTGAAGATGAAATGTAGTGAAGTAGACATTACTAAGCATGCTACTCAGTAGGCACTCCGTGATCCTTCTCCACTTCCAAGGTTTTCCAGGATCCTCTATTGGCGGTTAGAGTGGTCACCTTCTGGTAGCACTCAGAAGCCCAAATGCTCCTCCCACCCAGACAGCTGCTGCTGGCCTCATCCTTAGCTCCACGTTCTCACTAACCATAAGAGTAGCTGCAGCAGCAGTAACCTCAAGGCTTTAGGGAAATAAAAAGCACTGCCTCCTCACAGATGGCTATGACCTGCTACTCCAAAACCATGGGAAAGCAGAAGATGACTTCCAGATCCATGAAAAGATGAAATCAAAATAGGATTAAACATATCTGCAAAGTGCTTAGCGTAGTGCCCAGCACACAGTAAGTGCTCAGTAAATGTTACCCATTCCCATATTTTCGGAATGAATGGCTAAACAGGTCAGTAAGGGCTCCACTGGATGTTTAGTTGAACAGTATTAAATGAACTGATAATATGAAACCATTTCTGGTTAAGAGTTTGCCGAGATGATATTTCAGATGAAACATGAAAGGTAGGATATCATACTTCTCTCAAGACAGAGTAGTAGGTTAAATTAAATTGAGATATAAACCACAGTACAGACATTAATTTCACTCTCAGCTGAAGTCAGCACAGAATGACTCCCCCAAATCTTTTACCTTGGATTTTAGAAATATTATTCTGGGACATAATAATCTCTAATGTGAACAAGAGTGACAGATGAAGTTGTTTTGAGCTTTTCATGATAGCTCTAAACTCTGTCAACTTTACCATTAAAACAGGAAAATAAACAGATCAAAAAGAAAATGTTATATTGCTGGTCTGAAAGCTACAAAATGAAAGTCGCTCATTCCACCCCCAAATCCTCCCACTGCAGTCTGAAGGAATATTGGTGATGAGTAAAATGTCTTGTTCAGAACGATAATATTTTGGAGGTCAGAAACATCATAAAGATCATCCAGATCAGAGATTAACCTGGAGTCCATGGGATAAATTGGGGGCAGGGGTGGAGGATCTGTGAACCCTCTGAAATTATGTGCCAAATTGTGTGTGTGTGTGTGTGTGTGTGTGTGTGTGTGTGTGTGAGTGTGTTTTCTGAAATGCCGGAAAGCTGGAGGTGGAAATCAGGGCATTGACTATGATTTCTCCTAACTTAGGTAAGGATGTGGTCAAGCTGATGACACATAACTCAAGAATTAAAGACAAGTTCTTTGTAAAATTTTCATTGACTGGAAGCTCACAGGCTGTTAGTGTAAGTTCACCAATGGTGAAGCAAGCCCTCAGCATAAAAGCGAAGTGGGACAGCAAGCATTCCCCTTCTTGGATCAGGTAAGATCCTGTTTTGCATAAATAGTGTCACCAGCCCCCTTTTAGAAGGCTAGACCCAAGAGAACCTACACTGGGGTCAACGGCAGTTGCTCCTGTTCTGGGTAGCAGTTCATTTCCCGAATATTTTGTGTTTTTGGATAAATACATGAGAAATCCAATCTAATTTTTAGAGGATGTCTTCAAGTGTGTGTTTACTTCTTGCTAATCTTTAATACTGTAACACACATGATCTGAGGAGATGAACTGTGACTTTTATCAGATTCTCAAAGGGTCCTTGACCCAAAGGACTTAAGAACCAACTAGCAGCTAGATGAATAAAATAATTTTACACATATGGGAAGTGAAGTATTCAAGAAGTTAGGAGATTTACCCAAGGACAATTAGCAGAACCACAACTAGGAAATGGTTCTAGTCATCACCAGTTCATTGCTTTTGCCACTAAACCCAGTAGAAACTAAGCACTTTAGGGTCTTTCTCAGTCAATTCAGACTATAGCAGAACACCATAGGCTGGGTGGCTTAATCAAACGTTTACTTCTCACAGTTCTGGAGGCTGGAAGTATGAGTTCAGGGTTCCAGCATAGTCAGGCTCTTGGTGAGGTCCTCTTCCTGGTTTATAGATGGCCATCTTCTCCTTGTATCTTCAGATGGCAGAGAGAAATCTCTCTCTCGTACCTCTTCTTCTTCTTTTTATTGAAGAATTTTTTTTAATGTTTTATTTATTTTATTTTATTTATTTTTTTTGGCTGTGTTGGGTCTTCGTTGCTGCATGTGGGCTTTCTTCTAGTTGTGGTGAGTGGGGGCTGCTCTTCATTGCGGTATGTGGGCTCCTCATTGTGGTGGATTCTCTTGTTGCAGAGCATGGGCTCTAGGACCACAGACTTCAGTAGTCGTGGTATGCGAGCTCAGCAGTTGTGGCTCATGGGATCTAGAATGCAGGCTCAGTAGTTGTGGGCACAGGCTTAGATGCTCCATGGCATGTGGGATCTTCTCGGACCAGGGCTCGAACCCGTGTCCCCTGCATTGGCAGGCAAATTCTTAACCACTGCACCAGCAGGGAAGCCCTCATACCTCTTCTTCTAAAGGCACTTATCCCATTCATGAGGACTTCACCCTCATGACCTAATTAATTACCTCCCAAAGTCCCCACCTCCTAATACTATCACATTAGGTGTTAGGATTTCAATATATGATTTTAGGGCAGACACAAACATTCAGTCCATAACAAGGGCCTCTCGGATGATCAGGTGAGCTACTGTCAACATCACACCACTTTAAATCAGGATCCAGAAGTAATTCCATGTTTTGTGTTTCTCCATTCTCTTAATCTTCGTCTCAGAGAGAACATGATAAACTAGGCTAACCAGATAACCAGACAATAGGTTCAAGGAAGTGGATGGACTACAGATGCAAAAACTAACATTTGTTTCTATCAGCAAGATGCTTTCCCAGAAAAACCATTGTTCCATACACCATGGAGGTAGCAGCCATCAGTAGCTTATGTATATCTCTCTCGGTTTTAGCTGCACGTGGAATGGCCTTGGCAGTCAAAACTCTTCTGATGGATTTGTGCCTCCATCTCCAACAGCCTTCTTATTTTTACCTCTAATAAGATTGGCCCACGAGACTGCTTCTGGGATTATTCCAGGGAAAGGCCACTTATCACACTGACAGAACCATTTCACTAAACACGATCCCAACCCAATGGTTCTTTCGGGTCTCTCCTCATTTCCTGCCTTTGGTCTTGGTTCCCTCTATATCTGTTTTTCCTCCTCTGATCTCACCACCTTTTTCTGTTTGGGTCCATCTTTCTTGCTTTTTTTGGTTGCCTATTTTCCTTCATAGGTTAATGAGTATCTAACTAGGGGAGAAACTACACAGCTTGATAAAGAACTTCTTGAGCTATTCATCAGTATGGCAACAAAAAGGGCTTTTCTGGATACAAGAATATAAGACATGCTATTCTAAAGTCAGATGAATGGTCCACTTTGTATAGTGTTCATGTCTTACAAAGTAACATCAGAATGTTTATAGAAACACATGGCAGCTCTCTATGAAATCAGATTCTAGTGGGCCAAGTATTCTAAACATTGTCAACTTCCCCTTAACCCATTCCATTGGAAAAAACATATACTATTTATTGACTATATACTATGTGGCAGGCATTATGAAAAGTTCTTTGAGTACATTTTAACATTTAAATAGCACAATTAAATATCACAAGTGTCGTTACCATCTCCATTTTGCTGATGTGGAAACAGGTTCAGAGAATTTAGGCAGGTAGTAAGCAGTAGAGCTAAATTTTACGCAGCCCCGCCTGCCTCCATAGCCCATTAAATGACTGTGCATAACCCATGCATACATTTAAAACCCTTAAAATATACATATCAACAGTTTCAGTTTTAACCACTTATTGGTGTTAGCAAATTCCATATTATCACTATAAGATACTCTGTTTTGGTATGCCTCTCACAAAAGGGG
This sequence comes from Grampus griseus, assembly GCF_964374135.1. Lineage (NCBI taxonomy): Eukaryota > Metazoa > Chordata > Mammalia > Artiodactyla > Delphinidae > Grampus > Grampus griseus. Next base: position 82,360,639 of record NC_138998.1, read on the forward strand.
TATTTTCAAATTTAATAATGCATAATGTAACTCATCTAAGTTAGCATTTGGTGAATGAATCCACATTCATTTTATCACACTGGGAGATCCAAAATCTAATTAGTAGGAGTCCCAGAAAAAGAGAAAAGGAGGTGATGAGAAATAATTTCTCAAAGAAGTAATGCAAGAATGTCTTTCAGAACCAAAAGACATGAATCTTAAGCCCACTGAATCCCCAGCATAGTAACTGAAAAAAAAAAAAAAGATATTCCTATCATGGAAATTCTTAACATTAGGAGGAAAAACAAGATCCTCAAAACTTGCAGACAGTAAAAGAGGTCACGTAGCAAAGAGCAGCTTCAGACTTCTCAGTAGCCGCACACAAGAATCTGGAAGATAATGGGGACTTACTCCAAAGTACTGCAAATGTGAGTGAAACATATTTATCCTGGAATTCTTTACCCAGACAAACTAGCCATCAAGTGTGAAGAGAGGACAAAACTTTCTTCATGAAGCTACTAAAGGGTGTACTCCACCAAAGTGAGAGAGAAAACCAAGAATGAGGAAGATACAGGGGACGCAATAGTACAGAGCCAAAGGCAATCTCCAGGTAACTGGGAAGGGAAGGCCCAGGATTTTGTAGCAGAGCAACAATGATTGCAATAGGAAGACAGAGGACTGGGAGGCAGATCACCAGAGAAAACAAATGGGAAGTTCTGGTATACCTGACAGGTTTGAACATGTGGAATACTGAGAGAAGTTTCACAGAGCCATAGGAGAATGTGGGAAGACTTAGAGGACATTTTAGCATATAGAAAAATATATGAGGCAATTGATAGCCCCAGAAAAACAAAAAGAGTTGTATCAGGATGAAAATGTGATAGTAATTTATTATTTACCTCAACAGTGAACCATATTCACATAATCATAATGATAAAAACACTAAATGTGGATTTAACTAAAATAAAATTAAGAAATGTGCAAGATCTGAATGATAAAGCAAAAGAACTTTATTGATAGAATGAAAGAAGGCTTGAGTAAAAGGAAAGATATACATGTACCTTGATAAAAATATTCAGTTTTATAAAGATGGCAAATTTCCCAAATTTATACCAAAATACAAGATGCAACATTTTAAATATAATATTCTGGTCAAATGGTTCTAACGTTCCAAAGGGCAAATATGTGTGAATTGTAAATACATTTAGACTGTCTTTTTTTCCAGATATAGAAATTTACCATAAAGTTTGAGTGATTCTGGCATGAGCCAAAAACAGATCCAGATCAGAGACAGGAATTAAAGGTCTGATAATTAAGGTGTTTAAAAGCAGTGGGGATGTAATAAATTAGAAAAAACCAAAAGCGTTTTTGCAACAGACTGCTAATGATGAATAAATAGCTACTGCTAATGTGGAGAAACAGACATTGTCACACTTGCTGGTTGAAGCGCAAGGTGATGCAATTTGGCAATGCCTATCAAAATTCCATATAATTACCTCTTGACCTTATAATCCTATTTCTTGGTATTATTGCTATAAAATATAATATGTATAGAAATATTTGTTGCAAGATTTTTTATTACAGCAAAAGTTAAGTGTGTATATATATATTTATATAAATTATTTATTTAAATATATATATATTTAACTTCTTTCTAAGTAACCCTGATAACATTAGATCCTTCAGCAAAGGGAATAGATGACTGGATAGCTGGGTGACAAGTGTGAGATAGGAACTTTTCTCACATACCCCTTGTGGCTTTTGAATCTTGACCCATGTAGCCATAATGCTGTAAATAAATTTTAAAAACTTTAATATTAAAATAAATCAGTGTAAGATGGACTTTTCATAATTGGCTTTGGGACTATCTGACTTGGCTAATTCTTTAATATTTGAGTTAAATATTGCCAGTACAAAGCATTCTCTGACATAGCTGTCAGGCAGAGCTAGTATGTCCTCTGGCACTTTGGCCATCATTCTGTTACAGCATTTATCACATCGTATTATAGTTAGCTATGTATATTTCTGTCTTGTCTACTAAAGTGTGAGGACCTCTGTGGAGCAGGGAGAGAGAGATATTTATAGATTCATTTATTCATTCACTCATTAACTAACCAATAGACAGATGTTTATTCAACCTCGTATCTTTTATGCCTGGCCTGGCAACTGACATATAAGAACTCAGCGTACTGCTCTTGAATGGAAGCATGAATAAATGAATAAGGTGAATTCAGCAATTCATCATAGGATTCAGAATGATAGCTTTTAAAATTGGTATTGTCCATTATCCTGAGGACTTCCATCTTTTCTTGCCTCAGAAGTTAAGCTGCAATCATGTTGAATATACATTCCAAATCTTGTATGAAGAAACTCTTAACCCATTTGCAGAATGATTAAACATATTCATTCAGAAACAAAGGAGACTCTAAAGTCCTTCAAATACTATTTTATAACTTTTCTTCCTGGTATATTTGCACATTTGCAAATATCATAATTGTATCAAATAGAATAGACAGACATAAGAAATTAGTACTTTTAGTGAAAATGTTTCATAATTACAAAGCATCATGCATCATGCATCACTTGGGCAAAATTTTTCCCACAATAGCCCTGGGGAGTAGGAGATTTTGTTAGAGATAAGTAGATAAAAGCAGCATGAAGAAATGACTTCTACCAAGTCATACGACAAGTCAGTAGCATAATTATATTTCACTCTAACAAATCTATGCTCTCAGGTCATTGTTTCATCTATCTCCTCTCTCAAATTAAAAACCATATTTAGGCCGAGAGTGAAGAGGTCATAGATGCATACTGGTAAACTAATGCAACAGCTCTGATAGGAGGGGGTGTGATATTAGCAGAAATGAGTCATATCCTAGCTGGGGACTGACTACCTGTGTGTGGATGGGTATTTTACTTGAAATAGATGATTGCAGGTGGTTTTTCATGAATTTCTGGCATCTATGAAAAAGATTTGTCAAAACCCAGACTCTCTAAGGGAGTCAAATTGTCTCACAGCTCCCTTTGCACACCTGTATATTAGCCATGCTATCTTACTGCATTTTAATGGATTTATACCTTCGTTCCCTGCCTGCTTCCCCCACCCCTGCCCCTTGTGAGTGCTTCCCAAGAAGGACCTATATCATCATTTTTTGGTTTTAATCCCCAGGGCTTAGCCTAATGCTAGGCTTATAGTAGTACTTAATAAATATGCAGACCAAAGAACACAGTTCTGGTTCACAGTCAGTATGACATAGCAGAAAGTGGTTCTATCCTGGGCTTTGCCCTTGAGTAGCAGATTCAACCAAGAAATGTACTAATAAACCAAATTTCAGGTTATTCTTCTTAAAAAAATGAATGGGTCACAAGGTGACTTGTAATAACATTTTCAGTTCTAAAGTTCTATGATTTTATGTAAGTATAAGTATTGGAGCAGAAGGAAATAGGTAGGGTTATGACAAACAAGGAAGAAATAAAACATAAAATACAACAGTAAGCATGTATTAAACCCTTACCATGCACCAGAATCTGTGCTGAGAAGGGACTTTACGTTCATTTTCTTTTAATTCTTGAAGCAACCCTATGATCTAGGAACTATTGCTGTCCACATTTCACAAATGGAGAAACTGAGGTGCAGAGAGGTGAGTAACTCGGACAAGTTCACAGAGCTAGTCTGACTATGGAGTTTGTGCTTTTCAGTCACAAACCTATCTGGACTCTACATAATCACAGCCCCAGAAAGATGGCTATGTTTAACAGCAAACCGAAAATGGAGATTTAGCCCATAGCATGTACATACTTATGATAGATTAATAACATGATTTATTTCTTATGAGAAAATCTAATTTGTGTAACTATATAATATCCTTCCCTTCCCTTTTTCCTGGACTTTGGGAGGGCATAAATATTTGATCCTCTAGTTCTTTTTACCAGACTCACTGCATGCCGAGATATGGGTGAGTCTGGGTAGAGTTATTCAGCTCTAAGTAGGTCTGCAGCCAGGACGGATGAGTTAAATATAATCCTTTCCTTTAATACGCAACTTTCATTTAAAATTACCAAGAGTGTTTGACACAACACAGCTTTCCTAAACTTTATTTGTGACAAAATTTTATGTTGTCTTCGAATCATCGCAGCATGTATGGGTTCTTCCATTCTGTCAATCTACCGCTATTGCGAAGCCTAACTAACTTAGGTGTTGTAAAGGATACCAAGAGGGTCGTGGTCTCTGCCTTCCACAAACTTACTTCCTGCAATGGCTTGCACTTGAGTATGTGCTCAACACATGAACAGGGAGATTATTTTGTAAAATGGCAGTGCTGGAACTCAAATGTAGAGCTCTCTGTGGCTGAAGCTTGGACTCTTAGCAACTACACTATATCCAGCTTGCGAGGTGACAAGTTTCTTGATATCAAGGACTGGATTATGTGCTTTGTTATAAAGTCATATTACCATATATCGAGCAGAACTTAGTAAGTGTTGCTCATGATAGTATGGAATAAAGAGTCAAATTAAACAGAGATATTAAAGAAAATATTCCCTTACGTGACGCACTGAGAAGAGCACAGCATCATTTGTGTGGTATTCTTGCAAAGAAGCATGACTTGTGACTGGTCATGAGGAAACGTTAAGGATAGCCAGGTTGAAAGTCATTCTGAAGACCAGAAGTGTCCAACAGAACTTACTGCGGTGATGGCAATGTCTTTGAGCTGTGCTGTCAATGGGGTAGCCATAAGCCACGTGTGGCCATTTAACACTTGAAATGTGGCTAGTGTGACCGAGAAGTGAAATTATTAATTTTATTTAATTTTAATGAATTCTAATTTAAATAACTACACGTGGCTAGTGGCTACCATGTTAAACTATCCAGCTATTGACCCTCCACTATCTGTTGAGAACATGAAAGACAGGGAAAGGATGAAGCCCTATACCCAGATTTGGAAGAGACTAAAGAGACATGACGACTAAATGCAGTGAGTTCCTGGATGCCATCCTGGACCAGAAGACAAAAGAGTCATTGTTGGGACAGTAAAACTGAATACAGTATCTGCTTTGGACAGAAGTGTGGTATCGTTACTGATATCCTGATTTAAAGGCCTGTACAATGGTTATGTAGGAGAATGTCCCTGTTTTTGACAAGTTGGAATATTTAGGGATGATGGGGAATACTGTTTTCAGCTTGCCCTCAAATGGTTAAAAAATGAGTAACGATAATGAAATATAACATATATGTGTATATATATGTAAATATATGTGTAGATGATATAAATGTATATATGTGTAGATGATACAAATGTATATATGTACATACAGAGAGAGAGGGAGAGAGTTCCTGAAGGAGGGAGAAAGAGAGAGATGGAGCAAATACAATGAAATGTTAACAGTGAGAAATCTGGGTAAGGGGAATATGGGTGCGCTTTGAATTGTAGTTCAAATTTGAAATAATTTCAAAATAGTTTAAAGAAGAATTAAAATTAATAAAAATACTTTGGATGTTTGCCTTTGTGTGTCTTTAATCAACATTCATTCATTCATTCATTCATTCAGCAAGCACTTACTATCTAGATTGTACAAAGCACTTTAAGGGATACCCACCTATGAGAGGTGATAAAACACATTCATAGCCACTACATTGAAATAATGTGAAAAAATTACAAGAAAAGTGCAATATATACAAAATGAATTTATATTACCCAAAGAGTGGTTCTATATTACCTACAAAGCTTATTTGGAGGATATTTTTTTTTTTTTTTACGCTATGCGGGCCTCTCACTGTTGTGGCCTCTCCCGTTGTGGAGCACAGGCTCCGGACGCGCAGGCTCAGCGGCCATGGCTCACGGGCCCAGCCGCTCCGCGGCAATGTGGGATCCTCCCGGACCGGGGCATGAACCCGTGTCCCCTGCATCGGCAGGCGGACTCTCAACCACTGCGCCACCAGGGAAGCCCCTATTTGGAGGATTTTTATCTTTGTCTCAAAGGATAGGAAAGATTTTTAAAAGTGAAGATAGTATAAGAGGTTACTCCTGTCAGTAAAAATAGCCCCCCTAAAGAAACTTCAGGAACCTAAGCCAAAAATAGTGGTAAAGTTCAAATCCCTTCTATAGCAACCCCACAGATAGTCATGCATCCTGAGCTTGAATACTTCCAGAGACAGAAATCATTACTCTATCTGAGGCAGCTCATTCTGTCACTAGACAGACTTGACGCTTAGAAAATTCTTTCTTATTCCATACCAAAATCTGTCTACATATATCTCCCATCCTAACCCCGTTGGTCCTATTTCTTCCCTTTGGGGTTGTAAAGAACAAGTCTGATTCCCTTTCCTCTTGCACATGACAATTCTCTGCATATTTTAAAACAACTGACTCTTCTTTTCTCCAAACTAAATGTCATAAATTCCCACTTTTTTGGAGTCTCTTCATGATATCATAGTTCTTGGAACAGGTAAAGACCTTTCTATATCTTTCTTAAAGTGTGATAAGCCTAAATAATCTCAACATTCTTTGTGTCATAGACGCAGTAGCGAGAATGGTGGGACCGTTGGTTCCTGCTTTAAGAGAGGCATGTGTCCACAAATGGACCCTGAGACATAGTTGCCTTGGGGGAAGCCACGGTACGCTGCTCACTCACATGGAGTGAATGGATAGCTAAAAGCTCTCTTGCTTGGGCTATCCCCCATATTATTTTAGGGGCTTGGTTTCTTAGGACCCAAGTGTGGATCTTACATTTGATCACGGTTATATGGATTTTCTTAGAGTCCAATAATCACTCTAGTTTGTTGGAATCTTTTTGGTTCCTGGCTTGACATCCAAAATGTTTTATATCCCTCCCAGCTTTATGTCATTTTTAATTGTAATGAGATTACTTGCTATGTGGTTATTATTACAATTTAATCATAATAATTACTGTAAAATAAATTAGAAAATGATTTATGTTAAGAGATAAATCATGAAAGAAATTAACATACAGAATTATAAAAATGACTGAAAAGATATGGGTATGTACAGAGAGAGAGAAAGAGATAGAACATGTTGAAGAGAGAATCATAAACTAAGCAATTTGTAAAATACAGGAGAACAGGAATTTTACCCATGCTATCAAAAGTATTACTCCAGAGAGAGGCACAAGCATAATTATATCTGAATTCTAAGGTATTTAATAACAACATCTATTTTACATGAGTCCACTTGCTAAAATATCGGAACATGCCATCTAAAGTTGATGAGCTTGAGCTATTGTAAATAAGGTCTTAAATCTGCTGCCTAGGGACTTCACTGGTGGCACAGTGGTTAAGAATTCACCTGCCAATGCAGGGGACACGGGTTCGAGCCATGGCCCAGGAAGATCCCACATGCCACGGAGCAATTAAGCCCGTGTACCACAAATACTGAGCCTGTGCTCTAGAGCCTGTGAGTCACAACTACTGGGCCTGTGTGCCACAACTACTGAAGCCCGCACACCTAGAGCCCGTGCTCTGCAACAAAGAGAAGCCACTGCAATGAGAAGCCCGTGCACTGCAACAAAGAGTAGCCCCCCGCTCACTACAACTAGAGAAAGCCCCCACGCTGCAATGAAGACGCAAAACAGCCAAAAAAATCTCTGCCTAAAATTATCAGTATCCCTCCATCACCTAAAGAGAGAATCCATGATATGATAGAAAATACTCTACATCTGGCCCAGGTCTTAACATTTTGCCACCCTTCTCTGCATGGAGAAATCAAACATACATACACTAGGTTCCAAATGTTAAGAGTGGCTTGCAGTTCCCAGGACACATCAAACTCCACTTGCCTCCACACCTTTGCACGTGTTGCTCCTTCTGTCTGGGCGCCCTTCCTTCCTTCTTGATAAGGCCTTGGCTTAAGGTTTAGTTAAGGCACCATTTACTTTCAAAATATCTACGTTCCCTCCCCTCAGTCTCTGTTTATTTGCCGTATCTATCTATTTTGCACAGAGTTCTGACAGAGGATTCGTCTTCTTAAATTGTAATTGCCTATTTGTCTCTCTTTATACGTTCCTGCAGGGAGGCTAACAGAGTCTCTGGCATCTGGTAGATGCTCAATCAATGTGTGTTGAATGAATGAAGGAAGGAATATAGAGTATCAGTCTGGAATCAGATTATTGTACGAGTTAGGAATCTTGATTGCCAGCATGAGACACCAACTCAAGATAGTTTAACTTTAAAAACACGGGAAGGGGAGGAAGAGTAGTGAATCCAGGAAAGGGAGGGAGCCCGGCCCCTGGAAGGTCTGAAACCAGGAACTGAAAGGCATCAGAACACTTTTATTCTCTTTTATGTCTTTTTTCAAATCATCTGCTTTTTTCCTTCTTTTGGGCTGCAGAATAGCTTTTTGCATTCCCTTAACAGCTTTTGCTATTAACATCTTAGACCTCCAGCGGCATGTCACGCCTGGCTCAGAGTCACTCTATTCCAGTTCCAAATGTCTGAGGAGGAAGGTGATTGACCCAGGTTGAGGCAGGTATCACTTACTGTCCAATCAGTCAAGATCAGGAAGGAGAGGGTAACACGGTGCAAATCTGGCTGCTCGTGGGCGGCCCTGCCCTGTACGTTGAGGTAGGTAAGGGCATTCTCAGATAAGGGGACACGGCTCTAGAACAGAGTGGACACCCAAACATTGTCAGCTATCAGCTCTCAAATCTGCCAAAGAAGGCAGTGAATTGCTGCAAATAGGGAAGTGTGGGTTAACAATCTTGGATTTTAGAAAAAGGAATTCTTTGACAGTTTATGTTGAAATAGCAACAAAAGACTCTTTTTTAACCACAGCTGGTCTAGAGCAGGCCTATCTAAACCATCCACTCTCTAACTCAGATTATGATGAATTATGCATGGAGGAGTGTAGAACACAGAGGTATGTGCAAGTGGGAGAAGCATCCTGGGGTGGAATCTCTTGAAAATCTGCATTTTCTGTCCATTGATGATTTGTTCTGCATTTTTCCCTAAAGTTTTTCATTACAAAAGATTCAACTAATATTTTTTGGGTAGTATATTCGAAGAAGAGCGTGCAAGTTATTTTACCGGTGCATAGAATATGTGGAGAGAGAATCAGAAAAGTTCTGAAGTTAGTTTTGAGAGCTAAGTTAAGACTCTTTAGTTTATCTGAAAGAAATTTGGAAGTGCTGAAGATTGTTGATTGGAGAAATGGCATGATTAGAAGTATATTTTAAGATAACTATGACAGTGGTACAAAGAATGAAACAAATCGGAAGACTGTAAGAGGCTGTTGTATTTGGGCAGAAAGTATTAAAAACCTGCAACTACAAGGTAGCAGAAGAAATAGGAGTAAAGGGATGATTGTGGTATACCATGTATCTGAGTTGATACATTTAAGAATTTATGAAAATTATGGCCTTTTCCCCATATAATATTAGTTCATAGACCTCTTAAAGGCCATGATCCCGTGGTAAGAACTTCTGGATTAGAGAGACATTGAAAGTTAAAAAAAAAAAAAAAAAAAAAAAAAAGTAGAACTTTGAAAGAGATTGGATGTGGAGGTGAGGACATTTGAGTCAAAAACGATGTGATGGTTTCAAGCCTTGATGACTCGAAAAGGTGTGTTGCCATAAACAGAAATGGGGAAGAAATTGGAAGTCAAATCGGTAAGTAAGTCTTAGCAAGTGAGGAAGTGTGGAGAAGACGATGTCCCTGGTTTTAAATATTTTTTCTCTAAGATTCTTGCGGGACAGTCGTGTGGATGTGGGGTGGACACCTACATGTTTTGAGCATCTACTGTTTCCCCAGTAGTTAATGTTTTTTAATTCACTGATCATTCAAACCCTAGGATAAAGTTCTAGGCATTTTCTTTATTTTACACGTGAAACTTTGAGACTATGTAAACTGATCAAGGTTATACAGATCATTAAATAGCAGAGCGCAACTTTTAATCTAGGTGAGCTGGACTACAAACTGGTCGTCCTTTACTGCCCTGCAGGGCCTCCCTGCAGGTGGCTATAAAGGCCAGGCTAAAGCTTAAAATTGCCATTCGAGTCAGTGCCAAACAGTTCAGAGTTGAATTGTTCTGTAAAGGTTTTTTGTGTTTGTCTGGTCTCCACATAAATTCTTTAAGGGTAGAGAGGGCATCATACATTTCTCTTGCCTTCTTTCACCACACCTCATGAAGTTCTGGACACAGACGAAGCCTCACTGAATACTTAGATTGATCAATGATTCTGATCCCTGGTGATAATTGCATAGCATCCTCACGTTGAGGTTGTAATCTTCATGATTCATTCATTTGGAAGCCTCCTTCTCCTTGGCTACAGTAGCAGGTATAACATACGAGAGGAAGATGGAGCATGTAGAAACAGTAGCAAAACCATCAGTTTCAATCCCCAACCTTACCACCTCCCAGCCTCTGAACCTTTGTCCTTTTCTGTGTCCTACAGAGGCATTATCAGAATGCTGAGGACAGTGCTTGGCCATGCTTGCCGGAGGCCGGTGGCCTCCCTATGCTATGTTCTCAGTGCCCCCACCACAGATCTCCACCATTCTTTTCTGTAAAATTCATTAAATATCCCAGCCATGACTGAGCTGCATTGTAACATTTGAGCCATCAACTCAAGTCCACTGACCTCATGCCTCTGTCCAGAAGCAACTGGTGACTGCTACCTCAGGTAAGGAATTAGAGAAGTGATTTGCAGGATCATCTAACACACGAGAGAGGTACTGAGGCCTGAGCACGCTCTTACAGGAATAATAGCAAGTTAAAATTATCACCTGGACCAATTCCCCCCCATGATTTCTTAAAGGGCGTAATCCTACCATTATTAATAGCTACCATTTAATTGTCTTATATACTATTTTGGGAGCTTACTAGGTGCTTTAAATATGTTGATTTATTTAAGACCAAAGCCAGTTTCCTCAGGAAGATGAATCTCTGGGTTACTGTAAAGTTTGTGCGATGAAACAAAAAGGAATGCAAAGGAGGTAGGATAGAGGCCACCTCTCCAGCTTAGAGATGGAGCTGCTCAAAAGCCCCTTGATAATCCACACATCCCGGAAACTTTTTATTTTATGGGACCCATGGCTCTGTGTTAACAATATCATAAATAACTAGTACTGTATCTATCTTGTTTACCATCATATCCCCAGTGCCTGAAATATATTAGTACTCAAAAATATGTTGAATGTAAAAATAAATGAATCATTGAACAAATGATTACATGCAAGGTGTTCTTTAGTTTTTTGCATTTTATTTTATTTTTTTTTATACAGCAGGTTCTTATTAGTTGTCTATTTTACACATATTAGTGTATATATGTCAATCCCAATCTCCCAATTCATTCCCCCCACCCACCCACTTTCCCCCCTTGGTGTCCATATGTTTGTTCTCTACATCTGTTTCTCAAGGTCTTTTGATATGTAGAAAATATGGGTGATATCCTAAGCTACTGATCTAATAGTAATGAAGAACAGTGACTTTTGCCCCAAAATGACATACTATCCACTTTTCACATTGCCTGTATCCCATCACTACAGGGTGTCTGTTTCTAAATGCTAAATATCTCTCTACTAGCAAAGGCATATTAGACTCTTGGCAATCATTAGGAACTTAGAGAAACTCTTGTTATCAAATCCCTTTCTGCCCAGACTGCTACGTGAGACATGACTGCGGTCAGAGTTGAAAAGGAAAGGGGGAGATAGGCCTGTGATTCTATGATTCCAAGAAGAATCAAAGACAGATACTCTGCCTGTACTTTTCTTCTGTTATTAATTAAAGTAGGGCCCCAAGTTGTAGCTGGTCTTGGGAGACTCTAAAGACCTAGAGGCCATGAGTTGACCCTCAAGAGGTAGAGCTGAAAGCGTAACCCTTTTCCACTGCTGAGGGATCTCAAGACAAGTGGGGGTGAGCTAAAAGGAACTGCCAAGAGCAGCCACGGGGCGTTCACCGTAAACTAGAGAAAATTAAAGATGGTTGATCAACTGCAATTCTCCTCCCCAACAGACAATGACAGTTACCTGCTGAATAAGTTAATGAAGACAGGGACAGAAAAATCGTATGTATAATGATTTATTTGGAACTCTACTCATATTCCAATATCTTTAGTGTGTGGCAAGAAGTAGGTAGAGGACACAAAATACCTAAGATAGACATTGCTAACTGTTCCCCAAATTTACATTTTCTTCTTATCTTTGGCCCATAGGTAGACTAAATTTCTTAGCCTCTCTTGCATTAGTTCTCCCAAACAGAATGTGAATGGGAGGCATACGTGCCAACTCAGGGTCAAGGCATTATAAGAAGTAGACATGCTTCTTGTTACTCTCTCTCCTATCTGAATTCAGCCAATCAAAAATGACAAAGCCCTAGAGGATGGCAGAACCATGATACTGAAGAAGCCTTGGTTCCTGAATTACCACATGGAGAAAGTCAGGTGCTGACAAGGAATACTGATCTTGGACTGTTGATAAACAAGAAATAAGCTTTTGTTGTGTGGAGTCATTATTCAGTTTGGGTCTGTTTGTTACAACAGCCTAACTCATCTTAACTAATTCATGCCTCAAAATACATCCCCCAGACTCTGAGTGAGCAAAGTTCAGGAGGAAGACAGGATCCCTTGGTGAGGAAGGTCCAGCCTCTATGATCACATTTAACAGGATCGTACATGCTATGGAAGGGAGTCATCATCAACAAGAGACACTGTCATGTGATTTCACTTATATGAATCTAAAAAACAAAACAAACAAAGCAGAAACAGACTCATAGATACAAAATGGTGGTCACCAGAGGGACTGTCCCCTGGAAGGGGGTTTTGGGCAAAATAGGTAAAGAGGATCAAGAGGTACAAACTTCCAGTTGTAAAATCAGTAAGTCATGAGGATGTAATGTGCATAGGGAATATAGTCAATAATATTGTAATAACTTTGTATGGTAAACAGATGCTTACTAGTTTTATTATGGTGATCAATTCATAACATATATAAATGTCAAATTACTATGTTGGACACTTGAAACTAATATATTGGGTTGGCCAAAAAGTTCATTCAGTTAGTGACTATGTTGTTCAATAAAGTTCTTTGTGAAAATGAAAAATACTTAAAACCAAACGGAAGGAGTACATCCCAGAACTTCTGCTGTCAGTGTCCTTGTCCTCATGGTGAGACAGAGCCACCCCCCACCTCTGCAGGAGACCCCCCAACACTAGCAGATATAAGAAGTACTATAAGAAGAAATAATAAGAAATGGCCACTATGCTACCAAACGCAAGTCTGTGAGCCTGACGCACAGTGAGGCCAAACAAGACCAAAACATCAGAGTTTGGAGCAGAAAAAGATACACCAGAAATACATCTACACGTGGAACAACTCCTACAGAACACCTACTGAACGCTGGCAGAAGACCTCAGACCTCCCAAAAGGTGCGCGAGGAGAGGGGATTAAGAGCGCTGCTTAAAGGAGCTCCAGAGACGGGCATGAGACGCTAAGGTTGCTGCTGCTGCCACCAAGAAGCCTGTTGTGAGAACAGGTCACTATCCACACCTCCCCTCCCGGGAGCCTGTGCAGCCCGCCACTGCCAGGGTTCCGTGATCCAGGGACAACTTCCCCGGGAGAATGCACGGCGCGCCTCAGGCTGGTGCAACGTTCCGCTGGCCTCTGCCGCCGCAGGCTCGCCCCGCATCCGCACCCCTCCCTCCCCCCGGCCTGAGTGAGCCAGAGCCCCCGAATCAGCGGCTCCTTTAACCCCGTCCTGTCTGAGCGAAGAACAGACACCCTCCAGTGACCTACACGCAGAGGCGGGGCCAAATCCAAAGCTGAGCCCCGGGAGCTGTGTGAACAATGAAGAGAAAGGGAAATCTCTCCCAGCAGCCTCAGGAGCAGCGGATTAAAGCTCCACAATCAACTTGATGTACCCTGCATCTGTGGAATACATGAATAGACAACGAATCATCCCAAATTGAGGAGGTGGACTTTGAGAGCAAGATTTATGATTTTTTCCCCTTTTCCTCTTTTTGTGAGTGTATTATTCTGTGTGAGATTTTTGTCTGTATAGCTTTGCTTTCACCATTTGTCTTAGGGCTCTATCCGTCCGTTTTTTGGGGGTTTTTTTACGTAAAAACAATTTTTTCTTAATAATTATTTTTTATTTTAATTATTTTATCTTATTTTATTTCATCGCCTTTCTTTCCTTCCTTCCTTCCTTCCTTCTTTCTTTGTTTCTTTGTTTCTTTGCTTCTTTCTTTCTCTTTTGCTCCCTTTTATTCTGAGCCGTGTGGATGAAAGGTTCTTGGTGCTGCAGCCAGGAGTCAGTGCTGTGCCTCTGAGGAGGGAGAGCCAACTTCAGGACACTGGTCCACAAGAGACCTCCCAGCTCCACATAATATCAAATGGTGAAAATCTCCCAGATCTCCATCTCAACACCAGCACCCAGCTTCACTCAACGATGAGAAAGCTACAGTGCTGGACACCCTATGCCAAACAACTAGCAAGACAGGAACACAAACCCACCCATTAGCAGAGACGCTGCCTAAAATCATAAAAAGTCCACAGACACCCCAAAACACACCACCAGATGTGGACCTGCCCACCAGAGAGACAAGATCCAGCCTCATCCACCAGAACACAGGCACTAGTCCCCTCCACCAGAAAGCCTACACAACCCACTGAACCAACCTTAGCCACTGGGGAGACACACCAAAAACAATGGGAAATACGAACGTGCAGCCTGCAAAAAGGAGACCCAAACACAGTAAGATAAGCAAAATGAGAAGACAGAGAAATACACAGCAGATGAAGGAGCAAGGCAACAACCCACCAGAACTAACAAATGAAGAGGAAATAGGCAGTCTACCTGAAAAAGAAGTCAGAATAATGATAATAAAGATAATCCAAAATCTTGGAAATAGAATAGAGAAAATGCAAGAGACATTTAACAAGGACCTAGAAGAACTAAAGATGAAACAAGCAATGATGTACAATACAATAAATGAAATAAAAAATACTCTAGAAGTGATCAATAGCAGAATAACTGAGGCAGAAGAATGCATAAGAGACCTGGAAGATAAAAGAGTGGAAATAACTACTGCAGAGCAGAATAAAGAAAAAAGAATGAAAAGAACTGAGGACAGTCTCAGAGACTTCTGGGACAACATTAAACGCACCAGCATTTGAATTATAGGGGTTCCAGAAGAAGAAGAGAAAAAGAAAGGGACTGAGAAAATATTTGAAGAGATTATAGTTGAAAACTTCCCTAATATGGGAAAGGAAATAGTTAGTCAAGTCCAGGAAGCACAGAGAGTCCCATACAGGATAAATCCAAGGAGAAACGCTCCAAGACACATATCAAACTGTCAAAACTTAAATACAAAGAAAACATATTAAAAGCAGCAAGGGAAAAACAACAAATAACACACAAGGGAATCCCCATAAGGCTAACAGCTGATCTTTCAGCAGAAACTCTGCAAGCCAGAAGGGACTAGCAGGACATATTTAAAGTGATGAAGGAGAAAAACCTGCAACCAAGATTACTCTACCCAGCAAGGATCTCATTCAGATTTGATGGAGAGATTAAAACCTTTACCGACAAGCAAAAGCTGAGAGAGTTCAGCACCACCAAACCAGCCTTCCAACAAATGCTAAAGGATCTTCTCTAGGCAAGAAACACAAGAGAAGGAAAAGACCTATAACAACAAACCCAAAACAATTAAGATAATGGGAATAGGAACATACATATTGATAATTACCTTAAATGTAAATGGATTAAATGCTCCCACCAAACACAGACTGGCTGAATGGATACAAAAACAAGACCCATATATATGCTGTCTACTAGAGTCGCACTTCAGACCTAGGGACACATACAGACTGAAAGTGAGGGGATGGAAAAAGATATTCCATGCAAATGGAAACCAAAAGAAAGCTGGAGTAGCAATTCTCATATCAGACAAAATAGACTTTAAAATAAAGACTATTAGAAGAGACAAAGAAGGACACTACATAATGATCAAGGGATCGATCCAAGAAGAAGATATAACAATTGTAAATATTTATGCACCCAACATAGGAGCACCTCAATACATAAGGCAAATACTAACAGCCATAAAAGGGGAAATCAACAGTAACACATTCATAGTAGGGGACTTTAACACCCCATTTTCACCCATGGACAGATCATCCAAAATGAAAATAAATAAGGAAACACAACCTTTAAATGACACATTAAACAAGATGGACTTATTGATATTTATAAGACATTCCATCCAAAAACAACTGAATACACATTCTCCTCAAGTGCTCATGGAACATTCTCCAGGATAGAGCATATCCTGGGTCACAAATCAAGCCTTGGTAATTTTAAGAGAATTAAAATTGTATCAAGTATCTTTTCTGAACACAATGCTATGAGACTAGATATCAATTACAGGAAAAGATCTGTAAAAAATACAAATACATGGAGGCTAAACAATACACTACTTAATAACGAAGTGATCACTGAAGAAATCAAGGAGGAAATTAAAAAATACCTAGAAACAAATGACAATGGAGACACGACGACCCAAAACCTATGGGTTGTAGCAAAAGAAGTTCTAAGAGGGAAGTTTATAGCAATACAATCCTACCTTAAGAAACAGGAAACATCTCCAATAAACAACATAATCTTGCACCTAAAGCAATTAGAGAAAGAAGAACAAAAAAACCCCAAAGTTAGCAGAAGGAAACAAATCATAAAGAACAAATCAGAAATAAATGAAAAAGAAATGAAGGAAACAATAGCAAAGATCAATAAAACTAAAAGGTGGTTCTTTGAGAACATGAACAAAATTGATAAACCATTAGCCAGGCTCATCAAGAAAAAAAGGGAGAAGACTCAAATCAATAGAATTAGAAATGAAAAAGGAGAAGTAACAACTGACACTGCAGAAATACAAAGGATCATGAGAGATTACTACTAACAGCTCTATGCCAATAAAATGGACAACGTGGAAGAAATGGACAAATTCTTAGAAATGCACAACCTGCCAAGACTGAATCAGGAAGAAATAGAAAAGATGAACAGACCAATCACAAGCACTGAAATTGAAACTGAGATTAAAAATCTTCCAACAAACAAAAGCCCAGGACCAGATGGCTTCACAGGCGAATTCTATCAAACATTTAGAGAAGAGCTAACACCTATCCTTCTCAAACTCTTCCAAAATATAGCAGAGGGAGGAACACTCCCAAACTCATTCTACGAGGCCACCATCACCCTGATACCAAAACCAGACAAGGATGTCACAAGGAAAGAAAACTACAGGCCAATATCACTGATGAACATAGATGCAAAAATCCTCAACAAAATACTAGCAAACAGAATCCAATAGCACACTAAAAAGATCATACACCATGATCAAGTGGGGTTTATTCCAGGAATGCAAAGATTCTTCAATATACGGAAATCAATCAACGTGATACACCATTATTAACAAATTGAAGGAGAAAAACCATATGGTCGTCTCAATAGATGCAGAGAAAGCTTTCGACAAAATTCAACACCCATTTATGATAAAAACCCTCAAGAAAGTAGGCATACAGGGAACTTTCCCCAACATAATAAAGGCCATATATGACAAGCCCACAGCCAACATCATCCTCAATGGTGAAAAACTGAAAGCATTTCCACTAAGATCAGGAACAAGACAAGGTTGCCCACTCTCCACACTCTTATTCAACATAGTTTTGGAAGTTTTAGCCACAGCAATCAGAGAAGAAAAGGAAATAAAAGGAATCCAAATCGGAAAAGAAGAAGTAAAGCTGTCACTGTTTGCAGATGACGTGATACTATACATAGAGAATCCTAAAGATGCTACCAGAAAACTACTAGAGCTAATCAATGAATCTGGTAAAGTAGCAGGATACAAAATGAATGCACAGAAATCTCTGGCATTCCTATACACTAAGGATGAAAAATCTGAAAGTGAAATCAAGGAAACACTCCCATTTATAATTGCAACAAAAAGAATAAAATATCTAGGAATAAACCTACCTAAGGAAACAAAAGACCTGTATGCAGAAAATTATAAGACACTGATGAAAGAAATTAAAGATGATACATACAAATAGATGGAGAGATATATCATGTTCTTGGATTGGAAGAATCAACATTGTGAAAATGACTCTACTACCCAAAGCAATCTACAGATTCAATGCAATCCCGATCAAACTACCAGTGGCATTTTTCACAGAACTACAACAAAAAATTTCACAATTTGTATGGAAACACAAAAGACCCCGAATAGTCAAAGCAATCTTGAGAATGAAAAACAGAGGTGGAGGAATCAGGCTCCCGGACTTCAGACTATACTACAAAGCTACAGTAATCAAGACAGTATGGTACTGGCACAAAAACAGAAATATAGATCAATGGAACAGGATAGAAAGCCCAGAAATAAACCCATGCACATATGGTCACCTTATCTTTGATAAAGGATGCAAGAATGTACAATGGAGAAAGGACAGCCTCTTCAATAAGTGGTGCTGGGAATATTGGACAGGTACATGTAAAAGTATGAGATTAGATCACTCCCTAACACCATACACAAAAATAAGCTCAAAATGGATTAAAGACCTAAATGTAAGGCCAGACACTATCAAACTCTTAGAGGAAAACATAGGCAGAACACTCTATGACATAAATCACAGCAAGATCCTTTTTGACCCACCTCCTAGAGAATGGAAATAACAACAAAAATAAACAAATGGGACCTAATGAAACTTCAAAGCTTTTGCACAGCAAAGGAAACCATAAAGAAGACCAAAAGACAACCCTTAGAATGGGAGAAAATATTTGCAAATGAAGCAAGTGACAAAGGATTAATATCCAAAATTTACAAGCAGCTCATGCAGCTCAATAACAAAAAAAGAAACAACCCAATCCAAACATGAGCAGAAGACCTAAATAGACATTTCTCCAAAGAAGATATACAGAGTGCCAACAAACACATGAAAGAATGCTCAACATCATTAATCATTAGAGAAATACAAATCAAGACTACAAGGAGATATCATCTCACACAAGTCAGAATGGCCATCATCAAAAAATCTAGAAACAATAAATGCTGGAGAGGGTGTGAAGAAAAGGGAACACTCTTGCACTGCTGGTGGGAATGTAAATTGATACAACCACTATGGAGAACAGTATGGAGGTTCCTTAAAAAACTACAAATAGAACTACCATATGACCCAGCAATCCCACTACTGGGCATATACACTGAGAAAACCATAATTCAAAAAAAGTCATGTACAAAATGTTCATTGCAGCTCTATTTACAATAGCCAGGAGATGGAAACACCCTAAGTGTCCATCATCAGATGAATGGATAAAGAAGATGTGGCACATATATACAATGGAGTATTACTCAGCCATAAAAAGAAACGAAACTGAGCTATTTGTAATGAGGTGGATGGACCTAGAATCTGTCATACAGAGTGAAGTAAGTCAGAAAGAGAAAGACAACTACCATATGCTAACATATATATATGGAATCTAAGGGGAAAAAAAAGGTCATGAAGAACCTAGGGGTAAGACGGGAATAAAGACACAGACCTGCTAGAGAATGGACTTGAGGATATGGGGAGGGGGAAGGGTAAGCTGTGACAAAGTGAGAGAGTGGCATGGACATGTATACACTACCAAACGTTAAATAGATAGCTAGTGGGAAGCAGCCGCATAGCACAGGGAGATCAGCTCGCTGCTGTGTGACCACCTGGATGAGTGGGATAGAGAGGGTGGGAGGGAGGGAGACGCAAGAGGGAGGAGATATGGGAACATATGTATATGTATAACTGATTCACTTTGTTATAAAACAGAAACTAACACACCATTGTAAAGCAATTATACTCCAATAAATGTGTAAAAAAAAAAAAAAACCAAAGGAACTTTCTGGCCAACCCAATAATATTGTCTATCAACTATACTTCAATTTGGAAGAAAGGGAAAAAAAGTAAGAATAACAAGGCCAAATCTCTTTGTGTGTTTTTTTTTTTTTTTTTTTTTTTTTTTTTTTTTTTTTGCGGTATGCGGGTCTCTCACTGTTGTGGCCTCTCCCATTGCGGAGCACAGGCTCCGGACGCGCAGGCCCAGCGGCTATGGGGCCCAGCTGCTTCACGGCATGTGGAATCCTCCCTGACCGGGGCACGAACCCGTGTCCCCTGCATCAGCAGGCGGACTCTCAACCACTGCGCCACCAGGGAAGCCCAGGGCAAATCTCTTAACAACAGATTCTGATTTGAAGTCAAACTGCTCCTCACATAGACAGGGGTGGCACCACCTGGGTTATTTATTTAATCATGATTCTATAGCACAATTCCAGGAAGCCAATTGATTCATCATAAATACTGGAAAAATATCCAAGCTGAAAAAACAAAAAAAAAACAAGAGACATTATCTAAAGTAAACCTCCCCTTCCTAAGACTGACAATAAGGACCTCTTGCTGGTGTCATTAGGGTGTTGGGAGTAGGTGCAATGAAGGAAACACTCAGGGCAAGGTAAGAACGTATAACAGGGGATGTAATGAAATGTACCAAAACGTAACTGTCCAAGGAAGAGCTGAAAAACTGTGTCTAAGTCCTCAAACCTGAGATTCAGACCCAAGGGTTTAAATGGAGAGCAAAATTATGGGGAGCTTTAGTATAGTCAAGCTACACCTTCCCGCCCACCTCATTGCTCCTAGCTCCTTGTTTAGATGGTAGAGAAGAGGGTATTACATCAGGAAAATTCATTGTTAGCTGCGTGTCAACTTCCAGGCCATCCATGTATGTTAGTTAGGGGTATCAAATTCCTTTAAATATCCAAAAAGATCAAATTCTATCTGTAAAACCCAAAGGTAATTTGCCTTAGAGTTGTGGAATATGCTACAACAGACTGGGCTTCCAGGAATTAGTAAAGTTATCACAACAAAATTATTATAACATCTAAGGAGCTGCTCCCAACTTGGGATTCCCAGAATCACAACAATTCCTCAAAATCATGAACAGATGGGGGATAATTAGCTATTTTCAGAATTTCAGGAAGCCCTAGTAGAACCTATATATTTATCGAAGACCATGTTGCATTGACTATTTAAAACACTTATGTTCATTGATTCGACTGGAAATATATCATCTAGCATGACAGCAATGCTTGTTATCTTGTGTTGATCAGAAACCTTAGATTAACCATTTTAGATGTTTTAAATTAAAATATACTAGAAAAAAAGTTAATTATTGTTAGACTAAACCTTTTACATGGAGCTATTATTAAAAGAATAATAACAAAAGGGTCTTTTGTTGGGAAAAAGGTAAACCAGAGTCAAAAGGATAGGACTGAGGCATTTACCCCTCACTTTAGATCCAAAGGAAATAAATGAATGCCCTCAGCAGAGACAACCCTGATCACCCCATTCTATTCATCTCTGAAATGGAGGCAATAATTCTCTTGATGTCGTCTTTATTATAGGCATTCTAAGATTTTGGTAAGAAAGCCTATTTAAGTATAGATATCAAGAGGTAAACAGGAAGGGTGGTAGGGAGGGGAGAGAGAAGGAGAACATGTGTGTATACTTATGTAACAATAAGAGACAAAACTATTACAGGTGTGCTCCTCTTCCACTGTGGAAATAAACAAAGACCACCCAAATGAGAACAAACAGGCTTTTATTCAGTGTGTGCTACATGCAAGGGATTCAGCCACCATCACTTAAGTTTGGTAGAGACTCAGGGCAGGCAGGGTAGTGGGAAAGTTTTATAGGGAAAAAAATGAAAGACTTGAGGTGTGCTCTGATCGAAGGCTGTTGGCACAGGGAGGCTAGAGGCAGACTAACTAGAAGCAGGGCATCCTGTGTGATTGTTCTGGGAAGCATATTTGACTTTCTCTCTCATTGGTCCTAAACTGGAAGCTGGAGGTGGGGGGACAAAAATTAGGGAAGTTGACAGTCATGGGTAAGTCCCAAACTTTCTGGACTGGTTGCTACAGAGATTGCAGTTTGGCTTCCTGTACTGGAAGCTGCAGAGGGTGTAGATCAGAATTGTATTATCATATGTGATCTGGACATTTTCCATTTGTATATTATCTCTTGCCGCTCTGTTCCCGACACACACCTACACGAGGACCCAGTTTTAGGCCAAGGATTTCACTTTTTTCTCCTTTTTCCACCACCTCCTGTTTCTACCCCTCCCTGTCTTATGCCACCAGCCTTTTAAGTGCAACTCCCCCAGCCTAGCTAGTCCCACACCTTGACCTTACCTGTAAACACTATCCTCATGTCAGGGCAGCTTAAGCCCCATTACCAGTCATTAAGTTTTCTTGGATAATGCTTGCTTTGAGTAGCTCCTGCTGCATTTAGAATTTCTGCCACATCATCAAACACTTGATTATAAAATGATTTTAATTGATTTTCATTAATTTGCTCATGTTATCTCCTCAACCAGATTATAAATTTGAAAGCTGGTATCATAGCTTATACTTTCTCTTATATTTCACAATACTTTGCACTGTTGAGTACATGTAGTAAATTCTCAGTAGATAATTGCTAACTGAATATTTTCTATACACACTCTTCAGCTGAAGGGGTTAAGGGGAACCGACTCATCTTTTCATCCATCACCATTCCAGATGCTGATTTCAGCCTCAATCATCCCAACTTTCTTGCACCTGGAAGATTTTGCACACTAAAGTTCAAGGACCCAGCAGAAGGGCTTCTCTCGCATCAAGTGAAAGGAGAAAAGTCTCTAGTGATTTTTCTCAACTTATGAGCCTTGTATAGCAGTGAACCTTCTAAACAATTCATGAGGTACATATTGGGTTTTTCAACAAGAGGGATGTGGGGGTCCAGAGGTCAGAAGGAAATAAAAGAAAAGGAAAATGTCTTCCTGAATATGTGGCAGAAGAAATGGAAATTCATGTGAAAAGCTGAATGAGTACAGGTTGAGTAGGAACATTTTGCTAATGAGAATTCTTGACATAGTTCTGAGAGGACTTCAAATAAATTCTGAATAGCAGCTGGAGTAGAATTAAAAAAAGAAAAGAAGTTGTAAATATCTTCTCATCCAAAACCCAAACAAGGATATACATGCTACATATTTGGTGTGTAGACAATCCAGCTCTGTGTGTGTGCATGAGAGTCTATTCATTGGTGCAGCTCTTTCTAGCTGGGGGAGAACCAGTGGTGTGCTGGAGTGGCTCATACCAGCTCGAGGGAGCCAGCTGTTCGATTTTCGGAACTTTTGCTGGCCAATTATTAAATCATTAATGGCTTGAAATCAGCCATGTTGTAAATACACCATGGAAGCTAGCAAACTACAAATCAGGGCTTTTCTCTTCCAAGAGACTAGAGGTAGAAGAGTTGGATCATCCATCTTCCTTTCCAGGGAGCACCATTAGGAAAGGATGGGGGTGAGCTGACAAATCCTACATTTTCTCACTTCCATAAAGAGTACCCCAGAGTCAGAAGTATACAGTGTTAGAGTTGGATGAGACCTTAGAGGTCCAGAGTGAGAAGTGACTTGCCCAATATCATGTAGCTGGCCTGATCACACAGGGAATCTGAGGAAACACCCAGTTTTCTTATCCTCACCCATTACTTTCTGGAAATGCATGTAGTGCCTGATTATTCAGGATGGTATATTTTCTTCTCTTCTTCCTCTCACATCAAGGAAAGCTCCTACTGGTAAGGTCAGATCACTCTCTTGTGTCACAGCCCAGCTCATAAAATGCTATTAAGTGAATTACTGATGACCTAATTCCCAGCTGCAGGACACATTCCATTAGAGGCAGGCTGGCTGCCAAGTAGTGTCAGCGGTGACTGGATGGCAGGAGTGATTGAAACCATCCTGCCCTGGATGGCTGCGCCTCGGAGAGTGCAGTTCCTGGTGGGGAGGAGGTGCTCCTTTGGCCCAACATCAGTCCTAGGTCTTTTTCTGGGAACTAAATTTCTCAGCTTCAGAGAGAACTTTCTTGAAATACCAAGGATCACCATTACAGAAACAACTAAGGTAGTGCTTCCCCTATCATAAATATCTAGAACCATCAGCAGATTTAACCACTGTCACCCATAGTACCAACCTGCAAATACTGTTTTGCCATCCACATCATTACTTCTTTCTTGCTTGTCCTTACTGTCAGGCTGTCTATCCTTCTACTTTTATATGTTTCATTTTCTCAAAGCACAATGAGTTCTTAGTTTTGTGATATGGTGGGGAAGAGTAGAAACAATATGGTCTATCTTTTTGTTTATTTTGTTTTTGGTTTTGTTTTGCATTATGCGGGCCTCTCACTGTTGTGGCCTCTCCCGTTGTGGAGCACAGGCTCCAGACGCGCGGGCTCAGCGGCCATGGCTCACGGGCCTAGCCACTCCGCGGCATGTGGGATCTTCCCGGACCGGGGCATGAACCCGCGTCCCCTGCATCGGCAGGCGGACTCTCAACCGCTGCGCTACCAGGGAAGCCCAATATGGTCTATCTTTAACTTACCTCAGTACTCCACACAAAAGAGTTGGGTGAGCTATAAAGCAACATAATAAATGTAAAAATGTTGTTAGAAGTTAAAGGAAAAATGGAAAAGTATTTAAATTTCAAAGGAACTTTGGATTCAGTTGTTAGCCTTTGTAAGTGTGGGAAATGATATAGCAGAACTAACACTGGACCAGGCGTCAGGAAACCTGGGTGCTAATGTTGGCTTCATGTCTAATCAATTCTGATATTAGATAAGTCATTCATCTCCTCTTGACTCTTACTTCCTCATCTGTGAAATGGACAAGTAGACTGAATGATCATCAGATCCTTTCTAGCTCTGAAATTTCCATCTTTAAATCAAGATGACAGTAAATTGGAAAATTCACTCATTCACTATTCATATCCTAACCTATTCATTAAATGCTTAAGACACCCCATTCTACTTAGCTTTTTCCCTTAATCTCTTCTTTATCCACCTTTTCCCCTCCTCATCTTTTTATTATTTATGACTCATGTTTTCCTTTATGATTATTATTTTGTCTCCACTACCTCTGCTTCCAGCTCTCAGTGGTATCAAGTGGGCCCTCCTTAAATTACCAAACTCCTTTCTAGGAACTGTCAGGCCACATTCCACCACCACCAAAATGTCCGTATAAGTGCATTTCACTATGTTAAGATGAATGAGGCGTCCATGTGCCTGTGGGTGTTTATTTGAAGTGAAGAAGGCAGAGGGTTTTATCAATTACACAGAAGCTTGCCAGAGTGGCCTTAAAGGAAGTAAACTAGGAGTCCAAAGATTCTGTGGTAAACCATGTAACTGAGAATGAAAAAATAAAAAGAGTAAATACAAGTAGACTCTTGCCATTCTGTGCTTTTACTTTTTTTTTTTTTTATCTAAAAATTGCTAATATTCTGCTACATGCCAGAGCTCTGGAGAGATGTTTTTATTATAGGTATGCTCCTTAATCAACTGAGAGTAGGACCTAGAAAACAAACCCTTAGCAACCAATATCTCAACGACACAGAAACTATGACTATTTTGAGCACATATGGCTTTCTTTTTCTCTCCTTTCTAAGAAATAACCGGCCTCCTTTAATCCCATTAACTTCTGATATCTTCCATCCAAAGGCTTAGAGCGAAAAATCACAGCTTTCGGCTTCCTTGTCCTTTAATGTATTTCTGAATTTTTCCTAATTTTAGAATGAAAACTAGAAGGCTCATGACTGAACAATATGCACTAAACTCAGACCATAATTTCAAAATTTTCTCCAGCATTTGTGATGTTATTACTTATCTCTTCATTCCTACATACCATGACTCTGAGAAGGAGCTCCAACTGGCACAAATTCCTCCTTTATTTCAGTCCTATCTCAACTAAACAAGTTTCTTAATGCCCTTCATATTCATATAGTTCTTACTCAGCCTGAACCCATACGTATACTAAAGCTTTCTTTCTCACAGTTCTAGCCTCTGGGTCTATTTTAAAATTAAACCATTAAACCTTTTGAACCTCTGACACCAAAATATTGTGGTTTAGTGAATGATAAAAATGAAATAGAGGCTAAGCTAGGACCAACAAAAAGTCCCTTATAAATTCCAGCAATAGAAATAATAAGTCATCAGAGCAGAGAAAAATGTGGAAAATTAGCCCACTATGTCACTTGACAATTTTGCAGACTTGGCATTTTATATCAGGCAATTTGTAAAACTTCTTTTTCTATTCTATCCCTACAGAAGTTTTCCCTGTATTTCTCTCTTCTGTGTATGTAAAAGGCTAGACCTCAGAGGCATTTAATATAAATTGCTCTTTTCTTTCCTTATTATAATTAATTTCACCTTCCCTAGACTTCCCATGGTATTGATTACCTGCTGCCTGGCACTATTGGTCATTTGTAAGTGTATCTGTCACCCCAGTCAGAGTGTATGCCCCTTGAAGGGCATATCTCACTCACTCTGCACCCACTGGGCTCATAGTAGACCTCAGAAAGTGTTTATTAAATTGAATTGCTTTCTCTTTGTAAGACTGGCAGGCACTCTGGTGGCTTATAATGGCTTTTTCTTTTTTCAAACACTCCCTTTTTTGGTGCAAACTCCACGTGACCCACAGTTATCTAGGGCAGCAAGTAATGTTTAAGTGATTATAGCAGAAAGCTGAGATTCCACCAGCGCTCTGGGAGTTGCAGCCAGAGATCAGCAGAGCCACCTGCTTAATATTTTAAAGAAGCGGCATGGTCCTTTCGTAAAGGTTTCTGCCATGGATCCCCTCTGAGGATTTATCACTCAGCCACATTTAACATTCAGTAGGTCAGACCTTTATTCAAGATGACATCATCTGAGCCCTTGTGCAATTCAATCTTAGCATATATTCTGCCCAACCACCAACTCTTCCTCCTCCCCCAACCTTTCACTAGGGATTCAGCCAATAAATAGCAGGTAATCCAGAGCCCAGAGCTTTTTACTTAGTAACATTGTAGGGGGAAGGGTGGAGAGTGAAAGATAATGGTGTGTCCCCTCCTAGAGCAGCGGTGAACCTTTAAGACTCAGGGACTCCAGGCAGAGTGAAGTCTCCCTTGCTTCAAGGAAATGAAACTGAGCAGCACTATCAGCCCAGAGCCCAGACAAGGACAGGGGATTCCCAGTTGCCTGGGTAATTCTGTCCCTTACAAACTGAAATCAGGAATGAGTCTTTAGAAGATATTTCTCATGCGTGAAATAAACACCCCTCTGCCCCCTGCTGCTTTCGCTTTGATTTCTTCTGCAAGCGTGAGGTGACTCAGTAACGGGATTTTTCTTTTTCCCATTTGAGTCCATGAACACCCACATACTCACCTCCACCATCTTCCCTACTCAGGTTTCCTTCCTTCTTCTTTTACGTCCCCTTCCCCCACTTTGCCTCCTTTAAATACAAACGCTCAAGTTTCCCTCCGGCTTGGGAGCCGCCAGAGACATCAAGCAAGGTCTCCATGGAAACCAGGAGATGCATACCGCAGCCCCAGTAAGGAATGCCGTAGAGGCTTGGCAGGGTCTGGGGGAGCTGCAAGGAGACCCTCTACATATTAAGGTGAACCTGGTGAGGAATAAAGTGCGTTCAGGCATAGGGTATAAGATGAGGTAGAAACAGAAAGGGCTAAGAGCCGAGATTCTCTCTCAATTTTGGTTTCAGCCTAGAAACCCTCAAAGGAGAAAACAGTCGAAGAAATCTCAGGGTCCCCCCACTGGTCAATTTCTTATGTACCCGGAAGAGCTCAGCCTAGTGTGGCGATTATTTAGGGGAGTCAGTCTCTGTGTTTAATTACAGTGAAGCAGCTGTCACACCCTACTCAAGCACTGAAAATGGAAGGGAGCCAAGACCACTGCACTCCTCCCGTGTGCCTGGATATTCTGCATATACTCACTCATCTTATCCTCAGGAAGGTGGCATCATGACCCCTATTTTATAGACAAGGGAACCGGCTCAGAGAGGTTGCTCTTTGAAGTTGACAGTTATTAAGGACAGAAGTTTGAACCCAGGTCTGTGATCATCAAAGTCTAGATTCTTCTCCAGTTATAGTCTAAACTTCCTGGCCTCATATTTTCGTTCATAAAGAATTTACCGTAAGTGAATCTCTCTCACTTCTTCACTGGATAGAAGAAGGTCGTGACAACCGTTCACCAAGAGATGAGTGGACATGCAAGAAAACTGGGCTGCACCTGTGAAGCTCTAGCAGTGACTGAGTTCGGGACAGCTGCAGTGGTGTTACCCGTTCAGGACAGTGCCAAGAGAGGCTCTGATGATGCAGACTTTCGGAGAAGCTCTGGGCTTAATGTACGTGAGAAGGTGGTGGATAGTTATTCTGTCCATAGCTTCATACCTTATGTAAAGTCTTGTAGAAAACTGGACCTCCAGAGTAGCTATTGAAACCGAGCAGGACCCTTTGCGATCCTCTCAGATACATGAGTCTCCCCCTCACCACCACGCCCATATCCCCCATCTCTTGAAGTGAAGGGCTTTGCTTCAGGCTTCCCCTGAGTCTCAAAAGGCTGGCTGAAGAGTTAATGATCAAGAAAATGTGAACAAGTGATAACAAAGAATAGCTGTGGTGCCAGGAAACTGCTAACAATTTAAACAATAGATCAGCCATATAGCAGAGTCACAGGACATTTAGTTCCTCCCTGAAGGACACAGAGAGCAATGTCTGATGCACATTCCTAAGTTGTTTTACAGAAATCAGACTCCCACCAGATGGAAACTGCTGACCACAAACATGTAGACCTGAGGCTGTTTGGGACCAGCAGGATGATGATGTTCAGTCCCGAAACATCATCCTCTTACCTCACCACCAACCAATCAGAAGAATGTCCATGAGGTGATCAAGCACCCTGCAGCCCACATCCCTAATGCTGCCTTCTTTAAAAGCCCTTCCCTGAAAGCAATTGAAGAGTTTGGGTCTTTTGAGCATGAGCTGCCCATTCATCTTGTTTGGGGCCCTGCAATAAATGCCGTCCGTTCTTTCTCCACAACCTGGTGTCAGCAGATTGGCTTTGGTGTGTGGTCGGGTCAGTGGACCCAAGTCCGGGTTAGGTAACAGCTATATCTTGCTGTATCTCTACTTCCCCTTCTCTTGTCTGAGATAACGCATCCCAATTCTCCTTTGGTTCTTTTCTTTAGCATATTAAGGGTCCTTTTATTAGTTTCCTAGTGCTGCTGTAACAAATTACCACAAAGTTGTTGGCTTAAAACAACATAAATTTATTAGCTTACAGTTCTGGACCTCAGAAGTCTTACTGCACTAAAATCAAGGTATTGACAGTGCTCTATTCCTTCTGGAGGCTCTAAAGGGAGAACCCATTCCTTGCCTTTTCTGGCTTTTAGAGGCTGCCCACATTCCTTGGCTATTTCCTCTTCAAAACCAGCATTAGCATCACTCCCACCTCTATTGTCACAGCTCTTCCTCTGGCTCTGACCCTACTGCCTTCTTTTAACCTTTGTGATTAATTGGGCCACCTGGATAATCCAGGATAATTTCTCCATCTCAAGAACTTTAATTTAATCATAACTTAAAGTTTCTTTTGTCATCTAAGGTAATATATTCATGGGTCTGGGGATTAGGATAGGAATGTCTTTTGGGGGGGCATTATTTGTTTTACCACAACAGTATGTCTTTTATATCTTAAAAATGATGATATTTTTTCAACATTTTGTTACTCTTAATATATCACCCAATTGGTCTCTTTCCCATAATAGTCAAGTTTTTGTTTTGTTTTTTACAAAAACTAGTTCATACTTGCTATCTTTATTTCCTCACCTACCATTTACATAGCTCTCTGCTACTACTGGCCTCTGTTCCCTTCCCCTTCATGATACAAAAACTGTCCTGTCCAAATTCAAAATTACCTTAAGTTACCCATTTTAGTTGACATTTACCAGTCTATTTTTAAGTGTACTTGACAGCAGCCTTTGACTTTGTTGCATATTTTCTTCTTCATGAAACACTGTCTTCTACTGGATACTAAGAAAACACTCCTTTTTCCTCCATTCTCTTCCTACATCTTTGACTTCTACTCAGTCCTTTTTGTGGACTTCTTGTCATCTGCCTGTCTTTAAACACTAGTGTTTTCTAGAGCCTTGCTACTCAAAATGTGGTCTCATACCTACAGAATAAGCATCACCTAGTAGCTTTTTAGAAATTATATCAGGCCCACTCCAAAGCTACTGAATCAAATTTTGTACTTTAATAAGATCTCCAGGTGACTTGTACACACGCTAAAGCTTGAGAAACACCAGTCTAGAATTTTGTATTCAGTCTTTTAATATGCTCTGTGGAAGAGCTGACCTGCTACGCCATCTCTAGCCATAAGCCCCATATTTATATTTTCAGCCTGTATCACTCTTTGTATATAGAGCTATCTCTCAGACATTTTTCTCTACACATTCCACAGACATTTCAAACTCACCCCATTCAAAACTAACTCTTCATCTCCAACCCCCCAGTTCCCTGTTTTGGTGAACAACAACTTCTTCACCCAAGTACTCAAGCCATAAAACCCCTTCCTTTCCTCATCCCCACATTCACATAGTCATCTTGCCATGTCAATTCGCAGAAATATCTTCTCACATCTCCAACCCCCTACCACTGATATAGGTCATGATTGTGTCATCTATTACTTCTTAACTGGTCTCCCTCTCTGCAATCATACCAGAGCCCCTTGACTACTACCATTTCAAAGTTTGAGAGGTTTCTGAGACACACACACACACAGCTTGTACACATACACACCAAACACACACACACATGCACACACACAACTTGATAAAAGCACTCTCTGGTTTTAAAACTTCCTTATCATATACAGAATAATGTCCCAACTCTTTAGCATGATGACAAAACCCTCCTTGATTTGTCTCTTTCTCACCAGTGTCCCCTCCCTGCACAAATATTATGGACTATTGGTATCACATAGCTTCATCCTTCTTTAGCTTGTATAATTTCTGCTCTCCTCAACATTTTTCAACTGATAAATTTTTACAAAATCCTTGACACCATTTCTTTCCCCTGACTCTGGTGTCTCCCTACCCCAAGTAGAGAGGAGTGTTAGCTCCTTTATATATACCTTTACTTTTTTATATAGACATACTTCTCTGATGATTATAACACTTGTCACAATATTTTGAAACCATAACTGCCTTAATATATTGAAAGCTCACTAAGATGGTGATTTTTTATAATTATCTCTATATCTTTACCACTTAGCATAGTCCTTAGCACATAACAGGCACTCAATAAATGTTTTATGAATTAATTGATCAAATAAATAGTCGGTTGATCAACTGATTAAACAGCAGCCCCCAGGTCTTAGATTACAGAGGTGTAAAGATAGGGATCCCTGGACACTTTCAGCCCACTCAGTACTCCACTAGCAACTTAAACTGGAAGGTATATTTAAGCCAATGCTTTTAAGGGTGCCTGTATACCCCCCAAAATACCACAGTGTAATGATACTTTCTCTGGGTTTTGGATTATCTCCTAAATTAGCTGGAAGACTGAAAGACTTAAATATTAATCAGACTGCTGCCACATGATTGTAATTCAGCTGCTTGACTTTACATGTAAAAATGTTTGAAATGTCAGAGTGTGGTTGATTTATAGTTCCATATTTTTAAGAAATTGGTGGGTTTCTTTTGTTTGGTATCCTGGTCACTGAATGCCTAGTCACACTCTGTAGGAATGTGCTGCTTCCTGCATCAATAAAGAGGACCCCTCTTTACGGCTATTTCTCTGGATCAGGAGTACATCCCCTAGTCCTTGAAGCTACCATAGCCTCTGCTGAGACTTGCTGAAGAAAGATGTTATTCCTCCCATGGCTAGACAAGGAAGGTCTTTGTTTCTGAGGGGAGCTTCAGGCTGCCATGGCAACTCCCAATTTTTTCTCCACTTTCTTTGTATGCTATTCTACCAGGAGAGGTGGAAAGCTGTCATCTTTTCTCCTTTCCTCTCCCTCTCCCTTTTCTTCTCCACTGGGGCTAGGATGGAAGGGCTAGCACCAAGTCCTACTTGTGATTTTCCACACCTTGTGAGACTTGGTGCAAGTCCCCCTGATAGAAACGAAACCCACCTGGATTCTAGTTCTTATCTCTGGAGTGACATTATTAACCCTTAATCAGAAAACAAACAATCCTAACCATGGCTTCTCTATTCTCTGTAGAGTCAAAATGCAGAGTGGGAAGAAACAGAGGCTAGGTGACAGTTGAGAGAAATTAACTAGGCAAAAACCAGGTACTAGGATGAGCTGACAGGTATGCATAACCATTTCAATTCAAAATTGGTGGAGTTGTAGAAGATTCTCAAACATGCCTGCTATTAGAACACATGTCAGGGGCTTTTAGGAACACAGATGCCCTGCCCCAGACTGCACTAGAATCAAACAGGTGGCCCTGCTGCATGGTCAGCACCAGGAAAACCAGAGCAGAACATGAAAATAAGATGCTTGGAATAAAATTCTGTAAGGGATAAAAGCCAAATCAAGGACTTTTTATAGGAGCAAAAGGCTGGTAGGAAAAGCCGAAGTAAGGTGTCAGGACAGGGAAAAAAAAGGAATGGATGATTGTACCATATGGTAAAATCAAGGTCTAAGCAGCCAGAAGCAAAATAAAAGTGGATGAGGCGCCCACATTGGGTTGGGATATAAATACTGGTGTTGTACATACCCTCTACCCCAATCCTTAGGCTCGGTTACCCTTCTCTGGGCTTCTGCAGAGTTTTTTGGTGTTTTTTTTTAACATCTTTTTTGGAGTATAATTGCTTTACAATGGTGTGTTAGTTTCTGCTTTATAACAAAGTGAATCAGCTATACATAAACATATATCTCCATATCTCCTTCTTCTTGTGTCTCCCTCCCACCCTCCCTATCCCACCCCTCTAGGTGGTCACAAAGCACCGAGCTGATCTCCCTGTGCTGTGCGGCTGCTTCCCACTAGCTGTCTATTTTACATTTGGTCTTGTATATAAGTCCATGCCACTCTCTCACTTCATCCCAGCTTACCCTTCTCCCTCCCTGTGTCCTCAAGTCCATTCTCTATGTCTTCTGCAGAGTTTTTAATTGTATTATTATTCGCTATTACTGTTACTATGTAGTATTATTTACTACTTTTTGAATTATAATTTACCCATTTACATGTTTAAATCCCAAGGGCCTAGTACTTCCTTACGAAGAAAAGATGCTCAAAAGAAAATGTTGAATGAGGTACTCAAAAACCAATATTTATGGTACTGTACATGATACTGTGGTCAAGGCCAGAGGGTCAAAAACATTCTCTGAGAAGGACAAAGCTCTAACTCTACCCTGGACAGGTGGGAATGAGATGACGTCATACATTCTTAACAAAACCAGTGCATCCACTTCTGGGAGATATCGACTAGACTGGGTTGCTGTTTGGACCTAAAATCAGTGTTGACTTTCCTCCATTCTATCCAGAAGCACAGTAGCAACTGGAGGTATAAACTGGAGATTTGATAGTAAATAATGTACAATTCTTTTCCTAGTTTTCTATTCAATCATTGAACAAAACTATTATTTGAGCAAGGAACTGTGCTAAACATTTGGGGATACAGTGATAATTGTGTTTGTGTGTGTTGTGGGTATACTGTGGTTTTACAACCTTATTTTTTTAAAGAAAGAGGTGTCATATATGATACGTATAAACACAGATACTTACAGATATTAATTTATGATAAACTATATGTCATAATTTAAATTACAATTACTTAGGAGGTACTATATGTCAAGAACGGTGAATGAGCCAAGATTTTGCCCAACTTGCAAGCTAGCGAATTAGCCTGCCATAGTTTTATGAATGCTGGCAGAAGAGATGAGACTTCTGGGTCAGAGACAAAGAACT
Source organism: Grampus griseus (assembly GCF_964374135.1). Lineage (NCBI taxonomy): Eukaryota > Metazoa > Chordata > Mammalia > Artiodactyla > Delphinidae > Grampus > Grampus griseus. Next base: position 82,394,417 of record NC_138998.1, read on the forward strand.
TTATTACTCACAGCACAGCAAGTAGCATGAGATTTATGTTTGTGCCAGTTCCCTGTGTCCTCTAAGACCCCCAAAGGTGACACAGGTAGGCATAGATAAGTTCTGTGGAGTGGACACAGTTGTTTTTGTCACAGCTGAGGAATCCTGAGCTTAGGAAGCTCCAGTCTTTTACAGTGGGTGGCAAGCAAACCCACCCAACCTTTACCCTGGAGGAAGACATTATCTTTATTTATACTGGACAGCAAACAAGCCTTCTCTCTCCTCTGGAACAAGATACTATCTCTAGACAGTTTCGACAAAAAATTGTCAGTGCTTCTGCTCACAAGTTGTGCAGAAACACAAGGGATTTGTGGAGAACTGTCTCCCAGTAGTATAATGGTACTAGTTAGTGTTCGGTTGGATATATAAAGAAGAGGGAGATATAAAGGAGGAGTAAATTGACAAAAGCAGATACCGAAAAATGAAGCCAACACAGAATATATCCTAGGTCTAATTAAGAGAAGAGCTAGAGAAAAGTAGGTAGAAAGGTTGACATTTGCTTGAATCATGGAGAGAGAATAACTCAAAGGATCTGAGTGAGGAATAGAGAATCTAAGGAGCTTCTCAGGGAATATAGAGGTCATCAAAAGAGCATCTTCAGGTTGCAGTGCCAGCTTGAAAGGACCTTTTTCCTTCTCATGTTGCTAAGAAACAGTACCTAGGGAATCTGGGAGTAAAATAGGATAAAGATAAAAAGAAAAGCCAACTTCATCTATGTAGCTATTACAAAGATATATACTAAAACTGCCACACTCTTCTTGTAATGTATTGCCTTACAGTAAATCGGGTTGGTGGATGTTCACCACTGCCCCAGCTTTTTGGAGAAGTCTCAAGCTGGTTCCTTTTAATCCTACCCAGTATGAGGACCCAGGTTCTTTCCTCTCTACATCATCACAGCCCTCCTGTTTCAGGGGCTAATGAGTGTCTTAGGCTATTGGAAGTGGGGAGGGATTGTTATATTACAGTAATTACTTATAAACAACTCGAAAACCATACAGGGGATTAATTCAATACATTCGCTCTCTCATTCACAAAATCCATTCCTAGTATTCCTGATCAGGTGGTATATTAGTCAGCTTTTCTGCATTCACAAATGACCCCAAAATCTTAGTGGCTTTCAACAACAGAGCACCTTATAATTGTGCTTGTGTCTCTGCTTGATTCCATTTGGCTCTGCTCCATGTGCCTTTTTATTCCTTGGACCCAAGCTAAAGAAGAAATCTCTGAGTGGGATGGGCCATTTCATGGCAGGAGGCAGAAGCAAAGGAACTGGCAGAAACTCACAATGCCTCCTAGGGCTTCTGGAAGGTAGTAGCATATACCAGGTATGCTCACACGCCTGTACTTCAAGTATATCACACAGCTGAGTTTAATAGCAATAGGCAGAAGTTCTTACAAGGAAGTGAAAGTACTCGTAAACCATAATATAGTTTACGATGAGAAGTTTTCTTGGGAATACTTTTCACTGTCACTCAGGGATCTTTCCTCCATCTTGGGGTAGCACCATTGTCTAGGGTCTCTCTGAGATGGAGGGAAAAGTAACCGGCATGAAACCTGCTAGAAAGCAATAGTCAAGAGATGTGCATACGGGGATGGGAGGTTTCTAATCCAAAAGCGAGTTCACAAAAAGACATCAAGGGAGGGAAGTGGTGCAGGTCAAAGACATGGCTTAGCAGTTGCTGACCGGGATGGTGGTGCCCTGTGTGTTGCGTCATTCAGGACACTCAGAGTCGTCTCCCTGAAAATCAGACAGGGAAGAGGTACCAACAAGTTGTTTTTCTATCCCTAGCAGTTCACTGGCTGCCCCAGGCAAAGATGAGTAGACAGATTCTCTTTCCTTTTGTCCCAGCCATCCTGCAGGGGTCACCTAGCTGGTGTATTCCTGAAGCTCAGCATTCTGGTTCCCTCAACTGCTCGGGCAGCTACACCTGTTTTCTTCACTTTGTAATCATGAGTATTTCTGCTCTTAAATAAGCTTTTATCTTTATATTCACCACAAGGCTCGAGTGCCACAGGGGAAGTAGAAAAGTAAGGAAATGCAGTGAACCAGGGAATCATCTTTGTTGAAGAAAGAACTTCCTTTTTATCCTTGGGTAGAGGCAATAGAAAAGTGAGATTGAGAGCAAACAATGGGCAGAATGCAAGGTTACTCTTGCCCTCGCCTGGAGTACTGCGTCCTGATTCATCACTTGGGTAAATAAGAGGGCTGTGTATCTAGATTAAGATTCAAATATGCAACAGGACCTTGTGGAAATTCTTTGCTCACCAGTATTCCTGTTTTATGTGTCCCCCAGTCCCCACCCAACTTCCAGTCACCCACGACTACACTCAAGATATACAGAGATTATTCGTCTATTTATTTAATAACCTCGCTTCAACATCTCAGCTTTAAATTGAGAGCCCAAAGCTGTTTAAATTGCCCCATTATTCTAGTTAAACCCCAGAGCTTGCTTTCAGGAACCATGGGGACCTGGCACTTTAGTTGAAATTACACGTGCACATTAATGAAAAGAAGAATGCCGTGATGACTAAAAGTTTGCTCATCATGTCCCCTCAATTCTTTATACCTTTTCTCCAAAAAATTGCTCTGTTGATTCCTCGGCTATTTAAATGTCATTACTATTCTAGCCACAAGTGAGTTTTTGCCATTTTGAATGAACAGTTTGCTTGCGTGCCCCAAACAGGAGGAGAGCTGTCAAGAAAGTGCTCCTTGAGAGTGACAGAGAACATCGGAGGACATGGTATGTGAGACCATTTCAGTCATTTTTGTGAAAGACTTGGAAGCTGCAGCTGTATCTCTCCTGCAAAGGATAAACTCCCAAATGTTAGTGGCTTCATCAAATGACATATGAAACCCAAATGTCTGGCGGGAGGGAGTGTTCTTGCTGGTCGGCCACCTCACGAGTAGATCATTTACACACCCAGACCCTATCTATTTTGAGGCACCTCCTTCCTCTGGAGGCTCAGATTCCTCTCCACTCAGGCTGTGAATGAGGAATGAGACTGTAATGGGATGATGAGCCAGGCCTGGCAAATGGCATCAATCACTTTAGCCCATATTCCACTGGCCAGAACTCATCACATGACCCCATTAATTGGAGGTGGAGGAAGGGTGGGTAATGTAATATAGCCAAATGCTGAGTCAGAAAGATCAGGACAGGAATTTAATGAATAACCAGTCAGTTTTTGCAACAGACTAGTCCTGAAATTAAGAATGCAGTTAAAGCCTCCTCACTTTTTTTTTTTTTTTTTTTGCAGTATGCGGGCCTCTCACTGCTGTGGCCTCTCCTGTTGTGGAGCACAGGCTCCGGACGCGCAGGCTCAGCGGCCATGGCTCACGGGCCCAGCCGCTCCGCGGCATGTGGGATCCTCCCGGACCGCGGCATGAACCCGTGTCCCCTGCATCGGCAGGCAGACTCTCAACCACTGCGCCACCAGGGAAGCCCAAGCCTCCTCACTTTGCATCCTCAGTGTTCACAAATTAGTGCTGAACACTTTTCCTCTGTCTTTCTGGGTGATGCTGCTGCTTCAGAAGCCGCTGCAATGCTTAGGAACCCTGCCAGCCAGGCCTCCCTCCCACTCAGCTACCCCCCAGCCCCACCCTCTGCTCCATATGGTGAAGGTATTGCTGGTGAGAGTGAAGTGCTGTTTAAGGTTGGGGGGAGTAACAGACCTGTTACAGAATATTGCTTGGGACACTGAATTTATAATTTCACCACAGTCCCCTTTCCCAGCTTCCTCTGTATCCACAGTAGTCTAGAGATAATTTCTTCCTGTTTTCTTAGGCTACAGCCTGAGCTTATTTTAAACACTAGTGCCCACCCTCAGGGTTTCCTGACACTCATCCTATGCGCAGAACCGCATGCCAACTTGAGGACATGAAACAGGTTTAAAAATAGTATTTCTGTCCCCACCCATAACTTTCAAGAGAATAGGTATAGAGATATTCTTGTGTGAGATAAAACTGGTACCTATCCCCTTCCCCCAGCTTCCCCTTCATTTTTTTACTTCCTTCCTCCTACTATTTTCCACACTATCTGAAATGTATCAGCCCCAGGATATGGGAAAGTGGGTTCCACCGGATGGCTATTGTCAGTCAGGAAATAGCTACCATCAAACACTGTTTGCTAATGATCATATTTGATGTGATAAAATGGATGTGAATATTAAGTTTGAACCATCTCGGCACCATCGCAGATTTAAAAAAAATAGACATGAAACTGACACCTTTGCATAAACCATTTTCTTTCTATTTTCTGTAATTCTGATATATTCACATTTCACTAAATAAGAGTGAACACCACTACCCACCCACTCACCAGGCGTTCCGTTTATATATAGCTATAGAAATTCAATGCAAAACAAAGCAAAGAAGGATTCATGTAACATAGAATTTGTGGTGGGGTTCTGAAGAGAGCTGGGGCTAAAATTTTTATATTTAATTTCTGGTCCTGGTTGTTCTACAAAATGCAGTTGGTTAAGGCACTACACATCCTTGTGCTTCATCTGCTTGTTTATTATTCATTCATTCATTCAATATTTTTGTGTATGCCCTGAACACCTGAGACTATGCCACGTTCTGGGAACACAGAGTAGAATGATATTCTTCTTGCATAGGAGCTCACGGCCACATGGGTGCGATTATAGACATACATATGTAATAATAACTGCTATATCTGGGGAAAGGGGAGCGTAAGAAAGGCTTCATAAGTCTTGGTGGTTCTTCAAAGATGAAGTATTATCCAGACAGAACTTTATCTTACATACCTTTGTGCTGAGTGCTCATCATGGGCCGGGCACTGTTTGGGGAACAACAAACGTGATAAGACCTAAGGCTGCAGAGGGTTTAGACTTTAGAAGGGATTACATACTGTGTGTGGATTTGGACTTCACACCTGAAGACTCTGTGAGTAGAGAGTCATAGGATCAGTTTCTCAGAATTGCTTTCTTATTCACCGTCATTGTGGGAAACAAAAGGATTGCATAGGTTCCAAGGTTATGCCACTATTTGGCAACTCTTTTATTTATTCACTCTCAAATCTTTAACTTCATAAAATGAGCTATTTCTGGACCTTTTTCAAAAGGTCAGGGTCATTCAGTTCTGTTTGTGTTCTCACCCTGAACACATTCCATATTTCAATCATGGTGAGAAAAAACTTTACTCTTGGCTTAAAGTTCCTTTCTCCATTTCTTTCCACTCCTTGGGTATTGGGAAGTCCCTGAAATCAAAGTTCTTGGAGCTTAACTCGAGGGGTCTGGGAGGTACAACTCCTAGAAAAGAGTAGGGTGTCATAGTGTGTGCCTTCGATTCTCTGCAGGCATCTAAACACAGAATGTGAACAGGAAAAACATGGAAGGCCTTCAAGTTTGCATGCTTCTGAAAGTGTGGGCCTAGCATTATTCTAAACTGCTTATACTCAGTCCCAGTTAACAGTGAGGCTCCCTGCTGGCTTTCAAGTTCTGGCTACAATTCATTGACTTTAACCACTGACCACCTACAGCTCTCATTTCAAGAAATTCTGGCTCAACAGGCCTGGGTAAGGTTATCCTTCAGGATACATATTTTAATTTTTTTCATGGAACAATTTGATTACAATGATCTCTTGTGACCCACTAAGAAAGCCCACTTTCTTCTGCCTGCCTGGTCACCTCCACTCAGAGGCCCCAGCAGTCCTGGGAGAAATTTAAGCTTGAAAGACAGCCTAGCCTGGACTTCTTCTGAAGTTGTCCAGGAAGGGCTCATGCTCTGCCCCCATTCCCCATCTTCCCCCTGAGATACTGGGTCTAAAGTACCTTCCTTATTACAGTCCCACTGTGGGTGTTCTTGACCATGCCAGTGAGAACAGGCTGAGCGAGTTCCCTCTTGGTGGGATATTGGGATGCACTTGCCTCAGCATCTGTCTGATAGCCTGTAGCCAAGTACGCCAGCAGCTGACTCCCAGGAAGTCCAGACAGCTGTGTTTGACGGTTTCAGCTATTTTTGTTGTTTTCCTCTACATCAGCTCCTGAGGATGGGTGAGTGCGGCAAAACTTTTTGCAGGAAGTAGCCACACTTTCTTTGCCCCTACCTGCCACCCCACCCACCAACAAATATTTATCAGCTTTGGGGAGAGTGTTCAGTTTTTAGGAGGCTGAGTTTAAAATGTAAAGTTCACTGAGAACTTTACAGAGTTCTCTGACAGAACTTTACACAGATTGGGCACACATCAGTCTCAGGTGGACCTAATTAACACTTCCTGTGTTTAAGTTTCCCTTAGCTAGTGTTCTCTGAACCAGGCCTCCGGCAACATGGTATATGCAAAACCCCTTTTCTTAACCTCACAGGCATTCAGGAGAGTAACTTGCCCAGCTTTTCTGTTCTTATCTTGTCCAAAGGCTTGCTCACCAATGCTTAGGCATTAAGAACAAAGATTGAAGGGTTAATCAGTTTGGAGATGCTGATAACCTCAACACAGGGGGGTGGGAGGGAGCTTCTGGGACATGTGCCTTCAGCATTCTGGGGGCTCATGTGCCTGGTATTTTTGAAGCGTCATAGTGTTATTCCCTAGTTAACGTTTACAAAACTCCCTCACTAGCACTAGAAAAGCGCTTCCCCCAACCTCAACTTTCAATAATTATTTTTTTCAGAAACAAGGGGAAGACTTTTCTTAAGAGTAGTGGAGGAGGACTATTCCTAATTGCAAATAGAGCTCTTCTCCCTGACCATATTTATATGCTGTCCAGGGGTCTCCCATTAGAAATGGGGTCATCCTTGTTTTAAGAAAGCTGAATCAAAGAAGGATGGATTTGTGGATCATAGTTCATGACTCTCTTGGGGAAATGAATTAGAGTCAACAGACTGGAGCACCTTACAAAAATCACATCAGAATCACTACCCTGCTGGTAATACTAACCACTAGAAGCTTAGGTCTTCAGTGATTCTAATTCAGCTCTTATGATGCCTGCTACCTTCCAGTCTTAATCATGGATTGCAGGTTACTCTACTATCCCAAGAATTTAGGAAAGGTTTCTTTCTGTCTCACTAAACCACTGTGTTGCTGATAGAGTCCCATCTAGAATTAAGTAAAAATGATGTGAGAAAAATGCTTAGGACTAGTGTTTGTGTGCCATGATGCCTGCGATGTAATTTAAGCTGCAATCAGACTAATATTCTAACAAGCCTAAATAACTGCATAAGAAAACCATGCCAGTTGATCTAACCCTTATGAATGTTAACAACCAACTGCAGATGACCAAATCATTTGTTTCCTTTCAACTAAGATGATATTAATTGTAGAACACATTATTTTATATATCACGGCCAATTAAACTATAACATTCTATTGATTCTAAGATGCATCCTGATTTCAGAGCTATTAAAAAATTGAAAAAAGGAATGACCATCTTAAAACTGATTTCATTCAGAGTTTTAGGAAAACTAGTAGCACAAAAAAAGAAAAAGAAAAACCACTGACCTCAAAATAAGCAAGAATAATTCAGAGCTTGAAAGTATTGTATATGCTCAGAAAGATTTAAGAAAATATTGATTCCAAAAAATAAAAATATGCTGCTAAATAAAAATAAAGAAATCTGAGTATAAGAAAGAGGTTTTAGAAATTTAGACTGTGATTAACCAAATTTTTTTAAATTGGGAAAAAAGCTGTAATACAGTTGAAGAAATTTCCTGGAATGTAAATCAATATAGAAAAGGATAGAAAATTTAATGGAAAACTTGAAGGTTAGAAAATCATTGCAGGATATCCATCACATATCTAATGCCAGTTCTACAAAGAAGGAGCAGAGAAAATGAAAGGGAGGAATAAGATTTTAAATAATGGAGTATATTGTTTAGAGTTGAAGTAGTACCCAAGTTTTCAGATTCAGGACTGGTAGAATGCCAAGCAGGATGAATGAAAAATTCAAATTTCAAAGATAAAGGGAAAAAAATCCCAAAAGCTTTCAAGAAAAAATAGGGAAGAGTGTTAATAAACAGATTAACAGAATAATAAATAGATTGTCATCCATCATCTAATCAGTATCATAGGATACCAAAAGGCAATGCAGCAAATGCCTTCAAACTTACACACATACACACACACACGAATACCATATAAACATGAAATACTATACTCAGCCAAAATATCAGCAAAACATGAGGCAAAGGCACAATATTCTTAGGCATGAGTATACTTCTTATCTGTAACCCACCATTTCTGGAAAATATTTCTTGTGGAAGTACTAGAGCAAACTTCATGTTTATATGGTATTTGTAAGTGTGTTTGTGTGTGTGTGTGTGTGTGTGTGTGTGTGTGTGTGTGTAATTTTGGACAACTAATGGAGAGTAAAAAGGGTTTTCACTAGAGACATTCTTCTTCAAGAAGGTAAAATATGTATTACCTTCTCCACAGGTATGTTCACACTGCTTCATCTTAAATGAATAATATTTACAGAATTTATTGAATTTCAATTCTTACAATCAACCCCATGAACAAAACACAGAAATATAACAGCCACTAATAAGGCTGAGTCAAGAAATAGTATCTATAGTAGAGAGAGATAGAGTGTGTGTATGTGTATATATATATATATGTATATATACATATATATAGCTATATATATATAGCTTTAAATCTACTGTTTGAAGTTATAAAGGTAGTGATAGAAGTGCTAACATAATTTAAAATGAGCATGAAAAGAGAAGAGATCATATACATGGGCTATATTCTTCATTTTCATCTTTTAGAGTTGTTAAATAAAACAGTAGAGATATACTATTTAGAGTAATGGAGCTCATCAATAGGAGATCTAAAAATAATATTGTTCAAAATGCATTACTTCTTAGGAGTGGGACTGTGGGAGAGGCAGAGAGAGAATTTGTTTTTATTTCACACTTATATATGATGCTTAGGTTTTTATTACCACTGCTTTTATGAAAAAAATAAAATTAACAGTACAGATGATAGCAGATATAGTTGGCTACAGAAGTGAACATTCTTTTCTACATAGGCAATTCCCAGTTTCCCACATCTATAAAATAAACCTCAATAACTGATGTGCAGATAATCTGTAAGCCTCATTATAACCAGTAGCTTCCACATCTTCTGCATTGTCACAATAGCTTATTTTGTTACCCACTACCACAAAATAGAATTGATTTTTTACTTCTTTTTCTCTGGCCCCCTACTGCAAGTTCTAATGAGCAGTGAAATGACCAAAAGGATAGCTACTATAGGAAAGAAAAGAAGAACATTCTAAAGACCTTACTGATCCTCTGACTTGAAAATGAGTCCCTGAATAATTGGGAGCTGACTGTTTCACAGAGTGCATGACCACCAGAATTCAGAGCCCTTTCACACATTTGGAAGGATGGATTTCTTTATGAATCTGCTAGAATTTAATATGGCCTATAGCACAACGAAGCTGATTTTGAGGTCAGAATTGGGTATATCTATTGTAAAATTGCATCAGCTCTAATAAATTTTCAATAGCCAAGTCAGGGGCAAAACTTAGGAGGTGAGCTATAGATACACTGCATCACAGGTGGGGCTCAACCATACTTCCTGACTGAGGTGCAAGTAAATTCAAACCATGTTTTCATCTAACTCTTGCATAATCTCTGATGCAGATCCTTGTATTAAAGTACTAAATGCCTCTCACATTGTTTCTGACTGTTTAGTGATCAACTGAGTGGAATGTTACGGGAAAGAACAAGAAATCCTACTGGCTAATATAAGAGTGCAGACGGGAAAAGCTTACCTTCCCATCTGCTGCCTCTGGCACTCATTAGTCACAGTGGCTTTCAGGAAATGGCAGGCGGTGCAAAAGCTGGTAGGAAATGGAAGCTATAGAAAAGGAAGAAATGGGAAAGTGAGTATTTTGCCTAAATAATCATAACGTGTGCTATTGACAACTACTCCACAAACAAGTATATATTTGTGTTCACCAAGCTCCTGCCTCCATCCCAGACCCAGAGGAGGCAAGTGTATGGAAATCTTAGAATAACTTTTTATTGCTGTTTTTAGCCATTAATAATTCATAAGTTTTGAGGTCTAATCTCAGAATAACCTACTATGAGATCAAAAAAATCTGTTTCTTAACAGGTTTTACAGCAAGGCTAGTCACATCTGGTTTTAATTTTTTCTATTACCTGATAAAATAACAAAACACCAGACTGTTTGATTCAGTACCAGACGCCTGAAAATCTTACTACAGGCTAGAATAGTGAAGTCTTTCTGTATTAATTATTGGAATTTGTACAATTTAATACTATAGGGAAAGGAAATGCTAGTGTATTGGTGACAAAAGGAGTTAGTAAATATAAGCATTAAATTTGGAGTCAGGTGACTTTTTGCTGAATCTCAGTACTGACACTTTCTTGTGATTATTATCTAAGAGTCTGAATTTTCTCATTTTTTTTTTAACATCTTTATTGGAGTATAACTGCTTTAGTATGGTGTGTTAGTTTCTGCTTTATAACAAAGTGAATCAGCTATACATATACATATATCCTCATATCTCTTCCCTCTTGCATCTCCCTCCCTCCCACCCTCCCTATCCCACCCCTCTAGGTGGTCACAAAGCACTGAGCTGATCTCCCTGTGCTATGCGACTGCTTCCCACTAGCTATCCATTTACATTTGGTAGTGTATATATGTCCATGCCACTCTCTCACTTTGCCCCAGCTTACCCTTCCCCCTCCCTATGTCCTCAAGTCCATTCTCTAGAAGGTCTGCGTCTTTATTCCCATCCTGCCCCTAGGTTCTCCATGACCATTTTTTCTTTTTTTTTAGATTCCATATATATGTGTTAGCATACGGTACTTGTTTTTCTCTTTCTGACTTACTTCACTCTGTATGACAGACTCTAGGTCCATCCACCTCACTACAAATAACTCAATTTCGTTTCTTTTTATGGCTGAGTAATATTCCATTGTATATATGTGCCACATATTTTTTATCCATTCATCTGTCGATGGACACTTAGATTGATTCCATGTCCTGGCTATTGTAAATAGAGCTGCAATGAACATTGTGGTACATGTGTCTTTTTGAATTATGGTTTTCTCAGGGTATATGCCCAGTAGTGGGATTGCTGGGTCGTATGGTACTTCTATTTTTAGTTTTTTAAGGAAACGCCATACTGTTCTCCATAGTGGCTGTATCAATTTACATTTCCACCAACAGTGCAAGAGAGTTCCCTTTTCTCCACACCCTCTCCAGCATTTATTGTTTGTAGATTTTTGATAAAAACCCTCCAGAAAGTAGGCCTAGAGGGAACTTACCTCAACATAATAAAGGCCATATATGACAAACCCACAGCCAACATCGTCCTCAATGGTGAAAAACTGAAACCATTTATACTAAGATCAGGAACAAGATAAGTTTGCCCAGTCTCACTACTATTATTCAACATTGTTTTGGAAGTTTTAGCCACAGCAATCAGAGAAGAAAAAGAAATAAAAAGAATTCAAATTGGAAAAGAAGAAGTAAAGCTGTCATCCCTTTTTATATTTAAAGAGATGTCTAGACAATCTCTCCTTTACACATCTAAGATTACATAGTACTATGTGTATTTTGAAGGATCAGTTCTTAAATTTCTTAATACAGAGAGCCGAAATGTTGGAAATGTGGAGTAGAAATAGATTCACAATAAAGTTATTTATTGAACAAAATAGAGAGGAGGGCATGGTTGTGACTAGATATTTAGCTTGCAAAGCTCAGGAGATAGACTTAGTAATTGGATATGTATAACTATAACTTATTTGATTCAATTATAGTTTCATCCCTCAGATTCCCTTGCACTGAAGTAAAATAGTCATGTCATGTCCAATACAATAGAATATGTCATACAATAGAAGATTACACAAGATACTGATATCTGAAGAGAAAAAGAGAGAAAGACCTTGAGTCCTAGTCTCAAATTCTTTGGAGGAGAAATTAACACAGAATAGAAAGTAGTGACAATAGGAACTTCAAGAATCAGAGAACTTTCTTTTTGGTGGGGTTGATGGAAAAAGGGGAGGAGAAAAAGGGAAGAAGAGGCTATTTCATCTTAATTAATTAGTAAAAGAGAGCAAGGAGATGGGATGAACCAGAGCTCAAAAATCCTTGACTAAAAGGAAAAAATATCCTCCCCATTCCACCACTAACATCACTATCGTTTCTAAAAAACTTAGATTCAGTCTTCCAAGGCAACAGAAATAAAAGCAAAAATAAACAAATGGGACCTAATCAAACTTATAAGCTTTTGCACAGCAAAGGAAACCATAAACAAAATGAAAAGATAACCTATGGACTGGGAGAAAATATTTGCAAATGATGCGACCGACAAGGGCTTAATTTCCAAATTATACAAATAGCTCAACCAACTCAGTAACAAAAAAACAAACCCAATTAAAAATGGGCAGGGGATCTAAACAGACATTTCTCCAAAGAAGACATACAGATGGCCAACAGGCAATGAGTAGATGCTCAACATCACTAATTATTAGAGAAATGCAAATCAAAACTACAATGAGGTATAACCTCACATTGGTCAGAAGGGCCATCATTAAAAAGTCTACCAATAAAAAATGCTGGAGAAGGTGTGGAGAAAAGGGAACCCTCCTACACTGTTGGTAGGACTGTAAGTTGGTGCAGCCACTATAGAAAACAGTATGGAGGTTCCTTAAAAATAGAGTTGCCATATGATCCAGCAATCCCACTCCTGGGCAGATATTCATAGAAAACTCTAATTCAAAAAGATACATGCACCCCAATGCTCATAGCAGCACTATTTACAATAGCCAAGACATGGAAGCAACCTAAATGTCAATCAACAGATGAATGGATAAAGAAGATATACAGTGAAATACTACTCAGCCATAAAAAAGAATAAAATAACGCCATTTGCAGCAACATGGATGGACCTAGAGATTATCATACTAAGTGAAGTAAGCCAGACAAAGGCAAATACCATATGATATCACTCACATATGGAATCCAAAATATGATACAAATGAATTTATTTACAAAACAGAAACAGACTCACAGAAATAGAAAACAAACTTATGGTTACCAAAGGGGAAATGGGGTTGGGGAGGGATAAATCAGGAGTTTGGGATTAGCAGATACAAACTATAAAATAGTTAAACAACAAGGTCTTACTGTATAGCACAGGGAGCTATATACAATATCCTATCATAAACCACAATGGAAAAAAATATGAAAAAAAAACTTAGATTCAACCTGTAATCCACAAAAACTAGAAAATTTCAACTGAAGTATTTTCTTCCTGTTTCTCCTATATTAGTCAGATTTTCCTAGCTCTTCTTGTCACATGAACCAAAAGAGACCTTGCATCTGAGAAGCTAATGGTATCCTTAACAATGTATAGATTATGATTTAACTTACCAAAATGTGTATTGTAGTGTATCTCAAGGAATGTCCTACATAAGAAATGTCACCAAAATACCTAACTTAAGAGAAAGCTATGTTGAACTATCAAAATGGATGTTCTGCAGGTTTTAAAGAATGTATATGGGACTCTCCTCCATATAACAATCTACGGGATGGATTGAGTAGCTTCCTCTGAAAAGGACAGATTGTTTAATTAATTATTTTGGCATTTGGTAATATACTCTCTTGAGACATTGTTTTTAGCAATATCTTCGACTGATTTAAATATTTTTAACAAAATATTTTTAGTTAAATCTCACATGTTTATACCTTACTTCCCACATCTAAGCTCATTGAGAGCAAAGACCACTTCTTATAATTATTTGTATTGCACAACGAGTCCTGTACCTAGCATAATAGGTGTTCAATCACCAATTGAGTGCTTGGATTGGCTGACCAATAATTTATCTAACAACACAGAAATTCTGATTTGTTAGATAAATTCTGGTTATTCCTGTATTTGATTTGTTCCTTTATTATTATGTCTGAAAATCAGATTCCTGGAACTGTTTTAATGAACAAGTGAGAATCATATCTAATAAACATTTTCTATTCGTATGTAAACAGACAATAGCAAAGGCCTTGAAAATACTTTATCTTCTATAATATTGTCTGCTTTATAAAAACGTTTAGCAAACATATTTTGTAGACATTATTAACATAAACCTAAATCCATGTGTTTAAATTAATAGGTTATAAATGCAATACCAGAATTAACTATTTTTACTAAAATATAAATAATTTATTTAATCTCAAGTCCAGAGTGTTATAATACAAATGATTTTTGAAAGTGTTTATTCAACTTTTGATGTAGATCAATAATTTTCAAAAAATTTTGAGAGCAGTGGGAACTTTTCAAAATAAAATTTATACAAATATCTTTAAGCAAAATTAATAAATATGTATTATTATAGTGAAATTATTTCATAATAATATAATTGAAACAACTTATAAATTCCATTATTGAGAACAAGTCTTTTTATGAATACAAAAAATTTTAATTAGTAACTGCAAAATCCTGGTCTCAACGATATTTTTCACTTCCAGATTTTATTTTAGTATGAAGCAGAAAAAAATCTGACAAGGCTAAGAGGTAACAAAGAACAATAGTTGAATTTTTTTTTTAGAGATTACTGTAAAAAAAACACTTTAGTATATTTCTCAATTAAGCCATCCAGAAACTTAAAAGCAGATGAATGGAAGATCTTTTATACTGAAGTATAAACACTAAAATTATCAGAACAATAGAACTGTCCTAAAATGATCTGAATAATTATCCAGTCTTAATAATCATACTATTGTAACAATTTTAAAAAATTTGCTATAACGTCTGGCACATATTGATGGTGTGATTCTCAATTGACTCATCAGTGAGCAGGGCCCAATCAAACATAATTGAATTAGATAACCCAAATTAGTAATAGTTGAATAAAAAATTACTCTCTCAGAGGCAGTGGAAACTACTTGCATTTCATGCAACAAAAGTCGTTTACTGACTTGTGGAGTGGAGATAGTTCTTGTGCAACTAAAAGGTAGGCACACTAAAGAAAACTAGAGCAAGAAGAAGCACACAACATGCTTTGTCCAATCTTTTCCCAAGGACTTTTACATCATTCTCTCCTCTAGTTTCTGCCAAGTATAACCAATGTAAATGGTTTTTGGTGCACTCCAATATACAGAAGAAGAATTTCTCAAAAAATAGATATTCCATTAAAAATATTGCATGATACTTTTTATAAGGATTAAGGAAATGAATGTACATTACTAATTCTGATTTTTGGCAGGAGAATTGACAGGCAGAAGAATCTGTTGTATTCCCATTATTTAGTGTTTAAAATCTAAGATATTGTATAAAGTTTTCTGTTTTCAAAACATCCCACGTGGTGTGGTGGATGCGAAAATACAACCATTGTTTCATATGTTTTCTAACCAATTTACATGATTTACCTATTTAAATAACAGGTTTTCTAAGGCACATATGCTTTGTAAAAGTCAGTCATTTATTATAATACTGTATGTCTCATATTATCTCATGAGTTAAAAAGTCATTAGCTCCAATACCCATTCATGATAAAAACTCTCAGTAAACTAGTAATAACGGGAAATTTCCTCAACTTAATATAAAGAATATCTACAAAAAACCAACAGCTAACATCATATTTAATGATTAGAAACTCGATGCTTTCCCATTAAGATAAAGAAGAAGGCAAAGTTATCACCTCTCACCACTGATTTTCAACATGACACTAGAAGTCCTAATAATACAATAAGACAAGAAAAGGAAATGAAAGGTACACAGATTGGGAAGGGAGAAATAAAACTGTCTTTATTCACAGATGACATGATCATTTATGTCAAAAATCTGAAAGAATCAATTAAAAACTTCTGGAACTAATAAGTAATTATAGTAAGGTCACAGGATACAAGGTTAATACACAAAAGTCAATTGCTTTCTCATATACCAGCAATGAACAAGCGGAATTTTGAATTTAAAAAACTACCATTTATGTTAGCATCTCCCTACAAAATGAAATGCTTAGGTATAAATCTAACAAAATATGTACAGGATCTATATGAGGAAAACTACAAAACTCTGACATACAAAATCAAAGAACTAAATAAATGGGGAGATATTCCATGTTCATGGATAGGAACACTCAATACTGTCAAGATGTCAGTTCTTCCCAACTTGTCTATAGATTCAATGAAATCCCAATCAAGATCTCAGCTAGTTATTTTGTGGATATCAACAAACTGAATCTAAAATTTATATAGAGAGGCAAAAGACCCAGAATAGCCAACACAATATTGAAGGAAAAAACAAAGTTAGAGGACTGACAGTACTTGATTTCAAGATTTACTAAAAAGCTATAGTAATCAAGACAGCATGATATTCATAAAAAAGACATATAAATCAATGGAACAGAATAGAGAGTCCAGAAATAGATCCACATAAATACTGTCTACTGATGTTTGACAAAGGAGCAAAGGCAATACAATAGAGAATGACAGTCTTTTCAACAAATGGTGCCAGAAAAACTACTGGACATTCACATGCAAAATAACAATAACAACAACAACAACGATAATAATAATGGAATCTAAACACAGGCGTTACACCCTTCATAAAAATTAACTCAAAATATCAATAGATCATAAACCTAAATGTAAAATACAAACTATGAAAATACTAGAAGATAACATAGGAGAAAATCTAGATCATCTTGGGTTTGGTGAGGACTTTTTAGATACAACACCATAGCACAATCTGTGAACAAATAATTGATAAACTGGACTTCCTTAAAATTAAAAATTTCTGCTCCATGGAATATCATACTAAGTGAAGTGACTCAGACAGAAAAGACAAATATTACATGACATCACTTATATGTGGAATATAAAAAAGAATACAGATTAATCTATATACAAAATAGATACAGACTCATAGACATAGAAAATAAACTTATGGTTACCAAAAGGGAAAGGGAGGAAGAGATAAATTAGGAGTATGGGATTAATAGATATGAACTACTATACATAAAATAGATAAGCAACAAGGATTTACTGTATAACACAGGGAACTGTATTCAATATCTTGTAAAAACCTATATAGAAAATAATCTGAAAAAATATATATAACTGAATCACTTTGCTTTACACCTGAACCTAACACAATACTGTAAAAACTATACTTCAATTAAAAAAAAATTCTGCTCTATGAATGACACTGTCAAGAAAATGAGAAGACAAGCCACAGACTGGGAGAAAATGTCTGCAAAGGACATATCTGATAAAGGACCGTTACATACAAAGAATTCCTAAAACTCAACAATAAGAAAAAAAGAAATCCCATATAAAAAAATGGGCAAAGACCTTAACAGACACCTCATCAAAGAAGAGATACAGATGACAGATAAGCATATTGAAAGATGTTCCACATCATACGTCATCAGGGAAATGCAAGCTAAAACAATAACAAGATACTACTACACATCTATTAGAGTGGCCAAAATCCAGAATACTGACAAGAAATCTAATGCTGGCAAGGATGTGGGGCAGCAAACACTCTCATTCATTGCTGGTGGGAATACAAAATGGCACAGCCACTTTGGAAGACAGTTTGGTGGTTTCTCATAAAAGTAAACATACTCTTACCATTTGATCCAGCAACCACACTCCTCAATATTTAAACAAAGTAGTTGAGAACTTATGTCTACACAAAAACCTGCACAAAGATGTTTATGGGAACTTTATTCATAATTGCCAAAACTTGAAAGCAACCAAGATGTTCTTTAGTAGGTGAATGGATAAATAAACTGGGGTACATCCAGACAATAGAATATTATTCAAAGCTAAAAAGAAGTAAATATCAAGCCATGAAAAAACATGAAGGAGACATAAATGCAATTATTAAGTGAAAGAAGGCAATCTTTAAAGGATACATACTGTCTGATTCCAACTATGTGACATTCTAGAAAAGGAAAAATTGTGGAGACAGTAAAAAAAAAAGCAGTGCTTGCCAGGGATTGGTAGAAGGGAAGGATGACTGGGCAGAGCACAGAGGACTTTTAGGACAATGAAACTACTCTGTACACTGATACTATGATGGTGGATGCACATCATTATAAATTTATCCAAACCCACAGAATGTACAATACCAAGATTGAAATTTAATGTAATCTATGGACTTCAGGCAATAATGATAAGTCGATGTAACTTCATCAGTTATAATAAATGTACCACTCTGGTGGGGGATATTGATAATGAGGAAGGCTTTGCATGTGTGGGGCAGGGAGTAAGTGGGAAATTGCTCAATACTGCTGTGAACCTAAAATTGCTCTAAAATAAAGCCTATTTTTAAAAAGTACTTATCCCCTTAAAAAAAAAAACATTAGCTGTGATTCCTGGATCCTTTGGAGGAAGAGGTGTGTGTGTGTGTGTGTGTGTGTGTGTGTGTGTGTGTGTGAGTGACTGTGTGTGTAGCATGGTTGTATAGAAAAGGTGTTACTGTACTGGTACCCTTGTAACCTGCCCCAGGTTTCATCTAGCTGTGGTAGTTTAGTGCTGGCTCCTCTCATCAGGTGCTTTGTGGATTGCTTAGACACCCCCTCTTCTCAATTTCCAGGGATCTCCCCCTGGAGCTCCCTCTATAGTACAAATGCATCTCCCCAAGCTGGCAACTTTATTCCTCCATTAGCCTCAGGCCTGTTGGCTGAGATCTCCTAGCTCTTCCAAACAACTCTCTCAAGGTGCATCAAAGACTACTCCAAGCAAGTTCCTCTAGAGAGTCCACACTAGATCCATGGGAAACATTCACAGATCTTTAGCTCATCAAACTCTGGGCATGCAGGCTGTCCCTGCCACATCTATTTCCCTTTTTGCTTCTTATGCAAGGAGGAAGCTTCAGACATGGCCTCCTGCTCAATCCTCAAGTCTGTGTCAGACAGAAGTTCACTGTTCCTCAAACTACAGGAAAGTTACTTAAACTCTCTGATTGGTCCCACTGAAGTTCCTCACACTAGTAAAGGGAGGATGAAGCCCCGCCCTCCCTACCCTCCACTTTTGGGAGGGTGAAGGTGGTGAATACACATGACTCGATTTGAGCATCTCTCTAGGGAAAGCCTTTTCAAATTCCCAACTTTCCTTCTCTAGGCCTCTGTGTCCCCCTTTATAGGCTAAAGGTATATGGTCAGTCAAGGGTCAAAAAACCAGTATTTTCAAAGTCTCCTTTGCAAATCCTAGGAAGACGGTTCATCATCTCACTTTGGACTATTAATTCAGAATTTGCCTCCATTCTTTTGTCCCTGACATTTTGGGAACTCAGCTTAAACAATGAGTTTCAAAGAACTTCATTTTAACATCTTGCTATATATAAAGGCCTTTTTTCTAATGATTTCCAAATCTACCAGTAATACATAGCATTTCCCATATTCATGTGTTTTTGCATATGAGTGACTTCTGAAGCTGGAGCAGAGCATGAACCAAACAGACGTGCTTGAGGCTGCTTGGGTTTTAAATGAGCTCTGTAGACATGTGCTGCAGAGATGTGCAGGTGTGAATTAAAAAAAAAAAAAAAAAAAAGAAACTAATGTGGAATTAGAGTTTTTTCTAATCTATGACATGTTACACTAAGCTTACATAGATGAGTGATGACAGAAAAAGCATTATTCTGAGGATTGCACAAAACCCTGTTCACCTGACAATAATAAACAACAGGTGTGGTCGTCAATATATTAACGTACATAACATATTTGAGTGTCTATAGTATTATTTACCATAAATGGCAGTTTTGAGAGTTAAAATACATTTAAAGAATAAAATTAAAATCAGACATTTGTACAGCGAGATAAAGAGGCAAGAAGTCACTGGCTCTTGGTTATTTTTTTTTTTTTTTTGCGGTACGCGGGCCTCTCACTGTTGTGGCCTCTCCCGCTGCGGAGCACAGGCTCCGGACGCGCAGGCTCAGCGGCCATGGCTCACGGGCCCAGCCGCTCCGCGGCACGCGGGATCCTCCCGGATCGGGGCACGAACCCGCGTCCCCTGCCTTGGCAGGCGGACTCTCAACCACTGCGCCACCAGGGAAGCCCTCTTGGTTATTTTTATTTAACTATTATTTAAAAACCTGCTAGGCTCTTTTGTGCATTTCTATCAGTATAAATAAAGAATATTTATTAAACATGTATGATAAACTTCCTACCATCTTTAAAAGTTGTGCTCTGTAATGTGTGAGTAAATTAATAGCCAGATCTTGGTATTAAAAAGGAAATTCTCCATTTTTGGATTTGTGATTTGCCTATATGAAAATGTGCCTACCCCTACAATTGTTTCTAAGTCCAATGGGATACAGAAATATTTACCAGGGCTCAAAAAGGTGAGCAGATAAAGCAAAGCCAAACCATTCCAAAGATGGTTCATTAAATGGGAGGGGTAGAGGTAGGAAGAGACCAGAACTTTGGGAAAAGCCTTCCCTCCAAACATCTATTCTAGATTCAGACCATCAATTAGTATTTCATTTAGATTATAAAAGTAGAAACTCAGGAATCGTTAAATTCCATTTTTTATAATTTCATGTGAATTAATTCAGTTGAATACCTACATAAATGAAATGAACTGCATTCTGAATCTGGGTGTTAGTTGTAATGAACTCTGAAAGGAAGAGGTCATTTGGAGCTTTGGGCATTGGCAGAGGACGGCAGGGGACCTGGATGAGGTATCCCAAGAGGGACCCTATAGCAGATGAAAAGTACACAAGAGTTTTGGGAAAATAAAGAGAAAATCAGAAAAAATGAGGTAAAAGAGATGCACAAAAATTTCTCTTTTGAAAAAAAGAAAATTAAGACCCTAAAGAAGCTTCAGAAAGTTACCTGGCTTATGTGCTCAAGGTTCCTAATGACCCATAGATACCAGGACTAGAGTAGACGATTGGGATTTTGGTCTCTCCTTCTCACATCTCTTCTCCCAGGCTTCTTCCAATGTTCAGTCTTTCTCCACTCAGGGTAAAAGTAAAGGGAGAAAGAAGGAGAGGTGCTGATATGCATATGTACCTGCCAGAGTTTAGACGTCCACCTCCTCTTCACCTCACACCCTCCTCAGCAACCGCTCTCACTTGTTATTTTGGCTCATTGTTATATTCCCAGACTTCACTCTTCACTATATTTGCTAAAAAAATTCCCCCAAAGTACTCCTGTATTTTTCCCCTTTCCAAGATGTTACGCGCCCTCCCCACTGGACTAGAGTGAGAGGAGAAAACAACTTATTCAAGATGATGGATCATTTTGAATGTTGCTGTTACATTCCTTGAGATAATTTAGCAGCCATCTATCCTCTCAGCTCAGGAGTGCAGTTTCAAGTCTTCTCCCTCCTAGGCGAAAAAAAAGACTAGACTTCACCAAGATTTGCAGCCATCATGAGACTAGAAATGTGAGATTGTGGTGTGCTAGTATGTATGGTGACATTAGCTTCCTTCAAGGCTGATTATAGCCTCCCTGCCCTCTGCCAACACATACACAACAATCAAAACTTTTTCTCAAGCTTTCATCTATTCAATCATATAAGTAGCCTTGAAAATAAATTAACATGCTGATTTAGCAAGAATATAAAAGAAATCGAGTGTAAAATAATCTTTGTAAATCTACAGATAGATGTGCATATGTGTGTCTGAGTGTGTACATGGTGATGATAGGGGTGGTGTCATGTATATGTTGCTTTTTTTCACTCAACGTGGAAACATTAAGGGAATAGAGGAAAGCAAATTTAACTCCTGAGAAAGGAAGTAACCTGGCAAGATATGAGTGAGACATATGTAAACATGATAGGCCAAATAGATTTTTCCAGGTTTAATGATTTTCGAAGACCATATAAAAGGCTGATGTAGTACTTTTGTCTTGAGAGCCCCTTCAGAGGCTCTGTCTTCAAACAGATAATGCAGGATAAGCCTATTGAAAGAAAGAGGCCCAATTCCGGATTCCCACCTTTAAAGAATGGAAATGGCAGGATGTATATTATTTATTGCCCAGGTATATTTTTTATTGCTGAAGAGCTTAGGCAAAAATAGAAAGCTAGTGAGTGGATTCGGGGGTAAGAGGGAGAAGGGCCTGGCTTGTTTTAAGTGCCTATAGTGTACCTGTTACTGCATTGGCATTTTGCATACATGATATCCTTCATCCTGGAAATACTAGGCTGATAAAGAGCGTGAATGATTCCACAAACTATGTATTAGCAATAACAATCAAATGTGACATTAGCCATGAAGGCCTTTATGATTCTAACATTTAACATCCAGGGAAGATCCTATGTGGCTAGTTAACAATGAGGTCATTCTGATAGTGAGTGGGGCAAGTACCTTCTCTGAGCTCATTTGGATTATCCTAGGCCATATATGCTCTCTCACACCACACATTAAATCTTTGCAAGAGCACATAATTTCCACCTTTGAAACCTTTACATGTATTTAAGTTCAACAAAAAATAATGCTTCTCTCAAAGGAGTCAATCTTAAACTTACTTCAATCTTACTCCTACACCTTCTAGTACTTGGGTAGAAGGTCTACTGTCTTTTTTGTTATGTGCTATTAGGCATCAGATTAAGAATTTAATCACACTTGAGCTTTAATCACACTTAAATTCTGGCTAGAACAGCAGAGTTTATATTAAGACACTGAACATAGTATAGTATTCTCAGAGGTATGGAACAGGGCTGACTCTTGTGAAAGCTGATTATAGCAAAACGGGATGCAGAAAGTATATTCAGATGGTTTAAATCAAGGAAAAGCCTTTAACCTGACAAACTAGGATTCTTTTCCCAATAGAAAAGTATGACACAATGTGGTATTTCAACTGAGTAGTAGAGATATGTAAGAAATTGTATTTCAACTTAATAAAATGATAGATGGGAAAATAAATTTGAGGAATTATGGGAATAAGGCAAGACTTCCTGTTAGTCTCTCAATGCCAATGTGGTCATTTATTTCTCCATGTCAGTTCATGCTAAATGTAAAAAAAAATAGAAAATAAAAAATGAGATTTGGAGAATGCAGCTAAGACTAATTGTAGTGCTGGGAGCTGAGCGCACTAATAATAACAGAAAGGGATGCACATGTTGGAAAGGTGGAAACAAAGTCCACCGGTGCAAAGTGCAAAGTCAAAGAGGGGTCAGAGAGGAGAAATGCAATTATCCTGAAGATGTTAATTTGGTGGCTATGCCAGAGAGGTGTTATTTTATTTTATTTTATTTTATCTTATATTTTCTTTTATTTAAATTTTTGCATAGACTCTAGAGAAGAAGATGGGGTGGGGGAGGGGGAGTTGAAAAAAATCATCTCTGAATGATGGAATCTTAGAGTCAGGAAAAATCTGGAAGGAATCATTCTTCTAAGACATGACACTGCAATGTTGGCATTCCTTCTCCAGGAGCTGATAAATGGGCAGCTCCTACCTGGGCACTTCCAGAGACCACCACATAGTTGCAGTTATTAGCAAGGTCTCCACAAACTGAGCTACAATCTTTCTTCCTCTCACTTCCTGCAATTAATCTTCATTCTGTTTTCTGGAGTTACACAGAATAATCACAATTCTTCTTTTCCAGGGAAGAACATCTCCAAACAACCTTGGAGAGAGAAGTCAGGAGAAATAGCAAAGTGATGGGACTTCTCATTATGAGAAAATAATTTCTCAGGTACATCTAACTTTGAAAGGGAAAATGGGAACGATGTTCAAATGGAAGAGAAAGCTGAATTTCCAAATTAAGAGAAATTACAATAAAGCACAGAAACAAAGTGGTACACTTATAAATATAACTTGGAAAAAAAGAAGCTGTTGATAACACGAAGGATGTAGAAAAAAGAAAAAATGTACTTATAATCCAATTGAAGAGACAAGAAAATATGCAATAAGCATAATGAATATAATGCATTAAAGTAAGATCAAGCTATAGTACATCACTGTCATTAAACCATGATTTGTATGGTAAGTATTCTAAATTTAAGTTTCAGAGTTTAAGAAGATATTCTGAACTGCATTTAGTGAGGTCAAGCATCT
Source organism: Grampus griseus (assembly GCF_964374135.1). Classification (NCBI taxonomy): domain Eukaryota; kingdom Metazoa; phylum Chordata; class Mammalia; order Artiodactyla; family Delphinidae; genus Grampus; species Grampus griseus. The sequence goes on from NC_138998.1 coordinate 82,418,406, forward strand.
TTCATGTTCTTACTGGCCATTTGTATATCTTCTTTGGAGAAATGTCTTTAAATCCTTTGCCCATTTTTGAATTGAGTTGAATTGTTGCTGAGTTTTATGAATTCCCTGGTACTTCATTTATTTTATTGTAGGATAGTATTCCATTGTATAGCTACATCACATTTTGTTTTTCCATTTCCAACCATTTAAAATTAAAAGGCTTTTTATAGTATTGGGTTGGCCAAAAGTTTCGTTCATTTTTTCCCATAAGATGGCTCTAGTAGCACTTAGTTGTCTTTAACTTCATTCAAAACAATTTGTTAGATGGTATTGTGACAGCCATCATATCAGTGTGCACTTAAAAAATACTTATCAAAATTGGTGAATTTTTGTGTAGCCATTTTAATATTGAAGATGGAAGAAAAAAAGCAACATTTTTGGCATATTATGCTTTATTACTTCAAGGAAGGTAAAAAAGCAACTGAAATACAAAAAGATTTATGCAGTGTATGGAGAAGGTGCTGTGACTGATCAAATGTGTCAAAAATGGTGTGCAAAATTTCATGCTGGAGATTTCTCGCTGGACGATGCTCCACAGTCAGGTAGACCAGTTAAAGTTGATAACGATCCAATTGAGACATTAATTGAGAACAAGCAACGTTATACCACGTGGGAGATAGGCAACATACTCAAAATATCCAAATCAAGTGTTGAAAATCATTTGTACCAGCTTGGTTACGTTAATCGCTTTGATGTTTGGGTTCCACAAAAGTTAAGAGAAAAAAACCTTCTTGACTGTATTTCCGCATGTGATTCTCTACTTAAACGTAATGAGGGCTTCCCTGGTGGCGCAGTGGTTGAGAGTCCGCCTGCCAATGCAGGGGACACGGGTTCGTGCCCCGGTCCGGGAAGATCCCATATGCCGCGGAGCGGCTGGGCCTGTGAGCCATGGCCACTGAGCCTGCGTGTCCGGAGCCTGTGCTCCACAACGGGAGAGGCCACAGCAGTGAGAGGCCCGCATACCGCACAAAGAAAAAAAAAAGTAATGAAAATATTCTGTTTTTAAAACAAATTGTGACATGCAATGGAAAGTGGATACTGTACAATAACGTGGAGTGGAAGAGATTGTGGGGCAAGTGAAATGAACCAACACCAACCACACCAAAGGCTGGTCTTCATCCAAAGGTGGTGTTTTGTTATGTATATTGTGGGATTGGAAGGGAGTCCTCTGTTATGAGCTCCTTCTAGAAAACCAAACGATTAATTCCAACAAGTACTGCTCCCAATTAGACCAAACGAAAGCAGCATTAGATGAAAAGTGTCTGGAATTAGTCAACAGAAAATGCATAATCTTCCATCAGGATAATGCAATACCTCATGTTTCTTTGATAATGAGGTGAAAACTGTTACAGCTTGGTTGGGAAGTTCTGATTCATCTGCCATATTCACCAGACATGGCACCTTCGAATTTCCATTTATTTCGGTCTTTACAAAATTCTCTTAATGGAAAATATTTCAATTCCCTGGAAGACTGTAAAAGGCACCTGGAACAGTTCTTTGCTCAAAAAGATAAAAAATTTTGTGAAGATGGAATTATGACGTTGCCTGAAAAATGGCAGAAGGTAGTGGAACAAAAATGTAAATACGTTGTTCAAGAGACCTTCAAGATGACAGAGGAGTAAGACGTGGATATCACCTTCCTCCCCACAAACATCAGAAATACATCTACATGAGGAACAACTCCTACAGAACACTTACTGAATGCTGGCAGAAGACCTCAGACTTCCCAAAAGTCAAGAAACTCCCCACGTACCTGGGTAGGGCAAAAGAAAACAGAAAAAACAGAGACAAAAGAACAGGGACAGGACATGCCCCTCTGGGAAGGGGCAGAGAAGGAGGAAAAGTTTCCACACACTGGGAAGCCCCTTCACTGATGGAGACAGAGGGTGGAGGAGGGGGAAGCTTTGGAGCCACGGAGGAGAGCACAGCAACAGGGGTGCAGAGGGCAAAGTGGAGAGATTCCCGCACAGAGGATTGGTGCCAACCAGCACTCACCAGACTGAGACACTTGTCTGCTCACCTGCTGTGATGGGTGGAGGCTGGGAGCTGAAGCTGAGGCTTCGGAGGTCAGATCCCAGGGAGAGGACTGGGGTTGGCTGCATGAACACAGCCTGAAGGGGGCTAGTGCGCCACAGCTAGCTGGGAGGGAGTCTGGGAAAAAGTCTAGAACTGCCTAAGAGGCAAGAGACCATTGTTTCAGGGTGTGTGAGGAGAAGGGATTCAGAGCACTGCCTAAAGGAGCTCCAGAGATGGGTGTGAGCCATGGCTATAGGTGCGAACAACAGAGACGGGCATAAGATGCTAAGGCTGCTGCTGCAGCCACCAAGAAGCTTGTGTGCAAGCACAGGTCACTATCAACACCTCCCCTCCTGGGAGTCCGGGCAGCCTGCCACTGCCAGGGTCCTGTGATCCAGGGATAACTTCCCTGGGAAAGCACACAGCCCACCTCAGGCACAACGTTGGTGCAATGTCATGCCAGCCTCTGCCACCACAGTTTCGCCCCTCATTCCATACCCCTTCCTCCCTTGGCCTGAGTGAGCCAGAGCCCTTGAATCAGCTGCTCCTTTAACCCCCTCCTGCCTGGACAGGGAACAGATTCCCGCGAATCATCCCAAAATTGAGGTGGTAGACTTTGGGAGCAACTGTAGACTTGGGGTTTGCTTTCTGCATCTAATTTGTTTCTGGTTTTCTGTTTATCTTAGTTTAGTATTTAGAGTTTATTGTCATTTGTAGATTTGTTTATTGATTTGGTAGCTCTCTTCCTTGGTTTTTTTATACATAGATATTTTTTTCCTTTTTCTCTTTTTGTGAGTGTGTATGTGTATGCTTCTTTGTGTGAGTTTGTCTGTATAGCTTAGCTTTTACCGTTTGTCCTAGGGTTCTATCTGTCCTTTTTTTTTTTTAGTATAGTTTTTAGCACTTATTATCATTGGTGGATTTGTTTTTTGGTTTGGTCGCTCTCTTGTTTCTTTTTTTTACTACTTTTTATTTTTTTATTTTTAATAATTATCTTTTATTTTAATAACTTTCTTTTCTTTCCTTTTCTTTCTTTCTTCCTTTCTTCCTCTTTCTTTCTTTCTTTCTTTATTCCTTCCTTCCTTCCTTCCTTTCTTTCTTTCTTCTTACTCCCTTTTATTCTGAGTCATGTGGCTGACAGGATCTTGGTGCTCCGGCTGAGTATCAGGCCTGTGCCTCTGAGGTGGGAGAGCCGAGTTCAGGACATTGATGCACCAGAGAACTCCTGACCCCACGTAATATCAAACAGCGAAAGCTCTCCCAGAGATCTCCATCTCAATGCTAAGACCCAGCCCCACTAAATGAACAGCAAGTTACAGTGCTGGACAACCTATGCCAAATAACTAGCAAGACAGGAACACAACCCCACCCATTAGCAGAGAGGCTGCCTAATATCATAATAAGGTCACAGACACTCCAAAATACACCACTGGATGCGGTCCTGCCCACCAGAAAGAAAAGATCCAGCCTCATCAACCAGAACACAGGCACAGGTCCCCTCCACCAGGAAGTCTACATAACCCACTGAACCAACCTTAGCCACTGGGGGCAGACACCACAAACAATGGAAATTATGAACCTGCAGCTTGCAAAAAGGAGACCCCAAATACAGTAAGTTAGGCAAAATAAGAAGACAGAAAAACACACAGCAGATGAAGGAGCAAGGCAAAACCCATCAGACCAAACAAATGAAGAGGAAATAGGCAGTCTACCTAAAAAAAACTCAGAGTAATGAAACTAAAGATGATCCAAAATCTTGGAAATAGAATGGAGAAAATACAAGAAAGGTTTAACAAGGACCTAGAAGAACTAAAGAGCAAACAAACAGTGATGAACAACAAAATAAATGAAACTAAAAATACTCCAGAAGGAATCAATAGCAGAATAACTGAGGCAGAAGAACGGATAACTGATCTGGAACATAAAACAGTAGAAATAACTACCACAGAGCAGAATGAAGAAAAAAGAATGAAAAGAATTGAGGACAGTCTCACAGACTGCTCGGACAACATTAAATGCACCAACATTCGAATTATAGGGGTCCCAGAAGAAGAAGAGAAAAAGAAAGTGTCTGAGAAAATATTTGTAGAAATAATAGTTGAAAACTTCCATAATATGTGAAAGGAAACAGTCAGTCAACACCAGGAAGTGCAGAGAGTCCCACACAGGATAAATCCAAGGAGAAACAGACCATGACACATATTAATCAAACTGTCAAAAATTAAATACAAAGAAAACATATTAAAAGCAGCAAGGGAAAAACAACAAATAACACACAAGGGAATCCACATAAGGTTAACAGCTGATCTTTCAGCAGAAACTCTACAAGCCAGAAGGGAGTGGCAGGACATATTTAAAGTGATGAAGGAGAAAAACCTACAACCAAGATTACTCGACCCAGCAGGGATCTTATTCAGATTTGATGGAGAAATTGAAACCTTTATAGACAAGCAAAAGTTAAGAGAATTCAGCAAAACCAAATCAGCTTTACAACAAATGCTAAAGGAACTTCTCTAGGCAGGAAACACAAGAGAAGGAAAAGACCTACAATAACAAACCCAAAACAATTAAGAAAATGGTATTAGGAACATATATATCAATAATTACCTTAACTGTAAATGGATTAAATGCTCCAACCAAAAGACATAGACTGGCTGAATGGATACAAAAACAAGACCCGTACATATGCTATCTACAAGTGACCCACTTCAGACCTAGGGACACATACAGACTGAAAATGAGGGGATGGAAAAAGATATTCCATGCAAATGGAAATCAAAAGAAAGTTTGAGGAGCAATTTTCATATCAGACAAAATAGACTTTAACATAAAGACTATTAGAAGAGACAAAGAAGGACACTACATAATGATCAAGGGATCAATCCAAGAAGAAGATATAACGATTGTAAATATTTATACACCAAATACAGGAGTACCTCAAACCTAAGGCAAATGATAACAGTCATAAAAGGAGAAATTGACAGTAACACAATCATAGTAGGGGAGTTTAACACCCCACATTCACCAATGGACAGATCATCCAAAATGAAAATAAATATGGAAACACAAGCTTCAAATGATACATTAAACAAGATGGACTTAATTGATATTTATAGGACATTCCATCCAAAAACAACAGAATACATTTTCTTCTCAAGTGCTTATGGAACATTCTCCAGGACAGATCATATCCTGAGTCACAAAACAAGCCTTGGTAAACTTAAGAAAATGGAAATCATATCAAGTATCTTTTCCGACAACAACACTATGAGACTAGATGTCAATTACAGGAAAAAGATCTGTAAAAAATACAAACACATGGAGGCTAAACAATACACTACTTAATAACCAAGAGATCACTGAAGAAATCAAAGGGGAAATTAAAAAATACCTGGAAACAAATGACAATGAAAACACGACAACTCAAAACCTATGGGATGCAGCAAAAGCAGTTCTAAGAGGAAAGTTTATGGCAATACAATCCTACCTCAAGAAACAAGAAACATCTTAAATAACCAACATAACCTTACACCTAAAGCAATTAGAGAAAGTAGAACAAAAAAAACCCAAAGTTAGCAGAAGGAAAGAAATCATAAACAACAGATCAGAAATAAATGAAAAAGAATTGAAGGAAACAATAGCAAACATCAATCAAACTAAAAGGCGGTCCTTTGAGAAGATAAGCAAAATTGATAAACCATTAGCCAGACTCATCAAGAAAAAAAGGGAGAAGACTCAAATCAACAGAATTATAAATGAAAAAGGAGAAGTAATGACTGACACTGCAGAAATACAAAGGATCATGAGAGATTACTACAAGTAACTCTCTGCCAATAAAATGGACAACCTGGAAGAAATGGACAAATTCTTAGAAAAGCACACCCTTCTGAGACTGAACCAGGAAGAAATAGAAAATATGAACAGACCAATCACAAGTACTGAAATTGAGACTGTGATTAAAAATCTTCCAACAAACAAAAGCCCCAGATCAGATGGCTTCACAGGTGAATTCTGTCAAACATTTAGAGAAGAGCTAACACCTATCGTTCTCAAACTCTTCCAAAATATAGAAGAGAGAGGAACACTCCAAAATCATTCTATGAGGCCACAATAACCCTGTTACCAAAACCAGACAAAGATGTCGCAAAGAAAGAAAGCTACAGGCCAATATCACTGATGAACAAAAATCCTCAACAAAATACTAGCAAACAGAATCCAACAGAACATTAAAAGGATCATGCACCATGATCAAGTGGGGTTTATTCCAGGAATGCAAGGATTCTTCAATATATGCAAATTAATCAATGTGATAAACCATATTAACAAATTAAAGGATAAAAACCATATGATCATCTCAATAGATGCAGAAAGAGCTTTTGACAAAATTCAATATCCATTTATGATAAAAATGCTCCAGAAAGTAGGCATAGAGGAAACTTACCTCTACATAATAAAGGCCATATATGACAAACCCACAGCCCATATTGTTCTCAATGGTGAAAAACTGAAACCATTACCATAAGATCAGGAGCAAGACAACGTTGCCCACTCTCACCACTGTTATTCAACATAGATTTGGAAGTTTTAGCCACGGCAATCAGAGAAGAAAAAGAAATAAAAGGAATCCAAATCAGAAAAGACGAACTAAAGCTGTCACTGTTTGCAGATGACATGATACTATACACAGAGAATCCTAACGACTCTACCAGAAAACTACTAGAGCTACTCAAAGAATTTGGTAAGTTGCAGGATACAAAATTAATGCACAGAAGTCTCTTGCATTCCTATACACTAATGATGAAAAATCTGAAAGAGAAATTAAGGAAACACTCCGATTTACCATTGCAACAAAAAGAATAAAATACCTAGGAATAAACCTACCTAAGGAGACAAAAGACCTGTATGCAGAAAATTATAAGACACTGATGAAAGAAATTAAAGATGATACAAATAGATGGAGAGATATACCATGTTCTTGGACTGGAAGAATCAACACTGTGAAAATGACTCTACTACCCAAAGCAATCTACAGATTCAATGCAATCCCTATCAAACTACCACTGGCATTTTTCACAGAACTACAACAAAAAATTTCACAATTTGTATGGAAACACAAAAGACACCAAACAGCCAAAGCAATCTTGAGGAATAAAAACAGAGCTAGAAGAATCAGGCTCTCACACTTCAGACTAAACTACAAAGCTACAGTAATCAAGACAGTATGCTCCTGGCACAAAGACAGAAATATAGATCAATGGAACAGGATAGAAAGCCCAGAGGTAAACCCATGCACATATGGTCACCTTATCTTTGATAAAGGAGGCAAGAATATACAATGGAGAAAAGACTGCCTCTTCAATAAGTGGTGCTGGGAAAACTGAACAGCTACATGTAAAAGAATGAAATTAGAACACTCCCTAACACCATACACAAAAATAAACTCAAAATGGATTAAAGACCTAAATGTAAGGCCAGACACTATCAAACTCTTAGAGGAAAACATAGGCAGAACACTCTATGACATAAATCTCAGTAAGATCCTTTTTGACCCACCTCTTAGAGAAAGGGAAATAAAAACAAAAATAAACAAATGGGACCTAATGAAAGTTAAAAGTTTTTGCACAACAAAGGAAACCATAAACAAGATGAAAAGACAACCCTAAGAATGGGAGAAAATATCTGCAAATGAAGCAAGTGACAATGGATTAATCTGCAAAATTTACAAGCAGTTCATGAAGCTCAATATCAAAAAAACAAGCCAATCCAAAAATGGGCAGAAGACCTAAATAGACATTTCTCCAAGGAAGATATACAGATTGCCATAAAACGCATGAAAGGATGCTCAACATCACTAATCATCAGAGAAATGCAAATCAAAACTACAATGAGATACCATCTCACACCAGTCAGAATGCCCATCATCAAAAACTCTACAAACAATAAATGCTGGAGAGGCTGTGGAGAAAAGGGAACCCTCTTGCACTGTTGGTGGGAATATAAATTGATACAGCCACTATCGAGAACAGTATGGAAGTTCCTTAAAAAACTAAAAATAGAACTACTATATGACCCAGCAATCCCACTACTGGGCATATACCCTGAGAAAACCATAATTCAAAAGGAGTCATGTACCACAATGTTCACTGCAGCTCTGTCTACAATAGCCAGGACGTGGAAGCAACCTAAGTGTCCATCCACAGATGAATGGATAAAGAAGATGTGGTGCATATATACAATGGAATATTACTCAGCCATATAAAGAAACAAAATTGAGTTATTTGTAGTGAGGTGGATGGACCTAGAGTCTGTCATACAGAGTGAAGTAAGTCAGAAAGAGAAAAGCAAATACCATACGCTAGCACATATATATGGAATATATATATTTAAAAAAAGGTTCTGAAGAACATAGGGGCAGGACAGGAATAAAGACACAGACATAGAGAATGGACTTGAGGACATGGGGAGGGGGAAGGGTAAGCTGGGACAAAGTGAGAGAGTGGCCTGGACATATATACACTACCAAATATAAAATAAATAGCTAGTGGGAAGCAGCCACATAGCACAAGATCAGCACTGTGCTTTGTGACCACCTAGAGGGGTGGGATAGGGAGGGTGGGCAGGAAACACAAGAGGGAGGAGATATGGGGATATATGTATATGTATAGCTGATTCACTTTGTTATAAAGCAGAAACTAACACACCATTGTAAAGCAATTATGCTCCAATAAAGATGTTAAGAAAAAAAGGGTTAATACGTTGCTCAGTAAAGTTCTTGGTGAAAATGAAAAATGTGTCTTTTATTTTTACTTAAAACCTACGTCACTTTTTGGCCAACCTATATTAACAAGAGTACAAATGGATAGCCACTGGACAGCCTCACATGTGGAATAAGAAAGAATACATTTCAGTTGTAAAACATGTGAAATACTATGAAAGATAAAGAAGAGATATAAAATATTGGAATAATTTCCTCACTAGACAAGTCAGGTGGAAGCAGACTACTACGAACAAAACCTTCTCACTATTCAGGCAGAATGTGCAACCCCTTTCTGATGACATCATGCAATTAGTTTCAGAAAATCCAAATATAATAAACTCCAAAAGCAATATAGTTATAGATATTGTAATACTATCTTCAACAAGACAAGAAAGTAAATTAATAAAACACGGAACTTCTCTGTCTAATAAAATATTAAGCTATACCAAAAGCCAAAAACAAAACAAAGAAAAAAGTATAAAGTAGAAACAGGAAAAAAATTCTGCAAAACTAAGAACATGGCCACATAAAAATAAATAAATAAAAAACAAAAAAATTAACACTTTAGGAGCCTATTAAGGTAATCAAAAACAATAGATCTTCTTTTCTTTCCATCACCCTCCATACACATCATATTGAGTCTGTCTCTAGACTAAATATTATATCTTTCTACTTCTTTTTATCTCTTCTTTTTTACCTGAGTCCAAGACTTGACCAGTGCTCACTTGGATTGCAGCAACAGCTTTCTAACCATCTCTGTCCTTCTGCTGTTTCTGTTCCCTCACATTTCATTTCAGCAGTTGCAAGAGATACCTTCTTAAAATGTAATTCAGATCATATAGATCCTCTGCTTTAAATTTTTCTATGGCCTTGTATTTCAAACTTTTTCCAAGGCTCTGTATCACCTGGCTCATGCCTATGACTCCAATCTCATCTTTTGTCCATCTTGCCCTTGCTTACCTTGCTCACCAGACTCCAACTCTGCAACTCTGCTGGCTTTTTTCAATACTTCAACACCTCCCACCTCGAGTTTTTAGCATATTCTGTTCCTTCAGCCTGTAGTGCTTGCCTTTCCCCCCACCCCTTTCCTATGATTGCATCTTGTAGATCTCACTTCCTCAGAGAGGCCTTTCCAAAATACTCTGAAGTGGCACCTGAATACTCAATTATTTTTAATATTAGCACAATGTTGCTCTCCTTCTTGACATTTATCCCAGTTTACACTTATTCTTATTCACTTGATTGTTAATTTCTTTATCATATGGAATATTCTACTAGACTATATGATCCATAACACTACATCTTTATCATTTACCATTGGATTCCCAGAGCCTAGCAAAATGCTGGCATATAAGAAACATGCAACAATTACTTATTAAATGAATATTTGATGGTGACTATGCTATCTAGGTTTACCTACAATCAATATTGTACAGATTATACATTTCAATTACCTATAGGTCAATAACCAAATAGGTTAATAGGTCAATAACCAATAGGTCAATAACCAATAACCAATAGGTTAATAGGTCAATAGGTCAATAACCAAAGTTTTCATAACATCTGAATCAGATAGTGTGTTGTTCTAACACATTTATATTGAATAATCCAGACAAAACCAACACATCTGGAGAATCTGTGTCTTTGTTGACAACCAAATTATTTGTGTTTCATAAGGTCTTTACTTCCTATTATTCTGTACTTGAATGCATATGGCTGAATATTTATTTGTCCCAAGAATTGAAACTCAATAACATAAAACTATGGAATATTAGAGTTAGCTGAAAGACATTAAGTCATCTGGTCAAGTTTGTTGCTCAGTATTGGCATCTCTACATCTCTGGCAAAAATCATCAAGCTTGAACATTTGCTGGATTAAAGAGTTCATTAACATACAAGGCAGCCCAAGGTCTAACTCCTAGAAAATTTTTTCATTTACTCGGTGACAATTGGCACCATTTTTCCATCTTCTGACTTATCACAGTAGATTCCCTGTTTGACATCGTGACAGCTTGGTTATTTGAAAACAGCTTTTATTTAAATAATGATAGCACTAAGATTACATTTACCTGGATTTCCAAAAGAATGTCACTTTTAGAACTTGTGACACAAACGCAGCACATCTTAGAGGTACTGGTCCAAAAGAGCAGAGTAAGATTTAGCATAAGTCTCCACACAAAGCAATCTCTGTTTCTTCTGCTGCATATCTACCTTCCAGTTTTCCATCTCAGTTAACCCTTCGAAGAACTAATCAAGTTCATGGTACTACCTGAAATTAAGAAAAATATATTGGATAATTGAGAAATGTTGACTTTTCAGAATTCAGTAAGGTGATATAATAAAGCATGGACAGAAGAAGTAGCTAGTTACTGACTCCAGAAAGAGATGGACTTTTCTATACTGCAAGGGTTTTAATCAATGAATTCATTCTTTTTTTTTTCCTAACTCTTTTTCTGTGAATGACTTACCAGCCTACTAAGAGATGTTCATTAGCTTAATTCACTTTATAATTCTATTTGTAATAAAAATTGAAAATCTACAAAAATAAACTCAACTAGTGAATTTGTAATTCTTGTCAAAAATAACTTTTCCTCTTAAAGTATTATGCTAAAAATATTTTAGGAGCTAACCAAGGTGTGTGTGTGTGTTTGTGTGTGTATGTGTGTGGGTATATATCTATATCTATATCTATATCTATCTTATGTACACAAACAAATATATACTATACATTTCACTGTCAGTAAGGGACAGTGAAAAAAGCTACAAAAGGAATTGTGCAATACAAATTTCTCCAAATTTCAATATTTTCCCAAAGCTAGGCATATTTCATTAAACACATGGCTCCAGGATTTTCACATATATCTCAACTTGTCATCATTGGCAATTGAGATTTTTACCCTACTACCAGTGAAACCTTCATTTCCTTGGAATTGAAGGAATTATAGAGTGGAATTATAGTGGAATCATAGAGTGACTTCATCCTGTGCAATTATAGAGTGACTTCCAGATATAAAAGATGGAGAAGAGAAGTTCATTTTTTTGTTAAAACAAAAAACAGTAAACTTACTGATGCAGAGTGTCTGGAGGAAGGAGAACATTAATTAACATACATTTGTGGATTATAACATAAAAGAAACTAAGTTTTACTGCTTTTACTTGTCCAGAATAGCTCAAATTTGAGAACATATTGCCAAGTACTAGCCCTACTGAAATAAATTGGGAGTAAAGAATGATTTATTATTAATATAGCAAATGCCAGCAGAGCAGTGTTGGTTCTCTTTATGTCACAGTTATACTTGTCTATATGTTGGCTGCTTCCTCAGTTCTCATAAATAGGTAAATCATTCCCTCAGCTGTTTACTCTTTTCACTTTACTTACCAGCGTAACCTCCTCACAAAGAACAAAGCAAAATTTTCTAGCTGCATTTCTGTTAGTAGGGAGTTGGAGTTAGTGTTTTCTAAGATTCCTCCTAATGCTGAGACATTTTAGGTACGGAGTAACACAGCATAAATAAATTTATTTCTACTAAGAACCTGAATTAAAACATTCTTCTATATTTTCTATGACTCAAAATTCTTTAGTACTTCTTTGTACCCTTTAGAACAGGGATTGGTTTTTTTTTTTTTTTTTTTTTAAATAAAGGGCCAGAGAGTAAATATTTCAGGCTTTGTGGGCCAGTCTCTGCCCCAACTACTCAACTCAGCTGGTGTGGTAGGAAAGCAGCTGTAGAAAAGACATAAAGAAATGGTGTTTCTGTGTTCCAATAAAACTTTATTTACAGCACTCCCTCTTGTGAGAACACCAGAATCACAACTAGCTGCTGGACAATGATCAACAGGAAGACACTGGAACTCACCAAAAAAGATACCCCACATCCAAATACAAAGGAGAAGCCACAATGAGATGGTAGGGGTGGCGCAATCACAGTAAAATCAAATCCCATAACTGCTGCATGGGTGACTCACAGACTGGAGAACACTTAGACCACAGAAGTCCACCAACTGGAGTGAAGGTTCTGAGCCCCACGTCAGGCTTCCCAACCTCGGGGTCTGGAAACGGGAGTAGGAATTACTAGAGAATCAGACTTTGAAGGCTATGGGGATTTGATTGCAGGACTTCGACAGAACTGGGGGAAACAGAGACTCCACTCTTAGAGGGCACACAAAGTAGTGTGTGCATTGGGACTCAGGAGAAGAAGCAGTAACCCCAGGGGAGACTGAACCAGACCTACCTGCTAGTGTTGGGGGGTCTCCTGCAGAGGTGGGGGGTGGCTGTGGCTCAGCATGGGGACAAGGACACTGGCAGCAGAAGTTCTGGGAAGTACTCCTTGGTGTGAGCCCTCCCAGAGTCTGACATTAGCCTCACCAAAGAGCCCAGGTAGGCTCCAGTGTTGGGTTGCCTCAGGCCAAACAACCAACAGGGAGGGAACCCAGCCCCACCCATAAGCAGTCAAGCAGATTAAAGTTTTACTGAGCTCTGCCCACCAGAGCAACGGTCAGCTCTACCCACCACCAGTCCCTCCCAACAGGAAACTTGCAAAAGCCTTTTAGATAGCCTCATCCACCAGAGGGCAGACAGCAGAAGCAAGAAGAAGTACAATCCTGCAGCCTGTGGAACAAAAAACATATTCACAGAAAGATAGACAAGATGAAAAGGCAGAGGGCTACATACCAGATGAAGGAACAAGATAAAACCCCAGGAAAACAACTACATGAAGTGGAGATAGGCAACTTTCCAGATAAAGAATTCAGAATAATGATAGTGAAGATGATACAGGACCTCAGAAAAAGAATGGAGGCAAAGATAAAGAAGATGCAAGAAATGTTTAACAAAGACCTAGAAGAATTAAAGAACAAACCAACAGAGATGAACAATACAATAACTGAAATGAAAACTACACTAGAAGGAATCAACAGCAGAATAACTGAGGCAGAAGAACAGATAATTGACCTGGAAGACAGAATGGTGGAATTCACTGCTGTGGAATAGAATAAAGAAAAAAGAATGAAAATAAATGAAGACAGCCTAAGAGACCTCTGGGACAACATTAAACACAGCAACATTTGCACTATACGGGTCCCAGAAGGAGAAGAGAGAGAGAAAGGACCCGAGAAAATATTTGAAGAGATTATAGTCGAAAACTTTCCTAACATGGGAAAGGAAATAGCCACCCAAGTCCAGGAAACGCAGAGTCCCATACAGGATAAACCCAAGGAGAAACACGCTGAGACACATAGTAATCAAATTGGCAAAAAATTAAAGACAAAGAAAAATTATTGGAAGCAACAAGGGAAAAATGACAAATAACATACAAGGGAACTCCCATAAGGTTAACAGCTGATTTGTCAGCAGAAACTGTACAGGCCAGAAGGGAGTGGCATGATATACTTAAAGTGATGAAAGGGAAGAACCTCCAACCAAGATTACTCTACCTGGCAAGGATCTCATTCAGATTCCACAGAGAAATCAAAAGCTTTACAGACAAGCAAAAGCTGAGAGAATTCAGCACCTCCAAACAAGCTTTACAACAACTGCTAAAGGAACTTCTCTAAATGGGAAACACAAGAGAACAAAAGGACCTACAAAAACAAACCCAAAACAATTACAAAAATGGTCATAGGAACATACATATCGATAATTACCTTAAATGTGAATGGATTAAATGCTCCCACCAAAAGACAGAGGCTTGCTAACTGGATACCAAAACAAGACCCATATATATGCTGTCTACAAGAGACCCACTTCAGACCTAGGGACACATTCAAACTGAAAGTGAGGGGATGGAAAAAGATATTCCATGCAAATAGAAATCAAAAGAAAGCTGGAGTAGCAATACTCATATCAGATAAAATAGACTTTAAAATAAAGAATGTCACAAGAGACAAGGAAGGACACTACATAACGATCAAGGGATCAATCCAAGAAGAAGATATAACAATTATAAATATATATGCGCCCAACATAGGAGAACCTCAATACATAAGGCAGCTGCTTACAGCTATAACAGAGGAAATCGACAGTAACAAAATAATAGTGGGGGGCTTTAACACCTCACTGACACCAATGGACAGATCATCCAAAATGAAAATAAATAAGGAAACACAAGCTTTAAATGACACAATAGACCAGAGAGATTTAGTTGATATTTATAGGACATTCCATCCAAAAACAGCAGATTACCCTTGCTTCTCAAGTGCGCACGGAACATTCTCCAGGATAGATCACTTCCTGGGTCACAAATCAAGCCTCAGTAAATTTAAGAAAATTGAAATCATATCAAGCATCTTTTCTGACCACAATGCTATGAGATTAGAACTGAATTACAGGGGAAAAAACATAAAAAACACAAACACATGGAGGCTAAACAGTACATTACTAAATAACCAAGAGATCAGTGAAGAAGTCCAAGAGGAAATCAAAAAATACCTAGAGACAAATGACAATGAAAACATGATGATCCAAAACCTATGAGATGCAGCAAAAGCAGTTCTAAGATGGAAGTTTATAGCTATACAAGCCTACCTGAATAAACAACAAAAATCTCAAATAAAAAATCTAACCTTACACCTGAAGGAACTAGAGAAAGAAGAACAAACAAATCCCAAAGTTAGCAAAAGGAACGAAATCATAAAGATTAGAGCAGAAATAAATGAAATAGAAACAAAGAAAACAATAGCAAAGATCAATAAAACTACAAGCTGGTTCTTTGAGAAGATAAACAAAATTAATAAACCATTAGCCAGACTCATCAAGAAAAAGAGGGAGAGGACTCAAATCAATAAAATTCAAAATGAAAAAGGAGAAGTTACAACAGACTCTGCAGAAATACAAAGCATCCTAAGAGACTACTATAAGCAACTCTATGCCAATAAAATGGACAACCTGGAAGAAATGGACAGATTCCTAGAAAGGTATAACCTTCCAAGACTGAACCAGGAAGAAACAGAAAATATGAACAGACCAATCACAAGGAATGAAACTGAAAGTGTGATTAAAAATCTTCCAACAAACAAAAATCTGGGACCAGATGGCTTCACAGGTGAATTCTGTCAAACATTTAGAGAAGAGGTAACACCCATCCTTCTCAAACTCTTCCAAGAAATTGTGGAGGAGGGAACACTCCCAAACTCATTCTATGAGGCCATCACCACCCTGATACCAAAACCAGACAAAGATACTACAAAAAAAGAAAATTACAGACAAATATCACTGATGAATATAGATGCAAAAATCCTCAACAAAATACTAGCAAACAGAATCCAACAACACATTAAAAGCATCATACACCATGATCAAGTGGGCTTTATCCCAGGGATGCAAGGATTCTTCAATATACGCAAATCAATCAATGTGATAAACCATATTAACAAATTGAAGAATAAAAACCATATGATCATCTCAATAGATGCAGAAAAAGCTTTTGACAAAATACAACAGCCATTTATGATAAAAGACTCTCCAGAAAGTGGGCATAGAGGGAACCTACCTCAACATAATAAAGGCCATATACAACAAACCCACAGCAAACATCATTCTCAATGGTGAAAAACTGAAGGCATTTCCTCTAAGATTAGGAACAAGACAAGGATGTCCACTCTCGCCACTACTATTCAACATAGTTTTGGAAGTCCTAGCCATGGCAATCAGAGAAGAAAAAGAAATAAAAGGGATACAAATTGGAAAAGAGGAGTAAAAGTGTCACTTTTTGCAGATGACATGATACTATACATATAGAATCCTAAGAACTCTACCAGAAAACTACTAGAGCTAATCAATGAATTTGGTAAAGTTGCAGGATACAGAATTAATGCACAGAAATCTCTTGCATTCCTATACACTGATGAAAAGTCTGAAAGAGAAATTAAGGAAACACTCCGATTTACCATTGCAACAAAAAGAATAAAATACCTAGGAATAAACTTACCTAGGGAGACAAAAGACCTGTATGCAGAAAACTATAGGACACTGATGAAAGAAATTAAAGATGATACCAACAGATGCAGAGATACACCATGTTCCTGGATTGGAAGAATCAATTTTTTGAAAATGACTATACTACCCAAAGCAACCTACAGGTGCAATGCAATCCCTATCAAATTACCAATGGCATTTTTCACAGAACTAGAACAAAAAATCTTAAAATTCATATGGAGACACAAAAGACCCCGAATAGCCAAAGCAATCTTGAGAACGAAAAATGGAGCTGGAGGAATCAGACTCCCTGACTTCAGACTATACTATAAAGCTACAGTAATCAAGACAATACGGTACTGGCACAAAAGCAGAAACATAGATCAATGGAAGAAGACAGAATGCCCAGAGATAAACTCACACACCTATGGTCAACTAATCTATGACAAAGGAGGCAAGGATATACAATGGAGAAAAGACAGTCTCTTCAATAAGTGGCGCTGGGAAAACTAGACAGCTACATGTAAAAGAATGAAATTAGAACACTCCTAACACCATACACAAAAATAAACTCAAAACGGATTAGAGACCTAAATGTAAGACCGGACACTATAAATCTCTTAGAGGAAAACATAGGAAGGTCACTCTTTGACATAAATCACAGCAAGATCTTTTTTGATCTACCTCCTAGAGTAAGGGAAATAAAAACAAAAATTAACAAATGGGACCTAATGAAACTTAAAAGCTTTTGCACAGCAAAGGAAACCATAAACAAGACGAAAAGGCAACCCTCAGAATGGGAGAAAATATTTGCAAACGAATCAACAGACAAAGGATTAATCTCCAAAATATATAAACAGCTCATGCAACTCAATATTAAAAAAACAGACAAGCCAATCCAAAACTGGGCAGAAGACCTAAATAGACATTTCTCCAAAGAAGACATACAGATGGCCAAGAAGCACATGAAAAACTTCTCAACATCACTAACTATTAGAGAAATGCAAATCAAAACTACCATGAGGTATCACCTCACACCAGTTAGAATGGACATCACCAGACAATCTACAAACAACAAATGCTGGAGAGGGTGTGGAGAAAAGGGAACCCTCTTGCACTGTTGGTGGGAATGTAAATTGATACAGCCACTATGGAGGTTCCTTAAAAAACTAAAAATAGAATTACCATATGATCCAGCAATCCCACTATTTGGGCATATACACAGAGAAAACCATAATTCCAAAAGACATATGCACCCCAAAGTTCATTGCAGCATTATATACAATAGCCAGGTTATGGAAGCAACCTAAATGCCCATCAACAGATGAATGGATAAAGAAGATGTGGTACATATATACAATGGAATATTACTCAGCCATAAAAAGGAACGAAATTGGGTTATTTGTAGACATGTGGATGGATCTAGAGACTGTCATACAGAGTGAAGTAAGTCAGAAAGAGAAAAACAAATATCGTATATTAACGCATATATGTGGAACCTAGAAAAATGGTACAGATGAACCGGTTTGCAGGGCAGAAACTGAGACACAGATGTACAGAACAAACGTATGGACACCAAGAGGGGAAAGCGGCGGGGGGATGGTGGTGGTGGTGTGATGAATTGGGAGATTAGGATTGACCTGTATACACTGATGTGTATAAAAGTGATGACTAATAAGAACCTGCTGTATAAAAAATAAATAAAATAAAATTCAAAAATTAAAAAGAAAAAGGATCCAGCTACATTTTTAAGATTTATATTAGTTGTGACTTTACAATGTAATAGTAGAATTTTGAGACATTTTATAATTAGCTTGGTTTTGAATGTTACTTATGCATGTAAGTGCTTCGTGTATTTGATTTTGTCCTAGTTTTACTATTTTTTTATTGCATCTTTTCCTACTGGGTCAAAAGTTAATTGGTGCCTCAGTTAACACCATTTGGATTAAGTTTTCTGAATAGTAATAAAAATCAAAACAAAAAACAAACCAAAAAAACCCCTTTATTTACAAAAATATGTGGCAGACTGGATTTGCCTGGCAGGTCATAGTTTGCCAATTTCTACATTAAAGGTATAATCTATGTAGGATGGAGAATGCTTTTTTGGAAATGCAAGGGCTAACTTAGTCGGCACTAACCTAAGCAGAGTTAGAGTACATCATTATAACGTAGTCCCTATGGAGATACGGTCTTTTCATCTTTCAATGGAATCTGCTCCTGAAGTCACTTCAGGCCTATACAAGGTTTCTTCTGATCACCTTACCTATAAATATGTGTCAACCCTGCAAGACTACAGAGATGTTTATGAGCCCTCCGTAGTGTCAAAGTTCTCCTAACAATTCCTAAATGCTTGCTGTCCTTTACCCTTTGTTTTTGATCATTTCCTTGAAGGTGACAACTACAACCTCTGTAAAACCCATAAGCTACAATTCAGTTCAATAGCATTAGAGTTGTCACAAAGGAAGACCATCGAGTCAAAGGTTTCATCAGCTATAAGAGTCTAAACTACTCCCCAGAAAGCAAAATAATGGCAGAGGGAGAGGCCACAGTTGAGAAACGGCCATATTTAAAAAAAATTCACCTTATGGGAGTTCCCTGGCAGTCCAGTGGTTAGGATTCCATGCTTCCACTGCAGGGGGCTTGGGTTCGATCCCCTGGTTGGAGATCTCACATGCCTGACACTTGGTACAGCCAAAAAACAAAAAATTCACTTTAAGATAATATGGAGGAGCCCTCATATATTGAGAATATTTGCAAAACAATGTGCTACTTTAGTAGCCAAGAGTTTACAGTTCAAGGCTGCTGTGGTAGCTCTTAGTGGTCATGAGGAAGTCAACCATAAAAGCCTATATGTATATATAAATACATGCAATGTACTGAATGCACTGTTACATATGCATCCAATTTTTAAGGAAGTCATTTCAGAGACCTTTAGTGTTATATCAATTCAGTACTGTGCAGAGATAAAAGCAACACATATTTATCACACCTTGGGGAATCTGTCTAGTAGAAACCAAAATCCTTATAGTTGTGGAACTTGTAATACAGTAACTTTAAAAGGGGGAGAATATACTTAAATATATATTAAAATGTATTTAATATCTCAGAAGTTTGTGGTCAGCCTGAATGAAACCGTTTTAGAAAGAACCAGGTAAAATGTACATTGGTTTTCAGTAACTGGGCTAGAGTTGACAGGTGATGTGAAGCACATTGATGGATTTTGTCCAAGTTTCATATGAGGTTACTTAGGTGAGGCAGGTCAGAGATCAATATGCTTCCCCTGGAATCCTGAGACACTGTTCAAGAGAAGCAATTAAAGAGCTATGAACTATAGTGGGCATTTCTGAAGGTAGAAAGGAGGGAGAAAGGAATGGATGGAGGGATGGATCCAGTGAGGTATTTCTCACTGAGACATACCAAAAGCACAAAAAGAGTGGGGTGACTTGAAGGTACAAGGAGCCGGAAGAGCTCACCATAATAAAATAATAGCTGATTCCAAAAATAAACCATCAGAGGTGTTAAAATGCAATATCTTGCGTTTTGAATGTCAAACGACTTCCTCCTGCAGCACCTTGTGCAACGACACACTGAGGTTCCAAAGTCGGCCTCTAAAATGCAGTCATTCCTTCACAGATTAAGAAGAAACCTCAAAGATCCCAAAGGAAACTAAAACTTTATTTCAAAAATTTGCTTTGAACTTTGAAAATAAAATAAGATGTATTATTGCAAACTCTGAAGGGACTGATCTAAACTGCTAGAAATCTAGTCCTGATTTTAAAGGATGGTGCCAAGCAGGCACACCTATTTTGGTGCACCTAACCAGGCAAAGAACAGTGGGTGAGTAAAAAGGGCAACAGACGGCCAACCAGCACAATCATCTCGGAATGCAGAGACGATTCGTCAGTCCTTCTTTTCCATTGCTCTGCCATCCTCCCTCTCTCTTAGCTCTTTATGCGGTTCTGGGAATACAGGAAGTGCTCAATGAATACATACCCCTTTCTTCCTCTCCCTTTCTCTCTCACCCTCATTTTCCTTAAGTTTCTTCTTTATATCCCCTTCACTCCATTTTTATCGCTTTCTTCTCTCTTTTTCCACCTCCGTTGCCCTTCTCTGTATGTCTCTCTTCTTTCCTAACTTTGTCACACCACAAAACTGAAATATATTTCTAATTATTCCTTGCAATCACTGAATTAATTGTCTGAACTCTAACCTTAATGTAAATGATAATGTTGTGTATGTGTATACACACATACACTATATTATATTGTTCTTTAGGAACAAAAACAATAAAATGTAGTTGATTTTACATGGGGCATTCTTCCGTGGTTTTTTTTCCCTTGTTTCATCCTGTGGTTCCGCCCGTTACTTAGCATTTTGTCTATTCAGAAGTAGTACCTTGAACTATGAATCTGCTGCTGACCTTTCAAAAGATCAATATATCTCCACATCAGACTTTTTGTAATCCTTTGAAATGAATGGAAACTGATGCTAAACTTTCCCCTTGCAAGCGTAAGCATTTTTGGAAGGTGAGAGGAAAGGAGCTGTTCGGTTTTATATTTTACACAATTAAACAACGTGTCATCTTGGCACAGCACTCAGGGAAAATACATCATGCCTCTGAAAGATTGGAAAGATTCTTTTCTAAGGTCATTATCTACTCCAGCCATACAGCATCTACCTTCCCCCTCCATCAGGAGAGTCCAGGTCCCCTCGCAGTGTAGCGCTCTATTACATTATACCACTTCTTATCTCACAACCTACTTCAGGACTCATTTATATGCATGCAAAAGTGGGTTTCTGTCCCCTGGAGAGCTGGCGGGCACCTGCGGTCTGATTCCTCTTGTCCTTGAATATTAAGACACTCTGTTGCCAATGAAAAGTCAGGAGAGAAATCATGTACATCGACAGTCTTGAAAATTTCACTTTTATCTCAGTAGATTAGCATGTTTTTTTTTTTTTTCTCCTACTGCCAGCACAGAAGATGACAAGTTAAGGAAAATGTAAAGTTAATGCTGATGGAAAGGCAACATAGAAATAGAGAATTGTGTTTTTCACTATTCATTATTAAAAAGACAAATTTCTACCACTGTCTTTTCTGCCACAAGAAAACAACAGAGGCTCCAGCAAATGCAGCTAGCAAGTGAAGTTCTCTTAGATGAATCTCACTTTTCTATTGTCTTTTATTATGAAATCAAGGGTGTGTTATGCTGGAATAGTTCAATTTCTCTCTTTTTAGTGCCAAAGTTCTCAAGCTAGGACTCATGTTAATTGCCTTCACTCACATACCTGCCTAAGTATTCCCTGAAATCTGTTCCTACCTTTTCTACCTTATTGAATTCTTTCTCAAGTGTCACCATTGATCTCCAATCTCTCCTCAGGTTTCATCCTCCTGAATGTTTTTTTCAGCCTCTTTATGACTTTTGACACTGTCCAGTACCTGCTCCTTCATACTTGGCCTTCTCTTGGTTTCCAGGACATTGTACCCCTTTGTTCTCCAACCTTAATGAATGATTCTTCTTTGTTTCCTTTGTTGGCTTTTCTCCCTCCTCCCATGACCAAACTGTGGGTTTCCATCAAAGCTATTATCTTGGCCGTCTGCTCTTCTTCACTGACACTTATTCCATCTTCTCCTCTTCAATGAACATCCCTATATATAGACTGCAATTGCCAATCCCAGTGCTGCTCAGTGAAAAAACAATATCTTAATTCAAACTGTCTGTGGAGCATATTTACTTGGATGACCAGCCAATGACATCTTAAATTTACTTTAATTTCAATACACTTAAAGTTTACCTACTCATTTTCCCTTCTCTCCTCCCACTAGGATGCACTTTCTATCTCCGCCAAACACCATGCCTCAGAACCAAACTACAGAGCAATTTTAGTCAACTCCAATGCATCCTGTAAGCTACTGCATTAGTTTAAGAACTTCCATAACACTACATTGTCTGCTGCATTAAATTCAAACTCCTGTAAATGGCTTTCAAGATTTTTCACATATGGCATTGATCTACCTGATTTTGGTTTCCATGACTCCAATGTGGAGTCACTGCTGGCCAAGAAAGTCTCTTCATTGTGAACATGCTACTCTACCAACACCCATACCAGTTCTACCTCTCCAGGCTTTGCTCTTTCCTTCTAGATGGAATTACTTTGCCTAGTCAATGTATCTATTGGCTGATTCCAACCTTCTTATAAGACAGACAGTTGTATGATAACCAATTATTATCTGGCAATAATCGGTGGTTTATAGAAAGATGTTATATCTCAGTGTTTAAGAACTCAGACTTGAGAGAGTCAAGAGTTGTGTTGAAACACAGCTCACTTATGATGTGACCTCGGGGAAGTTACTTAACTTCTCTAAGCTGCTGTTTCTTCATTTATAAAGTGGAAAAATATACTACCTACCACATAAAGTTGTTGAGAGGAATATATGAAATAATGCAGGCGAACTTAGCACTTAGCATAGGGCCTGCCCCTTAATCAGTGCTCTTTAAAGTTAGTTGTTATTAT
Source organism: Grampus griseus (assembly GCF_964374135.1). Taxonomy (NCBI): domain Eukaryota; kingdom Metazoa; phylum Chordata; class Mammalia; order Artiodactyla; family Delphinidae; genus Grampus; species Grampus griseus. The sequence goes on from NC_138998.1 coordinate 82,441,643, forward strand.
TATAAAAGGTATCTGTCTTCACTCTGATGAACCCAATTTCATAAGTTCTTAATTTATTAGATAAATCCTAGGTGGGAATGAAGATAACAATAAGCATGCATTAAAGACTGAACACATACTGATGCTGGATATTAATGAGTTACGGGAGACTGGAGGGTCACACGCACATTAGATGGCAGGTAGATGATGGTACCATGAGGGTAAGCTCTCTCCCATTTTGCTTACCATTTTATCTAAAGTAGAGCACAGTGAAGACAAAATAGTTGGTTCTTCATACATATGTATTGAACGTACTACATAGAATCCCCAAATTTGGAACTTGAATCTAAGACAATGAATTTCTCAAGTAATTCCAATTAATAAGTTTCACTAAGCTGAGGAGAGCACTTTGAGAAACTCATCTAGATCTCCTCCTTGTGGTGGATCACAAGGAACTCCTCCCAATGGGTGGCTGAGAGGACAGGAGTCAGTGGGCTTATGGTTTATCTTAATTCACCAGCTTGGCCTCCATCTTCATTCATATTGCTAAGAGATTCTCCTTGAAAATAGTGCCACAGTATTGCTTTATAAATGATTATTAGTCTCAAGTAATCCCTTAGGAAAGGACATGATGCAACCACAGAAAAAGTATTAGGAAATATCTGTATATGATAAAACTTAAATGATTCCACATACAACTTGCCTATTAAAGTATCTTCAACATCAAAATTAATGTAATAATATCTCCCTACTGATTTCCTAATTATATGCAGGCAGCATAACATAGGTATATAAGAAGATCTGGTCCTTAGATAAAATTGTGAAATGAAACAAGTTTCCTTGGTGTCCTCCACATCTTCTCCCACACTTTCTCCCACATCTTCAAGTTAACTATTTTTCCTCTTTCTTACCCTTAGGGGACAGTTCTCAGGCTGACAAAAATAAAAATTCACCCAGTGGAGTGGCACACACAGTGTCACCCTCTTCCAAAGTTTTCCAGGATCCAAGATCACATTTTCTTTTTTTCCCATCTATTCTTCCTTTGCTTATACCAGCCATTCCCTGCAACAGCTAAACAAAAAGCAATCTGATTATCATGGTGAAAACCATGCATATTGGGCATGAATGACTGAGAAACTTAGTAACTTTCTCAGAGATGTACCTGCTTTTTAAAATATGAGCTAATTAACACACTTGAACCTCTGATTTTTGAGTTGTCAGTATCTTAGATTTGGATACCTCATATAAGTCCTCAATTGACTCTTCAAAACCTAATCACAGGGGCAAAGCGGAGAGATTTCCCCACAGAGGATCAGGGCCGACCGGCACTCACCAGCCCGAGAGGCTTGTCTGCTCACCCGCCGGGGCGGGCGGGGCTGAGAGTTGAGGCTTGGGCTTCGGTCGGAGCGCCGGGAGAGGACGGGGGATGGCGGCGTGAACACAGCCTGCAGGGGGTTAGTGCGCCGCGGCTAGCCAGGAGGGAGTCCGGGGAAAAGTCTGGACCTGCCAAAGAGGCAAGAGACTTTTTCTTACCTCTTTGTTTCCTGGTGCGCGAGGAGAGGGGATTAAGAGCGCTGCTTAAAGGCGCTCCAGAGACGGGCGCGAGCCGCAGCTAAAAGCACGGGCCCCAGAGACAGGCATGAGACACTAAGGCTGCTGCTGCCGCCACCAAGAAGCCTGTGTGCGAGCACAGGTCACTATCCACAGCCCCCTTCCGGGGAGCCTGTGCAGCCCGCCACTGCCAGGGTCCCGGGATCCAGGGACAACTCCCCCGGAAGAACGCACGGCGCGCCTCAGGATGGTGCAACGTCACGCCGGCCTCTGCCGCCGCAGGCCCGCCCCGCACTCCGTGCCCCTCCCTCCCCACGGCTTGAGTGAGCCAGAGCCCCCGAAGCAGCGGCTCCTTTAACCCCGTCCTGTCTGAGCGAGGAACAGACGCCCTCCAGCGACCTACACGCAGAGGCAGGGCCAAATCCAAAGCTGAGCCCCTGGGAGCTGTGAGAACAAAGAAGAGAAAGGGAAATCTCTCCCAGCAACCTCAGAAGCAGCGGATTAAAGCTCCACAATCAACCTGAAGTACCCTGCATCTGTGGATTACATGAATAGACAACGAATCATCCCAAATTAAGCAGGTGGACTTTGAGAGCAAGATTTATGATTTTTTCCCCTTTTCCTCTTTTTGTGAGTGTGTATGTGTATGGTTCTGTGTGAGATTTTGTCTGTATAGCTTTGCTTCCACCATTTGCCCTAGGGTTCTATCCGTCCGTTTTTTTGTTTGTTTTTTAAATTTTTTTCTTCTCTTAATAATTATTTTTTATTTTAATAATTTTATTATATTTTATCTTACTTTATTTTATTTTACTTTATCTCCTTTCTTTTTTTCCTTCCTTCCCTCCTTCCTTCCTTGCTCCCTCCCTCCCTCCCTCCTTTCTTTCTTTCTTTCTCTTTCTACTTCTACCAATGCTTTCTTTCTACTTTTTCTCCCTTTTATTCTAAGCCATGTGGATGAAAGGCTCTTGGTGCAGCAGCCAGGAGTCAGTGCTGTGCCTCTGAGGAGGGAGGGCCAACTTCAGGACACTGGTCCACAAGAGACCTCCCAGCTCCACATAATATCAAACAGTGAAAATCTCCCAGAGAGCTCCATCTCAAGACCAGCATCCAGCTTCACTCAACGACCAGCAAGATACAGTGCTGGACATCCTATGCCAAACAACTAGCAAGACAGGAACACAGCCACACCCATTAGCAAAGAGGCTGCCTAAAATCATAATAAGTCCACAGACACTCCAAAATATACCACAAGACGTGGACCTGCCCACCAGAAAGACAAGATCCAGCCTCATCCACCAGAACACAGGCACTAGTCCCCTCCACCAGGAAGCCTACACAACCCACTGAACCAACTTAGCCACTGGGGACAGACACCAAAAACAACGGGAACTACGAACCTGCAGCCTGCAAAAAGGAGACCCCAAACACAGTAAGATAAGCAAAATGAGAAGACAGAAAAACACACAGCAGATGAAGGAGCAAGATAAAAACCCACCAGACCTAACAAATGAAGAGGAAATAGGCAGTCTACCTGAAAAAGAAGTCAGAATAATGAGAGTAAAGATGATCCAAAATCTTGGAAATAGAATAGGCAAAATGCAAGAAACATTTAACAAGGACCTAGAAGAACTAAAGATGAAACAAACAATGATGAACAACACAATAAATGAAACTAAAAATACTCTAGAAGGGATCAATAGCAGAATAACTGAGGCAGAAGAACGGATAAGTGACCTGGAAGATATAATAGTGGAAATAACTACTGTAGAGCAGAATAAAGAAAAAAGAATGAAAAGAACTGAGGACAGTCTCAGAGACCTCTGGGACAACATTAAATGCACCAACATTCGAATTATAGGGGTTCCAGAAGAAGAAGAGAAAAAGAAAGGGACTGAGAAAACATTTGAAGAGATTATAGTTGAAAACTTCCCTAATATGGGAAAGGAAATAGTTAATCAAGTCCAGGAAGCACAAAGAGTCCCATACAGGATAAATCCAAGGAGAAATACACCAAGACACATATTAATCAAACTGTCAAAAATTAAATACAAAGAAAACATATTAAAAACAGTAAGGGAAAAAAAACAAATAACACACAAGGGAATCCACATAAGGTTAACAGCTGATCTCAGCAGAAACTCTGCAAGCCAGAAGGGACTGGCAGGACATATTTAAAGTGATGAAGGAGAAAAACCTGCAACCAAGATTACTGTACCCAGCAAGGATCTCATTCACATTTGAAGGAGAAATTAAAACCTTTACCGACAAGCAAAAGCTGAGAGAGTTCAGCACCACCAAACAAGCTTTACAACAACTGCTAAAGGAACTTCTCTAGGCAAGAAACACAAGAGGAGGAAAAGACCTACAATAACGAACCCAAAACAATTAAGAAAATGGGAATAGGAATACATATCGATAATTACCTTAAATGTAAATGGACTAAATGCTCCCACCAAAAGAAACAGATTAGCTGAATGGATACAAAAACAAGACCCATAGATATGCTGTCTACAAGAGACCCACTTCAGACCTAGGGACACATACAGACTGAAAGTGAGGAGATGGAAAAAGATATTCCATGCAGATGGAAACCAAAAGAAAGCTGGAGTAGCAATTCTCATATCAGACAAAATAGACTTTAAAATAAAGACTATTAGAAGAGACAAAGAAGGACACTACATAATGATCAAGGGATAGATCCAAGAAGAAGATATAACAATTGTAAATATTTATGCACCCAACACAAGAGCACCTCAATACATAAGGCAAATACTAACAGCCATAAAAGGGGAAATCAACAGTAACACATTCATACTAGGGGACTTTAACACCCCACTTTCACCAATGGACAAATCATCCAAAATGAAAATAAATAAGGAAACACAAGCTTTAAATGATACATTAAACAAGATGGACTTAATTGATATTTATAGGACATTCCATCCAAAAACAACAGAATACACATTTTTCTCAAGTGCTCATGGAACATTCTCCAGGATAGATCATATCTTGGGTCACAAATCAAGCCTTGGTAAATTTAAGAAAATTGAAATTGTATCAAGTATCTTTTCCAACCACAAAGCTATTAGACTAGATATCAATTACAGGAAAAGATCTGTAAAAAATACAAACACATGGAGGCTAAACAATACACTACTTAATAACCAAGTGATCACTGAAGAAATCAAAGAGGAAATAAAAAAATACCTAGAAACAAATGACAATGGAGACCCGACGACCCAAAACCTATGGGATGCAGCAAAAGCAGTTCTAAGAGGGAAGTTTATAGCAATACAAACCTACCTTAAGAAACAGGAAACATCTCCAATAAACAACCTAACCTTGCACCTAAAGCAATTAGAGAAAGACGAACAAAAAACCCCCAAAGTTAGCAGAAGGAAAGAAATCATAAAGCTTAAATCAGAAATAAATGAAAAAGAAATGAAGGAAATGATAGCAAAGATCAATAAAACTAAAAGGTGGTTCTTTGAGAAGATAAACAAAATTGATAAACCATTAGCCAGGCTCATCAAGAAAAAAAGGGAGAAGACTCAAATCAACAGAATTATAAATGAAAAAGGAGACGTAACAACTGACACTGCAGAAATACAAAAGATCATGAGAGATTACTACAAGCAACTCTCTGCCAATAAAATGGACAACCTGGAAGAAGTGGACAAATTCTAAAAATGCACAACCTGCCAAGATTGAATCAGGAAGAAATAGAAAATATGAACAGACCAATCACAAGCACTGAAATTGAAACTGAGATTAAAAATCTTCCAACAAACAAAAGCCCAGGACCAGAAGGCTTCACAGGCGAATTCTATCAAACATTTAGAGAAGAGCTAACACCTATCCTTCTCAAACTCTTCCAAAATACAGCAGAGGGAGGAACACGCCCAAACTCATTCTACGAGGCCACCATCACCCTGATACCAAAACCAGACAAGGATGTCACAAAGAAAGAAAACTACAGGCCAATATCACTGATGAACATAGATGCAAAAATCCTCAACAAAATACTAGCAAACAGAATCCAATAGCACACTAAAAGGATCATACACCATGATCAAGTGGGGTTTATTCCAGGAATGCAAGGATTCTTCAATATACGCAAATCAATCAACGTGATACACCATATTAACAAATTGAAGGAGAAAAACCATATGATCATCTCAATAGATGCAGAGAAAGCTTTCGACAAAATTCAACACCAATTTATGATGAAAACCCTGCAGAAAGTAGGCATAGAGGGAACTTTCCTCAACATAATAAAGGCCATATATGACAAAGCCACAGCCAACATCATCCTCAATGGTGAAAAACTGAAAGCATTTCCACTAAGATCAGGAACAAGACAAGGTTGCCCACTCTCACCACTCTTATTCAACATAGTTTTGGAAGTTTTGGCCACAGCAATCAGGGAAGAAAAGGAAATAAAGGGAACCCAAATCAGAAAAGAAGAAGTAAAGCTGTCACTGTTTGCAGATGACATGATACTATACATAGAGAATCCTAAAGATGCTACCAGAAAACTACTAGAGCTAATCAATGAATCTGGTAAAGTAGCAGGATACAAAATTAATGCACAGAAATCTCATGCATTCCTATACAATAATGATGAAAAATCTGAAAAAGAAATTAAGGAAACCCTCCCATTTACCATTACAACAAAAAGAATAAAATACCTAGGAATAAACTTACCTAAGGAGACAAAAGACCTGTATGCAGAAAACAATAAGACACTGATGAAAGAAATTACAGATGATACAAACAGATGGAGGGATATACTGTGTTCCTGGATTGGAAGAATCAACATTGTCAAAATGACTATACTGCCCAAAGCAATCTACAGATTCAATGCAATCCCTATCAAACTACCAATGGCATTTTTCACAGAACTAGAACAAAAAATTTCACAATTTGTATGGAATACAGAAGACCCTGAATAGCCAAAGCAATCTTGAGAACGAAAAACGGAGCTGGAGGAATCAGGCTCCGTGACTTCAGACTATACTACAAAGCTACAGTAATCAAGACAGTATGGTACTGGCACAAAAACAGAAATATAGATCAATGGAACAGGATAGAAAGCCCAGAGATAAACCCATGCACATATGGTCACCTTATCTTTGATAAAGGAGGCAGGAATGTACAGTGGAGAAAGGACAGCCTCTTCAATAAGTGGTGCTGGGAAAACTGGACAGATACATGTAAAAGCATGAGATTAGATCACTCCCTAACACCATACACAAAAATAAGCTCAAAATGGATTAAAGATCTAAATATAAGGCCAGAAACTATCAAACTCTTAGAGGAATACATAGGCAGAACACTCTATGACATAAATCACAGCAAGATCCTTTTTGACCCACCTCCTAGAGAAATGGAAATAAAAATAAACAAATGGGACCTAATGAAACTTCAAAGCTGTTGCACAGCAAAGGAAACGATAAAGAAGACCAAAAGACAACCCTCAGAATGGGATAAAATATTTGCAAATGAAGCAAGTGACAAAGGATTAATATCCAAAATTTATAAGCAGCTCATGCAGCTCAGTAACAAAAAACCAAACAACCCAATCAAAAATGGGCAGAAGACCTAAGTAGACATTTCTCCAAAGAAGATATATAGACTGCCAATAAACACATGGAAGAATGCTCGACATCATTAATCATTGGAGAAATGCAAATCAAAACTACAATGAGATATCATCTCACACCAGTCAGGATGGCCATCATCAAAAAATCTAGAAACAATAAATGTTGGAGAGGGTGTGGAGAAAAGGGAACCCTCTTGCACTGCTGGTGGGAATGTAAATTGATACAGCCACTGTGGAGAACAGTATGGAGGTTCCTTAAAACTACAAATAGAACTACCATATAACCCAGCAATCCCACTACTGGGCATATACCCTGAGAAAACCATAATTCAAAAAGAGTCATGTACCAAAATGTTCATTGCAGCTCTATTTACAATAGCCCAGAGATAGAGGCACATGTATACAGTGGAGTATTACTCAGCCATGGAGGGAAACGAAATTGGGCTGTTTGTGGTGAGATGGATGGACCTGGAGTGTGTCGTGCAGGGTGAAGTGGGTCAGAGGGAGAAAGACGGGTACCGTGTGCTAGCACATGTGTATGGAAGTTAAGGGAAAAAAATGTCATGAAGAGCCTGGGGGTAGGACGGGAATAGAGACGCAGACCTACTGGAGAGTGGATTTGCGGATATGGGGAGGGGGAGGGGTGGGCTGTGACGGGGCGGGGTAGGGGCATGGACATGTATACACTACCGGGCCTGGGGTAGGTGGCTGGTGAGAGGCAGCCGCGTAGCACAGGGGGATCGGCTCGGTCTTTGTGGCAGCCTGGAGGGGTGGGGTGGGGAGGGTGGGAGGGAGGGAGACGCAGGATGGAGGAGATATGGGAACGTGTGTGTATGTGTAGCTGATTCGCTTTGTTGTAAAGCAGAAACTAATACACCATTGTGGGGCAATAGTACTCCAGTAAAGATGTAAAAAAAAAAAAACTAATCACAAGGAAGAGGTTCATCAATTCCCCTTCACCTTACTATGCCTTAAAGGGCAAGCAGATAGCAGTATTCATTGTCTTCAGTCACTGTAGTCATCATTTAGTGATGGTTGGTCACTATCATTAAGCTACTCCTCCATCTGCCATTATTAGGGTAGGATATCAATGTCTTCCATGTTTCTACTTTCAGAGAATTTTTCTAAGTACTGTTATACGTGATTATTAAAAAATATATAATAACAAATGGTCCCTTCCCCAAAGAAGGGTTAGTCAGTTTTCCTCTTCCATTGTTCTCAGATGGGGATTAACAAACATTTTTGAAAGGTCCAGATAATAAATATTTCAGGTTTTGTTGACCAAGACGCAAAATCAAGACTATTATGTAGGTACTCATATGACATGAAAGAGAACAAATTTCCACACATATTTTATTCATGAAATTAAAGACATTATTTATAAACACTGGAAGCTGAATTACATATGATTTTTATGTATCACAAAATATTCTTTTAATTTTTTCCCTCAACCATTTAAAAATGTAAAAACCGTTCTTTCTTGTGGTCCTACAAAAACAGACTAGGAGGGGTGCTTGAGAGAAGGGGGGCTGTAGTGGTAGATTTGGCTGTAGTTTGTCAAAATCTGTTTTAGTAAATACCTAACATGGAATCCACTAATCGAAGTTCCTAACTTTAAAAGGAAATAAATGGGTTTCCCTGGTGGCGCAGTGGTTGAGAGTCTGCCTGCCGATGTAGGGGACATGGGTTCGTGCCTCGGTCCGGGAAGATCCCACATGCCGCGGAGCGGCTGGGCCCGTGAGCCATGGCCGCTGAGCCTGCGCGTCCGGAGCCTGTGCTCTGCAACGGAAGAGGCCACAGCAGTGAGAGGCCCGCGTACCACAAAAAAAAAAAAAAAAAAAAAAAAAAGGAAATAAAGTTTACTATCAAATATCTCTGAATCGGGTATCCATGATCTGCGAGATGCAATAGGTAATGTACAGAGTATTTTTAACAGGACTCTCTGGAATGGTTGCAAGCTATAAAAGTCTAAATTAAGGAGATGTGCTACAGGCTAAGATAAGAGGATCCATGGTAGAGGGTTGAAGCGATGAGAGAAATAGGTGAAGGAGATTAAGAGGTAGAAACCTCCAGTTATAAAATAAATAAGTCACGAGGACATAATGTACAGCATAGGGAATATTGTGAATAGTACTGTAATAACTTTCTATGGTGACAGATGGTAACTAGACTTACATGGTGTCATTTTGTAATGTATAGCAATATCAAATCACTATGTTTGTGCATCAGGAACTAGCACAGTGTTGTAGGTCAATTATGCTTCAAAAAACAAACTCATAGGAAAAGAGATCAGATTTGTGGTTACCAGAGGTGGGGAGTTGCGGGGAGGGGGGAATGGTTCCAAATAAATAAGTACTAAAGATATAATGTACAACATGATAATACAATTATATCTGCTGTTGTTTTAAGACAGTTGTTCGGAGTAAATCCTAAGAGTTCTCATCACAAGGAAAACAGGTTGTTTTTCTTTTTCTTTTATTTTGTATCTATATGAGATGGTGGATGTTCACTAAATATCGTGTTAATCATTTCATGATATATGTAAGTCAAATCATTATGCTGTACCCCTCAAACACTGTTCCAGTCAATAAAACTGGAAGGAAAAAAAAGAGGACCCCTAGTAGGACTGATATTAGAGATGGTTTCAAGTAGAACTTGAAACACTATTAAGATTTTCTATACTCATCTTTTCTGCTTTCCTGTAAGTGCAGATTCCATTCTCAGCTACTGTGGAAGGGTCTTCTCCAGCAGGTGGAGAACATACCTACATGCAGCGTTAGGCTCATGTGCCAGCTTGCCTATCTCAAGAGGATGATTTCTCTATCACTGGTTCAGTATATACCATCCCAGGAAGGACCACTGTAGCAGATGCTGTCAGAACTTCACCCATATCCTCTCAGGGTCAGGACTATTTTTTATGCACATGTCTCCCAGTGGGCTGTCACTCTCAACAGCCAACACCTGCATCTCTTTGTTGGAGGACTTGCCCTCAGACAGGTGGAACCAGCTTGGCCTGCCCACACAGATTGCTAGAAGTGTCTGGAAATTTATGTCTTTAGTTCCTTTACCCAAAAGTCAGGTGTAGCCTACACAGTTTTCAGAGCTTTCCTATGGGATTGAACCAAAGGTATCTGTGTAGGAAAGAGTTAACATATCAAGGACTGAAATTGCTAACCTTAAAAGTCCACTTGCAAGGTTGGCCCCTGGTTGGCATCTGGGAACTTGGATTTCAGAAGGGTTTCCACCATTCTCTGATAAGAGTCACTGTACCTAAGCTGTACAAACAATATGGTTCATGCTGAACACCAGCTTTCCTTCTGGGAGTTTGGAACTTTGGTAAGTGCCAGGCTGAGGGTGCCTATGTGACCAGCCCCCAACAAAAGCCTTGGGCACTGAGCCTCTAATGAACTTCCCTGGTTAGCAACATTTCATATGTGTTGTCACAACTCATTTACGGGGGAAATTGAGTGTCTTGTGTGACTCCAGTAGAAGAGGATTCAAGAAAGCTTATGCCTGGTTTCCTCTGAGCCTCACCCTACACACCCTTTTTCTTTGCTCATTTTGCTTTGTATCCTTTCACTGTAAAAAATCATAGCCATGAACACGATTATATGCTGAGTCCTGTGAATCCTCCTAGTGAATCATCAAACCTGGGAGTGGTCTTGGGGACCCCTGACACAATATCCTTCATAGGACCTTGCTTGACATCACAGCCTTGCTTGGTGTTCTTCCTTTCCAATATCACTCCCTTCCTCTCTAACTTTTCTCTAGATGTCTCTTGGACTATTTCCTAATAAATCATTTCATAGCACTCCTCATCTCAGGGTCTACTCCTGTGGGACCCAATCTAAGACAGATTCTGACTGTTTCAAGCCTTAAGTAATGACTGTGATCAGGAAAGAAAAAGGTGTTCTGATCAACTGTCCAAATCTTGAGCACATGCTCACATGTGCTGTCAGGGAGAAAAGGACCTTTCACCGGAAGTAGGTGGAAGGGAAGGGAGGTGCTACACAAACACAGATAATATGGCCTTTTCCTATATCTAAAGGCTTGTACACTAACATAACATGAGGTTCTTGAGTGAATACCCACATCTAAAATTGCCTTTCTTTTCCTTTACTGGTCATTTTTTCACAAAGGGAGATTTTATTACTTTATAGGTAAGTGGTACAGTATAGCTACAGGATATGCAATTAGAAAAAAAAAAAATCAAAGCCTTGTTGAAATGAAGATCCTTGCCCATTTGTAAACTTTGCTCCTAGCTAAATGACTTGTATCCCACAAACCAGCTTTTCAGCACCTAACTCAAGTTTATGCCTTGGAAAAATGAAAAATTACTTTACATCATCAAGTTTCAACGGAAACGCTAAACATTAAATCCATAAAATCCAAAGATATATTGTACCTAATTTATTAAGCTAAAATTCCATCATGAATTTGCTGATCTTTTAAAAAATGATGCTAACTAGATGGAGTGTCACACCTGCCAGATACATCCCATATCTATAAGCATTTTCTCAAAAAGTATTTTTCTCCTACCTTTTAAATATATATTCCTGGAGCATCTCCCCTTTTATGTTTTTTGTTTTTCTTAACTAGGGTTTCTTTTATCCATTTGTTTAAAAGTTTGATTATAAAAGAAATACATTCACATTCAAAACATTTCAAAAGTTACAGATATGTGCATAGTGAAAGTACAAGTCATTAATAATATTAACCTACCAGAGATAAGCATTGTTAAGGCTTTTTGATGAATAAAGATGTGCCTGCTTACTAAAAAAAAGGTTCTTATGATTAATACCATCTTGTCATTCCCTTTTTTGCACTTAAGAAAATGTCACAGGCATGTTCCTAGGTCACAATAATTGCACAGGAATCTACCTCATTTTTTCTAATGGCCACAAATACTCTATGTTATGACCATCACCACTTATTTAACTATTTCTCTATTAATAGTGGCATTTAGGTTGCTTCTAATTTTGCATTACCTGAACAATTGTGCAGTAAAATACTATGGTACGCATTTCTTTAATAACTTTTGGTAGCATTACTGCAGGATGAATTCCTACAAGTTGACTCTGGAACAAAATATATGCACATTTAAATTTTTGAAAATAATTTTGAAATTGGTTCAAAAAGGCTAGACCCATTTTAATCCCTTCACTAGTGTACAAAAGTACTGATTTCCCTGTATCTTCATCAACATTAAGTATTTTAGGTCTCCAAAAACTTTTCCAATGTGAAAAGAGAAAATATCTTATACTTTTAATTTGCATGTTTTAGTAATTAGTGACTTTGAGTACCTTTTCAACTGTCTGTTAGTTATTTATATATCTACATTAATATATTAACTTTTCAAAAAAATTTTGTTTTATAAATTGACATAACTTTTTTTCTAATAGGAGCACTTATAAATTTTTGATATTAATCATTTATCAGTCATATGTAATAAAATGCTTTTCCTATTTTTGTTTCTCCTTTAGTATTTTTAAGGCAAATGATTTTTTAAATTCCAGACTCAAATTTTTCTGTTATCCAATTTGTTCATTTTACTCTTATGGTTTCTCACTTTGTTGTCTTATTAACAAATTAATGTATTTACTCCCACCTCCATATTTCAAAAATATTTCCCTGTATTTATAATAAACTGGTACAATGCATGCATCTTTCTCTTAGCATCTGTTTATTTCTACTTTGAAGCTTCACCTTTAAAATATGTGTCCCTTATCATCAAATTCCACTTAATCATCACTTAGCCTAGCCAAGTACATTTCTTTCCTTTCATCTTTGCTAAAGCCAATCTTCCATTCTCATAAATTCCTTATCTGAATTTCACCCAATTTACCTAATTGGCTCTTCTCCACCCATCTAAGGCTTAAAAGAGTGAGCATGCTTTTTCAAGTGCAGATTCATTAGTTACATGCAGAGGATGAGTTCTGCCCTTTTCACATAATGCTTTCCTTTCCAGCTAAATTAATGGGAGCCATGTTTCTTGCTCTATCACACAAAAAATCCAATTTGCATTCATGTCTCTACGTTTCTCTTTTAATGACTCAAATATGCCTAAAATGAAAACACTGTCCCCCATCTCTACTTTTGTCTTCCCCTCAGTTGGGTTCCCCCTCTTGGCTTTCTTAGTTGGCACCTAGTTACTAGTATATTAGTTTCCTAAAACTAAGTACCATAAACCGGATGGATTAAACAACAGAAACTTATTCTGTCATAGTTCTGGAGACTAGGAGTCCAAAATCAATGTGCTGATGAGCAGGGTTAGTCCCTTCTAAGGGCTATGAGGGAGAAACCTGTTCCATGCCTCTCTCCTGGCTTCTGGTGGGTTGCTAATGATATTTAGCTTTCATTGGGTTATAGAAGCATCACCCTAATCTCCACCTTCATCTTTACATGGTGTGCTCCCTGTGTGTTGTCTGTGTCCAAATTTCCCCTTTTTATAAGGATATCAATCATATTGCTTTAGAGGCCCACCCTCAGTACGACCTCATCTTAACTACAAGGTTGTGTTACTGTGTAGGTCAATGCTATGGACAACTGGGGCTGATCCAACTGTCTTGGGGAATCTCTGAGGATCCACGGAGAATAGGTCTCAGAAATGCCTGCCTGACAGGGAAGAGATAGGTATTTACTCATAAGCTCCCAGTTTTCTAACCCCTATTAGTCAAAGTTTGTCCCACTTCTCTGTGTGTGTGTCAGAATGGCTGAGCAGGTTCTGCAGGTAGCCCCATGGGCCTAGGAGCCCCAGATCAGGAAATAAGAAATGTGGTGGAGCTGACCTGAGATGCTGTTAGCTTATACCTTTGTGCAGCTGGTTACTGTAGCAATGGCTGGAGTAAATGTGTGGGGCAATGTGATGTGAGGTGGGGCATTAGGGGTCCAATATAAGTGGGAAGAAATACAGGCTTTGTCTTAAAACCAGTTAGATATCTCTAAAGCTCATGTTCATAATCTCAGAGGGGAGACCAAGAAGTAGCCTGAAGAGAGGTCCTCTCCAGCATGGAAAAGAGATGGCCAGTTTCCTGGTACAACGTTTGAAAGTTTTATTGGCTACAATGAACACACAGACTTTATATCACTGATGCTGGTGGGGTCTTTATAAGAAATAGGGAGCACAGGACAAGGGTGAGATGTGTGTAATGAGATAAGGGGAAAAAAAGATATGTTCTGTATGGGGAATGTTGAGTTAGGAGTGTCAAGGGCAGTTCAGATGGCAATGTTTATCACACAGTCAAGAATTAGAGTTTAGGGGCTTAGGTATAGCCTGGAACTGAAAATTAGGAAGCCATCCATAAAAGTGTCTTAATAAAAAAAAATCAGAAACATGGTTGAAATTATCAGTGGAAATTAGAGAGGAAAAAAAGAAAGAAGCTAAATAAAATAAGGTAACATTTATATTTAGAGTTTGGAAAGATGAAGTATCAGAGAATGAGTCATAAGACATATGAAATAACTAGGGGAATCAAAAGAAGACTGGTCAAAGAAGTTAAGGAAAAAGAGAATTTTGAGGAAGAAGAAGCCAAAAATGTCAAATGCTGCCGAACTTCAAAGCAGTTAAAGGAACTGAGAGTAAATAAGTCTGCAGTTGTGTGTTGTCTATGCTGGTAAACCAAGGGGAATTGTTGGAGCAAATATCTAGACGATTCCATAAAATGTTTACTGAATGCCTGTTAAGTATTCAGTACTGTGATACCTGACACTTCATGTGTCACCTCAAGAAGCTTATAGTTGGGAATGTAAGTATAGAACATATAATGTTAGATAACAATACAATAAAATTTAAGTTAGGTCTACTTAACATTTTAAGGGCTTAGAGAGAGAACTGTCTGTGTAGTATGCATATCTATACATACTACACAGACACACACACATATGTATATGTTCCATGATTTTTTAAGGAAACTTTTACTCTGAGATATTTGGAGAGTTAAAGGAAGTTGCAAGAAATAATATAGAGAGATCCTGTGTGCCCTTTGCCCAGTTTTCCTTGATTCTAACATCTTGCAAAACTATGGTACAATATCACAACCAGGATACTGATACAGAATATTTCCATTCCTTTATATTGCTGAGAAGTATTCCATGGTATGGCTTTACCACAGTTTGTTTAACCATTCACCATCTGGGTTGTTTCCAGTTCGGGCTATTACAAATAAAGCCACAATACACATTGGTGTACAGGTTTTTATGTGAACATGTCTTTACTTCTCTGAGATAAACACCCAAGCGGGCAATTTCTGGGTCACAAAGTAGTTGCATGTTTAGTTTTTACAGGAACTGCCAAACTGAGTGACTATAGCATTTTATATTCCCACCAGCAATGCATGAATGATCCGGGTTTTTCACATCCTTGCTAGCGTTTGGTTTAGTCACCATATTTGACTTTAGCTATTCTAATAGATATGTAGTGATACCTCACCATGGTTTTAATTTGCATTTCCATAATGGCTAACGATGCTGAACATCTTTTTATGTGCTTATCTGCCACCATGTGAAAACCTTGGTAAAATGTCTTTTCATGTCTTTTGCCCATGTTCTAATTGAACTGTTTACTTTCAGATTGCTCAAATTTGAGAATTCCCTGTGTATTCTAGATACTACATGACAAAATGTGATTTGCAAATATTTTCTTCCACTCTGTAATATGTCTTTTCATCCACTTAACAGTCTCTTGCAGAGCAAAAAGTTTAAAATTTTGTTGAAGTATAACTTATTGATTCTTCTGTCCTTTTATGGTTCATGGCTTAGTGTCAAGTCGAGGAACTCTGCCTAGCCCTAGATCTTGAAGATTTTCAGGATGTTTATTCTTAAAGATTTACAGCTTTGCATCTAACATTTAAGTTTGGGATGTCTTTTTTTTTTTTTTTTTTTTTCAGTACGCGGGCCTCTCACTGTTGTGGCCTCTCCCGTTGCGGAGCACAGGCTCTGGACGCGCAGGCTCAGCGGCCATGGCTCACGGGCCCAGACGCTCCGCGGCATGTGCGATCTTCCCGGACTGGGGCACGAACTCGTGTCCCCTGCATCGGCAGGTGGACTCTCAACCACTGTACCACCAGGGAAGCCCCTGGGATGTCTTTTAGTTAAATTTTTCATAAGGTGTGAGACTTATATTAGGTTTTCTGGGGTTTTTTTGTTGTTTTATTTTGCTTTTTGGCTATAGATGTCCAGTTGCTCCAGCACATTTGTTGAAAAGGCCATCTTTCTTGCTTTAAATTGCTTTTGTACTATTGTCAAAAATTATGTGGGCTTAGTTTTGTAGGTATATTTGGGTTTTCTATTGTCCATTGATCTGTGTATCTATCCTTCTAGCAATGTCACACAGTTTTGATTACTGTTGCTATATAATAAATCTTGAAATTGGGTAGACTGATTCCTCCTTCTTTCTTCTTTTATCTATTCTACTTCTTTTGTTTTTCCATGTAAACCTTTGAGTACTCTTGTCTATATCCCCAAAAAGTGTAACTGAGGTTCTGATAAAAATTACATTAAACCTGTAAATCAGTTGGGGGAAGAATTGACATCTTTGCTATATTAAGTTTTCCAATCCATGAACAGGTATGTCTCTCCATTTATTTAATCTTCTTTCATTTCTTTCACAAAGTTTTCATCATATATGTCCTGTTCATGTTTTCATAGATTTGTACCACAAGAATACTGGTTTTTGAGCAATTATAAATGATGTTGCATTTTGGTTGGGTTTTTTTTTGGTTGTTTTTTTTTGGTTGTTTTTTTTGCGGTATGCGGGCCTCTCACTGTTGCGGCCTCTCCCGCTGCGGAGCACAGGCTCCGGACGCGCAGGCCCAGCGGCCATGGCTCACGGGCCCAGCCGCTCCGCGGCATGTGGGATCCTCCCGGAGCGGGGCACGAACCCGCGTCCCCTGCATTGGCAGGCGGACTCTCAACCACTGCGCCACCAGGGAAGCCCAATGATGTTGCATTTTAAATTTCAGTGTCCACATGTTCATTGCTAACATACAGAAATACAATTGATTTAACATATTTTTCTGTGACCTTGCTGAACTCACTTAGAGCTAGAGTTTTGTTTGTTTGTTTTTTGATAGATTCCTTGGGATTTTCTACATAGATAATTATGTCATCTGCAAATAGGGGCAGTTTTATCTCTTCCTTTCTGATCTGTATTCCCTTTATTTACTTTTCTTGTCATAATGTCCTGGATAGAACTTCTAGCACTTGAATTAAGAGTGGTGAAAGTGGACATCCTTACCTTGTTCTTGATCTTAGGGGGAAGGCATTCAGTCTTTCACCATTAGATATAATGGTAGCTGTGGGCTTTTTCTGTAAATGCTCTTTATTAAGTTGAGGAAGTTCCTCTCTATTCTTATTTTTCTAAGAGGTTTTATCATGAATGAATGTTGAATACATTTCTTAAGTTAAAATATCATTTACTTATTCACATACTTGGGCCCTTTTCAATTTTACACTATTACAAAAATATTTGAAAAAAGCCTCAAGGCAAAGGAGAGACTTAAGGATAGATGGTCAGAAGAAATGAATACATCCAAGTGAGAGGAAAACTATGAGCAGTGACTCAGGAAAAACAAATCATTGAGGGGGGAGAAAAGAGAGGGAATTTTATTCCTAAATTGTTTAGGTTGACTGTGTATGCATCTAATTGACTGTCCGTAAGATGTCACTATATTTACCCTGCTTTGTCTTCAGAGCTTCCGCAAACCAGATGAGTCAATGAAACAGAATGATCTAATAGAAAAACAATGGAATGGGGACCCAAAAGACAAAGGATGGGCATCATTACTGCCATTTACTTGTTGGTACCTTGGTTCTCTCTTATCCACTGCTTCAATATCTGAGAGACAGTGCAACAATAAAACACTCATTCTGCAGGATTCTTGAGAATATCAATTGAGGCACTTTAATTAAACACAGACTATGTCTTCAAAACATTTTATCAATTATTTGGCCATTTTCAAAAATATTTGACATTACGCTGAATCTTTTATATTTAAAAAAGAAGTGTTCAGTTTTAAATTTATGTGTTTTTTCTAATTCAAAACATACAAACTGAGTCTTTTAAATTATATTGAGGTATAATTAACTTACAAAAATTTGCACATATTTAATGTATATATCTTGATGAGTTTAGATATACACATACACCATGATACCAAGATACTAAACCACAATCAAGGTACTAAACATATCCATCACCTCCAGACATTTCCTTGGATTTGTGTGTGTGTGTTGGGAGGGGGGATATGGTAAGAACACTTAACATGAGGTCTATTCTCTTAACATATTTTAAAGTATACAACTACACAACACTGTATTGTTAACTATAGGTACTATGCTATACAACAAATCTCTAGAACTTATTCATCTTGCATAACTGAAACCTTATACACTTTGAGCAACAATTCCTCATTTTGCCCCTCCTTCCAGCCCCTGCTACAAAATAGAATTTTGAAACTAATAGAAAAGGCATATTGCTTATTCTATATTCTTTCCCCAGTGTCTTATTATCTTATTTTGGCTTCTTTAACATTTTCAGTATTTTATTTTTGGGGAGTTTGGATTTGCTCCCCTGCATTTAATGTTACATGCTATTATCATGAAATGAAGCTAAGTCTCTTTTAAGAAAACTTCTTTAATTTGGACTGTATGAGATATAGACTCTTTCAAAAGCCACTTTCTTCAAAAACACTCTTAACGAAGCAATTTGTAAAAGAGACAAGAGAAAAAAGTAAGTACTCTCCATATAAAATAAATTGTAACAGCTTCCAAATATAAAGAGGTAGCACTGGGGCAGGGGTTGTTTTGTTCTTTGTTAGAATAAGTATTTTCATCTTCTGATTAGAGACAATCTGGCCCTGGGACAAGTCATATTCTCTGTATAGACATTATACCTTGTCCTTTCTTCCGTCCTTCCTCTCTCTCTCCCTCCTCCCTCCCTTCTTTCTTTCTGTCTTTCTTTCTCCTTTTCTTTTCTGCTTTTGCTTTGTGGAAGGAAGGAATAGGCAATCTGAGAGAGGGAGTTGAAAGCCATGTATAAGTACATTGGCAGTAGGCTATAATAAAAGAATGACTTAAGCTAATATGTGAATATCTTGAAATAGAGAAGTGTCAAGTGCTTCTCTATAATCTGAATTTTCACATCTAGCTACCATCCCCAGGTATAGCTCTATCTTTAGCTCCTCAACATATATAACAGCGCCTGGCAAATGGTAGGCTTTTGAGGAATATTTGTGAAATGAATTAAATAATCAATAAATGAGACAAAAAAATAAAGATTAGCTAGATATAGGTATTTTAATAAAAGTCTAGAAATTATATTCCAATTCTATTAAGCTACGGTTGATAATAAGTATACTGATATATAAGGGTATACTGATGTATATTACCTGAGTAATTACAAGGGCATAAAAAATGGAAAGAAGAATAAGGCCTTTCTTGACCACTCTTGTTCTAATTTCTTCATAAAATTTATCACTTTCTGACATTACATTATATATTCATTTATTTATGTTTATTATCAGTATCTCTCATGATTCTAGAAGACCTATAAAGGTGGGAACTTTGTCTTGCTCACTGCTACATTCCTAGCACCTAGAACAGTACTGGCATATGATAGGTGCACAGTAAATATTTGTCAAATGAAAGAGCAGTTGAGGGAGACTTGTATCTAATTACATAGAAATATTTTGAAAATATTAAAACAAAATAAAACCTTTCTTAATAGGTGAGTGGGAAGCAAGCTGTGGTCAAAGAGATAGTTTCACATTTTAATCTATATGCCTGTGCATTGCTTAAAGTTTTGAAAACAAGAATGTAAGTGACTATATGTTTAGCAATATTAAAATTATTTTTCTAAAAAATTATCGAGTTTTTCCTTGTATATTTGTTTTTTAATTGAAATCACACAAAAATAAGTTTTGAATATAATAGAGAATCATGGTTATTCCACATTCTTTTCTCCCATGTCTTCTAACTTTTATACTAATAAGCAACTTTTGAGAAGTTGGAAAATTTTGTTCAGCTGTATGTAAACTTGGTTTATTTTATCTGTAAATTCAGTCATTCAATAAACACTAACATAAGACATTGCTGGAGTCTTTTAGGGATACAAAAATGGAGTAGAGCTCATACATAAGCTTGTCGTTTCCATCCTTACAGCATAAAAAAAAACTGAAAAAAATTAAAATTGATAACTTGTCTTGGGCAGGTCTATCAAAGTCACAGGGCAAACACTCACCCTGAAATCTAGAGAGATAAGCAAATATGGAGAATAACGTATCATCTTACCTGGAGTAGGAGCCTCTGGAGTTAGTTGATGATACAAATGCTCAAAGGGTAATTTTGATGAATTGCTGGAGGCTGAGTGTGGACTATCAAAAGAGTGAGAAACTCCTGGAAGCTACAGTTTTAGCGGTAGGGGGGCATATTTTAATGGGTTTGCACCTCAAGTAACCCCACCAGGTTTTCAAGGTAAAGAGACAAGAAAAAAATCACTTCATTTCTCTGGCAAGGGGAAGAGAAAAGTGACAATTTGGAAATATGTCCAGAGCAGTTTCCGTAACAAAGGCCTGCTCTCCAGTGAAAAAAGAAGCCATATTTTAGCCAGGGGAGGGACATTTCCCTAACTCCTTCTACTCTTCCTGTCTTATGTAAAGGTGGGGTGGGGAAGGTAAGAAGGTTTGGAGGGGTAAAGGTGAAGAAATATTTGTGAAAGCCACAGCTCATTGACACAGGCCCACTAAAAGTCTGAAATTTAATTATAAGATTATAGAATAATTCTCCTCCTCCACTCCATATTACCACATATGCAGGGCTTCAGTGTAATAACAGTGGATTAAAGTTGAAAGAGCTGCAAGGCTCAGACTATATTTTTTAAAAAAGTTGGTCTAAGTACATCAATTAAAGACAGAGATCATCAGAGCAGATAAAAGCAAGCCCCAACTATACATGCTCTCTACAAGAAATCCACTTTGAATATAAAGACACAAATGAGTTAAAAGTAAAGGGATGAAGAAAGAATAAGAAAGTGGGAGTAGCTATATTAATTTCAGATAAATTAGAATTTAAGCAAAGGAAAATTATCAGTGATAAATAGAAGCATTATATAATGATAAAGGGGTCAATTCTTCAAGAAGACATAACAATCATTAAGGTGTATGCAACTAACAGAGTGTCAAAATTGCAAGGAAATTTGATAGAACTAGAAGGAGGAATGACAAGTCCATGATTCTAGCTAGAGAGTCAACCCCTCTCTTTCAGAGGCAGATAATCAGTAAGGAGAGAGTTGACTCAAACAGCACTGTCAATCAACTTGATCTAATTGACATTTATGGAATTCTTGATCCAACAACATCATAATACACATTCTTCTTGAGTTTATATGGAAAATTCACCAAGAAGGAACACATTTGGGGCCATAGTGCACACCTTAACAAGTGTAAAAGCCTAGAAATCACACTAAGTATGTTCTCAGATCTTAACTGAATTAACATAGAAATCAGTAACAGAAAGATATGTGGAAAATCCCAAAATATTCGGAGATTAAACAACACACTGCTAAATAACACATAGGTCAAAGAAGAAATCTCAAGAGAAATTTAAACATATTTTTAACTAAATTAAAATATAACTTATCTAAATGTATAGAATGCAGTGAAAGCAGTAAATAGAGGGAAATTTATAGCATTAAGTCTTATGTTTGAAAAGAAAAAGATCACAAATTAGTAGTCCATGTTTCCACCTTATGAAACTAAGAAAAAGAAGTGAATTTCAACAAATGGTGTTGAAAAATTGCATGTTTATTTGCAAAAAAACCAAAAAAAATTAACCTAGACACAGACCTTACACTTTCATAAAAAATTAACTCAAAATGATCACACAATTAAATGCAATATCCAGAACTATAAAATTTCTAGAAAAACACATAAGGGAAAATCTAGGTGACGTTGGGTTTGGTGATGAGTTTTTAGATACAACAACAAAAGCAGGATCCATTAAAGAAAAAAATAATAAGCTGGATTTTATAGAAATTTTAAAACTTCTGCTCTGTGAAAGATATTGTTAAGAGAATGAAAAGACAAGTCACAGGGGCTTCCCTGGTGGCACAGTGGTTGAGAGTCCGCCTGCCAATGCAGGGGACATGGGTTCATGTCCCGCTCCGGGAAGATCCCACATGCCATGGAGCGGCTGGGCCCGTAAGCCATGGCTGCTGAGCCTGTGCGTCCAGAGCCTGTGCTCCGCAACGGGAGAGGCCACAGCAGTGAGAGGCCCATGTACTGAAAAAAAAAAAAAAAAAAGACAAGTCACAGACTAGCATGAATTGTTCATAAAACACATGTCTAGTAAAGATCTTGTATCCAAAATATAAAAAGAATTCTTAAAATTCAGCAATAAGAAAACAAACAACCCAATTTAAAAATGGGCAAAAGATCTGAATAGGCACCTTACCAAATAAGGTATACAGATGGAAAGTAAGCATATAAAAAGATACTCAACATTATATGTCATCAAGGAATTGCAAATTAAAACAACAGTGAGATACCATTACACACATGCTAAAATGGCTAAAATCTAAAACACTGACAACACCAAATGTCAGTGAGGATTTGGAGAAACAGGAACTCTCATTTCTTGCTGGTGAGAATACAAAATGGTACAGCTACTTTGGAAGACAGTTTGGCAGTTTTTTATGAAGCTAAATGCAGTCTTACCATATGATTCAGCAATCACATTCCAAGATATTTACCCTCATTAAAAAATTTACATTCACACAAAAACGAGTATGCAAATGTTTATAGCAGCTTTATTCATAATAGCCAAAAAACAGAAGTAACCAAGATGTCCTTCAATAGGTGAAATGATAAACAAAACTGTGGTATATTCATAAAATAGAACATTGTTCAAGAATAAAGAAATGAGCTATCAAACCAAGAAAATATATGGGGAAACCTTAAATGTAAATGGCTAAGTGAAGACAGCCAGTCTGAGAAAGCTACATGTGATTCCAATTATGTGACATTCTAGAAAAGGCAAAACTACAGAGACAGTAGAAACATCAGTGGTTGCCGGTCATTTGGGGGGAAGGGGAGAAGGGTTGAATAGATGAAGCATAGGAGATTTTTATGGCAGTGAAACTATTTTATATACTAGGCATTATGTCTGTTTTTTCAAAACCTATAGAACTTCAGAGCACAAAGAATGAACATTAATGAAAGCAAATTTTAAAAAACAATTTAGAAGTTCAGAAAAGCTCATAAAGGAATGTAGATTGTGACGAGTGAGCCTAACTGTTTTATAAATGTATGAAAGAAGCCTACTGAAGAGGATGGGTGAAAAAGTGCTGACTTTTTCAAAAGTGCAACTTTGAAAATGAGGGGAGTCTGTTATACTAGAGGCAAAAGAATTGCACATAAGCACTGTACTCTGGTTGATAAAGTTGTGTCCCATAGCATGTGGGTTAACAATTCTGAAACCATATAATGGAATCGAATAGTTAAGTAAGTGGATGGTTGTTGGTGGGAACCATGTTTCTCATCACTGGAATAGGAAGTTATAAACAAGAGGATGAGGCTAGAATAATCTATGTGGTACTGGACTGAAGTTGGAGACATCAGTATGAACACACATTTACCTTAATATAGATACAGATGATTACATATACAAATATTTATAGATATGTGTACATACATGGGTTAAAATACAAGCATATTTCTTTGCTATGTCAGAGGACAGGGTCTAGAAGCAATGACATACCAGTAACAATGATCATACTTAGCACCCACATCTTGTATTCTAACACCATTTTCCAGTAAGAAGAACCAGGCTTCCTTGGAGAAGTGGCTGATTCTAGTACTGAGGCAGGAAATATACAAGATGTGCCTGAAGCATCTTATAGTACCAGGAAGTAAGGGAATGCTCAAAAAACAAACAACAACCCTATATTGATGGAAACATATTGAAGAGACACAGGAGCCAACTGAAAGAACCCCCAATTTGAGGAAATAAATAAAGTGCTTTTGGACTATAACACAAAATATAAAGTAAATATCCATAAGTCCATACTAATATAAATAAATGATTGAATAAATTAATAAATGGGGAGAATAGACAAATCTCTCTTGCAAAAAATTTCCAAATAGTGTATGTAGATAATCTGCCCTTGAGTAGGGTCCATAAATCCCTATTCCCTAACTGTGGGCTGTAGACAGTGACTTCCTTCTGAATAGAACTTTGGGAAAGGGGAAGAAAGGCAGTAACTTTACAGTGGAGAAACCTGAAAAACAATACTTCATCTGAATGAATAAGGTCATATCAACAGTGATAGATAACGCTGATAGTATGTACCTTTTTTGGATTTTTTTGTGCCTAAAGTTTTTATTTTTTATTTTTTTTTACATCTTTATTGGAGTATAATTGCTTTACAATGGTGTGTTAGTTTCTGCTTTATAACAAAGTGAATCAGTTATACATATACATATATTCCCATATCTCTTCCCTCATGCGTCACCCTTCCTCCCATCCCCCCATCCCACTCCTCTAGGTGGTCACAGAGCACCGAGCTGATCTCCCTGTGCTATGCGGCTGCTTCCCACTAGCTATCCGTTTGGTAGTGTATATATCTCCATGCCACTCTCTCACTTTGTCACAGCTTACCCTTCCCCCTCCCCATATCCTCAAGTCCACTCTCTAGTAGGTCTGTGTCTTTATTCCTGTCTTACCCCTAAGTTCTTCATGACATTTTTTTTTCTTAAATTACATATATATGTGTTAGCATACAGTATTTGTCTTTCTCTTTCTGACTTACTTCACTCTGTATGACAGATTCTAGGTCCATCCACCTCATTACAAATAGCTCAGTTTCGATTCTTTTTATGGCTGAGTAATATTCCATTGCATATATGTGCCACATCTTCTTTATCAATTCTTCCGATGCTGGGCACTTAGGGTGTTTCCATCTCTGGGCTATTGTAAATAGAGCTGCAATGAACATTTTGGTACATGACTCTTTTTGAATTATGGTTTTCTCAGGGTATATGCCCAGTAGTGGGATTGCTGGGTCATAAGGTAGTTCTATTTGTAGTTTTCTAAGGAACCTCCATACTGTTCTCCATAGTGGCTGTACCAATTCACATTCCCACCAGCAGTGCAAGAGTGTTCCCTTTTCTTCACACCCTCTCCAGCATTTATTGTTTCTAGATTTCTTGATGATGGCCATTCTGACTTGTGTGAGATGATATCTCATTGTAGTTTTAATTTGCATTTCTCTAATGATAAATGATATTGAGCATTCTTTCATGTGTTTGTTGGCAGTCTGTATATCTTCTTTGGAGAAATGTCTATTTAGGTCGTCTGCCCATTTTTGGATTGGGTTGTGTTTTTGTTATTGAGCTGCATGAGCTGCTTGTAAATTTTGGATATTAATCCTTTGTCACTTGCTTCATTTGCAAATATTTTCTCCCATTCTGAGGGTTGTCTTTTGGTTTTCTTAGTGGTTACCTTTGCTGTGCAAAAGTTCTGAAGTTTCATTAGGTCCCAATTGTTTATTTTTGTTTTTATTTCCATTTCTCTAGGAGGTGGGTCAAAAAGGATCTTACTGTGATTTATGTCATAGAGTGTTCTGCCTATGTTTTCCTCTAAGAGTTTGATAGTGTCTGGCCTTACATTTAGGTCTTTAATCCACTTCGAGCTTATTTTTGTGTATGGTGTTAGGGAGTGATCTAATCTCATACTTTTACATGTAGCTGTCCAGTTTTCCCAGCACCACTTATTGAAGAGGCTGTCCTTTCTCCACTGTACATTCCTGCCTCCTTTATCAAAGATAAGGTGACCATATGTACGTGGGTTTATCTCTGGGCTTTCTATCCTGTTCCATTGTCCTATCTTTCTGTTTTTGTGCCACTACCATACTGTCTTGATTACTGTAGCTTTGTAGTATAGTCTGAAATCAGGGAGCCTGATTCCTCCAGCTCCATTTTTCTTTCTAAAGATTGCTTTGGCTATTCGGGGTCTTTTGTGTTTCCATACAAATTGTGAAAGTTTTTGTTGTAGTTCTGTGAAAAATGCCAGTGGTAGTTTGATAAGGATTGCATTGAATCTGTAGATTGCTTTGGGGAGTAGAATCATTTTCATAATGTTGATTCTTCCAATCCAAGGATATGGTATATCTCTCCATCTATATGTATCATCTTTAATTTCTTTCATCAGTGTCTCATAATTTTATGCATACAGGTCTTTTGTCTCCTTAGGTAGGTTTATTCCTAGATAATTTATTCTCTTTGTTGCAATGGTAAATGGGAGTGTTTTCTTGATTTCACTTTCAGATTTTTCATCATTAGTGTGTAGGAATGCCAGAGATTTCTGTGCATTAATTTTGTATCCTGCTACTTTACCAAATTCATTGATTAGCTCTAGTAGTTTTCTGGTTGCATCTTTAGGATTCTCTATGTATAGTTTCATGTCATCCGCAAACAGTGACAGCTTTACTTCATCTTTTGCGATTTGGATTCCTTTTATTTCCTTTTCTTCTCTGATTGCTGTGGCCAAAACTTCCAAAACTATGTTGAATAAGAGTGGTGAGAGTGGGCAGTCTTGTCTTGTTCCTGATCTTAGTGGAAATACTTTCAGTTTTTCATCATTGAGGATGATGTTGGCTGTGGGTTTGTCGTATATGGCCTTTACTATTTTGAGGAAATTTCCCTCTATGCCTACTTTCTGGAGCTTTTTTATCATAAAGCGGTGTTGAATTTTGTCGAAAGCTTTCTCTGCATCTATTGAGATGACCATATGGTTTTCTCCTTCAATTTGTTAATATGGTGTATCACGTTGATTGATTTGCATATATTGAAGAATTCTTGCATTCCTGGAATAAACCCCACTTGATCATATTGTATGATACTTTTAATGTGCTATTGGATTCTGTTTGCTAGTATTTTGTTGAGGATTTTTGCATCTATGTTTATCAGTGATATTGGCCTGTAGTTTTCTTTCTTTGTGGCATCCTTGTCTGGTTTTCGTATCAGGGTGATGGTGGCCTCGTAGAATGAGTTTGGAAGTGTTCCTCTCTCTCCTATATTTTGGAAGAGTTTGAGAAGGATAGGTGTTAGCTCTTCTCTAAATGTTTGATAGAATTCGCCTGTGAAGCCATCTGGTCCTGGGCTTTTGTTTGTTGGAAGATTTTTAATCACAGTTTCAATTTCAGTGCTTGTGATTGGTCTGTTCATATTTTCTATTTCTTCCTGATTCAGTCTTGGCAGGTTGTGCATTTCTAAGAATTTGTCCATTTCTTCCACGTTGTCCATTTTATTGGCAGAGAGTTGCTGGTAGTAATCTCTCATGATCCTTTGTATTTCTGCAGTGCCAGTTGTTACCTCTCCTTTTTCATTTATAATTCTATTGATTTGAGTCTTCTCCCTTTTTTTCTTGATGAGCCTGGCTAATGGTTTATCAATTTTGTTTATCTTCTCAAAGAACCAGCTTTTAGTTTTATTGATCTTTGCTATCATTTCCTTCCTTTCTTTTTCATTTATTTCTGATTTGTTCTTTGTAATTTGTTTCCTTCTGCTAACTTTGGGGGTTTTTTGCTCTTCTTTCTCTAATTGCTTTAGGTGCAAGATTATGTTGTTTATTGGAGATGTTTCCTGTTTCTTAAGGTAGGATTGTATTGCTATAAACTTCCCTCTTAGAACTGCTTTTGCTGCATCCCATAGGTTTTGGGTCGTCATGTCTCCATTGTCATTTGTTTCTAGGTATTTTTTTATTTCCTCTTTGATTTCTTCAGTGATCACTTGGTTATTAAGTAGTGTATTGTTTAGCCCCCATTTGTTTGTATTTTTTACAGATCTTTTCCTGTATTTGATATCTAGTCTCATAGAATTGTGGTTGGAAAAGATACTTGATACAATTTCAATTTTCTTAAATTTACCAAGGCTTGATTTGTGACCCAAGATATGATCTATCCTGGAGAATGTTCCATGAACACTTGAGAAAAATGTGTATTTTGCTGTTTTTGGATGGAATGTCCTATAAATATCAATTAAGTCCATCTTGTTCAATGTATCATTTAAAGCTTGTGTTTCCTTATTCATTTTCATTTTGGATCATCTGTCCATTGGTGAAAGTGGGGGGTTAAAGTCCCCTACTATGTATGTGTTACTGTCGATATACCCTTTTATGGCTGTTAGTATTTGCCTCATGTATTGAGGTGCTCCTATGTTGGGTGCATAAATATTTACAATTGTTATATCTTCTTCTTGGATCGATCCCTTGATCATTATGTAGTGTCCTTCTTTGTCTCTTCTAATAGTCTTTATTTTAAAGTCTATTTTGTCTGATATGAGAATTGCTACTGCAGCTTTCTTTTGGTTTCCATCTGCATGGAATATTTTTTCCATCTCCTCACTTTCAGTCTGTATGTGTCCCTAGGTCTGAAGTGGGTCTCTTGTAGACACTATATATATGGGTCTTGTTTTTGTATCCATTCAGCCAATCTGTGTCTTTTTGTGGGAGCATTTAATCCATTTACATTTAAGGTAATTATTGATACGTATGTTCCTATTCCCATTTTCTTAATTGTTCTGGGTTTGTTATTATATGTCTTTTCCTTCTCTTGTGTTTCTTGCCTAGAGAAGATCCTTTAGCATTTGTTGTAAATCTGGTTTGGTGGTGCTGAACTCTCTCAGCTTTTGCTTGTCTGGAAAGGTTTTAATTTCTCCATCGAATCTGAATGAGATCCTTGCTGGGTAGAGTAATCTTGGTTGCAGGTTTTTCTCCTTCATCACTTTAAATATGTCCTGCCAGTTCCTTCTGGCTTGCAGAGTTTCTGCTGAAAGATCAGCTGTTAACCTTATGCGGATTCCCTTGTGTGTTATTTGTTGTTTTTCCCTTGCTGCTTTTAATATGTTTTCTTTGTATTTAATTTTTGACAGTTTGATTAATATGTGTCTTGGGATGTTTCTCTTTGGATTTATCCTGTATGGGACTCTCTGTGCTTCCTGGACTTGACTAACTATTTCCTTTCCCATATTAGGGAAGTTTTCAACTATAATCTCTTCAAATATTTTCTCAGTCCCTTTCTTTTTCTCTTCTTCTTCTGGAACCCCTATAATTTGAATGTTGGTGTATTTAATGTTGTTCCAGACTTCTCTGAGACTGTCCTCAGTTCTTTACATTCTTTTTTCTTTATTCTGCTCTACAGTAGTTATTTCCACTATTTTATCTTCCAGGTCACTTATCTGTTCTTTTGCCTCAGTTATTCTGCTATTGATCCCTTCTAGAGTATTTTTCATTTCATTTACTGTGTTTTTCATCATTGCTTGTTTCATCTTTAGTTCTTCTAGGTCCTTGTCAAATGTTTCTTGCATTTTCTCTATTCTATTTCCAAGATTTTGGGTCATCTTTACTATCATTCTTCTGAATTTTCAGGTAGACTGCCTATTTCCTCTTCATTTGTTAGGTCTGGTGGGTTTTTATCTTGCTCCTTCATCTGCTGTGTGTTTTTCTGTCTTCTCATTTTGCTTATCTTACTGTGTTTGGGGTCTCCTTTTTGCAGGCTGCAGGTTCATAGTTCTCATTGTTTTTGGTGTCTGTCCCTAGTGGCTAAGGTTGGTTCAGTGGGTTGTGTAGGCTTCCTGGTGGAGGGGACTAGTGCCTGTGTTCTGGTGGATGAGGCTGGATCTTGTCTTTCTGGTGGGCAGGTCCACGTCTGGTGGTGTGTTTTGGGGTGTCTGTGGACTTATTATTATTATTTTAGGCAGCCTCTCTGCTAATGGGTGGGGTTGTGTTCCTGTCTTGCTAGTCATTTCGCATAGGATGTCCAGCACTGTAGCTTGCTGGTCATTGAGTGAATCTGCGTGTTGGTCTTGAGATGGAGCTCTCTGGGAGATTTTCACTGTTTGATATTATGTGGAGCTGGGAGGTCTCTTGTGGACCAGTGTCCTGAAGTTGGCTCTCCCTCCTCAGAGGCACAGCACTGACTCCTGGCTGCAGCACCAAGAGTCTTTCATCTACATGGTGTCACCTGACTGGGCAGCAAATCCACAGCCATTCTTTCCTTCTTAGTTTTCCTGAAATAAATTTGTTGTTTTGTTTATCTCATATAATGAGAACTCCAGAAATGAGCAGTACAGGGTCAATATGGCAGCTCCATAATGTCATCAGAGACCAGCCTCTTTCTGTTTTTGACTTTATGGGCCACGTCCTGTAGTGGTTGTACAAAGGAGACATCAAGGCTGTGTAATCATGCTTCCTGCTTTTGTGAGGAGCATCAGTCTCTCTGCTAGAGTTGGAAGGTCTCCTGCAGAGGTGGGGGGTGGCTGTGGCACACCATGGGGACAAAGACCCTGGCAGCAGAATTTCTGGGAAGTACTCTTTCAGTATGTACCTTTGATACTATGTGATGAAAATGGCACTCTGTCTCCGTGGTTTTCCTCCCCGACAAAATGCATAACCCCAGTCTAATCATCAGAAAAACAGACAAATTCTAGTAGAGGGGAATTCGATAAAACACTTGACTAGTGCTCTTCAAAACTGCCAAGGTCATCAAAACCAAGGAAAGTCTGAAAACCTAACATAGCCAATATCATAGCCTAAGGAGACAGGAAAACTGTGATACGGCATTGTTATGGGATCCTGGAACAGAAAAAGACATTTGGTAAAAGCTAAGGAAATCTGGATGAACTGAGGACTTTATTAATACTAACATATCATTAATTGTGGCAAATGTACCACATTAAGGTAAGATGTTACTAGGGGAAATTGAGTGTGAGGTATATGGGAATTCTCAGTATTATCTTGTCTATTTTTCTGTAAATCTAAAACTGTTTTTAAAAATAAAGTCTGGTCTGAGAACTAAGTGACATATAGTCAAAAAATTTTTAATTGAAACATTTTTTAGGGAGAAAAAACAAGCAAACCTCATTTTGACGTTTAGACAAATAACTATAGAACAAAATAGTTCTATATAGAGAGTCAAAACAGTACAAGATGTGAAGACTGTAAGGGCATTAACAAAAGAAAAGACATTCCAAATGGAAGAAAACACAGAAAACTATCAGTTTAGCTGAAGAATAAAAAATGAAAAATAAAAAAACAGAAATGGATTTAGACTCAGTTGCACAAATCTTTGAGTGCCTAATTTAAAAGTTTGGTAATTTATTAAGAATTACAGTATTTATGCTGCTTATCAATGCTGTTTAAGACCAATAATTTAAATAAAACATATTATTTTTTACTCAAATTTGGGACATCTAGAAGAACATTACGAGCAGAGAGTTACACCTTGGTTAGACAAGATAAATGAAGTATTTTGGAATAGGTTGCAGAGATTTCTTCTATCTTTAAAGTTGTAGGAAAAAAATTGCTTCTAAATTTTAGAAATAAAAATTAAATTTTGCAGGCTAATATAAAGTCCATGAGTAATGTTTGATTATTATTATTTCTCTTGTTTATGTAATCGCTACTCTGCTGCACAAGTATAATGTCTTTTTAATAAAAGATCAAGCATAGAAAGGTGTTATCCAGATTTCTCTTACTGAAACAACCCCCAAAATTAAAAAAAAAAAATCAAACAAGTTTCAAATGTTTACATAAAATCTTAAAAAACAGTTACCTTGGAGGAGACTATATAGTGACTCAAAGCAGGACTTTTAAAATTACATTTGGTTAAAGCACAGATTTGGAGTCAAACAGAGCTGAGTTTTAAACCTGGCTCCACCATCTACAACCTATGTGACCTTCAGTGAGTTACTTCACCTATCTGAACCCCATTTTTCCTCTTCTGTAATTTGCGGACAATAGTTTTTTCCCTAGTTTTCTTATGAAATTTAAATGAGAAAATATGTATGTATCTCAACTTCTGGCACATATTAAGCCCCAATAAATGTCAGGTATTTTAAAATAATAATTAACAGGCATTTCAAAAATGCTCTAAAATAGTATTCTTTGTTTTGTTCCATGCCTTTCCATGTGTGAATATAAATAACTGTCTTGTAAAGGGCATGGGTGAAGACACCTCTACATTTTATAAACCTCATTTGGCAAAGCTCTGAACTTCTAAAGACTTTAGCCACCATTCTCAGATGGCCTCCTTTTCAGTTGGTCTTTATGATAAATAAAGGAACACAAGGCTATTCTCTCCCATCTCACCCTGAAGCTAAGATGCTGTTGCTACCTCTGCTTTGCAGGATATTGTGTGGAGTAAAGTGCAGTTAATTAAGGAAAGGTTAAGTGCACTTTGATACCAAAAATATAGGGTGATAATTCAAGTCCAAACTTGTTTTCAAAATGCAGCACCTCAGAAATAATGAAATAGTGAGTGGTGTGAATGAAAGGAGATATCACACCAGATATTCTCCACAGTCATTGTTTTTTTTTTTAAGTAGATCTTACTTTTTTTTTCCTCTTTATTATTATTATTTTTAACATTTTATTGGGGTATAATTGCTTTACAATGGTGTGTTAGTTTCTGCTGTATAACAAAGTGAGTCAGCTATATGTATACATATATCCCCATATTCCCTCATTGCCATTTTTATATCCAGGGAAAGACCAGGTTTCCAGAACCTGTGAACAGTATTGGCTAATCAATAAGCAGAGCATTTATGGAACCAGAGGTTTATCTAAGCACTGTCCCCCACCCTTTTTTTGAGCATTTGAAATTCAGAGTCTATTTATTGAATACCCAGAAGCTTTTCTTCTATATAAAGCAATTAGAAAGTCTGGGTGAGCATTAATGGAAGTGGACATTTCATATTTTCAGTTGCAGACTAACAGCCATAAGTTAATCTCAAAAATTTATGAGGGCATGGCTACATAGGTGGTGGTTCCAGAACACAAACATGGAATAGGAAGAAACTTAGGTATAATGAAACAACAGTTTGTATGTTAACTAAAGAAGAAGAGAACAGAAAGAAAGAGAAACATAGAGAAAAAATGTAAACTTATGAGAGAATTATCTTTAAAGAGGTAATTAAGGAGTTGTAACAAAAATGAGTATGTAACAGAAGGCTTGACATTGTCTATGGCTGGTCACTTATATGTTATGTTTGAGACATAAAATACCAAAGAGAAAAAAGAGCAAAAGAAGAGAGCACGTGTGTGAAGGGACACTACACTCTTAAAATTGAAGTAATAAATTATACCTGGAATCTCCCCAGAGACCTGTAAATAGGAAACTGAAAGCATTTCCTTCTATTTATTTTATAAGTACAATAAACTTCATCAGCTTTTAGTATTGGAAACTTGTGCATTATTTATAGGCTGCTTACTTTCAATGTTATTCAGGAGATAGCATCAGGAGGCCAATGAAAAAGAAAATTGGGGTGGGGTTAGGGGTCTTTTATGCTCCTATCCAGGATTGAGGTTAATCATAAAGATTTATCATTTTGCTTTCTGGCCCATTCACCAGAGCCAATAGAAGATGCTGTTTAGCCTGTGATATAATTGGGTGGCCATAGGCACACAGCTTCCAGGCTCTATAGAAGGTCATTACAGAGAGACTCCTTGCACCAACACAAAAACAGTTGTGTTTGAGGCCTCCAATGAAGAGACATTAATAGAGGAAAGACTGAGCAGAGCAGAAAAGAGAGTTGAAGTAGCTCTGTGTCACATGGCCAGATCAATAAAGAAATGTTCGTTGCAAAGCCACTATCTCACAGAAGTCTTCAACCACTTGTCAGTGGCAACAGTTGATGTGTGCTCTGGACCTTAGGTTTAGACTTAAGAAGATTTAGAAGTGGTAAAGGACAGTTCATCTGGGACTTAAATATCTTTATAAATGCAAATTTCAAGTTGTGGATCAAGGATTGTACATTTAAAACCTAGGTACTCTCAAATAACCTTTACAAAACTTCCCAGTATCCCTACATTTCTGGTGTGTCATAACGTTCTTGCCAGGTACCACGTATTTATGTGGTCTTCATAGATTCCCCAAATTTTCAGGGGCTATATAGGTAGCGGCTGCTGCCACCCCTGAATCTTTATAGAAGGTTGTACATATCAGTCAGCTGTTTTCACCTTTTCATACCATTGGCACTGTCTTGCTGTTGTTGTGCCTACAGCAACATCCCTCACAGATTTGTCTCAAGCTGTTTCTAAATCTCTCTAAATATACCTATTGCTCATATTTTAATAAAGATCAGTGTTCTAATAAATTTAGGAAATTCAACCCCCCCTCAAAAAAAAAACAAAAACAAATTTTGCCTAAATATTTTATATCACTACTAGGAATTTTAAAAACAATTCAAAAACAGTACTTTAAAACCTCAAATTCTTTGACAGTCTGCTTTGCAGAGAATTAAAATTAAACATAAAAATAGAGAGAAGAAACTTGTGTCAGCACAAGTAATGAACATGTTCTATGAATCCAATCAGGAGGCAACAGCAGAGGGTAGTCTAGACAGAAGCCTTACTTGGTGTTATTATGGAAACTTCTGGCAAGGCTACCGTGTACCAGAAACTTACAGTCAATGGTCAACTTCAGGTCAGTTGATCTGTGCAGGAACAAATACTGCACATGGGAATTGTGGAAGTCAGTGTATTTCATACCCATATCTCTTTACAGTTTTTCAAGTCCCACATCCTAGAGTAGAGTTGGTCTATGCTGTCAGCCAAACTAATAGTTCCTAACATCCTAGACAGGAAGAACACAGTCTCTGCACTACTCTGATACTGCACCCTAGAACCACAAGGAGAAATACATTTAATGGAGTTATTTTGATCTTGTTTTTGCTTTTTTGATGCTTTTTATTTTACTTCAAATGGACAACTGCACACACTCCTGAGGGTCCACTTCACTAAACCTCAGTAACAGTGAAAGAGAATGGAAGACTATATTATGTCCTCCACCCTTCTGGTCCTTTTAAGACAAAGCCCCAACTCTCTGGTCCATTCCAGAGTCTCTAAACTCCAGAAAATGAGGATATATGCTGGAATTTGGATCAGCAATTTTGGAGGGTTTTTTTTGCAGTTGGTGGGGAATCCTGTTCAGGCCTCTGCAGGTTCCAGTCTGTCCTAGGAAGATGGCGGCATCTGATTTCATCCAAATTCCCACTAGGACGAATCCTGCAGGAGGGCGGGGGATTGTATGCTTTGTTCAGGATGCTGTATGACCAGTATCTTGTGCTCAGTAAATATTTGTTTAATGAATGAATAAACCCCATGAACTTTCTTGGAGTTTATAAGAAGATTTCATTACATCTCAGGGTTTCCTGGGAATTGTGAGAAGGCCTGGAGGCCATGGGGATGGCTGGTTTGGGAAGCAATGTTGGCAGGTGCAGCACTATTTGATGGGGTCAGCCGCAGGCATTATTAAGAATACTGTAACTATAGTACAGGTCCTTGGAAGTAATCAACTGCATACATTTAATATATTATTAAGTTTGGTCCATTTTACATTTTTGTTCTTTTTATTGCTAGGTCAGAGAACAAAGAGGGTAAAATTTAGTAGATGATGAGAGATAACAAGGCATATGAAAATCAGTTCCCTTTTGTTTTTAATTTGGCAAGTATTTGAAGATCTAAACAGTAGAGATGGTTTCAACGAAGCATCTTTTTGAGTGTTTGACAAAGCTTCCCCTGTAAAGATTTTTTTAACCATGTGTTAGAGACCACTTTTACTAAAATTACAACAGGTTAGGTCAAGTTCAAACAAAATAAATTCAACTATATGTCACAAACACAGACTGTACAGATATGTAACTGAACAGAGAAAACTGTTGTTTGGGACTGATTTTTCTAATGTAACCATTATCATAAAGCCCTTAGCCATTTCATCTATCTGATGGGCTGCTTCTATTGAAATGGCAGCTATTAGCTGAATTCTTCTTAATGTTACCTGGTAGCTGTTCTCACCTCAGAGGCTGTCATGTGTTTCTTTCCACCTGGGAGCAGATGTGCTATTCCAATGAGAAATCTTCAATCATTGATGCACCACATGTGAAGAGCATTAAAACACCACCAGAACAACCTTTGTGACCTGAAATATGCTAGTTCATAGTAATCTAGCAGAGTGACACCAAAACACTGTATTAAAGCATCAACCATCACAAGCTTGGAGAACATTCTCCCTTTAAGGAGAACTCCTCCAGACATTTGCTTTTTCTAGCATAACCTGTGACTCATGCAGGTTCCATAGAACTGGTGCCATCACAGTGGAAAATGAACCCTCAGGAATATGTAGGTCTGCAGCATGCTCTCCTGTGTCAGTTTCAAATATTATGTAACAAACTTGGAATTGGTGGCAGTCTAAATGCCTTCTTGTCATATCCATGTGCACAAAGTTCTGTGTCATCGTTACTGAAGCTCTGTACATCTAAATTTTATTTATACAAATTACACAAATTAAAAGTGTGTATAATAGGGTTACGGGCTTTATGATCTTCGTAATCAACATTGTATCACATTAAATCTAAATGTTACTTGATGATATAATTTAAAAACATAATTTTAAAAGTCTACTGTTTATGTATCTATTTGGTCAAAGGATATGAGTTAATATATGGATACAAACATGTTTAAGTCTACAGAGCTTAGATGATAAGTATAGTCAAATATCCAGCAATATAAAAAAAGGGCAAATAAAGAATGAGTCCCAATATGAACAGTGTTTAATTGGAGTGAGATTCCCTAACTGAATAAAACTGATAAATTTAGTGAGAAAGTTAAATTCTTGGCTATTTGATGCCAAACAGCAATTTAGAAGCAGCTAGGTATTTGTCTAAATTTTTCCTAGTAACTTGAAATTTTCATCTATTAATCCAAACATTTGGCTTTCTGACTACATATTAATATTATAATAGCTATGGCTATTACATACACACATGGCTAGCCTTGTATGAAAGCAGTGTAAGCAAGAGTGACAGCTCCAAAACAACCATACCATTGAGGCCAACATTAAGACAGAGGAAATTGACAAGCAGGGTGGGTGTATGCTTAGGCTTGCCCTGCCTACTTCAGGTGCCTTTGGTGCAGTTCTGCCCACCAGAGCTTCTAAGCCACATGTGGCCTGTAGTGTTTTCAGCATTAATATTCCAATCTCAGGAAATTACATTAGATGAGATCCTATGGAGGACTCGGGAGTCCTTTTGGCTGAGAGAACTGCAAATGTAGCTCCCAAATCACATTCCAGAGCCAGCTGTGTGTGACTCAGTCCATTTTATTAAGCAGAATTTCCCTTTCATCCTAATTGATTAAATAAGAACCCAAACAGCTGTACCTTCTTGGGCCCAGATAAAGTGCCATATTTCTTTATACTCAATCTCTACAGTCCAAGGAAATCACTTCACCTAATCATTGATTCTGTTTACTCTCATTCAGCCTTTTTAAAATGTTGGCTAGAACAGCCAAACTAACTTTTTCAATTACTCTAAGAAGTATTTGCCATATTCACTAGCAAAAGAAATGAAAGATGTGTCTTAGAAGCCAGTGAGTAAATCTTGCAGGCTCAGACAGTCATCACCATTTTTTATTTGTTACTTGTGAGATAGCAGCTCTTATTGCAGGGGTAGACTTAGAAAAAGGCATAGATAGATCTTAGTCAAGAAAGCAATGACCTATTTCAGACAGACAGCAATTTAGCCATAAAATACATCTGCAAAAAGGTGGATCTTAAAACTCAGGTTGGAGTGGTGCCTTGGATTCTTTTCAATTTGGAAGGGGTAGTGGAGGAAAACTTTTAATGATGGAGAATCAGTGAGGCTATTCACCAACAAAATGAGGAACTGAGTTATCCAGAAGGATCAGAAACTCTTTCATGACTTTATGCATTTATTTCATTCCCAGAATTTATAACATCTTGCTCAATAACATGCTGATTATATCATATCTCCCTACCCTGTTTCAGGGTACACACAAAATATGTTGATTTTCTTCAACTCAGAGGGGCCAGTTCTTATTCTTATTAGAGTATATGGTATATTGTATATCTCAGTAAATGCTTGTTGAATGAATAAATGAATTAGAATTTAGTCTTTCAAGGATAACATGTACTCTGAAGGACAAAATAAGTCCTTAACAATTTTTTTTTTTTAATGTGGTAAGAGGACAGACTTGAACAAGCAGAGACAGCCTGCGGACAAAAAGCTAGCAAACAGGGGTTCCCTGGTGGCACAGTGGTTGAGAGTCTGCCTGCCGATGCAGGGGACACGGGTTCGTGCCCTGGTCTGGGAAGATCCCATATGCCGCAGAGCGGCTAGGCCCATGAGCCATGGCCGCTGAGCCTGCATGTCCGGAGCCTGTACTCCGCAACAGGAGAGGCCACAACAGTGAGAGGCCCGTGTACCACAAAAAAAAAAAAGAAAAAAAAAGCTAGCAAACAGAGTCCCAGCAAGGCACGGGGTGTGGGGATGTTGTTCTATGCTTTAAAATGCAATTTATTTTGCCATATTTTGTAGATATTTCAATAAAAATCTAAATTGCTTTTCAGTGATTACAATGACACTGATTTTGAGATCCTTATAAAACTGAGGTTGGACATAAACAGTCATCTTATTTGGGTCATGCATATACAAATTAATTTGCATTTGCAATGTTCCTTCTTTTAAAGATTATATGAAGATATCTATATAGCTACATAAATGTTTTCACACTTTCAGAATTTAGGTTCAACTCATTTTGTCTATTTCCTACAATGCCATTTTTCAGAACTCTGGAGTTGAACCCTAAATATTGACATGTCTTTCACTCCACCTTTCCAGCTAATTTGGTGAATGACACAGGAAGCTGATTTGTGAAAGTCCATTTGTACCTTAATAGTATGTCAAGGGAATCTTAAATTATTGGGATACAAAATTCAGGTTTCTCCTCAACAGGATTCTGACTGGAAATAACACTGTAGCCATAGGAACACTTATTCAATGAATGGTCATGAGAGAAATGACATCACAGTAACATTCAAAAAAGAAAAAAAGCAGAGAAAATTCTCTGCCAAATTTGATATAGAGAAGGATTTTTCTCAACACAAAAGTACTGTAAAGTTCTCAGATAAGAGGATTTAGGGTGTTTTTTTTTTTCCTGACTCTCACAACAAGTAGACATCTTTCTATCTTTCAATCACTCAACAAATATTTTTTGAATGCCGACTACATTCCAGGTACTATTCTAGGCACTACAGCAAATAAAGCAAACTAAGTGATAGATGTAAAGAAGAATAACACTGGGAAAGAGGATAGAGCATTATGACCTTGCAAAAGGATGCTATTTATTAAGGGGTGGCCAAGAAAGACCACCATGAAAAGGTGACAGTTAAGGTGACACCTGAAGGAAGTGAGGAAACAAAGCAGATTTCTCATTCTGGCCAAGGAGAATATGTTTAAAGGCCCTGCAGTGGGGATAATTTTTGGGTGTTGGAGCAAAAGTGAGGAGAACAATGGTACTAGAAGAGAGTAAAGGAGGGTGAAAGAGTTGGGTGACAAGAGTGAAGTAGTGGGCTCAGACCAGGTAGGCACACACAGGCCACAGAAAGGGCTTGAGCTTTGACTTTGAATGATAAAGGAATTGCTTGGAGCACTTAGCCAAAGGAGTAATATGATCTGTCTGGAGTTTTAGAAGACTTACGTACTTTATGGAGATTAAATTACAGTGGGGACTAGGTGAGAAGCATGGAGACCACCTAAGGATGTTATTACAACAATGCAAAAATGAGAAGGTAGTGACTTGGGGCAGGATGGTAACAGTAAACAGAGCAGTAGTAGGATTTGCGATATATTTTGAAGGCAGAACTGATAGAATTTGCTGATGAAATGAATGAAACTGGCTAGCACAGTGCATTACTGGCACATGAATGAATAAATAAATAAATATTGATCAAATAAAATCAGTCAAATCCAATTTACTCAGGGTTTTTTTTTTTTTTTCCAGAGAAAATTGAAGCTTAGAGAAGTAAAATTACTACTTTGCTCATAACAATGATAACATTTCACATTTTCATAGTAGCCCTCTTCCATGGTGCTTACGATGATCTTTTGATATGTCAACTCGTCTAGACTACAGTACTCAGTTATTCAATTAACTGTGAAGGTATCTTGTAGATGTGATTAAAGCCCATAATTAATTGAGTTTAAATAAACAATATTATCCTAGATAATCTGGGTAGGCCCGACTCTTACCAGTTGAAAGGTCTCAAGAGCAGAGTTGAGGCTTCCCTGATGAAGAAGAAATTCTGCCTATGGACATTAGCTTCAGCCTGTGCCCAAGAGTTCATGGCCTGCCCTATACATTTCAGACTTGCCTAGCCAGCCTCCACAATCATATAAGCCAATTTCTTGCAATAAATCTCTTAACGTAATCTCCTACTGGTCTGCCTCTGGTTGAACCCTGACTGATAGTGCTGGGTTAAATTCTTCCAGTGTAAGCTTCCAAAGGGAAATAAATTATTAGTCAACTGTTAGAGATAACACTAATACTTGTGGTCTGCTCTACCAGTTTAGGCAAGTATAAAAAATATGGTTGGGAAGAAAACAGAGCCATATTCATACACATAAGATGATTGATAACATGTTTATGCAACAACAGAGCAATCATGGGATAAGAGTAAAAATTTTAAAACTAGCAATAATTCAACAGTTTCTGGTTGTGTTTGAGAGAGTTGTCTTAATAATAGAAGGCATAACTGGTATAGATTGCATGAACCGTATCTTGGGGACTACTTGCCTCCTCCCATCCCCAACATAGGTTGTACAAAGGAAATTGGTCAGGGGGTAGAGAAGAAAGGCCCAAGCAGGTACAAAGGCCAATGGGCACAATGGAGAGAGCCCTGGATTGGGAGCCACAAAACTTGGGTTTGTACCCTGGCTACTATTTTGATCACAAGGAAAAGGGTCTCATTCTGATGACCTGAAGAAAAGGGAAGTTTGCTGTAACTTCCAGGATATTGAGTGGGACTAGAACCAGGAGAGAGGGGCAGTGTCAGGGAGGCCCGCTTCATAGCAGCTGCCTTTCTCAGGGACTGTACGTGTACGAATCTTTCTCTTGCTGGGCCTCTGCTTCTTTGCCCATCCAACTCAATCTCTTCTCTCAGTCACTTGCTAATTTATTGTACTATTCTATGGATCTGAGTTTGAATTACTCACAGCTTCTGCTTTCATTGCCCAGGTTCTATCTCATGGCTCACTATGTAGTTTCTTTCAGCTCTGCTTCCACTGTTAACTCTCCCTTTCTTATACATCTTCTAGTTCAAATAATTCAAATTCTCAAGAGAGAGAAGAGAGGGAATCCGATTGCCCCAACATGCAGAGAGAGAGTTGTTGTTAAAGTTTAAAGGCCATAACGCAGGTTATTGGTAACCCACTCTGATCAAAGAGGGTGTGGTTGGGGGTAAGAGAAGGAGGAAAGTTAAAGGTGAAAACCAGGGCCAAAAGCTATTGTTATCTAACCTTTCTGAGCACTAACAGCTTAGCATCCCTTCCTCCCTTGGTTCTGCAACATTTTAAGGGATCTTTTCTTACCTCTGGCCCATGTTTTTTTCTGTCCGTGACAGCCACTTCTTTTTCCACCTAAATATTCCAAGGGCTCAGTCCTGGTTCCTCCACTTCTAGAGAGATTCTTGGGCAGACCTCTGTATAATCAAAAGAAGTCCTTGAAACCATATGTGCACCAAGCATTACCTGAAAAAATGTGCGCTAAGTTTCCCACATAAACACTCTAAATGCTTCCAACGTATGTTGTATGTTGGCTTTTCTGTTGTAATTAAAACTTTAATGTTAAAAAGGAGTTCTCATTTGTAAAAAGACTGATAATTGAATACCTTTCCATAGCAAGCTCATCCTCATTCCCAGCTTTGTTATCATTTGTATGCCAGTGACTGTCACACCTACATCCTGCTTATTAAACACATATGTATAAAGAAAGAAGTATGTGCCAGACATAGGGCTATTCACTGGGGTTACTATAGTGATTCAGATATAATCTCTCTTTCAAGGAGGTCATAGTCAAGTGGGCAAAAATGATCAGTAAATTGGTAATTATAGAGTATGATAAATCCCCCAATACAGGTAAGCACAGACGGCTAAGTGTCTGGACCTTAAGGGACTAGACTGTGGAGAACTTCTCAGAAGAAATGATAGCTAATAGATCCTCAAAAAGCACTGGGAAGCAGGCATTTATAAGATCTGTAATTTTCAACCATCATTATGCATCAGAAACATCAAGGTGGAGGGGTTGGGGGAAGGATTGAAAAATATAGATGTTAGGCCTCTCTCCCCTGAGGTTCTGATTTCATTGTTCTGGGAGTTAATTTTTTCTTTTCTTTCTTTTTTTTTTTTGCGGTACATGGGCCTCTCACTGTTGCGGCCTCTCCCGTTATGGATCA
The DNA here is from genome assembly GCF_964374135.1 of Grampus griseus. Taxonomy (NCBI): domain Eukaryota; kingdom Metazoa; phylum Chordata; class Mammalia; order Artiodactyla; family Delphinidae; genus Grampus; species Grampus griseus. The sequence continues at coordinate 82,484,077 of NC_138998.1, forward strand.
CAGGCTCCGGACGCGCGGGCTCAGCGGCCATGGCTCACGGGCCTAGCCGCTCCGCGGCATGTGGGATCTTCCCGGACCGGGGCACGAACCCGTGTCCCCTGCATTGGCAGGCAGATTCTCAACCACTGTGCCACCAGGGAAGCCCCTAATTCTTGTAATCAATTAAATTATTCTAAAGGGAAGGAAGAGTTGAAAGTCGCTGGCTTAGGTGAAGCTGAGGAGGACAGACAAGAACACTTCATTTATTAGCATGTTTAAAAGACTGAAAGCAGGAAGAGAACTTACCTCAGGTCCAGTTGTCTGGAAAACAGACTCTGAGGCAGATATTTGCATGCAATACAAAAGCTGAACCTCTGTACTCCTGCATCATCAGGTGATTGGTTTGGACTGCCCTGGGGAAGGCATGTGGCCTTGGATAAGGCAGGTCCCTTCAACCGAGGACAATTTCGAGAGAACATATCAGCTACAGACTTTCAGCAGCCAACACACTGACAGCTGTGGGATGAAGATATTACTTCTGAAAGAGGATCTAGGTGGTATAACACAGCATACAACACAGGCCAGCCCTTGCACCACTTGGAGTCATATGGTTCATAGTGAGTTCATCCCACCTGGACCCACATACAGAGCCAGCCTGTCAAGGAACCAAGCATGCCCTCTTCCTTCTGTGCCAGTTGGCCAAAAGGGAACCCCCGTTTGGCTATAGGTGTGATCTGTGGAAGAGGTGTCACTGTAACAATGGCAGATAACATGGACTTATTTGTACCTTATGGCTCTTCTCATTCCCAGTTCAATCAATATACCCCTTCCATCTTACAATGGATTGTTGTTAGTTCAGCTTGACTTTATGGCTTGATGGGTCAAAAAGACCCGAGCTCAGGATGGGCAGACTTAGCTTCAAGGTCAATTGATGTCCCATGATTTTCCTCTACCAGGTCCTAGGAGCATAGCAAGACTTACTTTGCAAATGATATTTTGGTCTCTAGCTGTTTACTGCAGATGGCATAGCGTTACTCTAAAATATTAGGAGTCCACTTTAAAATTTGCCTACTGGGACTGGTCACAAACTTCAAACATCTTTCCCCATCATAGTTAACTACCACTAGTGCTACAGGACCATATATGCCAGGCATGCAGGCTGCAGAGACCCTTCGCTCTAGGTCTTAATCAAAGTTCACAGTCTTTTTGTGTCACTTGGTGAGTGGAATGAAATAGTATTTCCAAGTATTAAATATGCTATGCCAGAACCCAAAGAAGACTTAAAAGTGTTGTGATTTTTCTTAGGGTTAGAAGATACGAGATGCGTTAATCTCTCCTTTTCTTTGGAAGGAATATCTTGGCATCTCTCAGACGACTATACTCCTAAAAATACATATGTCAGAGCCCTGAATTTTAATTAGATTTATCTCCCATCTTTTGCAGCACATGTGTGTTACCAAGGCCTCCAATGTACTTGCCATTTCTTTCTCAAGCAGTCCAAGTAACATGATGTCATTGTTACAGTGGACCAATAATGTTCTGAAGAATAAAGAGTCTAGGTCCCTTTGGACTATATTATAACAGAGGACAGGTCAGATAACATAGCCTGGAGCAAGACCATAATATACTTCTGTCCATTCCACATGAACATAAACTGTATCTGATCCTTCTTCCTAAAAGAGATGGAAAAGATCCCATTTGCTAGATCAATGGCTACATATTATGGATCTGAGTGTGTGTTAATCTGGTCTGTGAAGATACTGTATCCAGCACAGCAGTTGCAATTGGGGTTACTACTTGAGTTTGCAGAAGCCCACTATCATCTCCAAAAATCCAGCTGCTTTTCAAATTTTTTTGTAGAAGCCAGACTGGTGATTTGAATGGAGGATATAATGCTATGAATCCATTAGTTTGCTCACAAATATGATAGCAATCTTGGATGGTTGGGAAAGGCATGTGCCTTCCAAAGGCCAAAGAACCAATATAGCAATTCTGCCAAATATGAAGTGTACCCATTCCAATTTTACATTTGGGGATTAAAGAAATGATTACATAGTGAGTCATGGACTTAATGAACTCACTGTGAAATGGAACTGGACCAGGCCTTTATTTACTAATTGGCTCTCATATGGTCCTACTCGAATTGATGCCACAACGATGTTTCACGTCCCTAGGTATCACCGTTAACTTAGACCCTGTGTATCACACTACACAAAATGACTGGATATTCCCATTTTTCCCAGGACATTATTATTGAAATAGTCCTACGTACCTTGAGGAAGTACTGAGGGAATTATCATGTGTACTTAATATGGAGTTGCAGATCTCTTCCTCTTGAAGACCTGACTTCTCCTTCAAGCAGTGGGATCTAGGGTTGAGAACTGGCTCAGTTTCCAGAAACTGAACAAGGGATTTTGACTTTTTACTGGAATAAGTTCCCTTTATCTCCTGAATAGCTATCTTTGACTCCTTTGATTGCATACATCAAGCATACCCTTGTTGACTACTTATGGATACACTGTGTTCTATTAACCATCTCCTTGGCCCTGTGTGGGTCAAGTCTTCCTGGTTATTACTCAGACTGGCCATTTATTATGATCATTGTGACCACCTTGTTTCTGATAGTTAAGTGCTATCACCTGGCCTCTCTTATTTTGGCATCCTCTTCATTTCTATCAGTGTTCCCCACTCTGTAACAGCATCTTCTACCATCAGCCTTAGCCTACAGAGGACAGCCGCCACTGAGCATCTTATTTATGCTGGTGACTTTCTCATCAGTGCATTTTTTATCAGTATGGTAAATGGAGTGTCCTGTGGACCCTTACATTAAGTGAAACACGGTTAGTCAACGGGTTTCTGCTTTGCATAGTACATCCACTCTAGCAAGCCCTCATCTCTGAACCTTTTGATCTCTTCTTTCACCATGTGCCATGGATGTTCTGGTATTTTTAGTGTGGGCCATAGCTTTTCCCAAGCTTCAAAGAACCATTCTAGCAGCATGTTAGCACTATCTCCTGGGTCCTTGACAGGGTATTAAATCATGCATCAGTGGAGAATGTTCCCATATAAATAAATTCTCCCTTATCCAAGTGTATGTTTTGCTTTCATTCCCCTCCCCTCCCACCTAGATCCAGGATCTCAGACTCAAGTCCCATACATTCTCTCCTTGTCCTATTGACACATGTTGGCTGGGTCCTGCAGCTCTCTGGGTGCACAGTTCCTTCCTTCTGCTAGTAGACAGACCAAACACTTCCCCAGCCAGTTATGTTGTGACTTGCCCCTAGTTCTTGTTCTGGTGGCCATGAGGGAAGGTGGAGATGTGAAGCGGAAGGGAAAGGAGGTGTAGGCACATATGTTATCTTGCTATTTTGCAAGCAAAAGGAAGTGGTAACTTTTAGCCGGAAGGACTACAACACTTCTGTGGGTTCAGAGGAGACTAGAGATTCAAGATTTTCAAGGGCATCAACCCAAATAACCCCATGCCAAGCCTCTTTTTCAATTAAGGCCCTGTTAAGGTGAAGCAGATTTGCCAGGTTAACAAATCTATCTTCTCTGGAATCCATTACACTTAAAATCACATTCTGGGTTTTGTCATCAGCCTTTCTGCCCTCAGGCTTGCTGCCTTTCTCATTTTGCCCTAAATTTGAGATTAATTACTCTCAGTCCTTCATTGTCTTTCTCTAATGCCTTGCTAGCACCCAGCCAAAGCCATCTAATTCCATGGTTTTTATGATTATTTCTTTCCTAGAACCTCTCGATTGTCTGAACAGTGCACCTGCAGTAACTTCTCTTTCAGTTTCCATCCCAGTTTACCATCAATGAAAGATGTAACTTTCCCATTGCTACAGCATTCCAGGAGTTATCCAAATTCCACCTACTACCAGTAATGGGGTTCTCATTGCCAGCTAGTAAAAAGCTAATATAGCTCCAAAATCCCATTTTAAAGCTGCAAGGACAACCCTGGTACCAACTGTTTTAGGTCAGGCTTCCTAGGAAACAGACTGTGAAGCAGAGATTTGAATGCAGAACAATGGAGAAGGCTCTTAGGAAGAAAAATACTTGCAAAGGAATAAGGGGAGCAGGATTAGTCAGAGGGAGAAGTTGAACAGCAATGCGGTTCCAACAGAGGACCCAGTGCATCCTGTGGGGGAAGCACTGAGTTGGAACAGTGTTCAGAGTTGTCACATTTTGAGTACTGGGCTCTATACGCCTCCACTGACCAGTCATGGGATATAGGCTGCTTCTGGAATAGGGTGCAACTTTGTGCATGGTAAGGCAATTCCTTCCGAAATTCTCAGCTATATGTAGGCAACAGCCAGGACTCCTGGCAGTTGTGGAAATGTATGCCTTGATCCCAAAGGAAAGATACATGCGGGATACCACAGGATCTATCATAGCATGTGTTTTTGCCGAACTGCAAGTAGTTCAGTAGGGCTCAAGTGTAGAGTACGAGAGGGAGAGGGGTAAATGCTAAGGCCAGATGCATAAGCAGTGACCAGATCATGAAGAGGTTTTGTCTTGCAATGTCAGCCTCCAAAGGATAGCAGTGCCCAACAGGTACTTACTTAGATATAAAATCTGGACCTCAAGAGAAAAAGATCTTGACAGAGAATTATCTTATGTCTGAGACATAGATTTGAGGGTCATTAGGGGAAGCCAGTTCACCTGAGTTTGAATTCTAGCTCCACCCATATCATTTCAAGTCCTCTGAAACTCAGTTTTCTCAGCTGTAAAGCCCTGACACGGTTATTGGGAAGAATGGGTGGGATGATTCACGCAAAGCACTAAAGTAGAACTCTCTGAAAATGTTAAACCTTTACATGGCATACTAAGCCATCCAACTTTGTTTTCAAGTCAACCAAAGGATTAATCCTGAACAGACAAAACTTCTATCCCCATTTTTCCTTTAAAAACACCTAGGAAATAAGAGTGTGTGTGACGGGAGGGAGCTTTTATTATGTTATTATTTGTCATTCATAGTTGGAAAAATTGAAGGCTGAACTGTTAAGCTGTTTGGTTGAAATACCACAGCAGGATGAATCAGGATAAGCAATTCAGATCCTTAAACTTTTTGTGCTACTTGTCTCTGTAACCACCAAACTCATAACCTACTGGGAAAAGAAAAGGACATTGATGTATAATGTTAATCCTATTAACAAATGAAAGGAACTTCAGGGTCATCTTTCTGAGATCATTGCTCAGAGATTAGGCTCCAGGTGTTGAGAAGAGCAGACATTATAAGGTTTATTGAGAAGAATCTGACGGGGATGCATTATCAGGTGACAGGGTGATGAGGTGGGTGATAGGATTGCACCTCAGCTCAGAGGTCAGCCTCAGGTTGAAAGAGGCAATGTGTCTGACTCTGCGGTAGGGGTGGAGAATTTTCAGTGACTTCTCTATGGAGTGAAAAGATGTGAGCTACTGATCTGGGTCTGATCAGTTGTTTAAGTTTCCTGCCTTCTTATGGCCCCTTTTAATGTAAATCTCATTTCAAACGGGGGAGGGGGAGAAGCAGCCCTGGAAATCCCAGCTTTGTTAGTCATGTTGAAAACCAAGCTACAAGTACAACACTGATGGAAAAGGATGATCATCCACCTAGTGCTGTGGGAGGAAGGGATAGATACACTGAAAAGAGATGCATGAGCTGGAAGGAGAAGGGGAGGAAGAAAAGTGTGACCGGCAGCAACTATCAAACAGAAAGTTTTGCTTGTTTTCTGAGAAGAGAGGAGGCAAGGTGAAAGCAAAGCTTGCTAAATATAAATGTCAGCTGCAAGCCTGAACTGCAGAGTAGTGAAAATAGTCCTTGATAAAAAATAAAAAGAAAATGGTCATCAAACTCCCCTTTATTACCATCAATTTTATTTTATTCTTCTAATTCCTCTTTGGATTAGAAGAGGAGAAATTGGTAAATAATATAAATCAGGGCTTCTCCCACCCCTAACTCAAGAGCCAACATGTAGGAGCATACCACTGATAAGAATTCTCTGAACAGTGAATTCATATTTGTGGGCTCATCTACAAAGACTCTCATCCAATAGGTCTGGAGAGGCATCCAGGACTATGCATTTTTAGCCACCTCCCTAGTAATGCTGATGATAGTGGCTTAAGAATCAGACTGTACAAAACACTACTATTCTACATGGTCAGTGCCCATCCCAACTTTAACCCAACACTCAGGGACATCTAGAGCAAATAAATATATGTTTGCTTTGCCAATTCAAATAAGAAACCAGGATAAGAACATTACTATTAGTGTAGATACTTCTCCTTTTCCCTGGGGGGTGGTGGTGGGGATTCTTCTAACGTAGGAGTCTACAGAGGAGAGCTTTTTCCAGAACAAAGGATAATCTGCCTCAAAGTTAATTCCCATTTCTTCCTAGAAGGCAGAGATTGCTGGTAACTATTTTTTTTCTGTGTTACTTTTTTAATTTAATTTTTCCTTGGTAATACCATATCTTTTTAAGTTAATTTTTATTGGAGCATAGTTGCTTTACAATGTTGTGTTAGTTTCTGCTGTACAGCAAAGTGAATCAGTTTATACATATACATATATGCCCTCTTTTTTAGATTTCCTTCCCATTTAGGTCACCACAGAGTACTGAGTAACTTTTAAGTAGTTTTTTTTTTTTTTTAAACTTTCAAAAAACACTAAAACTTAGTCTATATTCTGTTATAAGTATAATTTCAAGTCCTAGCCCTAGATGACTTTCCTCATTTCCCAAAAGCACCTGAAATTTCCACATGCCTTAACAAAAAGGGTAAACTATTTTTACACCAAAATAATGGGAAATGGAAAGATAAAATAAAAACAATTGCTTTTAATGATAAAAATTATTTATATCATTATTTCTGTTTTTCTATTTATTTTTGTTAAAATATTAATATTAGGCTAAATTTAATTTCTGCCTTTTCCATTTATAACAACCCAGGAAATCTCTTTCTTCTCTTACTTGATGTCTAAAACTAATATTGCATTAGCAGTTTGATAAGGAAACTTTGATTCAGAATTGGCCTCTTAATATCTGAGAATTGTAAAAGTTAGGCGATGACAAAGCAAAATATAAATATCGACTGGGGCACACTATTGAGACTGCAGTCTTTGGGCCCTGCAGAGGTTCTCAGAGAGTACCTGTCTATCTCTGTTCATCCAAGCCCTTTGAATTTGGGACAGGCATTGGCAGGCTCATGCTAAATCACTGATTTCATATTCAAAAATTCTCAAGTATCTCCAAACTTTGGAAGTAGAGCAAACCTTCTCTTGAATTCAAATCTTTTCCAGATACTACACCATTTATTTTCTCTTTTTCACAGCCAAACTTCTTGGAAGGATGGTCCTTGGTTGATGTCTCTCATTATGGCTACCTATTTAGTCTTCAACTCAGTTCAGCCTTGTCTCCAGCCCACCACTGCTTTGAAACTCCTCTTGCTAAGGGCACCAGTGTTACCAAATCCAATGGTTACCTGTCTAGATATGTCTAACTTGACCTCTCAGCAACATTCAATACAGGTTACTGTTCCCTTCTTTGACTGATAACCGTATTCTCTTGTTTTCCTCCAACTTTATGGTTTTTCTTTACCACATTCGTATTAATTGGCATCTCCTCCTCTGCTTGCTTGGCCTCCTCTAAATGCTGGAATTCTCTGGCCCTCTGCATGTCTCTATCTACATTCTCCCCAGGTGAGTTCATTCAGTCTTATAATTAAAATACTATCTATAGCCGAATTAATCTAAAATGTACATCTCTAGCTCTAACCTCTCGCCTGTATTACAACCTAATGTATTCAACCTGCTAGATAAAGCTCTTGATCCCCTCAAATATTATACTTCCATGTCTTCTCTCAGTGCAATATCCCCATTTTTTCAAACTCTAAGCTCATTCTCACCTCTGGGTTTTCACACTTTATTTTCTCTGTCTAAGACCACCTCACCACCACATCTTCACACAGTGAGCTCCTTCTCATCATTTAGATCTCGGTTCAATTGTTACTTCCTCCAAGAGACCTCTTGGTCACCCTAAAGTGGACCTCAGACATCCCACATCACCCTGTTTTGTCTCTGTTTAGAACGTATAGTGACTTGAAATCTTGTTCATTTGTTTATGATTTATTTACTCCCCACGCCCACTAGATTGTAAGATCCGTGAAGGCTGTAACCAGTGTTTAGGTTAGTCCCTGGCAGATAACAGGGGCAAAATAAATATTAAGTTATACATTTTAGGATGATATATAAATCATGTATTAGAGTCAAAGCCATAGAATGTTGACAATGATTGAGTTCTTCAGAATTTCTTTTATTTTGCTTGTAGTAGTGGGTTCTGGTTAAGTCCTACCTGAAACTCAGAAATGTCTGAAGGACTGTAATATTGATAATTTGTGGGTGAGAAGCTTCTTGGTGTCTGCTTTATTATTTGCATTAAATGAAGATGTCTTTAAGAAGGAAGTTTGTGAGAAAATCCAAAGAATTCAGGAGCATCTATGAAATGGAAGTAAAGATGAGAAAGAGAGAAAAACTATTTGTATGTCAGTCAAATCCCAAGTACTAGGGACCAAGTCTATATAGAAGCAAGTTGCCAGAAGAAGCAAACAGAGCCATTTAAAAAATAAATTTGGTAAACTAAAAAGACACAAGCAATGTTGATTCAATAACCAGGTAGAAAAGTGAGACATTATATTGGGAAAAGGACATCCTCAGCATCTCTGTACACCTGTGACTCCAGTGCAGCATGGCGAATAGGTGATGCTGATCCCTGTGACCTCTGGGGGGTTTGCAGCTTTGGGAGACCTTGGAAACAGTCCTCTGGGAAGAAAGTTGGAGTTCTCACTTCTTGGCTCTGCTTCATTAGGATTAGCTCTTGTCTCAGGCCACCATGTTTGCAAATGGCTGTAGCAGAACCAGACACTATATCCTCTCTTATCTACACCCAATGGGAAGCCAGTAAAAGTTTCTTGCTAGAGATCCTAAGAAAAATTATCAGTCTATCCCATCAACTCTGACTCATCACCATGGTGAGAGGGGAGGTGCTCTAATAATGAGCTGAGTCCGGGGTCCTCCACTTTTAGAGGTCAGGACTGGGCTCCCCCTAAACTAAAATTGAAAATGGTAAGATGACTGTTGCCCAGAAAGTTGAAGTGATTTCCTTTGATTCATTCATCAGCACTTATTGAGTACCTACCATGTTCTTGGTACTCTCCTAGGTGCTGATGATTCCATACTGAACAAAGCACACAAACCTCCTTCAATTGTAGCAAAATGCCTAAGATGTCAAAACCACTTAATTATTTTATGGCACTATCTTGGGTAACCTCCTCATTATCTGGAAATGGGGAGTGTGCCCAGGGTAACTCTTCTCCACATCACAGTAGAGAGGAATCATTTAGCAGGTCAGTTCTCCTCAGTTGTAAGTTTTGCATGATGTGACTCTCCAGCTATCAAAAGCTACAATCACCCAGTGCAACCATCACCTTTCCCCTGAACTCAGAGGTCGTCAGCTGCTGAAACTGTCTTCACCCAATATCCAAGCATATGCATGGATGGGAGGAAGCTGTGAGGGCAGAAACATGGATGATGGGGTCATGGCTTCCTCTAAACACTGGAGAAACTTCACCCATGCCCTCCTGATGGAGAGCATTCACTCCATTTTAATATAATGTTATTCTCTACAGTTATTCTATTTTCAGGCAAGTGGAAGAGTGAGGCCTCAGAAGAAAGAATGCTGATGGGGGTTTGGGTAAGGGAAAGAGAGCTAATAAACATTTTTTTTTCCAAGGCAATATGAAAACACCCACATTAAGGATAAGTAGCTTGCATGAGAAAACTCAAAGTCAAGATGAAATATGAATTATTGATTTTTAGTAAATTAGGAACTAACATTCTACTTTTACCCCCACCCCATGCTCTCTAATTTTGGTGGAAATTCAACAGTCTCTTTCATGTCCAGAAGTCTGTCCTTCAGATACCACCTGACATTTTCATTTTACCTTTCTTTCTCATTCTCATTCTTCTTCTATCCTTTCTTATTTTCTCTCTTTCTCTCTCATCCTCTCTCCCCCTTCCATTCTCATTTCTCTCATTCTCTTGCTCCCCCTCTTTTCCCTTCTTTTTGCTTGAGGGTGTATCCTAGCAACAGCTATTTCAATTAAAAAGGATGGGAAGGGCCATCAGTGTTGCCAAGGCTACCAGTATTTCCTGCTGTCACTGGAGGAAGTAACTTGTGCATCGATCATAATGGAATCAGGTGCTTCGGCACCTTTCTGCTCTTTCTCCTCAACATCCAGAGATAACGAGAGTTCTCCACATCAAAAAGTTTTACCAAATTTCTCACAGGGTCATGGATGTTATCATTTAGTGAGAAATTACTCTATGGCCCAGATGTTTATAGAAAAGTTTGGGGAAATATAAAATGGCAATAATAACAATAATTAGATTTTGACAACATTTAAGAGGGCAACAATTCTATTCATTTGATATACTGTCAGATTTCCAATAACTAGATAACAATTTTCTTTGCCAGCAGAGCCATACTGTGACAATGCCTCAATATCAGATACTTTTGCTTTTTTTGGGGGGAGGGGCGGATTAAGCCATTTTATTGAGGGGCTTCGGGGAAGGGTGGAAGGGCTGGGAGGACAATGAGACCAGGCGTCCTTCTCCCAGCAGGGATCTCCCAAGCTTCATAGTTGCTGAAAAGATACTTTTGCTTTTAAAAATATAATAACCATAGTACTTTGTACCTATTTACCATCATTTAGGTGCTATATCCAATTTTTTTAAATGACAATATTTTAAAAAATTTCCCCAATTACCCTTAACATCATAAAAAATTTTAAAATTTATTCATCAGACTCTTTTCTGTTCATCATAAAAATAGTCATTAGTGTCCAGAAATGAATTCAAAGACTGTCTGATATCAGGCCTAGAGCACAAACATGGGGCCCAGGAGATCTAAGAGCAGCCTCCATGTGTGGCCCCAATTCTGAACTCATATTCCCCAGACTAGTCAGGTTAAAATATTTACAATCTTCCTACATCATAGCTCCTTACATTAGCATACTCTCTCACAAAATCCTTATACTTTCTTATTTTATTCCCACAATGGCTCTGTAAGGATGCACTCTCCCCATTTCATAGATGGTCAAACTAAAAACCAGGGATTTTAATGACTTAAGTGGCAGAGGCCCTGGCACCAGATCTTTTGACTCCTTTTCATTCCTAACTCATTGTACAGCACCTTCCTTCTACCATATGCTGATGAACTAGTGTCCATGCATGTTTTTTCCCCCTACTTCTTTACCAGTTCCCCCTGGAAGCGTTTCCTGAATAATGGACTTGCACATTAATTCTCCTCTGGGGTCGACTTCTGGAGAACCTGACCTAAGTAAGATTACAACTCCTATCAGGTGCTCTTTCTCCATGGTTCAGCTCTCACTATTTTCTTCCCTCCACCCTTCATGACTGGGGCTGGTAACGATTCCCACTGTTGCTAGTCCTGGGGTAATTTAACGATCTTGGTGGTGCCCTTAACCCTATTCACACTCTTTTTAGGTCTTTAACTGAAGTCTCATGAGATAACCTTAGTTAGTTGTTGTTTAATGCAGATAACATAACTTATAAAGTCTACTAACTGATCTCCCCAACTTCCCTTTCACCCTTCCCTCCCTTCAATCTATTCTCCATGGAACATCTGGAGTGATGTTTTAAAAATCTTAATTAGATCACATCATTCCCTACTTAAAACCATCAGTGGATCCCCTCCATGAACAGATAATGTTCAAGCTCCCTGCCATCATGTAGGAGGTCTTTCATGCTTCAGCTGGTATCTTCAGCTTCATCTCTGACTACTTCCTTCCTAAAATAATGCAGCAATAGCAAGCTACATGTAATTCCCAACACAGATCAGGCTGTATCTCACCTCTGTGCTTTGGTTCAATCATACTGCTCCCAAAGTGTGGCATGCTCTCTTCTCCTCCAAACATCACTAATTGATGCCTCCAGTTCAAGCAAGTGTCATTTCTCCAGGAAGGATGAGAGTTCCTGGAAGATGGGGATTACTCATTTGTTAATTTTATACCCTCAATTTCAGCCTGACACAGAATAGAATGTGTGTCGAATAAATGGCCATTCAAGGGGTGAAGTTACTACTATACTAAACAACCTTGAAAAGCCCTCAATTATTACTGGAGATGTCTTTGAAAGGTGAACTAATAATGTTAATAATCGCCATTTATTTTTGCCAACTCTGCACCAGACACTTAATACTTATTTAACATATGTTATTATTAACTTTCAAAACAAATATAAGGTATTATTATTTTTTTAATATGAGAAAAATTAAGCTCAGAAAGATGAGAAATGACCCTTAGGTCACACAGAGAATAAGGGACAGGTTTGGGATTTGAGTCCTTCCATGTCAATCTTCATTCCAAGGACTGTGCTCTCTCCTTTACAGAAGAGCATGTGTGTCATAATGTAAAGTAGAATAGCGCCTATGGCCTCACATGGGCAAAGACCTTAACCACTTCCATTCCCAGCCTCCTGGTCAACATGAAGAAGAGGAACACTTGCTGGTTTCATCTACCCATGTTTATATTAATTTCACAGAGTTTCAGCAGCATGATCAATACTTTGTATGTGTATCTATTTCCAACCACTTTAGGAGGCATTTTGTTTGGAGACATTTCATCTGAAGAGATACCAGAACTAGAGACAGTCAGATATTTACAGAGAATAAATAAATCCTTACTATATACTTGCTATATACTCTATACAATATACTTACTATATACTCTATACAATAAAACACTCTATACAATAAAACACTCATGGAACATTACTTCCCTGCAAGAGCTACTACTACAGCTTGCATTCCTGTGAATATGTTTCACCAGTTCTCTTTAGGGCTCAGCAAGGCCCTGACCACATGCTGATCACACACACACAGAGCCAGATTCAGACAATTAAAGTCATTATTTGTTTTTGTTACCCTCAAAACTTGATAACTAAATGGTAGCAGTAGTTAATGTAGCATTTTATAAGCAACAGTGAATTACCCATGGTTAGTGACTAACAATAAATTAGTATGGTTATACTCAACACACACAAAAAAATCCACAAGTGAGAGATCATGTCACAAGCATGAAAAAGAGAAAGTTTGAATCAATTACACAAAATCACAGAATAGGCAACTCAGGAAAACAGATCTGACTCTTTTTGAGTTTTGCCTGACTCCAGAGCTTGCTTTCAGAGTCTCTTCCACCACAGCACGATGTGGCCACCCCCACAGAAATAAGGCTCTTCTCTGCACACTGCCATTCCAATTAAGGGACCAACTTGTCCAGGTTCTGCCTAGGACTTTACTGGTTTTAATACTGAAAATTCCTGCATTGCAGGCTTCCAGTTATGGTAACTGTGGTGGGCAGAATAGTGGCTCCCAAAATATGTCTGCATCCTAATCCCTGGAACCTTTGAATATGCTGCCTTACTAGGCAAGAGGGACTTTACAAATGTGAGTAAATTAAGGATCTTGAGATGGGAAGATTATCTTGGATTATCCAGGTGGTGCCTATCTAATCACATGGATCCTTTCCTAAAATCAAAGAACCTTTTCTGGCTACGGTCAGAGGGAGATGTGACTACAGAATAATGGTCACAGAAAAGCAGCATTGCTGGCTTTGAAGGCAGAGCAAGGGGGCCTCTAGAAACTTAAAAAACTAATGAAATGGATTCTTTCTACACCTTCAAAAAGAAACACATCCTGGCTAACACTTTGATTTTAGCCCAATAATACCTATGTTGTAATTCTGATCCACAGAACTGTAAAGATAACAAATGTTTTTGTTTCAAGCTATAAGTTTGTGGTAATTTGTTATGACAGCAATAAAAATCTAATACAGTAACTAGATCGTCCTGGTTTGCCCGGTACTGTCCTGGTTTTAAAACTAAAAACCCCACATCCTGGAAACCCCTTCATTCCTGAGAAAACAGGACAAATGGTCACTCTACCCCCATTTCTCCATTGATACCTAGGTACCCTTCAGCTGAAATTGGCTTCCCGAAAGATTCCCCAAGGCAGTGATTCTCAAACACTGGTGTTTGAATCAGGATCACCTGGGGGACTTAAAACAGCGTTTTGTCCTCCCCTCCATCCCTGGGTTTCTGATTCAGTATGTTAAAAATGGTGCCTGAGAGTTTGCATTTTTAACATGTCCTCAGGATAGGCTGATGTGTTGGTCTGAGGACCATACTTTTAAACCACTATCCTAAGACACAAAATCCTCTGGAAAACCATGAATAGAATTTCATTTCTTCACCCACATGCCAGGCATAGATAAAAACGGGATGGGTTTGTGGGTAGGTACCAATTATTAAATCTCATCGGACACACAGCTCTGAAATCTCCTCCTTGATCTGCTAGAGCACTTGTGAAAACACTTCCACAGTGATGTAGTGGAAGGGGTTCTGATCCCATTCTTACCTTTAATAAACGTTTGGACTGGGGCAAATTACCAACTATTTTGGCTCTCAGAATTGGAGCTAATGCATGTAAAGTACCTGGCATGACGTCTGGGATATGAGATACGCTCAATAAATAATAGCCGTGCAAGAAGCTAGGCCTTTCCAAAATATCACTCTCATACAGCTCATACAATCTGATAAGAATGTGGAAGGACAACTGGTCACTCTACTCCCATCTTCTTGCTTACCCCTCAAATGTTTATTGTAATTATAGCTGCTTTTACATTTTTGTTGTATTTTAACCTGTGTACTGGCTTATTTATGTTGTTGATCCTCAGTTGTTACTATACATTTGCCTTTCCAAGTGACATTTTCCCTTTCCTATATATTCTTACTTCTTTTCCATTTAGAGAAGACCCTTCAACATTTTTTTAAATGGTAGGTTTAGTATTGATAAATTTTTAAAATTTTTGCTTGTCTGAGAAGGTTTTTTTTCTCTCCTTCTATTTTAAATAATAATCTTGCTGGGTAGAGTATCCTAGGTTGCAGGTTTTTCTTTGTCAGCACTTTGAATATTTCATGCTACTCACTTCAGACCTGAAAAATTTCGACAGAACAATCAGCTGATATCCTTATGGAGATTCCCTTATATATGCCTCTTTGTTTTTCTATTGTTGCCTTTAGAATTCTCTCTTTAACTTTTGCTATTTTAATTATGATTTATCTTGGGGTGGGTCAGTTTGGATTCATCTTGTTTAGGACTTTCTGTGCTTCCCATACCTGAATATCCATTTCCTTCTTCAGGTTTGAGAAGTTTTCAGCCGTATTTCCTCAAATATATTTTTTGATCCCTTTCTCTCTCTCTTCTCTTTCTGGAACTCTTATAATACAAGTGTTGGAATGCTTAATGTTATTGCAGAGATCTCTTAAATTGCTTTCATTTTTAAAAAATTTTTCTTTCTGCTGCTCTGATTGGGTGATTTCCATTATTCTATCTTCTAGATCACTTATGTGTTCTTCAGTATTACTTAGTGTACTTCCTAGTGTTTTGTTTTGTTGTTGTTGTTTGGCTGTGCTGTGGCTTGCGGGATCTTAGTTTCCAGACCAAGGATCAAACCCAGGCCCCTGCAGTGGAAGCACAGAGTCCTAGCCACTGGATCACCTGGGAATTACCTCTAGTGAGTTTTTTAATTTCAGCTATTGAATTACTCATTTCTTATTTGGTCCTTTTTATATTCTCCAGTTCCTTGTTAAAATGTTTACTGTTTAGATCAATTATTTACCCTAAGTCAGTTAACACTTTTACTACCAATTTTTGAATTCATTATTTGATACATTGTTTATTTGTTTCATTATTTTTTTTTCAGGGGTTTTCTCTTGGTTTTTCAATTGAGAGTAGTTCTTCTGTCTTTTCATTTTGCTTAACTTTCTCTGCCTGTATGAATTTAAGTGAATCAGTTACCTATTGCAGTCTTGAAGGGGTGTTCTGGTGTGGGAGTGTCCCTATACAGACTGCATATGTACAAAGCCTTTGGTGGGAGAGCTGAATTTTACGTGGAGGCAAGTCACATCTTTCCTCAGGGTGTACTTGGTAGTGGTGGGGATGGAGATGGGAGGCTTGAGCTGGCACAGGGTATGAGGCAGGATTCCTCTCTGCTCAGTGGCCATCACCACCCTGTCAGGAGTGGGGTCTGATCCCAAGTTGCTGGGGCAGAAACCCTGAGGGCTAAGCCTGAGCTGGCTTCATTCCCTTTAGGTGTGTGATTTTCATTCTCCCCACATCAGGACCTTAGCCCCAGAGGAGGGGAGTGTTGAAACAAGTGAGGCCTGTTCATGGACAGAGGTCTGATGCACTGCCTATGTAGAAGTCTGCAGCTCAGCCCATTCACAGCCTTGGGTGCAAGTCCCCTTTGTCCCCCAGAGCTGATTACTGCCCCCTGCCTCCACTGCCCCTGACCTGTTATGGAAACACTCTGCAGGACTGGCAGGACCCATGTGGAGACTCAGCATGTGTCGGGAGGTTAGCTATGGTGTAGTGGCTGCCCTCAGAGATCTGGGCAGCTTCTGAGGCACTGCTTAAGTGCCAACAATGGCTGCTGCCACCCAACCCAGGCTCCACCCCGGGACTGTCCCACTGTCAAGTCTTTTCCCTGGTCACACCCACCCCAGATCCAATGCCACACTGTGACATGGAATGAGTGGGGCCGGAGCATTTGCTCAGCTTGGGTTGTGGTATGCAGCCACTAGAGCAGAACTCTCTCTGCCCTGCCTCAGGGGATAGCCAGTGTGTGTGCTACTCACACTGGAGTGCAGGCATTCCCAGCTCTTCTATTTGTCCCAGTTGTCCTCCAACCAGCCAACAGCGTTTATCTCCTCTGTGTAGGACCCCAGGACTGGGACATCCAGTCTGCTGTGGCTCGACCCACTCACTCCCCAAGACGTGTGTCCACCTGTTTAATCTCCCTTTCCCTGAGTCTGCTCCCAGGGGTACAGGTCCTGACCTGATGACTTTTCTTTCTTTCCTACCTGTTGATGTGTGTATTGTTTTTTTTTACAGCCATGGTTGTACAGGAGTCTTTCTGCCAGTTTCCAGTGAGTTTTCAGTGAGAATTGCTCCACATGTAGATTATTTTTGATATGTTCATGGGGGGAGGTAAGCTCCATGTCCTCTTTCTCTACCATCTTGATCTCCTCCTCCAACATCTCTTTTTCCTCTTTTTCTAGAAGAGGAAACAGTTTTACTCCTAATCCTACCTTCTGGTTGAGGGGTGATGTTCCAATCAATGTGTTACCCTAGCCACAGGGAGGTAAATAATCTAGACAAAACCGATCAGAAATTTTCTAGGGATTTTTCTAACTGAGACTTATGGGAAACAGCTCTTTTTCCTCACAGGCCTTGAAGCTTTAAAGATAAAATTCTGAGGCAGCTTATAGACATGGTTTCAGCCTCATGGGGTGAGCTGGTGTCAAAGAATGAAACGAGAGAAGCAGAATTGCAGTATAGGGAGACAGAGACAGACAGAGACTTGAGGCCTTCATTTCCCTGGATGAACACCACTGGACCCACTCTTCTCCCACTATTGCCATAGTTTGCTTCTCTGAGATAAAAAGTTCCTCTATAATTTAAGATAGCTTGAGTTGGGCTTGAGTCTTTTCAACCAAGAGTTCTTACTGTTACATATTTCATGGTCTCATCTTAAACTTGGATGCTTCCCAATTCCTGTCTTTCTGGCTCTTGCCCGCAGACTCCTCAGACAGCCAGGCATTATCTACATGCAGCTTTTCTTGATTCTCCCAATCTTAGGAAGGGGTATGGCATAGTCATTAGGACGTGAACTTTAAAGAGTCAGGTCTGTGGCTGAGCTCCAGCTCACTTCAGACTCACTGCCTGGCCTAAGCCAAGTTACTTAACCAAACTGAGTCTCAGTTCCTTCATTTGTAAGGAAATGGCAATAAGAGTGCTTAATCAAAAGTAAGTATAACCCTCTTAAACTGGCGTGTGTGTGTGTGTGTGTGTGTGTGTGTGTGTGTGTGTGTTAGATGATGAAAATAAGGCACTCAGCACTATGCCTAGCACATAGTCAGGCTTCAGTGGTAACCTTTACTATACCTCAGCATTCAGATGCTACCAGGGCTCCTTAACTTCCCTTACGTGTTTGCCTTCTGCTGCTGGCCAAATGGAATAAAATTGCTTCATTCTTTTTATTTTTCCCCTCATCACAGCCCCACTGACTGGCTTATCAGTCCATAAGCTATAAATGAAATAAGGAACTATGTCTCCATGCAGATCTAAATAAACCTGAGGTATGTGACCCCCAATGCTGATGCTGTGTACTTGAGATTCTGATGCTAATTGCAAGACATTATGTCACTGCTCTGACTGACATGAGAAAGTGTGAGATTGGCTGCACACAGTTTTACAATGTGATAGGTTTTTGGAACTGAAGTATGAAGCTGTTCTACTATTGGGAGTGTTGACAAGATAATATATGCAAAGCATTTGGTTTCCTTGGAAGACAGGTATGAGCAAAATACAAAGTAGGATTATTTATTGATTATCTGTGGGAAGGAGAAATGGAGAAGCAGAGAGACATACTTCTCTTTTGGCATCTTTTACATTCTGCCTTGTACTGCAATTATTTCCCCTATCAGGCTGCAAGCTCTGAGAGGTGAGGGGCTTTGCCTTATGAATTGTTGCATCCTCTATACTTCCTGGAAAATACGAAGTTTCCAAAAAATACTGGTTAACTGAATATCGAATGGATAACTGGAATATGTGGTTAATAGGAAAACAACACTTACTTTGTGTGGAATAAAGAATAAATAAGTAAAGAGGCAATATGATATTGATACTAAGAGTAGAGAACAGAGTTTGGGTTCAAATCCAAGCTCTTTCATTCATCAGTTTTATAAACTTGGGTTGATACTTGATATATTTGCTTCTTTTTTTTTCATCAAAATAATAGGAACTTCACTGCCCACTTGGTACTGTTGTGATGAAGGACGCTTCTCATGGCCGGGAGCTCTGTGGCCAGATCCACCATAGTCCCCAGAACAATCATCATGGGTACAACTAGTACACTGTAGTGATAGGCATCTGTTTCCAATTTATTCTGTGGGCACTGCTCACTCTCCCCAACACCCTTCTCTCTTTGTCCCATACCTTGAAACCTCACCATTGTTTTCCAAGGTGAAAGCTAGTTAAACTGATAAACTGGGTACATTACTTCTCTCAGGAGGCATATTCGTATTTCAGTGTGTGGTTTATGGAGGAATAGCCTGTAAATACTTTAATATTTCTATTAAATATTAGTCTATAAGTATTTAAATATTTTAATAATAAATATCTCCCATTTATTGTGCATCTAATACATATCAGTCATCAAGAATCACTTTACACCCATTATTTCTATTCCATGCCACAATCACAAAGGGGATAGATTATATTTGCCATTTTACAGAATGAGGTAACTAAAGTAATTTGCCTGAGGTCATAGATCCAGCAATGGTTAAAGCTAGAAAATGATTCTGGGTCTACCTGGTTCAATCTGATTGAGCATCTCTAATACAGGACTTTAGGTGCTAAAAATAGTAAACAATAATCACTAAGCCCTTTCAATGCTATTATAGTGAAATGATTTGGGGGCAACTAGGACTCTCAATGACATTTATATCATACTTCATTGTAGCCTCCTTTCTCCATCTTGGCGTATAGGCAGCTCTACCCATCAAGAAGACCCTGACCTAAACTAGACATTTTACTGGTCATCAACCCCACGGTAAACAAATCTAAAGACGTCTCTTTATCTCAGATCCTTGTAGGTCTTTAACACAGGGCCTCTCTGCTTTCTCCGGTATAGAAATGGGGATCTCAAGGGATAATTCATAAAAGGTTGAGGAGCCCGTTGGAAGACAAGATTCCATTGAAGCTGAGGATCAAGTCTGTTGAGCCTAAGGTGTAGCAATTGCCATGGAATCCAGGAAAGCACAGCTTGATCTATGAAGAGAAATAGGATGAAATCTGCAAGAAGGTGGACTTGGTGAATAGTCAGGAAGAGAAAGGTGTGGGCCAAGAATAGCATAGCAGTGTATTCAGAAATGGTTAGTCTTTAATCTCCAAAGCTAAGAAAAGTTGGAAGTTCTGTCTATTTGGGTAACTGCTTTTCTCTTTTATTATGAACAAAGATTCTCTCATCTCTAGTAAAGCAGAGTTTATTATTCTGAAGACAACAATCTTAAGAATATCTCTGTTGACACTGTACTCTGGAAAAAACATAGGAGAAAGAAGAATATTGTGCTCCAAGGGCAAAGGTATAAAGAAGGAGTCTAAAGATGTTGGGTTGTGGTCAAAGGGCACATTCCCACACACCCCTTCTCCCCATAACTTTGCACCCAGCACCCGCCCCCCCCCAAATACACATTCCTCCTCATCTCACCCCAGTCAACTGGAATTAATTGAGCACCTTTTCCATGTAAGGCCTTGTGCTTGGTAACTGTGAGAAATACAAAAATGCATGAATCACAGTATTTCCTAGACCCACAGAATCTCAGAGCTAAAAGTAAAGGCCTTTCAGTTGAAAGAGATTTAAATCACTTTGAATTCTTGCAAGTCTTTCAAAGGCAAACCTCTTTTTAAGGGTCCTACTGCACAATCTATGAATCTAAAAATAGCAGTCAGTAACATTTTGGGACCAGGCACTCTACTGACCATTTCACATGCATTCTTTAACCCTCACAGAGTTCCTCTAAGAGAGGTATTATTATTCCTCACTTACACATAGGAAAATTAAGGCCTAGAAAGGTTAAGGCTGGACTATGCAGGGAAATCTGACTCCAAAGCCCATGCTAATATTTATTTTACTCTACTGCCTCTAACTTGCTTTATACCAAAATATGGCGAAGGCTGGTGTGTGGGATCATCTTTATAACATGGGTGCACAGCTGGTACCCTGTGCTTCCCCTGAAATCACAGTGGGTAGAGGTCAGGCTTGGCAACCTCCCCTTATATTCCATTATGGGAGATTTTTATCTTTTAAAAAAATAAATCTCATGAGATAATAACCAAGGATATGGCCCAGAATTACAAAGGGGGTGGAGGATGATCTATTTTCTACAGGTAATAGTAAAATGGGTTCCTAAGGCAGATAGGGTTGCCAGATAGGGAGATGACATGGAACAGCTCATTTTTGGAGAGCTGTCATAATATAGTGGAAAGCAGCAGAACACATTTAATTAAGTCCCAGATCTGCCACTTACTAATTGTGTAACTTTGGACAAATCACAGTCTCTCAGAGTCTCTGTCTCCTCATTCACGAAATAGCCATCACAATGCCCACCTCAGTCCTCTTTTGGAAATCAGTAGAATAACACATGCAAATCAATTAGAAAACTGCCACCATTCTCGTAAAATAGACTATTTTAAGTTATTTCCAGTTCCATGGAGATTTCCTTTAAGTAAAACTATACACTCCTGTTCTATCTCCCTGTCTCTCACTGTGCCATTTTTCTCAAAAAGACACAGGTTTTGATGTTCAAGGATAGAATGTGATTTCTTGGTGATAAATCATTCAAACAAGTGGGTAAAAGTTCTATGAAAAAGAGACCAGGATGCTTAAATCAACAGCTGCTCTGAGCATCTGTCACAGATGCTCAGAGCAGCACCACCTTCTCACCAGGGGCCTCAGGCATCCTGAGCTGGGGTGGCAGGTGAATCCTGCTGTTTCCTCCTGGTTTTCATCTCTGCAGGTTGGCGTTCAGGAAAAGCAAACTCCTTCCCCATTTGCCTAAGGCGGGAGTTGCCTAATTACCATACTTCTGAATTCCCTCTGGAAGGCTGGTGCCAGGGCCTGAACTCAGCTCCACCCCAAGTCTCCATAGACACATGCTCCTGGAAAGCCTTGGCTGTCACCCTTCCCCCACCACACACACACACACACACACACACACACACACACACACACACACACACACACACACACACACACAAACCCCTGAGAACACAGACAGACAAAGGCTGTCAGCACCAACCCTGGCCTGCCCAACACCGCACCCTGAAACCAGGATGGAGAGTCAAGAAGACAGTAGGTGACCGGCAGAGACAGTGCTCTGCACAGAATACCTCACGGAGCTTTGATCAAACCTGTTTTAAATATTCCGTTCACATGTATATTCCACCACTGCATTGACAGTTTTTCCCTGGTGAGCAGGCCCTGATTTTCATATTTCTTCTCCTTGCTTTTAGAGAGCTTGCCTTGTAGAACAAAAGCTCCCCTCCCCCTGCTCTGCCTGGTATTACTCCCAGGAACATTCCTGACTAAGGCTGTTTCCAGCTTCTATTCCCTGCCCCCTCCTTCTATTGCTTGGAGAAACTATGTGGCAAAAACTCAGAAAATATTTCATCCCCCTTAGGAAAAAGCAATTTGAATGTTTTAGCAAAAAAATCACTTCAAAAGCATTTGCTTCCACCCACCCCCTCCACCAGCCTGAGAAGCCAGGAAATGAAGCCATATTCTACAGTACAGACACCATCAAGGAGTAAATCAACACCCCAGGGACTGCAGCGAGGGGCGCTCTGTTGCTTAAATACCCAGCCACAGCTCATTAAATGGAGCTGGTTTAACAAGATCACAGGGCTTTCCCCTGGGCTTCTAACCCCAAGGACTCCCCTTACTTACCGGTGGGAAAGACGTTGCGGACAAGCATCTTTCCTTCTGGTATCTGCAGGCTTTGTACATATGGTCTCCTCTCCTCTTTCACAAAATGGATAATGTTGAGCCTTCTAAATAAGAAGAGCCTCCAGGGGCACCTGTTACTAGCAGCATCACAGGAATCTACAGTTTGGTTTGTTCTGACCACATGCCACATTGCCAATTTGGTTTTCTTTTTTCTTTCCTTCTCTCTTACTTTCTTCTCTTCCTCCCTTCTCTGCTACCTTCTTTTCTTCCTTTTTTCCTTAGAAAGAGTGGAGATTAGGAAGAGGCAGAAAGAACTAAGAAACTATAACTACAATAAAATTATGACTTGTTTCTTTCAGATCATTGGCTCCAGCTAGCCTTTAAGGGAAGTACCAGACTTGGGCTTCTTTGGTGAAGGATTGTGGGTTTCTGTGACTGGGAGAGAGGGAAACCATTATCCATGCACCAACAGCACCAGCCTCCTCTGGGCACGTGTTTGAAATGAAGACTCTCAAGTCCCACCCCAGACCTACTGGACCTGCAGAGTCTGCACTTTAACAAGATTTCCAGGTGATTCAAATGCAGGTTAAGGTTTGAGAAGCACTGGTCTATGGGATGGTGACACATTACATCTGTCTGCCTGGACTTTTCCTCACCGTAAATCCACACTAAGTCACAGGGAACAATGTCTGCTGTTCTGTGTGTAATATTACCAAGCTTAGTGGGTCTGCTGACAATATACACACAGGATTCTACACAGGCTCAGCGAGCTGCAGGGGGCTGAAATGTAGGGAACTGAAACACTGGGAAGGGGCCCATAGGCTCCCTGCCCCTGGCAGTTACTGCTGTACAGTAACTCAGCTTCTGCTGAGAAAAAACTCTCCAGGAAGACAGGCTGCCCCAAGCCCAGGTTATCAGCTGCTCCATAGCCTGTGAGGCCCTGCTGACTCTGGCATCATGGAAATAACCCTGGACTAGAAATCAGCAGACCTGGATTCAAAGTCTCCTTTCATCTCATCCTGGTTTGGGACAAGTTACTAGATTTATCCTCAGCTTCTTCATCTCTACAGTGAGACTATTAATACCAGCTTAGCCTGCCGCATAAGTTCGTTGTGAGGATCAAATAAAATAGCATATTTCAAAAAGTCTACAAACCAGAGCAGTATTCAATTGTTATTGTTAATTAGTATGAACAGAGGTAGCTTCAGATTAGAAGGGAATCAATAGATACAATCTCCTTCCTTAAACAGGAATTCCCTTCTTGCTAGTAAGAGGAATTACCAACTGATTCTCTCCTTTCAGTCCTATAAGCTATGAAAAAGAAAAAAAAAGTAATAAAAGGATGGATGGGTGGGCGGGTAGACCAGATGGACAAATGAACATCTATTGAGTATGGACACAGTGTTAGGTATTTTCAAATATATTCTATCAATGCTCATAATAGTGAGAGCACACAGACATTGTGGGGAGGATGCTGTGATGTAGTGTCCCCTTCAGGAATGAAGGACTCATTCTTCCAGCTACTGAGAGTGCTGCCGGCAGAAAGCCCTCAATTTTCAGCCCTCTTTGAGGATGATTTTGACTAAAGAGAGCTGCTTCATCCCAGGCTGTATCCATTGACTGCCCAACACAAGGGTATCAAGGCAAAGCCCTCTTTCCAACTCAGGATGTCTCTGAAGTCTCAGCCTGTCTGTGTTTTCCATTGAGACTGCATCAGAGCTCTACTTGTCCCTCTGTTCATTCCTGCTTCATCCCTTTCCTTCCATTGGAATCCATCCCAAGAGCACTCCCCATAAACCATCTGCTTGATAATCTTCATCCCAGAGCCTGCTTCCCAGGGAACCCAACATGTGACATAGCCTCATACTAATTTCTTATGCTTTGAGCCTATTTTGTCAACCACACACATTCACAGACACACTTGGGATCAGAAACAATCAGAGATTCACAGGGAAACAGAAACTATCCGATCAAAACTGGAAGAAAAGATTGAAGTTTAAGTAATTTGACCAAGGTCACTTTGCTAGTTAGTGGCAGAGCCAAAACCAAACCCCAGGTCTCCTGACTAGTGATCCAGTATTTTTTCTATTGCACAATGACATTGTCTAAGAAAGAGAAAAGGCCTGTGTCCAAACCTGAAGGAGAACATAGCACTCTACAGCAACTTACAAAGTCAAAGAGCAACAAAGCATTTAATAACAAACCCTCCTGCCCTAATTTTTGGCATGTTTTCAAAAACAGATACATTAATATTTTAAAATATTGCTGGTTACCTATTCTTCCTTAAGATAAGTAACCAGATACAGATCTAGTCAGTGGAGGTTGTCTGGGCCAACCTCCACTTTTGATGACATATTTGGGTTGGAAGATAACCATATAAATTCAACAGGCTCTATTCTGTGATCCCATTGGGCCAGCTGTAGTACAGCTCTCTTCTGTATACTCATAATACCCTGTATGGTCTTGATTTTGTACTGACCACATTGGATTATGATTATACTTTATGGCCCTGTGTCTCCAGTAAAATATGAGTTCTTTGCAGTCAGGTGCTATGGTTACTCACCTGGGTGCTGTCACATAATCAGTACTGAACTAACGTTTGCCAAATAATGAATAGTTGAATGAAAGTCAAAGTTGAGGTCTCCTCATCCTTTCCTCAAAATATCTTTTCCATAAAAGCATTATAGGGCCTGAGGGTCTCAAGGGAGTTCAGAGCAGAAAGGGGCTTTAAGAATTCGCTTGTGTTAATCCAATACGTTTTACATATTAGGAAAAGAGCCCAGAAGGCTGGGGAGGTGGAAGGACTGTGACCTTATGCTATCAAAACAATCATGTTTGGGCTAAATGCTTAAAAGTAGGATCTAAAGTTTTATTAGTCGCCTAATAAATACTTCTGTCGCCTCCCCTAGGTAAGGCTTTTCAGCTCTTCTATGGTTTAACTCTCCCTGTTGAAACTTGCAAATATGGCTTTTGCCCCAACTCTCATTATAAAACTGAAGAAACTGGGCCCAAAGCTACATTCACAGGCCCCACTCTATAGAATAAGGGTCTTCAGCTATCGATTCTTTGATTCTTCTGCTTATGTGAAATGGGATGGAGCGCAGCTGGGATGCCTACCTCAAGTCTTATTAAACAGGGAGCTAATCTGATCAGAGGCTTGGCTTAACTGAGGCTGACTACATTTCCTCAGGGTTTTTGCTGTCCCAGAGGAGGAGGGGAGTCAGGATGCAGATCAGAAATATAAGTGCTTTCACTTGAGGCATGGCTAGATTTGCAATTCAATGCAGCAAGGGGAGAAAAGAAAAAGAAAGAACAGGCTACTGGGCTAAGGCTGAATGCCGTGGGGTCACTGGGTTCCTTAGCAGTATTGACTATTCAAAGGGGTAGGAGGTCGTGGATCTGGGCACAGTAAGAAGCATCAAATATATTCTCTGTCATTTCTGGAGGAGAGAGGTGACTCCTGGGGAATGGAGAAGATTACATCACCAATTTGATTAGCAGGAAGAGCTGGACTAGGACTCGCTGGCACAATCCTATACACTGATTTTCTCAAACACCTCCATCTTCTATTATTGTTGTTACTGCTGTGGATTATCAAACAGGCTATCAAACCCAAGCTAGGTGGAACTGAATAGTCATATAAATATCATCAGCCTTGTTATTATTTTTGTTTTTGTAATGTTACCAGGTTTCAAAAACATGCTTTGCATGAAAGTATTTTTTATTGGTAGCATTAATAATACACATCTGAGGAGCTCAAAAGACAGTGCCAGCACAGAGTCAGCATCAGATCCCTGACAGTAAAGATGAGAACACAGGTGGGCTTGAAATAAAGCAGAGGTCAGGTACCCCAGGGGAGTGTGAGCCCCTCAGTATTAGAAAATGAGGAACTCTGAAACTCTAAGAGGAGAGGGGAGTAGTACAGAAGCATCAAGAAGCCTACTTTTGGATTAATTTAATGTGAGAAACAATTGAAGAATGATTTTTTAATCTAAATTGTCAATTGATAAAGAATTAAGTGGCATAACTTGATTGTCTGATTATTAAACACAAGAGATGAAACATTTTCTACACCAGACCAAACATATATCTGATCATAAAACTGAAGGGACTAATGTTAAAATCCCTCTGTGTGGGATATCCTAGAGCTGTAAGATACAGCTTAACTGTACCCACCCAATGTGGCCAAAATGGCACAGGCTACAATAATCTCACTTTACTTAGGCAGAATTTAATAACAGAAGTATCCAGAATATCCACCTAAATACCACAAAGCAATTATAATAAACTTAATTATTTTAAGCTTAACATTTGAGTAAAACTTAACATTTTTCAAAATACTTTTGTGTCCCTCTTGGCTTCCTGCAGTAACTGAGACAAGTATGATATAGTTATTCATCTATTTTGCCATTTTATCTCTTTTCTCTTACTTTCACATTAATTAGTGGCAAAAGCTACATAGGCAAGCTTAGTACTCGTATTTGCTAATTAGCTCTACAGCATTGGCTTCATTATAACATAAAGTCCAGAATTTCATTTTAGACATGTGCTTTTGGTATCCAAGCCACATTCTGTGCACAATGGAGAGTCTGTCCACCATGACAGTTCATCCTGGGAAATGAGGACTCTCAGGACATCTGCCTCCTGTCACCATTGATCTGTTCAGGCAAATCACTGCAACTAAATACAGCCATAGAAGCCAAGGAGGACCATTAGCATTCCAGTCTAGGAGTCACAATATAACCAGCAGGTAATTCATACCGTGTTGAATCAGCCAAAACAGGGCATGCTACCCCTAATCAGTGGACTTTTGCACAATCAGTTGACAGTTCCTAATGCAAAGACAGGGAGGCATAAAGGGGAGAAACAAAACTGCCCTCACCCCATTTCTAGTTCATGTGCCTTTAGAGAGAACTGATTTCCAGAAAAATCAGTTTAAAGACTGATTTGGATCACTCGATATGACTCTAATTGCTTTTAGAAAGATCTCTAAAACTGTTCTGTAAGACGTCTTTCCTTGGATCTTAGCACAAGAAAAAAATAAATAAATAAAAGAGAACACTAAATATATGTCAAATATATTTAATATAGGCTCTATCTAGAAAATAGAGTTGTGGGGGCACTTTTTCTTTCTAATTATTACATGGTTCATAATGTTTCAATTCTTAAATACTAAGTACTAATTTCATAATCAGAAAATATCACTAAACACCAAAGAGAGAGAGAGAGAGAGAGAGAGAAATCATATAGTTTCTAGGCCAGTGGTAGCATTTTAGAAGTAAAACTCAATGTCAGAGAAAAAATTGAGTTCATCAAAACTTATATGGCTAGTTTTCAGCAAAACTAAGTTATCTGGTTGACCAGAGTTATTGAAGCTTTACTCAGTGTCCATGTGGTTAGAGAATGGCAGGTGACCCTAAAGACCCTTCTTGCTCTAATAACCCATGATTCTGAGAGCTGGAAGGTGCTTTGGAAATACTGTCCTCAATAGGGTGGTCATGTTATTTATTGCTTAAAATAAGGCATTTTGTGGTTGACAGGGGAGTACAGTTGATAATTATTCCTGGACACCAGGTATAAACCAGAATCCTCTAGACATACTAGGCTGTATGATGACCTGTCCTTAATAGACAATCAATTTCCAGAGCCTCACTGGGATTTCAAACTTTTAACTCTATACCCAGTTGCCAATATTTCTGAGAGTAATAGGTGACACAAAAGGAAATAAGCTTTAGCCTGTTGGTACCTTTTAAACATTTTTTAGAGACATATGAAATAAGGAAACAAAATTTAAGCAGTTCAGAGCCTTTATGTTAAATGACTAATTGGGGCCAGAATTAGAGTAAGGCAATGAATGATTCTAGAATATCACCAAATGCAGTAAGGTTTGAAGAAGGAAAAACAATGGTAGGGGAAAATTCTGGGTGGAAGAGAGGATGGAGGACTGATCCATAATGAGCATACTGTCTAGTCACATGGTTCCCTCAATAGTATTTATAACAAAGTAACAAAAATAATAGTTTAGGCAACAGAATCATGGATGACATTGATAAAATATTATCAAAGTAAACATCATCCCTCACTGTGACAAGAGAAGCACTGAAACATAAGGATGCTAGGCAGATATCACTTCCATATTTCCTGACTTGCAGGCTGTTACATTCCTAGCCATGATAATACATATTAATGGGAGGGTGGAAGTTAAATAAACATAATTTGAGCAAGCCAATTCTCTGTGGTATGCTTTTTGTAATGGATAAAAAACTAACTGAAATGATTAGTCATTGTAGAAATAAGGCATTGATCAAGTAATAATAAGACTTAGCTTCCAAACAGCATGAAGCACTATTCAAAAGCAATCACAGATACCATGTTATTGGGTCCTCTTAGCAGCCCTGAGAGCCAGAAATTATGTTATTGTCCCAATATTATAAATGAGGTGACTATGGCCCAGGGTAATTAATTAATTTGTTAATTGTTTTGCCTCCACTGAAGAAATCAGAACTAGAGCCCACATCTCCTGATCCCCTATTCACCTCATAATCCACTGTTCATTGTACTTGAATGCCTAGAAAAAGAATTGACATTGTGAAAGCTGTGGGTTTAGTGACTTCTGACCATCCATTTCGGCTGAAGTCCATTTCTTTGGTTTTCATATCCCCCAGGGATAATTCATCTCACTCAGCCCCTACACATTCACCATCTGACCTGCCATGCTCTCTGAAAATTGCAACTCTGTTTTACCTTTGGAATAACCATATTCAATTATAGTTTCTGCCTTTGTGTTTCCTCAGCCTTTTTTCCTACACAAATTGATGGTGACAGCAGCGATACCAATTCAATTACATACCATCTTCTGGTTCCCAGTAATGATTGTGAGTAGGTCAACAGGGACTCACTAGGAACAAGAATGACCATGAATTAAAAGGAAAGAATAAGCAGTGAAAACCAAATTAGAAACCCATTTTCACTTACTGGGAAAATTTGAGCCAACTTCTCTCATAGAATAAGCAAAATAAATTATGGAAAGAGTAGGTTGGCCAATTTACAAAAGAGGATTTCTAGAAAGGATTAGAAAACTTTACAATTATATTGCCTAGGTGAGCAAAACCTGAGTGGCACAAAATAAAATAATATCCTATCAAAGAATTCGGGGTTGTAACAAACATTTCATAGAAGGGTCAATTATTTTTGGCACTTCCATTCATACAAAACATATTTCCATATTGAGCTCTCACCACGTAGTAGGCTGTTCTAGACTAGAGTGGAGAGACTGCCGAAAACAAAATAGCAAAGTCCCTGCCCTGATGGTGGTTACTTTCCAGTGAGGAAGACAGATGGGTCATGCAGGTGTTACGAAGAATGAAAGAAGGTAAAGAGACTGATGGTCACGTGATAGAGAAATGCTATTTAGGTAGAGGGGACAAGGAGGGCCTCTCTAAGGAGGTGACGTTTGAAAAATGAATAAATTGAGGCACACACATGTAACACACACTACCAGATTCATGGAGGGCTAGATGGTAATGACATTTAATTGTTTAACCTTTGTGTATATGTTTAGTAGCCCAGACTTTCAAGCCTACTATTTTTATAAGTCATCTACCCTGGAAATGATGGTAAGAGG
Source organism: Grampus griseus (assembly GCF_964374135.1). Lineage (NCBI taxonomy): Eukaryota > Metazoa > Chordata > Mammalia > Artiodactyla > Delphinidae > Grampus > Grampus griseus. Next base: position 82,514,306 of record NC_138998.1, read on the forward strand.
CCAAGCAAATAATTGCTGTCTCTCAAACGCTAAACTGAATCCTCTACAAAATGAAGCCAGTTTACCAAATCGAGTGATGAGTGATTCTTTTTCTTTTGCTTCTATGACAATTCTTTAGAAACCAAGTCTTAAACAGTCATCCTCCTTCTCTTGCTCTATTGCCTGTTACCTGACTGTCCATTCTTGGTCAGCTATTTATTTTTTCTGTGCTTAGACTATTTTTGTGGATTTTTATATTGTTTTATATGGGGGAAAAAGCCTAACAAAGTTATTCCTTTTTCTTTAAATCAGAGTTTTGATTTGCACATAATAAACCAGTGTGTACTTCCAGTTTAAGTCAATTCAACAAATATTTGTCGTCTAAATATTATTAGCAAGATAATGTGTTCAGCACAAAATGGGAGAAAAAGATGAGTAAAACACAGTTTAGCTCTTAGACAACATACCATGTGGATAGTAGATAAGTGTACAAATAACTATAATATGAGGAAGAATTGAATTTCTTTCTCAAAGAATAAAATCTCTTAAAGTTGTGAGAAGTTAGATGAGGAAAATAAATGATTTCAAGAAGGAGGAATGATTTGAGATGAGTCTTAAAAGAGAGTAGGATTTCAAATTATAAAAGGAGAACCAGAAGGCATTTCAGACCAAAGGTACATTAAAAATGTGAAAATGAAGGCAAAAAGAGGTAAGTCATGCTTGGAGAAGGGCAGATGCTCCAGATTGGTTGAAATGTAGGTCATTAGGAGTCAAGCAGTGATAAATAAGTTAGATGGTGTCAAATAGGCCAGGACAACATTATGAAGAACATGGAATGCTGGAAAGCAATGGGAGCCCCCAAAGTGCTTTGGATTGGAAAATGTCACTAAGTATATCTAGTATAGATGGGGAAGGTAGACATAAGATGGGAGACTGGCTAGGAATGTACTTCTAAGGTACAGAGAAGAGGTAATGAACGTCTGAAGTAGAGTGATGGCACTAGGAACAATAATTTCTGAAGAGAAACACAAACTTGTGATGGTATCCTTAACGGGTCTTGGCAACTAATTAGATGTGAGGCAAGATAGAGAAAAATGTAAAGATTATTTTTAATAATAATGGCACCTTTTGGGGGTGTTATTAAGAAGAGCAAATTAAGAGTTCAGTTTTATACATATTAAGGTATTACTAGGACATGCAGGTGGAGATGAGTAGGTAGAAATCTGGGATTGGGACTTGGGGGGAGATTTGGTTGAAGAAATCACTTCAAAGTTGAGAATTGTGGCCAGGGGAGGGAATCAAAACATTGGGGAAATAACTGTAGAAAGAAAAGGGCAGAAAACAGGGGTCTTATCTTAGGGGGACATTTTATTTGTTAGGAGAGGCAGGAAAAAGAACAGAAAAGTTAAGAAATAAGGAGCAGTAAGAGGTAGGATAGCAACTTACTTATGGAAACCAAGGGAGGTGACAGTTTCAAGAAGAAAGGTGTAGTCAGTAGTACCAGATGTAACCTTGAGACCAAGGAGGCCTAGAACTAAGAAAAGACCATGGGATTTACTACTTAGCGATGGAGGAAAGCTTGTTCAGAGTAGGGCAGGTATAAGCACATGTGTACACAGAGGAAAAGGACCTAGAGAGCTTATGTAAAAAGCGAAAGCAGGGTAAGAATTCTTAATACAGCACCAGAGGAAAGGAATAAACTAACATATATTCTGTGCCCACTTGGTCCCAATACTGTGCAAGATACCTTTATGTTTTATTATTTAGTTCTCACATCAACTATGAGACAGATGTTATTATTATTTTCTACTAAAGATGAAAATCTAAAAGGTGCAAGGAGGTTAAATAAATTGCTCCAGGACATATATCTACATCCACAATAGGCCTGAAATTCTAGCTCTTGTGAGGCGAGGGCCAAAGGCCATGCTTTCTGCATGACACCATCTTGAGGCAGGAGGCCTAGGACTAGGTTCAATGGTTCAGCAGGGAAGAAGACTAGCACCTTCTCCTCAGAAATGGAAACAAAAGAAGAGGGGAATGGTAAAGTACATACTAAAGAGGAAGTCATCTGCTATGAGTGATTGACTAAAAATAATAATAATAATAATTGGAAATGTCATGAAGTGTAGGAGATAATAGTTTCTATAATGGTAGCAGCTGTATAATTGAAACAACCTACTATAGAGTATAGGCTGGAGAAGAAGGCTTATGAGGCTAGAGCAGAGCTTGAAGAAGGAGGAGTCACGAACCTGAAGGTCATAAGGACAAAGAGCAGGTTGCAGGAATGAAAGAGAAGAAAAGGAAGGACACAAAGTTGTGATCAGAGAAGGGCATCTGGAGCTCAAGATCATGAGTGTGGGGCCATTTTGAGTGAGATAACAAGCAATGAGGAAGTTAAAGAAGTATGGAACCAAGGTATTTATTAATAAAGTCCCAACCACATGAATGGCTAAGTTTTACAGAGGACTAAATCACAAGAAATGTGCTAGTCAAAAAAAATATGAATAAGTACATAAATAATAATTGTGATTCACCTATTGAATTTGGAGGTGGAAGGGTTTCCATAATATGAGTAGATTTTTGTAACAAGGAAATAAAGAAGGTAGGTAGCATGACCAAATAGAAGAACCTTAATGAAGAAGATGTTATCATGGGATAGTGGACTAAAGGGACCACAAAGAAACAAGGACATACTTATCTCTTCTTCTGCTCGTGAGAGACAGGGGAATTAAAAAATGGACCTGGCTTTATTGAAGAGGTTGGGAGAGGAATGGTATCTCTGAAGAAAATGGCAAATCTTGGCCAAATCTTTGAGGGAAAGTTTGACGACTAAAGGAAATTTATCCACCATCAAAGGACAGAGGGGAAGGAACTGGTTGAGGGATGGATAAGACAATAAGAAGGCCTTTTGGATGTCACCCCTGAACAGAATAGAGACGCAGGTTTTAGGGAGGAGGATTCATATGCAGGGCTAGTCCAGAACAAACATTAGAAGAGCAAAGTCAGAAAGTAGGCTAGAGCAACTTCTCAGCAATAGAACAGGAGAAGTGCCAAGCAAATAATGATTAATGTACACAATTGTAGAACTAAATAGCCCTAGTTTTCTAATAAAAGAAGTAAAGCAATAGGGGGAGAGGAACCTGGTGTTTTACAAACCTTTCTCTCTACATGGTTTATCATACTGATAAGAATCCACCCTTTCTGCTGGGATAGGAAGGGGGATTAAGAAATCATATGAAGAGAACCACACAGCTGTTTGATGTCTCAAGTGGTTAGGTTTACAGAAACAGGCAACTGTTTAGAAACTCAGTTTAGTTCTATTTCCAAATGATGTCACTATTTTCTTCACTGAGCATATCACACCTAGCATTTTATTTACATTTACTTGTTTGCTCATTATCTATCTCTCCCCCACCAACCCTCCCCCAAACACACACACACACACAAACACACACACACACACACACACACACTAAAATGTAAGCTAATTGAGGTCAGGAACTTTGGTTAATTTGCTACTGAGTCCCCAGCACCTAGAACAATATAGCAGACATTAATACTGCTTAATATATAGCAGACATTGAATAAATATTGATTGGCATTTGATTGAATGAATTAAAGTATAAATGAATACTGCCAAACAATAGCTGGTAGTAATGCAAAAACGAATAGGATCCAGCCCCTGATTAAAGGATCTCATAAAATAGAAGGAGAAACAGGTCAGCAAATATAAATTATGGAGGTACAAAGGAGAGCATTATCAGTTCTGCTTTGGTGGGGATCATCATAGCAAACATTGCAAATTAGAGAAACTGGTCTCCCAAATTCAGTGCTCTTACCTCAGGAGAAACAAATCAGTTCATGGGAGTGAAGATAAAACCTGAAAACTTCTACTTGTTTTTTATTTATAATTTTGTGTTGGTTTTGTAATGTACATATGTAATATAAATACAATAACACAAGCATAAATTTTGAATATGCAAATTAGCATACCTAAATTTGAGTTCCATGCTCTTAATTTTTGTTTCATGGGGTACACAACTAAAATGTCACCCTTGAGTTGCACATCTTGAAGGGTAACTAAAAATGTGCCTTCTAGTCAGAAGTGAGACAGAGCATTCCAGAATGAAAGCAACAGCATGGATCCATAACAAATCAAAAGGAATTCTGGGACTGTAAGACATTTCGTATGCCTGGGCATTATGATGGGCATAGGGAAATAATAGAAAACAAGCTAGAAAGCTATTCTACTGGAAAGGGAGATGTATAAACAAAGGAACAGCAAGATGAGATTTCCATTTTAATTAGATAATTCGCATCAATGGAGGATAAATTTGAAAGGTAAAGAACTGGAGGTTTAAACACAGGAAGTATTTTAGAAATTTGAGTAAGAGATGATTAGGGTGTAAACAAGGGCCTTGTTATAAGGTATAGAGAAAAGGAAATAGATTTAGAACAAATTTTGAGGTAAAATTAGCAAGTCTTGGTGATAACTAGTTACGAGTTAAAAATCACTGAAGATAAAGTTCAGAGACCTAAACAGAACAGAGACCTAAAAAATACTTATAAAGAGGTAAGTTTACTTCTCTCATACATAATAGAAGTCAATTTAGGACTGGCTCCACTCTCATCAGGAACCCTGCTCCTTCCATCTCTCTACCATGTCATCCTTGATGTAAACCTTATTTCTCACAATCAAAGCTGGCTGCTGGAGCCTGAATCATCATCTCTACGTTACAGGCAGAAGAATGGAGGAATGACAAAAATGCTTCATGCTTCCTATCTTTAGAGAAGACTTCCTAGAAGACTTCTGCCCACATTTCAGTAGCCAAAACTCAGACACATTGCTAGACCTAGTTGAAAGGTAGGCTCAGAAATGTAATCTTTATTCCAAGTATCAGAATAAACATTTTGGGTCTTCATTAAAGAAGAGGAAAGTAGGGATAATGACCAGAGCTTCACAAATATTAATGGCCACCCTAATCACCTGGAGGTTTGCTTAAAAATGCGAACTGTGAGGAGGGGCTCAAGATTCTTCATTTCTTACAAATTCTTAGTGATTCCCTGGCTGCTGGTCTGTAAGCCATATTCTGAGTAGCAAGGTTATGCACCAGTGGTTCTCAAACATTAGTGTTCATCAGGATCGGGGGACGTGGTGGCGGGGTGGGGGGGGAAATGTGCTAAAACAGATTTCTGGACCCCTCCCTCAGAGTGTCTGATTCAGTAGGGCCAAAGTGGGGTCTGGGAATTGGCATTTCTTAGAAGATTCCAGGGGATGCTGATGCCCCTGGTAGGTGGGACCACAAAGGGAGAACAACTACTATGACTTCTTGTTTTGATAACAGATTGGAGAGACACTGGACCACAAAGAGACATGGTATCAAGAGAGGGGGGGTGGTTTGTTGATATTTCTGCTTTCATTTTATTGTTTGTGATAGCAGTGCCGTTTTATTCACACTCTCGCTGGATTAAAAACAAATGTCCACTATAAGCTGGTCTGAAATATTCTCAAGTTTTCTCCCTCTATATTTTCTCCACACTAGCCAGAATCCTAAACAGACTGAAATTCTTATTTAGCCAACCATCTGTACCTAGTTTCACAGTCTGTGAGTAAAATCAGTATGTAATACAAAGCAATTAAAATATCTTAGTGTCTCTAGCCAGAATGTCTCTCCCCATCTTAAAGGGATGTTTTCTTCTTAGCTGGAAAAATCAACCTACTCCACTCAATCTCTTGTTTGTTTTCTACGTCAAAATTAGTGGGTTACCTACTGATTATCAGACCTGGCCAATTAGTCTGATCATCTCATCACATATTTGCAACTTCTCCAGCTGTGAGAGTTACTTTTTATGTTGACTCTTTCAATAAAAACTCCCCAAGCTGAGACAAATGATGAGTAAAGTGATAAACACCCACCAGCAACTTAACCTGAATACTTATTTATAGCAGCACAACTGAGCCATGGGATAGAATTCAGGAAATGAATTGTGGTGCTATATTTTGAGGCTCTGAGGAAGTCCACAGCTCCTGGCACACGTAAACAAAATTGGCGCTAATTTCAAATTGAATCTCATTACTATTGCAGGTGATATATATGAATCTATGAAAATAGATGAGATTAGGAAATGCCAAGATTTATTCATTTATGTCCTGGAGAGGTAGGAATAGGAGGAATAATTCGGCAAAGAAGTAGGATAAATAAGACAAATCCCCTTCACAAGAATGCATAATCTAACTTTGTCTATCCCTTATTCCTACATCCTCAGAGAAAGGTTTTCTTTTCCCTCAAATAAAACTCAGAGGTGTATTTGTTTCTCCATAGTTCCCTTCTATGTTCAGAGGGCAGCCGGGTAAAAGATTTGTCAAAGAAATCTCATAGTTTCAGCTTCTTCTACATGACTTCCTGGTTTTTAATGGACATAGCGGTTACATTCCAAAGAAACCCTAAAATAGAAAGAATTTAGCCTGCTGTCTTAAGTCTTTAATGAGGGCCACTTCTCTACGCATGGACACTTCAGGCTTTTATTTTCAAAAGAAAAGCCACCTTAGAAGCTCCATAAGAAAAGAATAGTCTTAGGACAGACTGGAAAGCTAAAAGCATCCTAAAGGTCATTGAGACCCTGCCTGCATTAACAGGGTGGTTGGCAACAACCTTGTGCCTTGTTCAAAGCCTGCCGTCTCTCGAAGGCCTCCAACCTGTCCCCTCCAGCTTGCTCTCTGATCAGTGAGATTCTCTGTGTCTTTGCATAACGGTCATGGAATCCTAACAGCTGCAAAACATACTGAAAGGGGATTAACTAGATTGATTCCAGTTTACTGGCTGAAATACATGACTCAGAATGAGAATCTCAGATTAGTACTACAGATTGTCTTCCCAGATGCTAGGAAATTCAGACACCTATGTAATGCCTCTTGGAAAAGTATCATTTCCTCAAAGCTGCAGGAAAGAATACATAAACAATGAAGTGCTCAGAATTCCTCAATGGAGTTGTTCAGTTTCAGTCACATGAGTTCCAAGGACAATTATAAGGACCAAATCTATTCAGTGATATAATGACTCAATTTTCTTCAGAATACATCTAAGACCAATATAGGAAGAGACTGGATATGGACAAAAGAAAAAAAAAAAACCCACAAGATAATTTGCTAAATTAACTGATTAAACACAGAAACCACAGCTGGTTTCTAGTCATCTGGATGAGTTTGTGCATGGCTGACTCAGGCAATTTGGAGTGTGGTGTAGACCTAAGGAGTGTGGGAGCAGCAACATGTTTATTTGCGCTTAAATAGAAACACAGATAGCTAGTCCAAGCAAGAACTTCCTCCACAGAAAGAAACTGCAAATAACCCATCCCCTGGCTGCCAACTAGAGGCTTATTTTAGAAAGAGTAAGTAGGAACAGGCTGCATGGCCAGTCTAGGAGAATTCAGAGGTGCTCCGCCCACACACCAGGCAATCATTAGCATGTCTACTCAGTTCTCAACCATGTAACAGCTGCAAACAGACAATAGTGGGAAACTGTCACAGAGAAAGAAACAAAAGTCCTGGAAAAGCCTGTTAATTAAGAAAAGATGGAGGGGGATTTTTTTTAGAAAGCAATGCGACTCGAACAGAGGAAAAGGTTTCATAACACAGAGTTTTGAGAGAAAACGACTCAAAGGAAAATGAATCAGTAAAATATGTTATCATTCTGCAAGGTGAAACCACAGTTACTTGTTCCTCAAGCATTCATCGAACACTTACTAAGTACAATGCACCATGCTAAGTTCCATGAGGGGAAAAGAAATGAAATCAGACAATTTATACCCTTTGGCCAATTGGCATTTACTTGTGAGGATAAAATATGTATACCAACAATGGCTATATGCAAAATTACAAGTTTTGGTCACTTGTGAAATGGAACATGCCAGCTGTTCAGAACCGTTGCCTTATTATAAGCACATTGCCAGGTGAGCTTAAAAGGATGACAAGATGCCACCCTTGACTTTGGAAGAATAGGAATGTTAAATGTAGATTGTAGAGTCAGGTTGACTGTCTTTTTTCATTTTCCTTTTCTTAAAACCCATCAACTCAGGAAAGTCCCCCTCTATATATTGACAGGTCACTCACACCACAAACTATGTGTCATTCACCCAGCAGACTGTTCAAGGCCGCTGTCTGGAATGGAGATATCAAGAACAATGCAAGCGTGAGAGCAGCCAAACAAGCCAGGTAAAATCAGCCCAAGGCAAACAGAACCAAGGACGAAAGGCAAATGCAACTAGGACTCCTGAGGCACTTAATGGAAAAAAAAAGTTGTTTACAAAAAAAGGGAGAGTCATTACAGAATTAAAAATCAGATGACATTTGATGAGAAAAGGAGAATAAAAACAATTTACTGATTAATCATTATTACTCTTGATCACCACCTTATGAAGCAGTTCCATTTTACAGATTAATAAACTTGCTATTGAGCAGAGATAGGAATTTGCAGAACCAGAATTCACTTATCAGCCAGTGAGCTAACCACTATGCAATCCAGATTCCTACTATGTGGAAACTGCAAATAGATAGTGATAGCAATGGGTTCTAGACATTTCCATCCTATACCCATGATTCTTCTCTTACTATAGGTTTTAGGTTGGGCCATGTGCATCAAGCTTCTATAGGCAAAGGATAGCACAGAATTCAAAGTGAATGGCATGTTCAGCCCACAGCAGACAGCAGACATTGTTGTACACCACCATTTTCAACCTGCCCAACTCCGTTTTGTCCCTCTTCTGGGAGTGTCTTCCTGGAGCCTTTGTTCTTGGGTAGGCTGGAGTACATGGAGAAAAATGAAGCTTAGCTATCACAAGTAATGCCCTGATGTTCAGAGAACCAGGCTTATACCTTCGAGAACAAAGTCCCTTCTTCAGAGCTGCTTCAGTACATCTAGCCAATAGCTACCTGGCCCTTTGTTCTCTGCAGGAAAGAGTTCAGGGTCCAGGCCTCACGCAGGCCTTTAATTCAAGTGAATGGACATAAAGGAGGTTGGGAATGAGGAATGCAACATTCAGTTAGGGCAGTTAGGGCAGTTGGGCCACTGTCTATTTGCAGGTTCCAATGACTGGCTTCAACCAGTTTTAAAAAATCGAGGTTGGGGACAGAGTGAAAAACATGATGAGAAATATCCTAGTTTCTCACATTTCTTAAGACTGGCTCTGAAATGGATCTGCTTAGTGTGTGGATGTGCATAAATGCTAATTATTTGAAAGGAACAACTCCTGGAACTGAGGCTCAATTTATTATTCTGTTGTTGTTTTTAATCTCCACGCTGAGTTTGCCTTCTAACACACCCAGAGAGTGTATCCAAGCAAGAGGCTGAGAAGGAGGGCAACAATGGAGTGGAGATGTGCTTAATGCAGACTCCACTAATAAATCACCGATAGTTAAGATATAGTTTGGATGATGGGCGGCAGATGGGAAGGAGGTATGTCAAATTGCTTTGCTCATATAGATTATTGGATTAACAAGGAAGCAGCAGGCAAGTGGCAAACTGGTGTAACAAATTGCTATCATTAAAAAGAAAAAATTGAACTTATCCCAGGATGGTAATAAGGCTCTGTAGGCCATTAGCCCTTGGGAGAGGTGCTTGAAGTGGGAATATCCCTCTGAGATGTTAATACAGAGAATGCTCTCCATGTTCCTCCTCCTCCCCTCACTGTTGTACCTAAGCACATCCTGGTGAGGGGAGGGGGAAGGGAGAAAGCCAGACTGCAGAGGGGAATGAATTAATGAGTGAGGCTATTAGCAGGCACATACCCTGCCCAGTCAGTGATAAGCAGAAGTATATACACCACACCGTTCTGACAACTAATACTGGTTGCAACCAATACTGCCTTCTTTATTTGCCCACTCCATACCCTCTAACTTTTTATTTTGAAAATTTTCGAACCTACTGACAAGTTGCACTAGTAATAAAATGAGCACCTGATATTTTACAAGATTCACCAATTGTTAATATTTTGCCACATTTGCTTTGTCTTTCATTTTTCTTTTCCATTTTTGGTGAACTCTTAAGTGGTAGACATCAAAAGGCTGCAGTATGTATTTCTGAGAACAAGGTCATTCTCCTACATATTTACAATGGAATTTTCAGGAAATTTTAGCCTTGATAAGTAATATTATACAATATACAATCTATGTTCAAATTTCCCAAACTGTTCCAAAAATGTCTTTTATAGCTTTATAAAAAATCCAGGATTCAATCAAGAATTATGCATTGTTTAGTCATCATATCTGTTTAATAGTTTGTATCCTAGAACAATGCCTAGCCTTTCTTTTTAACTTTTAAGACACTGACATATTGAAGTGTCTAGAACAGTTGTTTTGCAGACTGTTTCTCAATTTAGATTTTTCTGATTGCTTCCTCATGATTAGAATAAGGTTAAACATTTTTGGCAGAATGTATTCTTTGTAGTACATCACATCAGGAGGCATATGTTGCGAGTTTGTCAAACTTGGTGATTTTAAGTTTCATCATTTGGTTAAGGTGATGCTATCAAATTTCTCCATTGTAAATGTAGCATGTTCCCTCTGTAATTAGTAAATAGTTTTGAAACTGGGTGATTATTAGATCAACATTTTATACAACAGTTTTAGCATGCTTTGATGATTTTTGCTTGAATCACTTATTACAGTGGTCATTGACAGCCTTAGAAAACCATCATTTAACATTCTTTCTACATTTATGAGTTACTATTCTTTTTTTTTTTTTTTCTTTTTGCGTTACGCGGGCCTCTCACTGTTGTGTCCTCTCAACCACTGCGCCACCAGGGAAGCCCGAGTTACTATTCTTTTGTAGAAATAAATATTTCTTTTTTTTCCATCCACTCCCATTGTTTTTGGTACCACTATGGCCTCGCAGAGGTTTATTATAATCCATCCCTGCCATTACTTAAATTGATATTCTAGTTGTCTCAAATTTGGTCAATGGAAGCCCCTTTAATCTGGCATCCATGTTTTTATTTATTTATTTATTTTTGACATTTTCCTATCAGTGTTTGAGCACTTCTTTACTTTTTTTTTTTTTTGCGGTACGCAGGCCTCTCACTGTTGTGGCCTCTCCCGTTCCGGAGCACAGACTCCGGACGCGCAGGCTCAGCGGCCATGGCTCACGGGCCCAGCTGCTCCGCAGCATGTGGGATCTTCCCGGACCGGGGCACGAACCCGTGTCCCCTGCATCGGCAGGCGGACTCTCAACCACTGCGCCACCAGCGAAGCCCACTTCTTTACTTTTTGATTCAATTCAATGCTCCTGGCTCACCTTGTACTTCATTGCCCCAGACTTAGGGTCAGTCAGTTTTCCAGGTAGTCCTGGTTCCTTTGAATGGAAAGTGGTAGTTAGAAACCAAGATCAGGGTGATAAATACATTAACTGTTACTTAAGTGTAATTGTTCTAAGCACTTTCTTTGTACCCAGCAAGAAAATATATATTTTGATAAAGTCATGAGTTTGTACTTCCAATTCTAATCCAATACAACAGAGTTCTCCTTCCCCCTTTCCATATTTTTTTACCACTCTCCTACCATGAGAACTCTATGCCCCGCCCCAAACACCAATATATTTGCTCATTTGCTCAATTCTGCAATACACACAAAATAGTTTCAAACGATTCCACCACCAATAGTTTCTTTTCATCTTTAGAAAATATCCTACTGAAGGTGGGATGCAATCAGAGTACAGTGTTCAAAATTTACTTGAATTAATTCTGGCCTTGCTTCTTTGTGTTCATATTATCAATTTGACATACAGTTCAATTCATGTGTTTCTATACGTATTCAATTTCTAGATTTTACTATATGCTTGATAAATTAACAATGTTTTCTGAATATGCAAAACATTAATGTGGTTTAAAAGTCAAAACTAGATTGAAAGGTAAACTTAGAAAAATATTATTCCCTGTATTATTGCTTTATTTTCACCCTTCCCCAATAGTCAACCAATTTCTTTAGTTTCTGTTTTAACAATCTTGTGTTTCCCTTTGAAGATATTTATTTGTTTATATGTCTGTGTATTCTGATTTCCTTTTCTTTGTTACAAAAATGGTAGCAGACTATTTTTACCTTGTTCTTTTCCTTTTCAGTGTATTTTGAAATTAGAAGCTTCTTTCTAAATTCGTTTGTTCTGTTTTATTCAACTTCTCAGGCAATGAAATCATATCTCAGCTCCAGGTAAAATGAGTGGTTCTTATAAAAAGGAGTTAAGAACATGAAAGCGATATGGGTTGTGTTTAACTGACACAGGGATTTAATGTGCATGTATTTCACTTAATATATTTCTAAGTGTGGTTCAAATGGTCCCTCAAGTCAGAAGCAGGCAAGGGTGCTCATTAAAATTCTTATTCCAAAGCTCCACTCCAGATCTACCTAATCAAACTGTCTGTAGGGTATAGCTGAGGAATATGCATTTTCAAACTCCTGGGTGATTCCATGGACCTTCAGAGAAACTTAGGCTATTATGAGAGGAATAAGTGACTGGGAAAGCCACAAACATGACTTATTGTCATGACAAAGTCTTTTCACTCAAGTGTCTAAGACCTAAGTCTGCTTTTCCTCTAAGGGCATGAAATTTTTCTTTTTAAATAAGAACTTGGTTTCTTTTGGAGTAAGGTCTGAGCCCATCTCCTTTGCTGGGGTAAGCCAGCTACATAAACTCTGTATTCTTCTTGGATCTTTGAGATGAATCAGAGAGTTGGATGGAGCACACTAGAACCACACAGAACCTTCCTCTAACCTCTAAACCTCAGGGTAGAGTTTCCAGGGAACACAGTGGCATTCCAAATGTTCAGGTTTCAATCCGTGTAACATTTTAGCCAGTGGAAACCAGGGGAAACAGGTGGGTGCTAACTTTAAGTATCTCAAAACTCTACCATTTCCATTGCTTCTCCCACCTTCCCTAGCCCTTCCATATTCTCCAGTATGGATTTGAATATGCCCATCTAAAGTTAAATGTTTTATTAAAAAATGGGATACTCTTGGGAGGAAGGTAAGGGAAATGAATCATCTCTTCCATTTTGAAGCTGTGAAAACTGAGATGCAGAGAAGCAGTGTGAATGAAAGGCTAGATGGCTGGAGCAACCTTCCAGATACTGCGGGAGCCCTTCACAACACTGTGAAGTAGGTAAACCTTGTCTTTAATCACTCAATTTTAACAGTCAGTGTTTATCAGTTACCTACTATAAGCCAAGGACTTTGCTCCATGCTTTTCCTACTTTAGCTCATTACTTTTTATACCACATTTATGAAGCAGATACTATCACCATCTGTCTCTTACAGGTGAATACACTGCAACTTAAAGATGGTGTTACTTGTCCAATTCTCATAGCAAAGCAAGAGCTAAATCTATGTTGCTCTAACCAGAACCCAAGTCCTTAACTGCTGCATAACTGAAAAGGGCTTCCAGAAACATGTTTCTTTACGATACTAACCCAGGTGCTCAGTGTCACAGCCTGTTAACTGCAGGTCTAAGGATCTCCACTTAACAGTTGACAACTTCTACCCCTCAAATTCTAAAGAAGCAGGGATTCAAGAAACTCTGTTGTGACCTTAGCCAAACTGCTGTGCTTTCCCAGGATTCAGTGTCCTCATTCTGTAAAAACAAGAAGGAAGGACAAAAAATTTTTTAAGTACACATATATATGTATATATATATGTATATATATATAGCTCTTTCACTTCTGATAGCCTATAATCCAAATACCTGATTTACATTTTCACACTATAGTTTTGCTTGCTAACTCTTTATTGTCTTAATATTTTAATGTGCCCCTTTTTATTCCCAAAGGCATCTGAATTCCAAAAGAGGCTAATATATTAACTCAAAGAAATGAGTTTCTAATAGAGCAAATTTCCAGACAGAGAATCCAATGAGTATTGAAACATTTGTATCCTGATTATATTTCTTTTCTCGTTCTGAGGATGGCTATGTTCAGAAAAACGCTCTCAGAGATAAGGCTGGATAAAATGGAAACCAGGCCCAGCTCCCTGAAACAGCATTGGCAGAAATGAGGTGAGAACACAGGGCCCACAAGCCAGCTGGCATACATGGCAGGGGTCCCTCCCAGGCATCAGAGATTCAGGGGAACCATAGAAACCATATGTGTGAGAAACACTGGCAGAGAAGAGGGATAGCATATCAGAATTGTTTCCACGTGGGGTAAATCCCAGGAGATTTGATGTGATGGTGGTTTCCAGGACCCTGTCTTCCAGTACTGGGGAACAGAAACTCCTCTGCACCCCACCAACTAATGAGACAAGAACCACTTCTCTCATCCTCACCTCTGCCTGGTCTTTTCTGTTTCAGGAACATCTCTGCTGACAGTTGGCTGAATAGAAATGACCTAGCAATTTTAAGATTTGTGATGGCAAGACAGACATTATTTTGTTATGCCTCACAGTTCATGGCTCTGCTATATAGTAGGTAATAACTGTATACTGTATTAACTGAAGATACAGAATGAAGTCAAATTTCCAAGTTGGAGAAACCCAGTTTATCTTCTCGGTGAAATGAGACAATATGTAGCCGCAGCTCTTTTTTTTTTTTTTTTTTTTTTTAACATCTTTATTGGAGTATAATTGCTTTACAATGGTGTCTTAGTTTCTGCTTTATAACAAAGTGAATCAGCTATACACATACATATATCCCCATATCTCCTCCCTCTTGCGTCTCCCTCCCTCCCACCCTCCCTATCCCACCCCTCTACATGGTCACAAAGCACTGAGCTAATCTCCCTGTGCTATGTGGCTCCTTCCCGCTAGCTATCTATTTTACATTTGGTAGTGTATATACGTACATATTACTCTCTCACTTTGTCCCAGCTTACTCTTCCACCTCCCCATGTCCTCAAGTCCATTCTCTATGTCTGCATCTTTATTCTTGTCCTGCCCCTAGTCTCTTCAGAACCATTTTTTTTTTTTTTTAGATTTCATATGTATGTGTTAGCATACAGTATTTGTTTTTCTCTTTCTGACTTACTTCATTCTGTATGACAGACTCTACGTCCATCCACCTCACTACAAATAACTCAATTTTGTTTCTTCATAAGGCTGAGTAATATTCCATTGTATATATGTGCCACATCTTCTTTATCCATTCATCTGTTGATGGACACTTAGGTTGTTTCTATGTCCTGGCTATTGTAAATAGAGCTGCAATGAACATTGTGGTACATGACTCTTTTTGAATCATGTTTTTCTCAGAGTATATGCCCAGTAGTGGCATATACAGGGCATTGTTGGGTTGTATGGTAGTTCTATTTTTACTTTTCTAAGGAACCTCCATACTGTTCTCCATAGTGACCATATCAATTTACATTCCCACCAACAGTGCAAGAGGGTTCCCTTTTCTCCACACCCTCTCCAAAATTTATTGTTTATAGATTTTTTGATGATGGCCATTCTGACTGGTGTGAGGTGATACCTCATTGTAGTTTTGATTTCCATTTCTCTAATGATTAGTGATGTTGAGCATCCTTTCAGGTGTTTTTTGGCAATCTGTCTATCTTCGTTGGAGAAATGTCTATTTAGGTCTCCTGCTCTTTTTTGGAAGAGGATGTTTGTTTTTTTGATACTGAGCTGCATGAGCTATTTGTAAATTTTGGAGATTAATCCTTTGTCTCTTGCTTCATTTGCAAATATTTTCTCCCATTCTGAGGGTTGTCTTTTGGTCTTCTTTATGACTTCCTTTGCTGTGCAAAAGCTTTGAAGTTTCATTAGGTCCCATTTGTTTATTTTTGTTTTTATTTCCCTTTCTCTAGGAGGTGGGTCAAAAAGGATCTTGCTGTGACTTATGCCATAGAGTGTTCTGCTTATGTTTTCCTCTAAGAGTTTTATAGTCTCTGGCCTTACATTTAGGTCTTTAATCCAGTTTGAGTTTATTTTTGTGTATGGTGTTAGGGAGTGTTCTAATTTCATTCTTCTACATGTAGCTGTCCAGTTTTCCCAGCATCACTTATTGAAGAGGCTGTCTTTTCTCCATTGTATATTCTTGCCTCCTTTATCAAAAATCAGGTGATTATATGGGTGTGGGTTTATCTCTGGGCTTTCTATCCTGTTCCATTGATCTGTATTTCCGTTTTTGTGCCAGTACCATACTATCTCGATTACTGTAGCTTTGTAGTATAGTCTGAAGTCAGGGAGCCTGATCCCTCCAGTTCCATTTTTCTTTCTAAAGATTGCTTTGGCTATTCGGGGTCTTTTGTGTTTCCATACAAATTGCGAAACTTTTTGTTCTAGTTCTGTGAAAAATGCCATTGGAAGTTTGATAGGGATTGTACAGAATCTGTAGATTGCTTTGGGTAGTTGAGTCATTTTCACAATGTTGATTCTTCCAATCCAAGAACATGGTAAATCTCTCCATCTGTTTGTATCATCTTTAATTTCTTTCATCATTGGCTTATAGTTTTCTGTATACAGGTATTTTGTCTCCTTATTTAGGTTTATTCCTAGGTATTTTATTCTTCTTGTTGCAATGGTAAATAGGAGTGTTTCCTTAATTTCTCTTTCAGGTTTTTCATCATTAGTGTATAGAAATGCAAGAGACTACTGTGCATTCATTTTGTATCCTGCTACTTTACCTAATTCACTGATTAGCTCTAGTAGCTTTCTGGTAGTCTTTAGGATTTTCTAAGTATAGTATCATGTCATCTGCAAACAGTGACAGCTTTACTTCCTCTTTTCCAATTTGGATTCCTTTTATTTCTTTTTCTTCTCTCATTGCTGTGGCTACAACTTCCATAACTATGTTGAATAATAGTGTGAGAGTGGACAACATTGTCTTGTGTCTGATCATAGAAGAAATAGTTTCAGTTTTTCACCATTGAGAACAATGTTGGCTGTGGGTTTTTCATATATGGCCTTTATTATGTTGATGTAAGTTCCCTCTATGCCCACTTTCTGGAGGGTTTTTATCATAAATGGGTGTTGAATTTTGTTGAAAGCCTTTTCTGCATCTATTGAGATGATCATATGGTTTTCTCCTTCAATTTTTTAATGTGGTGTATCACATTGATTGATTTGCGTATATTGAAGAATCCTTGCATTACTGGGATAAACCCCACTTGATCATGGTGTATGACCCTTTTAATGTGCTGTTCAATTCTGTTTGCTAGTATTTTGTTGAGGATTTTTGCATCTAAATTCATCAGGGATATTGGCCTGTAGTTTTCTTTCTCTGTGACATCTTTGTCTGGTTCTGGTGTCAGGGTGATGGTGGCCTCATAGAATGAGTTTGGGAGTGGTCCTCCCTCTGCTATATTTTGGAAGAGTTTGAGAAGGATAGGAGTTAGCTCTTCTCTAAGAGTTTGACAGAATTATTCTGTGAAGCCATCTGGTCCTGGGCTTTTGCTTGTTGGAAGATTTTTAATCACACTTTCAGTTTCATTCCTTGTGATTGGTCTGTTCATATTTTCTGTTTCTTCCTGGTTCAGTCTTGGAAGGTTATACCTTTCTAGGAATCTGTCCATTTCTTCCAGGTTGTCCATTTTATTGGCATAGAGTTGCTTATAGTAGTCTCTTAGGATGCTTTGTATTTCTGCAGAGTCTGTTGTAACTTCTCCTTTTTCATTTTGAATTTTATTGATTTGAGTCCTCTCCCTCTTTTTCTTGATGAGTCTGGCTAATGGTTTATCAATTTTGTTTATCTTCTCAAAGAACCAGCTTTTAGTTTTATTGATCTTTGCTATTGTTTTCTTTGTTTCTATTTCATGTATTTCTGCTCTGATCTTTATGATTTCTTTCCTTCTGCTAACTTTGGGTTTTGTTTGTTCTTCTTTCTCTATTTCCTTTAGGTGTAAGTTTAGATTGTTTATTTGAGATGTTTCTTCCTTCTTGTAGTTGGCTTGTATTGGTATAATCTTCCCTCTTAAAGCTGTTTTGCTGCATCCCATTGGTTTTGGATTGTTGTGTTTTTATAGTCATTTGCCTCTAGGTATTTTTTAAATTTCCTCTTTAATTTCTTCACTGATCTCTTGGTTATTTAGCAATGTATTGTTTAGCCTCCATGTGTTTGTGTTTTACGTTTTTTTCCTATAATTCATTTCTACTCTCATAGCATTGTGGTCAGAAAAGATGCTTGATATGATTTCAATTTTCTTAAATTTACTGAGGCTTGATTTGTGACCTAAGATGTGATCTATCCTGGAGAATGTTCCTTGCGCACTTGAGAAGAAAGTGTAATCTGTTGCTTTTGGATGGAATGTCCTATAAATATCAATTAAATCTATCTGGTCGACTCTGTCATATAAAGCTTGTGTTTCCTTATTAATTTTCTGTTTGGATGATCTGTCCATTGTTGTAAGTGAGGTGTTAAAGTCTCCCACTATTTCGGTGTTATTGTCGATTTCCTCTTTTATAGCTGTTAGCAGTTGCCTTATGTATTTAGGTGCTCCTATGTTGAGTACATATATATTTATAAATGTTATATCTTCTTCTTGGATTGATCCCTTGATCATTATGTAGTGTCCTTCTTTGTCTCTTGTATCATTCTTTATTTTAAAGTCTATTTTATCTGATATGAGTGTTGCTACTCCAGCTTTCTTTTGATTTCCATTTGTGTGGAATATCTTTTTTCATCCCCTCACTTTCAGTCTGTATGTGTCCCTAGGTCTGAAGTGGGTCTCTTGTAGACAGCATATATATGGGTCTTGTTTTTGTATCCATTTAACCAGTCTGTGTCTTTTGGTTGGAGCATTTAATCCATTCATATTTAAGGTAATTATTGATATATATGTTCCTATTACCATTTTCTTAATTGTTTTGGGTTTGTTTTTGTAGTGCTTTTCTTCTCTTGTGTTTCCCACTGAGAGAAGTTCTTTTAGCATTTGTTGTAGAGCTGGTTTAGTGGTGCTGAACTCTCTCAGCTTTTGCTTGTCTGTAAAGCTTTCGATTTCTTCATCAAATCTGAATGAGATCCTTGCTGGGTAGAGTAATCTTAGTTGTAGTTTTACCCTTTCATAACTTTAAATATGTCCACTCCCTTCTGGCTTGCAGAGTTTCTGCTGAAAGATCAGCTGTTAACCTTATGCAGATTCCCTTGTATGTTATTTGTTGTTTTTCCCTTGCTGCTGTTAATATTTTTTCTGTGTATTTAATTTTTGATAGTTTGATTAATATGTGTCTTGGCATGTTTCTCCTTGTATTTATCCTGTATGGGACTCTCTGTGATTCCTGGACTTGACTGATTATTTCCTTTCCCATAAAAGGGAAGTTTTCAACTATAATCTCTTCAAATAATTTCTCAGTCCCTTTCTTTTTCTCTTCTGCTTCTGCGACCCCTATAATTCGAATGTTGGTGCATTTAATGTTGTCCTAGAGGTCTCTGAGACTGTCTTCAATTCTTTTCATTCTTTTTTCTTTATTCTGCTCTGTGGTAGTTATTTCCACTATTTTACCTTCCAGGTCACTTATCCATTTTTCTGCCTCAGTTATTCCACTATTGATTCCTTCTAGAGAACTTTTAGTTTCATTTATTGTGTTGTTCATCATTGTTTGTTTGCTCTTTAGTTCTTCTAGGTCCTTGTTAAACCTTTCTTGTATTTTCTCCATTCTATTTCCAAGATTTTGGATCATCTTTACTACCATTACTCTG
The DNA here is from genome assembly GCF_964374135.1 of Grampus griseus. Taxonomy (NCBI): domain Eukaryota; kingdom Metazoa; phylum Chordata; class Mammalia; order Artiodactyla; family Delphinidae; genus Grampus; species Grampus griseus. The sequence goes on from NC_138998.1 coordinate 82,533,895, forward strand.
AATTCTTTTTCAGGTAGACTGCCTATTTCCTCTTCATTTGTTTGGTCTGGGGTTTTTTATGTTGCTCCTTCATCTGCTGTGTATTTCTCTGTCTTCTCATTTTGCTTAACTTACTGTGTTTGGGGTCTCCTTTTCGCAGGCTGCATATTTATAGTTCCCATTGTTTTTGGTGTCTGCCCCCAGGCATAAGGTTGGTTCAGTGGGTTGTGTACGCTTCCTGGTGAAGAGGACTGGTACCTGTGTTCTAGTGGATGAGGCTGGATCTTGTCTTTCTGGTGGGCAGGACCAAGTCCAGTGGTGTGTTTTGGGGTATCTGTGACCTTTTTATGATTTTAGGAAGCCTTTCTGCTAATGGGTGGGGTTGTGTTCCTGTCTTGCTAGTTGTTTGGCATATGGTTTCCAGCACTGTAGCTTGCTGGTCATTGGGCTGGAGTTGGATTTCAGCGTAGAGTTGGAGAGCTCTGGGAGAGCTTTTGCCGTTTGATATTACGTGGAGCTGGGAGGTGTCTGGTGGACCAATGTCCTGGACTTGGCTCTCTCACCTCAGAGGCACAGGCCTGACATCAGGCCAGAGCACGGAGACACTGTGAGCCACATGGCTCAGAAGAAAAGGGAGAAAGAAAGAAAGAAAGAAAGAAAGAAAGAAAGAAAGAAAGAAAGGGAGGAAGGAAGGAAGGAAGGAAGGAAGGAAGGAAGGAAGGAAGGAAGGAAGGAAGGAAGGAGGAAGGAAGGAAGGGGGAGAAAGAGAGAAAGAGAAAGAAAGAAAGAAAGAGAAGCAAAGAAGGAACATAAGAAAGAAAGAAAAGAAAGTTATTAAAATTAAGAATAAAAAATATTAAAAAGTAATAAAGAAAAGAAGAGAGCAGCCATATCAAAAAGAAAATCCACCAATGATAACAAGCCATAAAAACTATGCTAAAAAAAAAAAGGATAGATAGAACCCTACGACAAATGGTAAAAACAAAACCATACAGACAAAATCACACAAAGACGCATACACATACACACCCAAAAAAAACAGAAAAAGAAAAAATATACATATCTATATTAAAAAAAAAAAAGGAGGAAGAGAGTAACCAAATCAATAGACAGATCTACCAATGATAGTAAACTCTAAATACTAAACTAAGATAAACATAAAACCAGAACCAAATTAGATGCAGAAAGCAAACCCAAATCTAGAGTTGCTCCCAAATTCCACTGCCTCAATTTTGGGATGATTTGTTGTCTGTTCAGTTATTCCACAAATGCAGGATACATCAAGTTGATTGTGGATATTTAATCCACTGCTCCTGAGGCTGCTGGGAGAGATTTCCCTTTCTCTTCTTTGTTTGCACAGCTCCTGGGGTTCAGCTTTGGATTTCCACCTCTGCATGTAGGTTGCCTGAGGGTGTCTGTTCTTCGTTCAGACAGGATGGGGTTAAAATAGCAGCTGATTCGGGGGCTCTGGCTCACTCAGGCTGGGGGGAGGGAGGGGTACGGGATGCGTGGCTAACCTACGGCGGCAGAGGCTGGCATGATGTTGCAACAGCCTGAGGTGCACCGTGTGTTCTCCCGGGGAAATTGTCCCTGGATCATGGGACACTGGCTGTGGTGGGCTACAAAGGCTCCTGGGAGGGGAGGTATGGATAGTGGCCTGTGCTTGTACATAAGCTTCTTGGTGACTGCAGCAGCCTTAGCATTTCATGCCCGTCTCTGGTGTCCGCACTGATAGCTGTGGCTCGTGACCATCTCTGGAGCTTGCTTAGGCATTCTCTGAATCCCCTCTCCTCACACACACCAAAACAATGGTCTCTTGCCTCTTAGGCAGTTCCAGACATTTTCCTGGACTCCCTCCCAGCTAGCTGTCGTGCACTAGCCCCCTTCAGGCTGTGTTCACGCAGCCAACCCCAGTACTCTCCCTGCAATCTGACCTCCAAAGTCCGAGCCTCAGCTCCCAGCCCCCACCCTCCCCTATGGGTGAGCAGACAAGCCTCTCCAGCTGGTGAGTGCTGGTAAGCATCGATCCTCTGTGTGGGAATTTCTCTGCTTTGCCCTCTGCACCCCTACTGCTGCACTCTCCTCCGTGGCTCTGAAGCTTCCCCCCCACCCACCATCCATCTCCACCAGTGAAGGGCCTTTCTAGTGTGTGGAAACCTTTCCTCCTTCACAGCTCCCTCCCCGAGGTGCAGGTCTCATCCCTATTCTTTTGTCTCTGTTTTTTCTTTTTTCTTTTGCCCTACCCAGGTACTTGGGGAGTTTCTTGCCTTTTGGGAATTCTGAGGTCGCTGCCAGTGTTCAGTAGGTGTTCTGTAGGAGTTGTTCCATATGTAAATGTATTTCTGATGTATTTGTGGGGAAGAAGGTGATCTCCACGTCTTACTCCTCCACCATCTTGAAGGTCTCCCACCCCAGCTCTTTAATATTGCTTGAAATTCATTCAATCATTCAACAAATATTTATTGAGTGCTTACTTATGTACCAGGCACTCTATTAGAAGCTGAGGCAGTATACAAGTCGGGTAGTAAGTCCTGTCCTCTTGGAGTTGATTACGTATTGGTGGAGGCAGGAAATGAACATGTAAACAAACAAATAAGAACTTCAGATAATGAGAATTGCTATGAATAAAATTATGATATTGTGATTTGTAAGAAAAATATATAACTGGTTATTCAGATGACCAAAATATATTCCTCACATATATTTGTTCTTCCTCCACAGTTCAGATTTTTTAAGTGTTAAAAGTGATAAAGTTGTCTTTTGTTATGTTAATGAGATCACTTTGTAAAAGCACCTAAGGATGGGGGCTGGTGCCAGTGAGGCCAACCTTGTGATTAGAGGGTTGGATCTTTCAGTCCTACTCCCTGACCTCCAGTGGGGGAGAGAGATTGGAGTTTGAGTTCATTCACCAATGGCCAAGGATTTAATCAACCATGCCTACATCATGAAGCCTCCATGAAAGCAACAAAGGATGAGTTTGAAGAGCTTCTGGGTTGATAAACAGATGGAGATTTGGGGAGAATGGTGTGCTCCAAGGAGGCATGGAAGCTCCATGCCCTTTCCCCACACCTTGACTTATGCATCTCTTCCGTCTGGCTGTTCCTGAGTTATAACCTGTTATAATAAACCCATGATCTGGTAAGTAAAATGTTTCTCTGAGTTTTGTAAGCCACTCTGGCAAATCAGGGGAAACCCAGAAGGAGGTCATGGGAACCTCCAATCTGCAGCCAGCTGCTCAGAAGCAGAGGTTACAACCTGGTCTTGCAACTGGCAACTGTAATGGGGTGAGGGGCAGATTTAGGGGGTTAAGCACAAGAAGTCTTGTAGGACTGAACCCTTAACCTGTGGAGTCTGAAGCTATCTCCAGGTAGTGTCAGAATTGAATTGAATTACAGGACATCAAAGTGGTGTCTGAAGCATTGCTTGTTGGTGGCGGGGAAAACCCAAACCCCATATTGGAATGGGGTCCACAAACCCTAATGAAAAATAAAACAGGAAGTTGTATAGAAAACAATTGAGATAGGGCAGGGGAAATACCTTAGGCAGGAGAATCTGGGAAAGCCTATGAGCACATGAAGTTCTAAGAAATCCTGAGCATATTGGACATGGCCTTTAACTAAGGAGGGTCTCAGTGAAGCTTCGAAATTATTTCTAAATTCATCAAGAACTTTTTATACTAGTATAAAAGTAATACATGCACCTACTAAAACATTTTTAGAGCATAGTAGGATATAAAAATCCCAGCCCTACTCCTCAGGGCAATATTATTAACCATTTTCTTGTGTATTTTTAAAAATTCCTATCTTTGTATATATAAATGCCTGTATATGAATAACCTTTATATACAAATGGCAACATATTAGCTTACTCTTCTGAACCACTGAGATCCCCCTTCAAGAACGAACTACTTGCCCAGTTCCAAGGGACACGATGAGCTGACAGCCTCCAGCATTTAAGGTCAGCCTCAGCATTTGAGCCAACAGTGGTTCCATCAATGACTGAGCCAAATTATGGTACAAAGGCCTACCCATTTCTACTCAACTGACACTTGTCTAATAAGGCACGTTTAAGTTACATCTGTTTTTACTTTGCTTTGCTTTGTTTTGCTATTAAAAACAATGTAGCAATTAGCATCTATAAACATACATGCATGGGTGCCTATTTTTCTCCACCCTCTAATACTGTTCACGATCTAATTTTAATCTGACAGAAGAAAAACAGCACTTCACTAATGCTTTATTTTGCAACGTCATGATTATGAGTATGTTCAGAATTATTTTATATCTTACTCACCATTTGTATTTATCTCTGAACTTCCTCTTTGTGCTCTTTGCCTTTTTTTTTTTTCTTCTTTGCGTTACGCAGGCCTCTCACTGTTGTGGCCTCTCCCGTTGCGGAGCGCAGGCTCCGGACGCGCAGGCTCAGAAGCCATGGCTCACGGGCCCAGCCGCTCTGCGGCATGTGGGATCTTCCCAGACCGGGGCATGAACCCGTGTCCCCTGCATCGGCAGGTGGACTCTCAACCACTGCGCCACCAGGGAAGCCCTCATTGCCTTTTTAATACCAGGTTGTTGGTGTTTTTCTTATTGATTTGCTGGAGTGTTTTGTAAAAGAAATAAACTCTTTTCCATAAACATTGCAAATACTTGTTCCTGTTTGTGGTTTGATTTTTAAAATTTTAATGGCATTTTCCCCATTCAGTAGTCTTAATTTGTGTGTAGTCAAATTTATCATTTTTCCAATATAGCTTCTGAGTTTTGTGTCATGGTTATAAAGTTCTTCTCAGCTCCAGTAATATTTTCAAAATAAGTCTTTATCTAATTATAATATTTTTAGATTTTTTTCCTTTAAAATTTGGATTTCATCTACAATTTTGATATAGTCAGGTAGAATTTCAGCTTTTTTTTCTTCGCCAAATTATCCTCATCATTTCTGAATATCCCATCTCTTCCACACTAATTCTAGATTTTTCTTTTATAATAAACTAAAACTACATATCTATTTGGCTCTGTTTCTGAATTTTATATTCTATTTTACTGATCAATTTTTGTATCCTTCACTGATACCAAACTGCTTGTAGGAACTAAACCCTATAATTTTTAACTTTTTTTTTTAAATATGGTAATCATTTCTTATCAACTCTTTATTATTTTTTTCATAAATTTATTTATTTATTTTATTTTTGGCTGTGTTGGGTCTTCACTGCTGTGTGTGGGCTTCCCTTGCGTGGAGCACAGGTTCTAGGTGCGTGGCTTCAGTAGTTGTGGCTCGCGGGCTCTAGAGCACAGGCTCAGTAGTTGTGGTGCACAGGCTTAGTTGCTCCGTGGCATGTGGGATCTTCCCGGGCCAGGGCTCGAACCCGTGTCCCCTGCATTGGCAGGCGGATTCTTAACCACTGCACCACCAGGGAAGCCCTAACTCTTTTTAAGTTATCTTCTTTCTTTAGGATCTCCCTGGCTATTCACTCATGTTTATTAGCAATGTTTATTTTTTACATTATTTTCCACATATATATTTTGCTTTTGGGTGAGTAGCTAAAATGTGCATCTAAAACAAATTCAATTTTAACCATTGATTTATTTTTCCAGGTGAAGTTCAGCATTATTTTAAGTTCTCCCCCACCCCCAAATTTCATTATTTCCAATGGGATAGAATTGGATTTCTAGAGTAAACAAGCTTTTCATATTATACTATAGTTTTGCAAGATGTTACCATTGGGGGAAAGAAACTGGATAAAAGAAACGTAGTCTCTTTCTTCGTGTTTTCTTACAACTGCATGTGATTCTACAATTACTTCAAAATTAAAATTCTTTCTTTTTTTAAATACCTAGCACAATGTCTGTGATATAGTAGATTTCCCCATATTCTTTTTTAAATATTTATTTATTTATTTATTTATATTTATTTATTTGGCTGTGCCAGGTCTTAGTTGTAAGCACACGAGATCTTCCTTGTAGCATGCAGGATCTTTTAGTTGCGGCACGCCCAATCTTTAGTTGCAGTATGTGGGATCTTTAGTTGTGGCATGCGGGGTCTTTATTTGTGGCATGTGAACTCTTAGTTGTGGCATGTGAACTCTTAGTTGTGGCATGTGGGATCTAGTTCCCTGACCAGGGATCGAACCTGGGCCACCTGCAATCCAGTGGCTGAGACTCCATGCTTCCCCATATTCTTTAACATAAATTCTTACAGATACTCTTCAGTTTCTGGGTAAGCATTCATAAATATGTCTCTAAGGCAAATTCAGTTAGCTTTGAGCCAAACTATAAAATTGGTGTTATACTCCCACATCCCTAGGAGACTGATTTGAAAAATAGTTATAGAAATTAAGAAGTAAGAGAATGTGCACTAAATTATAATAATTGGCTACTGGATCATAGGATCTTCTCCACTAGGGTTCTTTTAAATTTTGTAGCAATTCCTGTATTTAATCTTTTTTTCTCACTTTGAATTTTTTCCATAAGTCACCAGCACGCCTCTCCCTTCCCAAACTAGAAGAAATGGATGATACATGTGGGTGCCATGTCACTTTGCAGCTGTAATTTTGAAAACAAAAAATCTTTTTTGCTTACCACTTTTCTAGGAAATGCAGATTACTGACAGGGTCAGTCGTAGGAAAAATTAGGAGGTAAATAAATCCTGCCTTGAAACCCAAATTCATTTCCCTTTCCAATACCATCCCCCAAGGAGTTTCTGGGGAGGGGTTACAGTTTCCTTTTGCTTCCTAGAGTCCCTCTAATGTCAACTCACTTAAACCAGCTCTTGGTCCATGCTCAACATGTATGCCCCCACCTACAGTATTGTCAAAACTTAATTCTCTTCTGTCTACGGAAATCTTATTTCAAAAGTTCTGTTTAGGGGCTTCCCTGGTGGCGCAGTGGTTGAGAATCTGCCTGCCAATGCAGGGGACAGGGTTTCGAGCCCTCGTCTGGGAAGATCCCACATGCCGCGGAGCAACTAGGCCCGAGAGCCACAACTACTGAGCCTGCGTGTCTGGAGCCTGTGCTCCGCAACAAGAGAGGCCGCGATAATGAGAGGCCCGCATACCGCAAGGAAGAGTGGCCCCCGCTTGCCACAACTAGAGAAAGCCCTAGCACAGAAATGAAGACCCAACACAGCCAAAAATATATATATATATAAATTAATTAATTAAAAAAAAAAAGAAGTGCCCCTTGGACTAAGCAATGAAATGTCCCCTATACCCTTACCCCTTAAGAAAAAAAAAAAAAAAGTTCTGTTTAATTTTTTTGTTCAAAATATTTTGTGTAAGACATAAAGGACCCTTAAGATGAAGTAGTATAAATATGAAACCAGCTACAGGTAGCAACCATCTGGTAGGCTAATGGCCTTTCTATTATTATATGTGAATCAATTTATACATGTTCTAGCTAAAGGAGAAGAAAGTTGTTCTGTTCTTCTAAAGGGTGAGAAAGGATGAGAAATAAATTCAGCAGAAATGCTCATTGGGAGATCCCCCTAGTGTTGGCCAGATTGGGGATTTAGTCCTGACAAGATCAACAGTTTTACCTGATTTATCTCACGAAGTGAATTGGCCTTTGCCATGAGGAGAGAGAAAAAATAAAAATAAAAAAACTAAGATCAGTGAATGAACAATAAGACCAATGGCTAACAGAGGTATCCAATGATGGCAGAGTTCATCATCTTAGAGAGACAGAAAAGGTAAAACTACTAGCCCCTGAAAGAAAAAGCCCTAAGGACCTTTGATACAGGAAAATCAAAGCTAAATCTCAATCAAATTTCAACAGGAGACTGGATTCAGATTCAGGGGAATAGTCTGACTAAAGATTATCACTGGGTCAGTGGTAGATTTAACTATACCTAAAGATCGTTAGGAAAGTGCAAGAAAAGTACTATTTTCTTCAACTGGCATTTGAAGGAAAAAAACTTCAAACTTTAAGTTCTTTTAAAACTCTTCTCTCTCATACTGGTCTACAATAATTTCAAGTGCTTATTAGAGCACATTGCTCTTGATATAAAAACACTAAATACAAGCATGTCTTTCTATATCTCAATTTAACAAGTCCAAATCTTAGGCCCTGGGATGACATGGCAAAAGATAATCGTCTTTGGAGTAAAAACAAACCTGGTTTAAATCATAGCTTAGCTATTAACTAGCTATGTAATCCTGGGAAATTTGCATAGACTATGAGAGTCTGTTTCATAATTTGTAAAATGAGTAATATATAACTAACCAGTAAGATTCTGTGGGGGAATTAGAGATAATATATGGAAAATAGTTAGTACATGAAGAAAGCAAATTCTCTCCGCTAGGGCTGGGGTAACAAAGGGAAATGGATTATTAGAACAAAGAAGTTTGGAGAATAGCCTCCCAACACTGAGACCCAGAATCCTGAGGAAGAAACACGACCTGGCTGCTGCTGCTGACTCTGATGCTCACAGAAAAGTCCCTGAGGAGCTGGGACTCAGCTGGTACAGACACTTGTGAGGAAGAAGGTTGAATATGGGAGTATGGAGAAAAAACTGAAAACTGAAAACAAACTGCTACTGGAATGAGCCACTGCTGCTGGGCCAAAGAACCATGGTTCATGTGAGAGTGACAGGAACCAGAAGCCGACGGAAGAAGAGTGACCGTTTTCTTTCCCTCCTCCTGCTAGTCTCCCCCGGTATTTTCTATTGGCAGAACCTCATGGGGGCCAGCTGGCAAAGCAGCAATGTGGTCTGAAGGGTTCCAGACACAGCGAGAACAGAATATAGAAGATTAAGTTTGAATCTGAAAAATAGTACCTTGACAACTAGCACACTATTTTGTTTTTAATAGTCTGTTATTTACCCATAAATTCTGCTCACAGTTGTCTTGGGTCAACTTCAGTAATGATATCTATTCATGTGTCCATTGAACTAGTGACAAGGGAGATTTTTTAAAAAGATTAAATGTCAAGAAAACTTGACTCTTGGACTTGCTCTGCCAGTATCTGGTATTTTTTTAATTTAAGAAAAAATAAATAATATAAATTTTTGTTGTTTTTTGGAAGGTATCATAAGGGTCATCTAATCTCATTCATTTGTTCTGTAGAGTATCTTAGTAATTTTTTATACAGTAGGAATTCTTTGCTATCTGTATGCAACCTATTTTGTTTTCTATGAAATAGGAGTACTGGACCAAATGACCTTGACTCTGTGTCCAATATGTGTTTGCCCATCTCTGCCAATATTTCCTCCACCAACCACAGCCTATCATTCAGTAAATATATAACTAAATGTTTGGCATTGTACTAAGCCCTGAAAGTGGATTTCCTGTCTTCAGGAATATTACAATCTATAAAGGAGACAGAAAGACAAACAGCAGATATTAAAATAGTGTTTTAGGTGTTCTGAAGGAAGTACACACAGAGCGCTAGGCAAGCATGGATGAGGGGCATTTAATCCAAACTAAATGTGGATCTTGAATTGAATCTTGAAAGACAAATGAAAATTAGGTATCTGAGAAGAGAAAGAAGAGGAAGAAAAGGAAGAAAACAGGAGGCCATTCCAGGTAGAAGGAATAACACGTGCAAACATTAGGTCATGGGGGGAAGTTGCTTTCAGTACCCATCACAAAGAGCATAAAGCCAAGACAGATCACAATTTGTGTTGGTACACTTTCAGCTGCAATTAAAATATTACTAGATAGCAATATTTTAAAAGCACTATTATTTCACATAACAAGAAATCCAAAAGAAGGCAGTTTCAGAATTGGTTACTTAGGCAGCTTAACAATATCAGAGCTCCTCCTTTGTGATCCTTTGTGGATTCCCTCTTTTGTTATTCTCTGACCTCTCTTTTCATAGCTCCAAGCATCACATTCTCAACACAATGTCCAAAAGTGAAAAGAAAGGGCAGATCTTTCTCCTTATGAATCTCTTCCTTTTTAATCAGGGAGAATCATCTTTCTCCAGAGCCTCCATTCTAGCCTGAGTTTCCCCAAAGCACACAGCCTAAAATAAGAGCTGCACAGAGATAGTTTTTGTGGGGAAAGGGGCTAGAATGAGTGAAACAAGGGAGGAGGGAAAATCAATGCAAAGGTACATTATTAAGCTGGCTACCACCATAAGCAATTGTGGCTTCAGAGTTCTCTGAAGAACCATGCAGGCTGTCCTTCAGGGTTGTCAGTTCAAGACACAGAAGAAGGGAACATTTGTCTACCAGCTCCTGTCTCCCATTAGACAAGGTTGACTCAGGGAAGTTAACTCTGTTGTACTTCCTGTTCTATGAATGCATGAGTATATCTGTACCTCACAGGGAGGTACAGAGCGGGTCCAAGGCAGAAAACGAGAAATTCACTGAGACAAAGTGCTGTGAACTATACTGAGATGAACATCTGCTTGTTGCAGCAATGGCCAGAGCGGAGAGATGAGTTGAGAGACTGTGAGGCAGAACCTATGATGGCTAACACACCTCCCAGTGGAGTTTTCCATCTTCACTGTGAAGAATTATACCATGACCCATCCCCAAACTGCAAAGGTGGTAGGGAGCAGCAACAAAAAGAGAGCTGCAGACTTATCTTCCAAAGTGTTCGATCAATAGATAATGCCTAAAACTAAAAAAAAATAAGTAGCCGCAATTTAGGTATATTAGCGATATAGAGGTATATTTCAAAGGAAACATTTTAAAGTGTTGAAAGAATTTTCCTTGGCAGAGCAGGAAATGGGGATACAGGACACTGTTAGTTTTTTTTATAAGTCATACATTCTTTGATTCTGTAAATAAAGTTCATGTTTAACTTTGATTAAAAATAACTAAATTGGGGCTTCCCTGGTGGCGCAGTGGTTGAGAGTCCGCCTGCAGATGCAGGGGACGCGGGTTCGTGCCCCGGTCCGGGAAGATCCCACATGCCGCGGAGGGCCCGTGAGCCATGGCCGCTGAGCCTGTGCATCTGGAGCCTGTGCTCCGCAACGGGAGAGGCCACGGCAGTGAGAGGCCTGCGTACCGCAAAAAAAAAAAAACAAAAACTAAATTTTAAAATTGTATATGGAAATTAACTGACACTGTGTAACTTACATAATTCATATCCTTTATGCCTTCAGATGCCATTAGTGGCCCTCAAGATGTCTGAGCTTAGGTTAGAAAAAGCAGAGTCTCTAGGTACTATACCACTAACGTATAGTACCTAGCTCATAGTACAGAGTCAAGAGATGTTTAAGAAAGAAACGGAAAGAGGGAAGAAAAGAATGTAGGACTGAGGAAAGAAACCTCTGATTAGCACCACCACCATCAAAAGCTCACCCCTCTGTGCAGTGGAAAGGTGTCCAAATACAGTAAAACCAGCCTGGAAGTTTCAGTTTAGAAACTTCACTATGAGGTATTTTTAACACATTTACAATAAAGACAAGAAGGGATACCTTGGACTTAGTTTTATCTTTCTGTTCTTGATTCCAGGGGGATGAAATCAAATAATTGTATAATGTTAGAGTCTTAAATATCAAGGTTGTGATGGTTGTGCACATAAAGAATTCCTCTGATGATTATTTATGGTGCCAGGCAACAAAATAGCAAACCATCATCCTTGTCAGATCTTCCTTATTTAGGCTTCAAATGCTGCTACATTTAGTAACTCCTTAGTAAAGAGTAAATGAAAAGAGGAAAAATGACAATTCTCTTCAGCGAAAAGAAAACAGTTAATGAATTAATTTCTGAATTAAACATAAAGAATATCCTTTAATACAATGACATGATAACTTCCACCTTTATGTCCCTAGTGCTTACTATGATGCCTTGTTTGTAGGAGGTGCTTATAAATTATTGTTGAAGTGGATTAACTGTATCGAACAGTGGAATTTATTTGGCATGTTTCCCAGTTATTCTATCTCCTATTTATGCCTGCCTTTATTTATTCATTACAATTGTGTGTGGACTGGCAAGTTTTCTGTATCCCTATCGCAGAATAAGGGAAAGAAGAAAAGAAAAGGAAGAGGTAGGATGAAGGCAGAAGGGAGAAAGATGGAGGAGAGAAAGAGAGGAAAAGGAGAATAGGGGAGGAAAAGGAGGGAAGGAGAGAATTGAAGCTTTGGATAGGGCCCCTGAGGAAGAAATGGTGTAGGAGAGAATGAACTAAGGGTGATTAAAATTGCTCTCTCACCATTCTTCCACCAGTGGATTGAACCATGCTAGTTCACTCCACTTCTCAACATCTTCAAATTTCCCTGTTCCATTTATGTTCATTTAAAAACAATTTCCCCACTGTAAGCTTCTATCAAAAAACAAACAAACAAACAAAAACCCGAAACACAATTGTATTCTTTAAGTGTCAATATCTTCACCTCCTAATTTCTTTCATTATTTTCATATTCTTAACACAAAACTGATCAAATAGGTTGGCTTACGTGACATGGAAAACAAGGTTTTATTTCCCAAGTGACTGACTAGGGTAAAATGCTATTTTCACCACAAGCTAAATACAATTCAGCAATGGAATGTTGTGAACAAAAACTACTAGGCTTTAGAAGACTGAAACATAGTATATTGGACTGGATTTGAATTTCCTTTATCCTTTTAATATTTGTTATTCTTTAGTGGGAGAACTGTTCAAATTGTGATGCCAAGTGAAGTGTGATATGGGGATCCTGGAGAAAATCAAGATGACAGAAACAAAAATAATTCCAGAGTAGTGGAATGAGTACCAGTATGAAATCCCCAAAGAGCTGAGATTATATGTTTTAAAGAAAAAAAAATGGAGAGACCTTCAAGAGGGTCTCTCTACAGCCCAGGTGGTAACCTCTGCTTCTGACCAGCTGGCTGCTGATTGGAGGTTCCCATGACCTCCTGCTGGGTTTCCACTAATTTGCCAGAGTGGCTCACACAACTCAGAGAAACATTTTACTTACCAGATCATGGGTTTATTATAACAGGTTATAACTCAGGAACAGCCAGACGGAAGAGATGCATAGGGCAAGGTGTGGGGAAAGGGCATGGAGCTTCCATGCCTCCTCAGAGCACACCATTCTCCCCAAATCTCCATCTGTTTATCAACCCAGAAACTCTCCAAACTCATCCTTTGTGGCTTTTATGGAGGCTTCATGATGTAGGCATTGTTGATTAAATCCTTGGCCATTGGTGAATGAACTCAATCTCCAACCTCTCTCCCCCGCTGGAGGTCAGGGAGTAGGACTGAAAGTTCCAGCCCTCTAATCACAAGATTGGCCTCACTGGCACCAGCCCCCATCCTTAGGTGCTTTTACAAAGTGATCTCATTAACATAACAAGAGAAAACTTTATCACTTTCAACACTTAAAAAATCTGAACTGTGGAGGAAGAACAAATATATGTGAGGAATATATTTTGGTCATCTGAATAACCAGTTATATATTTTTCTTACAAATCACAATATCATAATTTTATTCATAGCAATTCTCATTATCTGAAATTCTTATTTGTTTGTTTACATGTTCATTTCCTGCCTCCACCAATACGTAATCAACTCCAAGAGGGCAGGACTTACTACCCGACTTGTATACTGCCTCAGCTTCTAATAGAGTGCCTGGTACATAAGTAAGCACTCAATAAATATTTGTTGAATGACTGAATGAATTTCAAGCAATATTAAAGAGCTGGGGTGGGAGACCTTCAAGATGGTGGAGGAGTAAGACGTGGAGATCACCTCCTTCCCCACAAATACATCAGAAATACATCTACATATGGAACAACTCCTACAGAACACCTACTTAACGCTGGCAGAAGACCTCAGAATTCCCAAAAGGCAAGAAACTCCCCACGTACCTAGGTAGGGCAAAAGAAAAAAGAAAAAACAGAGACAAGAGAATAGGGACAGGACCTGCACCTCAGGGAGGGAGCTGTGAAGGAGGAAAGGTTTCCACACACTAGGAAGCCCCTTCACCGGTGGAGATCGGGGTGGCGGGGGGCAAGCTTCGGAGCCACAGAGGAGAGCACAGCCACAGGGGTGCAGAGGGCAAAGCGTAGAGATTCCCGCACAGAGAATCTGTGGACACCAGATACAGGTGTGAAACGCTAAGAAGCCTGTGTGCAAGCACAGGTCACTATCTACACCTCCCCTCCTGGGAGCCTTTGTAGCCTGCCACTGCCAGGGTCTCATGATCCAGGGACAATTTCCCCGGGAGAACATACAAAGTGCCTCAGGTTGTTGCAAAATCACGCTGGCCTCTGCTGCCGTAGGCTCACCCCGCATTCTGTACCCCTCCAACCCCCTGGCCTGAGTGAGTCAGAGCCCCCTAATCAGCTGCTACTTTAACCCTGTCCTGTCTGGGTGAAGAACAGACACCCTCAGGTGACCTACATGCAGAGGCGGGGCCAAATCCAAAGCTGAACCCCAGGAGCTGCGTGAACAAAGAAGAGAAAGGGAAATCTCTCCCAGCAGCCTCGGGAGCAGTGGATTAAATCTCCACAATCAACTTGATGCACCCTGCATCTCTGGAATACCTGAACAGACAATGAATCATCCCAAAATTGAAGGGTTGATTTTGGGAGCAACTGTAGACTGGGGTTTGTTTTCTGCATCTAATTTGTTTCTGGTTTTATATTTCTCATAGTTTACTATTTAGAGTTTATAATCATTGGTAGATTTGTTTATTGATTTTTTTTTCTTTTTCTGTTTTTGTGAGTGTGTATGTGTATGCTTCTTTGTGTGATTTTGTCTATATAGCTTTGCTTTTACCATTTGTCATAGGGTTCCATCTGTCCTTTTTTTTTTTTTTAAGTATTGTTTTTAGTGCTTGTTATCATTGTTGGATTTGTTTTTTGGTTTGGTTGCTCTCTTCTTTCTTTCTTTCTTTTTTTATTATTTTTTAATATTTAAAAAAGTTTTTTAACCTTTCTTTTCTTTTTGTTCTTTCTGTCTTACTTTCCTTCTCTTTCTTTCTTTCTTTCTCTTTGTTTTTCTTTCTTCCTTCCTTCTTTCATTCCTTCCGTTCTTTCTTTCTTTCACTCACTCCCTCCCTCTCTCCATCTCTCTTTCTCTGTTTCTTTCTTTCCCCCTTTGCTTCTGAGCCATGTAGCTGACAGGTTCTTGGTGCTCTGGCCAGGTGTCAGGACTGTGCTTCTGAGGTTGAGAGAGCCAAGCTCAGGAAACTGGTCTACCAGAGACCCCCCAGCTTCACATAATATCAAATGGCGAAAGCTCTCCCAGAGATCTCCATCTCTTCGCTAAGATCCAGCTCCACTCAATGACCAGCAAACTACAGTGCTGGCATTCTATGCCAAACAATTGGCAAGAGAGGAACACAACCCCACCCATTAGCAGAGAGGCTGCCTAAAGTCATAGTAAGTTCACAGACACCCCAAAACAAACCACCAGACTCCATCCTGCTTACCATAAAGACAAGATCCAGCCTCATCCACCAGAACACAGGCACCAGTCCCCTCCACCAGGAAGCCTAAACAACCCAGTGAACAAACCTTAGCCATTGGGGGCAGACACCAAAAACAACAGGAAGTACAAACCTGCCGCCTGCGAAAAGGAGACCCCAAACACAGTAAGTTAAGCAAAATGAGAAGACAGAGAAATATGCAGCAGATGATGGAGCAATGCAAAAACCCCCCAGACCAACCAAATGAGGAGGAAATAGGCAGTCTACCCGAAAAAGAATTCAGAGTAATGGTAGTAAAGATGATCCAAAATCTTGGAAATAGAATGGAGAAAATACAAGAAAGGTTTAACAAGGACCTAGAAGAACTAAAGAGCAAACAAACAATGATGAACAACACAATAAATGAAATTTAAAATTCTCTAGAAGGAATCAATAGCAGAATAACTGAGGCAGAAGAATGGATAAGTGACCTGGAAGGTAAAATAGTGGAAATAACCACCATAGAGCAGAATAAAGAAAAAAGAATGAAAAGAATTGTGGACAATCTCAGAGACCTCTGAGACAACATTAAATGCACCAACATTCGAATTATAGGGGTCTCAGAAGAAGAAGAGTAAAAGAAAGGGACTGAGAAATTTTTTGAAGAGATTATAGTTGAAAACTTCCTTAATATGGGAAAGGAGGGTTTCCCTGGTGGCGCAGTGGTTGAGAGTCTGCCTGCCGAGGCAGGGGACACGGATTCGTGCCCTGGTCCGGGAGGATCCCACATGTTGCGGAGCAGCTGGGCCCGTGAGCCACGGCCACTGGGCCTGCGCAACTGGAGCCTGTGCTCCACAGCGGGAGAGGCTGCGGCAGAGAGAGGCCCACGTACCGCAAAAAAAAAAAAAAAAAAAATATGGGAAAGGAAATAGTCAATCAAGTCCAGGAAGTGCAGAGAGTCCCATACAGAATAAATGCAAGGAGATACATGCCAAGACACATATTAATCAAACTATCAGAAGTTAAATACAAAGAAAAAATATTAAAAGCAGCAAGGGAAAAACAACAAATAATATATGAGGGAATCCCCGTAAGGTTAACAGCTGATCTTTCAGCAGAAATTCTGCAAGCCAGAAGGGAGCAGCAAGACATATTTAAAGTGATGAAAGGGGAAAAACCTACAACCAAGATTACTCTACCCAGCAAGGATCTCATTCAGGTTTGACGGAGTAATTAGAACCTTTACAGACAAGCAAAAGTTAAGAGAATTCAGCACTACCAAACCAGCTTTGCAACAAATGCTAAAGGAATTTCTCTAGGCAGGAAACACAAGAGAAGGAAAAGACCTACAATAACAAACCCAAAACAATTAAGAAAATGGTAATAGGAACATACACGTTGATAATTACCTTAAATGTAAATGGATTAAATACTGCAACCAAAAGATATAGACTGGCTCAATGATACAAAAACAACACCCGTATATATGTTGTCTACAAGAGCCCCACTTCAGACCTAGGGACACATACAGACTGAAAGTGAGGGGATAGAAAAGATATTCCATGCTAATGGAAATCAAAAGAAAGCTGGAGTAGCAGTTCTCATATCAGACAAAATAGACTTTAAAATAAAGACTATTAGAAGAGACAAAGAAGGACACTACATAATGATCAAGGGATAGATCCAAGAAGAAGATATAAAAATTGTAAATATTTATGCACCCAACATAGGAGCACCTCAATACATAAGGCAAATGTTAACAGTCATAAAAGGGTATATCGACAGTTACACAATTATAGTAGGGGACTTTAACACCTCACTTTCACCAATGGACAGATCATCCAAAATGAAAATAAATAAGGAAAAACAAGCTTCAAATGATACATTAAACAAGATGGACTTAATTTATATTTACGGTACATTCCATCCCAAAACAACAGAATACACTTTCTTCTCAAGTGCTCATGGAACATTCTCCAGGATAGATCATATCTTGGGTCACAGATCAAGCCTTGGTAAATTTAAGAAAATTGAAATCATATCAAGTATCTTTTTGGACCACAATGCTATGAGACTAGATATCGATTACAGGAAAAAAATCTGTAAAAAATACAAACACATGGAGGCTAAACCATACAGTACTAAATACCCAAGAGATCACTGAAGAAATCAAAGGGGAAATCAAAATATACCTAGAAACAAATGATAATGAAAACACGATGACCCAAAACCTATGGGATGCAGCAAAAGCACTTCTAAGAGGGACGTTTAGAGCAATACAATCCTACCTCAAGAAACAGGAAACATATCAAGTGAATAACCTAAACTTATACCTAAATCGATGAGAGAAAGAAGAACAAAAAACCCCAAAGTTAGCAGAAGGAAAGAAATCATAAAGATCAAAAATAAATGAAAAAGAAATGAAGGAAACAATAGCAAAAACCAATAAAACTAAAAGCTGGTTCTTTGAGAAGATAAACAAAATTGATAAACCATTAGCCAGACTCATCAAGAAAAAAAGGGAGAAGACTCAAATCAACAGAATTATAAATGAAAAAGGAGAAGTAACAGCTGACACTGCAGAAATACAAAGGATCATGAGAGATTACTACAAGCAACTCTATGCCAATAAAATGGACAACCTGGAAGAAATGGACAAATTCTTAGAAAAGCACAACCTTCTGAGACTGAACCAGCAAGAAATAGAAAATATAAACAGACCAATCCCAAGCACTGAACTTGAGACTGTGATTAAATATCTTCCAACAAACAAAAGCCCATGACCAAATGGCTTCATAGGCGACTTATCAAACATTTAGAGAAGAGCTAACACCTATCTTTCTCAAATTCTTCCAAAATACAGCAGAGGGAGGAACACTCCCAAACTCATTCTACGAGGCCACCATCACCCTGACACCAAAACCAGACAAAGACGTCTCAAACAAAGAAAACTACAGGCCAACATCACTGATGAACATAGATGCAAAAATCCTCAACAAAATACTAGCAAACGGAATCCAACAGCACATTAAAAGGATCATACACCATGATTAAGTGGTGTTTATCACAGGAATGCTAGGATTCTTCAATATACGCAAATCAATCAATGTGAAACACCATATTAAATAATTGAAGGAGAAAAACCACATGATCATCTCAATAGATGCAGAAAAGGCTTTCAACAAAATTCAACACCGATTTATGATAAAAAAAAAACCCTCCAGAAAGTAGGCAAAGAGGGAACTTACCTCAACATAATAAAGACCATATAAAAAAAAATCCACAGCCAACATCATTCGCAATGGTGAAAATCTGAAACCATTTCCTCAAAGATCAGGAACAAGACAAGGTGGTCCACTCTCACCACCATTATTCAAAATTGTTTTGGAAGTTTTAGCCATAGCAATGAGAGATGAAAAAGAAATCAAAGGAATCCAAATCGGAAAAGAAGTAAAGCTGTCACTGTTTGCAGATGACATGATACTATACATAGAGAATCCTAAAGATGCTACCAGAAAACTACCAGAGATAATCAATGAATCTGGTAAAGTAGCAGGATACAAAATGAATGCACAGAAATCTCTTGCATTCCTATACACTAATGATGAAAAATCTGAAAGAGAAATTAAGGAAACACGCCTATTTACCATTGCAACAAAAAAGAATAAAATACCTAGGAATAAACCTACCTAAGGCAACAAAAGAACTGTATGCAGAAAACTATAAGACACTGATGAAAGAAATTAAAGATGATACAAACAGATGGAGAGATTTACCATGTTCTTGGATTGTAAGAATCAACATTGTGAAAATGACTATACTACCCAAAGCAATCTATAGATTCCGTGCAATCCTTATCAAAATACCAATGGCATTTTTCACAGAAGTAGAACAAAAAATTTCACAATTTGTTTGGAAACACAAAAGACCTCAAAGAGCGAAAGCAATCTTCAGAAACAAAAACGGAGCTGGAGGAATCAGGCTCTCGGACTTCGGACTATACTACAAGGTTACAGTATTCAAGACAGCATGGTACTGGCACAAAGACAGAAATGTAGATCAATGGAAGAGGATTGAAAGCCCAAAGATAAACCCATGCACATATAGTCACCTTATTTTTGATAAAGGAAGGAAGAATATACAATGGAGAAAAGACAGCCTCTTCAATAAGTGGTGCTGGGAAAACTAGACAGCTACATGTAAAAGAATGAATTTAGAACACTCCCTAACACCATACACACAAAAAAACTCGAAATAGATTAAAGACCTAAATGCAACACCAGAGACTATAAAACTCTTAGAGGAAAACATAGGCAGAACACTCTATGACATAAATCACAGCAAGATCCTTTTTGACCCACCTCCTAGAGAAATGGAAATAAAAACAAAAATAAACCAATGGGACCTAGTGAAACTTAAAAGCTTTTGCACAGCAAAGGAAACCATATAGAAGACAAAAAGACAACCCTCAGAATGGGAGAATATATTTGCATATGAAGCAACTGACAAAGGATTAATGTCCAAAATTTACAAGCAGCTCATGCAGCTTAATATCAAAAAACAAACAACCCAATCCAAAAATGGGCAGAAGACCTAAATAGACATTTCTCCAAAGAAGATATACAGACAGTCAACAAACACATGAAAGAATGCTCAACATCATTAATCATTAGAGAAATGCAAATCAAAATTACAATGAGGTATCACCTCACACAAGTCAGAATGGTGGCCATCAACAAAAAATCTACAACCAATAAATTTTGGAGAGGGTGTGGAGAAAAGGGAATCCTCTTGCACTGTTGGTGGGAATGCAAATTGATACAGCCACTATGGAGAACAGTATGAAGGTTCGTTAAAAAATTAAAAATAGAACTACCATATGACCCAGCAATCCCACTACTGGGCATATACCCAGAGAAAACCATAATTCAAAAAGTGTCATTACCACAATATTCACTGTAGCTCTATTTACAATAGCCAGGACATGGAAGCAACCTAAGTGTCCACTGACAGGTGAATGGATAAAGAAGATGTGGTGCATATATACAATGGAATATTACTCATCCATAAAAAGAAACGAAAATTAGTTATTTGTAGTCAGGTGGACGGACCTAGAGACTGTCATACAGAGTGAAGTAAGTCAGAAAGAGAAAAATAAATACCATATGCTAACACATATATATGGGATCTAAAAAAAAATGGTTCTGAAGAACGTAGGGGTAGGACAGGAATAAAGACACAGATGTAGAGAATGGACTTGAGGACATGGGGAGGGGGAAGGGTAAGCTGGGACAAGGTGAGAGAGTGGTATGGACATAGATACACTACCAAATGTAAAATAGATAGTGGAAAAGAGCCACATGGCACAGGGAGGTTAGCTCAGTGCTTTGTGATCACCTAGAGGGGTGGGATAGGGAGGGTGGGTGGGAGACCCAAGAGGGAGGAGATATGGGGATATATGTATATGTATAGCTGATTCACTTTCCTATGAAACAGAAACTAATACACCATTGTAAAGTAATTATACTCCAATAAAGATGTTAAAAAAAACCTTATAAAAAATTAAAAGAAAATAAATGTAGGGAGATTTGTTTAATCTTTAAGATATTACTGGATAATGTAGGACTGATAATGGGTGGTATTTTCTGTTCCTATTAAGGGAAGAACAAGTGTAAATAAGCTTTATTATCAACCAAAATGATTACATTTAAAAGAATCTTGTCACTGTCATTTCTTGCCATTCCCCCTACCCCCACTTCCACTTTATTTTCCAGTGATATTCAGCCATTTGCAATTACTCCACTGCTCCATGCTCCTGCTCACCTCTTGGCATAGGTTTTAGTTTCTCTCTCTGCTTGAAATCCCCATTTCCTTCACTTCAATACTTAACTCACAATTGTTCTTCAAAACTCACTGCTGGTGTTTTTTCCTCTGAGAAGCTTTTTTTGACCCTGTCTGACTGCCCTACGTGACGTAAGTGCTTCTCTCCTACTTCCTCCCATATATCCTGTACTTACCTCTGACATAGCCCACACTATTTGTATTTGTCAGTTTACATGTCTACAGCTTTCCCTAGACAGTAAACTCCTTAGGGGAACATGCTTTATTTGTTTAACATCTCTGGTAGAGGATTAACAAATATTTGTTAATTGAATTTTTGGATAGTCAGAAAGATGTCTATAAAAGGATATCGTGAATATATATTCACTGTTTAAAATTAAATATACTATTTTCAGGGATAGTTTGAGGTCAGTGGGAGAAATGAGCAAAAGTAGATGAAGGAGGTGAAGCCATTTAAGATCACTTATCTGTTTTAATTAAAAAGAAAGTGACAACTTTCCTGTGAAAGAAGTAGAAGAGACAAGGAGAGGGCACTAAGAAAGTAATTTATGCCCTATTTTCACTGAAGTCTGAAGCAATCAGAAAATGCAAGCTATGGGTGCTGTAATAGCCTGAAGGGGAGATGGTATTGATCTTGTTATTGCTTCATATATATTGAGAATGAAGGTGAGTGATTAAATTATAAGGGAGAAGCAATAACTTTACCCAGGTTTTGATAGGTAGGGCTGGGTGCTCCCCAGAAACCAGATTATAGTTTTCCGCTATATTAAGTTAGCAGTGCTGAGCATAGTGCACCTGTTTTCCACTTCTTGCCTTGCCTAACAATTTGCTTTTTACATTCTGGAGACTGCATTCCATAGAAGCACCTGATTAAGTGAGCAATGAACAAAATTAGATAATGATACAGCATCTAAATGAGTCAGTAAGAATTCAACCAAGCCATAGGTCTAAACCTGAGGAAAATTGTTTGCAACAACCCATGTTTATGAGGAAATGGGGAGGGGTAGGAAGCATAATGTAATCAGTGTTCAATGTGATTGTGTTGGTTCAGACAGGAAAACCTTACTAAGGGTGTCAGAAATTTAATCCAACTTGGATTAAATTTCGTGGTTCTGTAGAACCACGAAACATGGAGCTGAAATAAGCCTCTGACATAGCCTGGTCCAGTTCTCTCATTTTATAGGTGAGAAACCAAAGCCTAAAGGTTTAAGAAAGTGTTTACTTGAAAACTGCTTTGCATGCCCTCCTTCAGTGGTCCGGATTAACAAAAATTAACTCCTTACAGTTCAAATGCTCTAATCTTAGTTCAGGCAGTTAGGGTAGCACAATTCACAAAACCTCTTGGCTTAAGAATCACTGATCTCTCTGCTCACACCACAATGGCTACATTTCCAAGCTGCCTAAAAGAAGAAGAAGAACATGGCTGAGATTATTTTCAATAGTTGCATCATGATTTCTGACCCCAATGTATTTTCTTTGGAAATTTCAGCTGTCTCTTAGAAGGTCTGTAAAAGGTATTACTTGGTTGCCCTGGATATTTTATTTCACTGTGACCTTCACAGATTCTTATATTTATCTGATGAACTCCTTTTTTCAGCTATTCTTTCCAAGTAACAAAGGCTAACTATGTTAAAACATTTAGAGGTAAAGACTCCCTCAAAGACATGAAAATTTATCAGATATATTTAACATACTGATTTGTACACGCATATGTACACACACACAGAGCCTCACTATTTAGTCTAGCATTAATCTTTAATATATGTAAATATATGGTGATAATTACAGGAAACTAGCCATGTTTTACTTCTCTTCCTGTGAGTTTTACTTCACTTCCTGAGGGTGATATACTCACAGGTGACTGAGAAACAAAGGCTCTCTTCTTAATCTTCTTCTCCTTTTTCAAAATATAGTCCTGGGAGGAGGATCCAGGCTAATCCTTTTTTGACTGGAGGGCCCAGTGTCTAGAGTTAGTGGGACATACAGAGCTCATCCTCGCTGGCAATGAGTTTTAGGGAGTCACTCAAGGGGGAAAAGGCAATTTGGACTTCAAATTCTGCTGTCTGTCCAGGTAGTGTTCTTTCTGCTGAATCCAGAGAATTCTTGCCAATTTGGACATTCACAGATTGTAGTATGGTTTCCTGCCCAGGAAAGTTGGATGGCTACCAACTCCTGCTTCACAGAGAACCATCTACACTCTTGAAAACTTTTCTCTTGGTCATGAGTCACACACACACAAAAATGAAGTTTGAAAAGAAGTTTTACATGAGGGAAAGTAGCTCTGGGGAAAGGTAACAATGGCATGCATAGAAGAGATGGCCTACCAGATGATTTTGAGTAGTACAGGCTGCGTCAACCCTAGAAAAATTTCGGGGAGAGGAGAGGTATGTTGGTGCAGAGAGTTGAGATTTACTTGTTTTCCTCCCAACTCTGCCATTATACCTCTTTACTCATTCTCGATACCCTAATAAAATAATTGACAAAAGTTTATTAAGCATCAACTATATAAAAGATGTTGTGCTAGACAGTGCATGTAGATCTAAAGAGGTATAAAAATAACTACTGCACTCAAAGAGCTTACTATATAGTTGGATAGAAAAGACAAGAAGTCAAGGAAAGTAGAATGTGTTAAAAAACAAATGAATCCTACAGAATAAAGGTGTTATTTCAGGTGAGAGAGGCTACAAGAGATGGTGTGTTTCAGAAAAAGAACCATGTGACTTGAGCTAGAATTGAAAGACAGTGCAGTATAGACACCAGTTGCCACTCAATATGTTTTCCTCTTTGTCCTTAGTAAAAGAAACCTGATTCTACTTGTATGGAAACCAAGTCAAGAGACATTTCCAAGCATACTATACACCTGGTTGTAGCCATGTGATTAGGTTCTGGCCAATGAGATGTAAGCAA
The DNA here is from genome assembly GCF_964374135.1 of Grampus griseus. Lineage (NCBI taxonomy): Eukaryota > Metazoa > Chordata > Mammalia > Artiodactyla > Delphinidae > Grampus > Grampus griseus. The sequence continues at coordinate 82,557,900 of NC_138998.1, forward strand.
AAGTGCTGTCTGGACAACCAGAAAGGCTGTTTAAAAGGACATAAATCATCAGGCACCCATTTTATATGTTCTCCTTTTTTTCTTTCTCTAACCTGAAACTTCAACATCACAGCTGAGCTGTAGCAGCCATGTTGAACCAAAGATAACCTTGAGGATGGAGATCACATTCTGAGATGATGGAGCAAAAGGGGCACAAGAATAAGTAGAGAATCTGCAGTCTTTCAAAGTTAAAAGTCTAGACCTGAGGCTTCCAAAATTGTGGTCTTGATTAATCAGAAAAATATTTTCTCAAAATAGGAAAGGATAAGCCTTTATATATGTTTATAATATAAAATAAGAAAAAAAAATCATCCTCCATCATTATTGTCATTTCATATGAATAAACATTTTAACATTAAAAAATAAGATTAATCTCATAAGAACCATAAATTGAATGAATTTAACATTAAGAAAATTCACATATTGTCCTCATTAAATTTATTTCAATATGGACCATCATCAATCCTTTGATAGATCAGCAGAAGTCTATACACTAAGGTTTGGAACTTGTCCAGATTTTAGAAATTTTATTCTAGAGTAGTATCTCCCCAAATATGACATTTAAAATGAATTTGAGTTGTAAATGCAATGATTTTGGGTGGTTTGTGAGAAGGTTTCATATCATGCCTAGAACAGGTAATAAATAGCATTGAATCAAATAGTGAAAAAAGTTATCATGCCTTTTTCTGTTTTCCTTCAGCCCTTCTGACTAGAGAGGAAGACTCAATTTGATACTAGTTGATCAATAGTGATCAACTAGTGATACAATACTAAGGTAATCTCCCACTTAATAAAGAGATAATGGATATCAATATCCGAGTCTGGAAAAATGCAGGAAAGAATAATTAGTTACAATAAACATTGCTTTGTTTCCATTATATTTATAGTTATCTTTCTACAGTGAAAAGTTTTCCACATTTTCAATAGTGATAAGAAGTTCCCTTTTAAAGATATACTTAATGTTTAAGACTTTTAAAAGTCAATCCATTTAAGAAAATACATATGAAGTAGCTAATCATATAGTGCTACTTGAATATACCAAAACTCATGAAAATGTTATGCGAATGTTTGAGTCACTGGAAACTTGATTAAGTGAGAGCCATAAAGAGTCACCTGGTAGATGACTCTACCTTGGAAACCTAGGCAACCAGTCAAACTGAAACCTGGTTTAGCTAGAAGGTTTTGTCTCATCTTTGAGTTCTCTTTGGAATCTCTTTGGCTTTGCTTTTCCTGACTTCCATTGCCCTGATCTGGTTAGCCTGACCCTAAATCTTATCTAGTCTTTATCTGAAACTTTAATCCATAGCACTGTGAAACCTATGCCCACTCTAATCCTCCCTTGTCCTATCCTGAGCTGCTATAAAACTGCTGCTGACTTGACTTATTCTACCTGATAGATGGATTGTGTCCCATTCTGAGTCCCTACCACCACCTTTACTAACATACTCACTCCTCTTAGTGAACTCCACCTCCATGCCAGAATTTATTGCCAACCTGAGACCCAAGAAGTATGGTCAGACTTCCACTCAAAATTCAAAAGGACAGGTTATAATTAATGCATTTTTCAGAAAAACTGAGGAAAAAATGTTTCCATAGTCTATATTCTTATCGAACCAATCCATTTCAGCTCAGCTTAGTCATTAGTTCCACAAACTATATATTTTCCTAAAATACAATCTTATAAAAAATTTTGATTCCATGAAATAAAAGACCATTACAGCTTCCAGAACCAAACCAAAAATCTCCTTCTAATACAGCCTAGAGAAATATTCACCTTTCTTTTGCCCTATAAATTCCATCAAAACTTCAAGTTTTAAAATAGATTTCCTGGGCTTCCCTGGTGGCGCAGTGGTTGAGAGTCCACCTGCCGATGCTGGGGACACAGGTTCGTGCCCCGGTCTGGGAAGATCCCACATGCCGTGGAGCGCCTAGGCCTGTGAGCCATGGCCGCTGAGCCTGTGCATCCGGAGCCTTGTGCTACACAACGGGAGACACAACAGTGAGAGGCCCGCGTACCACAAGAGAGAGAGAGAGAGAAAAAAAAAGATTTCCTTTCAACAGTCAATATTCTTTTCTCCCTGAAGAGTACTGTTCTCCGACTCCAGAATCTCACACTTATTTTACTAGCTGTTAAATATAAATTTTGTGAAGGTGTCAGGCTGAAAGGGTCCTTAAAGTTTGTCTAATTAACCTCCAATGCAATGTTTAAACTTCTTCTGCCAAACACTATAGATGGAAATGGTTTTCACCTAAAAAGTATTATACCATTTGAAAGACTTAAGGCACTTGTTGTTTTTCTAAAAGTGATAAGATTGCACTGAGATTATCTGTTTGCTCGGGCTGAGGTCTCTTTCAGTCTATCTGAGAGATGGATGGCCAGGGTTGGTGACATGTATCTGTGGCAATGTAACCATTTTTCTTATTGTAGAATTAACTGACCCATATGAAGATCAGCTGATGATTTGGCCTTTTTATCACCCTGAACCAACAGTCACCTGGACCAAATACCAACAATTATGGTAGTAAAACAGTTATCTGGGAAAGATAGATGCCCTGAGATTAAAATGAAAAAAAGTCACATTATGCTGAAAACATTTAAGTTATTACAAAATTGCAGTGTTGCATTTTAATAAAACTGCGAGTATTTGGCAATACCTCGTGGTTTCCATTCAAAAGAGAGTGGAAGTGTATTAACACTTAATAGATGCCAGTAATTATGATAGGCATTTTCATCTATTTTATCTTATTTAAGAATAACAGTTTATAGAGATTCAGTGTTAGAAGTCATTCGCTCAATGTCACACAGCTGAGTAAGCAGCGGATCTGTGATTCAGAAGTTTCACTGTGATGGTGGATTGACCCATTATAGATTTGTCAAAACTCATGGAACTATACAATACAGAGTGAACCCTAATGTAAACTATGGACTTTAGTTAAAAATAATGTATCAATATTGGTCCATCAATTGTAATAAATATACCACATTAATTCAAGACGTTAATATTAGGGGAAACTGTGAGAGATAAGTATATTAGAACTCTCTGTACTTTCTGCTCAATTTTTCTGTAAAACCCACTGTGGCTATAAAAAGTCATTGATTTTAAAAATAATTTTTAAATAAATAAAATATTCATACACACATATTTAACTAATCATTCTCCACCCATTCTCCCTTAAACTCACTCCAGTCAGGTTTTCCATGGTTCCACCTCTCCATGGACACTGACCTCATCAAGGTCATCCAAGACCTCCATATCAGTATGTGTAATTCTCAGTCTTCATCTTACCTCACTTATCAATAGCATTAGACACATTAATTACAACCTCTTTGTTGAAACTTCTTCACTTAGCTTCCAGGCATCACATTCACCTGGTTTTTCTCCTCTTCCCTAACTTCTCCATTACAGCTTTTGCTGATTTCTTCTTTTCTCTCTGACCTCTTAACATTGGAGGGCCCCAAATTTAGTCCTTTTGGCTTTCTACCTTCTCCATCTACCTCACTTCCTTAGTAACTGTATTTAATACAATGACTTTAGATTATGCTGGTGATTCTCAATTCTTTTTTTGTCCAGAGACTTGGCCTCTACCTAAACTTTAAACTTACATAACTATTTAACACCTTGTATTAGTTAGGACTCTCCAGAGTGACAGAACCAAAAGGAAAACCTTATTTATATACAAAACCTTTTATTTTATATATATAATTTATTATAAGGAATTGGTAAATTGGCTCACATAATTGTGGAGGCTGGCAAATCCAAATCTGCAGTGTGGGCTGACAGGCAGAGACCCAGGAGAGCCAATTGTACAGATAAATATGAAGTCCAAAGGCAGTCTGCTGGAGAATTCCTTCCTGCTGGGGGAAGCCAGTCTTTTTGTTTTATTCAGGCCTTCAACTAATTGGATGAAGCCTACCCATATTATGGAGAACAATCTGCTTTACTCAAAGTTTACCAATTTAAATGTTAATCTCATCCAAAAACACTCTCCAAGTCAACAGATATAATTAACCTTCACACATCTCAAACATAATTTGACGAAATCTTCTCCATTTGTTTTCTTCCCCAACTCAGGTAATGAGAGCTCCATCCTTCCACTTGCATTGGCCAAAAACTATAAAGTCATTCTTGGTTTGGCCTTCCTCTTACCACCCACATTCAGTTTTTCTTCTCTCCACCTCCACTGACACTACCCTGGCCCATGCTATTATCATCCCCTACCAGGAGTATAGCAAGAAAGAGCCTCTTACTGCTCCCTGGATGTGTCTCTTACCCTCCACCTCAGTCTGCATTACTGTTTCTCAAGCTGTATTGTGCATACACACCACTTGGGGATCTTGTTAAACACAGATTATGGTTTAGCAGATCTGGAGTGGGGCCTGAAAGTCTCCATTTCTAACATGCTCCCAGAGATGCCAATGCTCCTGGTTCACAGACAACACTTTGAATAGCAGAAGACAGAGTGATACTTTTAAAACATAATTGAAATCATGTTTCTCTTCTGGATCAAAATAATCCAATGTCTTCCCATTTCACTCAATGTAAAAACTGTACTCCGTATAGTGGTCAACAATCCTAAATGATCCAAACTCCCCCCTTCATCTCTTTCACTTTTATCTACTACTACTCTCCCCCTTGCTCATTATAGTTCAGCCACACTGGCTTCCTCCATGTTCCTCAAATACCACAGATAAGATCCTACCCCAGGCCTTTCCACTAGCTCCTCTCTCTGCCTGGAAGGCTCTTCCCCAGCAACTCCTTCACCTTTAAGTCCTGGCTCAATTGTCATGTTATCAGTGAGTGCTATTTTATTATTATTTGAAAAATTTTTGATCTTATATTGGGGTATAGTTGATTTACAATGTTGTGGTAGTTTCAGGTGTACAAAAAAGTGATTCAGTTATACATATACATATATCTATTCTTTTTCATATTCTTTTCCCATATAGATTATTACAGAGTATTGAGTAGAGTTCCCTGTATTATACAGTAGGTCCTTGTTGATTATCTATTTTATATATAGTAGCGTGTTCATGTTAATCCCAACCTCCTAATTTATCCCTCCTCCCGCACTCATCTTTCCCCTTTGGTAATCATAAGTTTGTTTTCTAAGTCTGTGAGTCTGTTTCTGTTTTGTAGATAAGTTCATTTGTATCATTTTTTTTAGATTCCACACATAAGTGATATCATATGATATTTGTCTTTCTCTGTCTGACTTATTTACTTGGTATGATAATCTCTAGGTCCATCCATGTTGCTGCAAATGGCATCATTTCATTCTTTTTTATGGCTGAGTAATATTCCATTGTGTATATATATATATATATATATATATATATATATATATATGCCACATCTTCTTTATCCATTCATCTGTCAATGGACATTTAGGTTGCTTCTATGTCATGGCTATTGTAAATAGTACTTCAGTGAACACTGGGGTGCATGTATCTTTTCGAATTATGGTTTTCTCCAGATATATGCCCAGAAGTGGGATTGCAAACAAGCAAGTCCTACTTTAACTACCTTACTTAGAATTGTACATACCTTCCCTACCCCCAGCATTTCCCATCTTTCCTGCTCAGTTTTATCTTTCTCCATAGTACCTCATCACCTTTACCATACTCTCTAATGTACTTACTCATTAGCTGTGTTGTCTATCTCCCCCATCAAAGTATAGGCTCCTTGAAGGTGAGGATTTTTTTCTAGGTACTCACTACTGTATCTCTATCACTTACCAACAGTGTCTTGTACATGGTATATAATCAACAATCATTTATTAAATAAGTGAATGAATGAATAAATGAATTTCAAAGGCCATGCTTATTCCAGAATATCAGACTCTCTCTCCCCAAATCAGAAATTAGCAAAGCTTCAGAAGAAACAGATTCAAAAGAAAGTCCTCATATAAATTGAGAAATTAATACAATTTTGATTTAGAAAGACAAATGCAGGTAGTGCTTATTAAATACATATAACTAATGCCACCAATGTACTATAAGGCAATATAATATAAACAGTGTGAGCTTGCTCTTATTAAGACATACTGCACACAAAAAAGAGAAAGGAAGAAATATTGTGTTAGTAGTGATGAGTCATGGGTAATAAGTACTTCTACATTTTTCAACATTTTTATAAAAACATAAATTGGCAGTAAAGATTTTAATCTATGCCATATAATTATATTTTTGTTCTATAATGTCAAAGTTTAACAATTATAGTTTCATTTATGGTGTACTAAAATAAAAATAAGCTGCTACATTAATGGGTCCTTTGCTTGAAACCTCAGAAACCTTCTAGTTACTTCAAGCTGAAGATAAATTGATGAAAGAGGAAGATCACAGGATCTCTAGAAACACACAGCCAGAAAATCAGGCGGAGGCTCAGTTCTGAGGTTGATAAGCCCTGAATAAGAGCCACGTCACTTGTGCAGTTCCTTGAATGTGTGATCTACCCATCAAATGGCACAAGCAGACAGCACAGTTCTCACAGCCTAGGAGACCCAGAGGCCATCATAGGAGCAGCTCCACTACTGCCCCTGATGCTTCATACCCCTCCCCCACACTCCACCAACCCTGCCAGCAGCAAAGATTCCAAGCAGCACCCTCTTCTTAAGTCACACACCTGTGTCTAGTGGCAAGGGAGGTGGGGGAGGCATTTTGGACTCTAATACACCTCAGGAAATTACCAAAATATAAGAAAAGCATTTAAAAGGTATCAAACAACTGTAGTTATGACAAAGGTCTACTCTGTGGGCTGAACCTGAAAACTCAGCCCTCAGACCATCAAGCTATTAGGTCGCTAGGTTCAAAGCAGTGATGTGCAAGAAAATGTTTAATGACTAGCTCTCTGGACGGGGGGGCACATGATTCCTAATATGTGCCAATTTCCATGCAGTGAATACTCCAAACATGGCTGACTTCTAGCTACCAACACGTCATCACTGAATTCAGGGTTTTGGGAAGACATTGTGCATCACTTCACTCCAAAGTGTTTCTACCATATAGATATAATAAATATAAATCTGCTCAAGAGCAGAGCTAATAGTAAAATGCAGTAAAACATGATTGGAGTCCTTACCGTCTTTGTTTTAATATAATTTATTTAATTGAAAGTTTATATAATTTAGTAATGGATGTTTAACAACTGGCTCAGGATTTCTGAAAGTTTAAGAACTGGCTCTTGTGAGCTGAATAGGTGGCTCCAGTACACCATGAGCTCAAAGTAGTTGTTCTTTTTCCTTACATAGCTGGTATCTTTATGGTATTGGACATCAAAATTTGTATAGGTTTGCTCTATCCAAACTGAATTAGATAATCTCTTCATTTAAGTATAAAAATTCCTAATGTATTCTCTAAGAAGGGAAATGGGATGCCTATTACCTTCTTTGATTTCTTATTGCCTTTTGGCATCTGCCTTATTTTGTGGTGACTAATCTAGGGCTTCATCTTTAATGCTCAGCTTCAGAAGCTATCATTCTATCACAGTTCTAATGGCCAGTCTCTCCTTGACGATTAAGGTCTGCATGGTCAGAATTATGCATAAACCAGTTATAGTTTTGGATAATTGATCACTGTATTTAACCTTTCAAAGTACAGTTGTACACACTCAAGACATATATTGCTTGATTAGGGCCTTTGCTTTCCTGAGAATCCAGCTAACTTGTACCCGTTCTCCAGGTCCCAGTTCAGACCACTCATTCAAGGAACACTTCCTGGAGCCTCTCGTTTCCTAATAAAGCCAGGGTTAGAGGTCTTTTCTCTGTGTTCCCAGAGAAACCCACACTTACCTCTACCAAAATGCTCAGGACATGAATAATAATTTTTGGAGACTATCACTTTCATCGTCTGCCTTTACACGCACTTTGAGGGCAAGGAGATTGCCTTATTGTCTTTATGTCCCCAGTATCCATTTAGCACAGTAGCAGGAATGCAGTAGACACTCAATTGATCCATCCATTCATTAGGTCATTCTTTTACCTACTCGACACATGTTGAGCCTCTATTAGGTGCCAGACACTGTTTTGTATGCTAAACATATAACAGTAGGGGGAAAATTCCTGCAGTTATAGAGCCAACATTATAAAGGTGATATAAGTAATATATAGTATGTTGGATAATGATAAGTGCTATGGAGAAAAACATAAACATAATGAAAGGTATAAAGAATGCAAGAATAGATTGGGGGGTGGGGTTGTCAGAGAAGAGCTAATTGGTAAGTTGATATTTGAGCCAATACCAGAAGGAGGTGAGGAGACTAATATGAAGAGCCACATATGTACAATTAGGTCCTTCTCTATTTTCACAGGACAGTATAAGATAGGATTTTTTTGGCTGATGTTTCAGACATGGATTGTCGGATTCTAGTAGGTCTGCTTCCCCAAACAGCTTCCACCCCCAGAGCAGTTGCTATCTCTACACATTAGTCCCTCCTTTCTCTTCCTCCTACTTCCCCATTCAAACCCTGGCTCCTCTCACTCCTCTCTGACTCATCCTGCTCTTTTATTCTTGGCCATAATTCTGTGTTCTGACTCATTCAGTTCTAATCACTGAGAATTTACTTCCTTTGTGGCCAGCACTATACCAAGTAAGAGGAAAGATTACAAAATAGCACAAGATCCTTGAGGGTCTTCTGTCTAAATACAGACAAAAGTGACATAAACAAGCTCCTTCTCTTGACAAACACCTGTGCCAATGTCTTACTACGTATGAAGTGATCTCTATTTTGCTAACAAAGAAAATGTACAAGATCGAGTAAGAGGGACTATAACATGATATACAATCGAATTGGGAAGAGGTTTATTCATTATCAAAACCTGTATCTTCTGATTATCCCCAAAATCATGGTCTTAAAAATGACATTTTTCTAGTAGACAGGTAGTTACTGGATATGCATTATTCATGCACTCAAAGCATCTACAACATTTGTATTTTGGCAAAGTCCCCACCTCTCTTCCAGATCACACTGTAACAATTACGCAGTGGTGAAAAAAACAACTGGGTCTTTATTGTCGAGCAGTTAAAGGTCTCCGAAAGGTGAAGTTTATTTTTATTGATTTAAAAAGAATTTGTCCAAATCAGATATTTACTTGTTTATGTGTTTCTGATCTAAAGGGGGCAGTGTTTTGCAAGCAGGGCTATGAGTCAGAGAGAACATTTCCAGCATCCTGGTTTGGTTAAAAAGAAAGAAGAAAAGGGAATTAGCAATTGAACACCTGCTTGGTGCCAGGCACTGTGGCAGATACTTTCCAATATATTATTCTATGTAACATAGGCTGTGTCATGATACACATACACATACACACACACACACACACACACACACACAAATACACAAATATGGGAGGACGGTACTATTACTAGCCTGAGTTTAAATCAAAGGAAATTGCGTTTCTGAGAGTTTTAATAAGTTTTCAATGAGAATTGGCTTGTGAATAGAAGACATACCACTCCAGGTATGTCTGACTCTGAGAACCATGGTTTTTCCACTTTTCATGCTTCTCTCAGATGAGAACATCATGCTGATAAGGCCAACGCCATGAGGTTGATCATTACCTTGTGTTGGCCTTAATCTAGGCCAAAGCCTGCCCTCTTCCATCGTCCAAATTCAGGCTAGAGCCTTAGAGATCCAAAGTGTGTTTTAAAAATATACCAAATGAGAATGTGTAAACTAGATAAGTAGAAACCCATCCTGACCACTGGATAAACAAGGGTAAACATATGCATTGATGATGGGTCATCAGTGCCATCTTTGTTGTGTTCAAAGGCTAACAGAACTTGACCTCTATCTTCCCATAAATCTATATCACTCCCTGTCCTTTAAATGACAGGGCATTATCATTCACGATGTCAAAGAAGGGAATTATAAGGAATCCAGCTGTCTAAATCAGGAGAGGAAATAGCCAGATGCATTTTGACTAATCATAGCCTTCTTAGTAGAATAACCAGCCAAAAATTGCTGGCCTTACATATCTGCTAATTCACTACAGCCCTTTCACTGGGAATCTCCATTGTGAATTCTGAACACTAGTCTCCATTGCTGCTGCTTTAGTGTAGAGAATGATGCTGAGTGTGTGTGCTTATGCTGATATCTGGATACACATATGGCAACAGTTAGAGTGGTTAATTAATAACATAAACTGCAGGGGTTCTAGGGGTCCTTCGGGGAGATTAAATGAATCTAAATCCCAACAAATAAATTAGTTGTCCTCAATCTGTGCTGCAGCGTATGTGTTCACCAAATTTTGATCAACGTATAAAACTTATTTTTACAACTGAGTAAACACATGGTCAGTAATATCTGCCAAATGGACCGGAGCTAGGTGGATTTTGATACACTTTGAGGAATGAGGTACAACTTGATGCTGAGTAATAGATAAGAGGTGTAGCAATAGGACAAGCCTGTGGCAAGGAGATATAGGAACTTTATTTTATGAGTGTGTAAGACATTGTGATCACACAGTGCTAATGCCCAGTCAAGGGCTCTTGAAAAGAAACAGAGGCAGAGCTTAGGGGTGAATCCAGAACCCACCTCTAGGGCATTAGTTCTATTTATTTATCCCTTCATTGATTCTATCAATAGATTTTTCTAAGTGCTTACTATGTGTGATGAACAGTTTTAGGAAACTGCTTCAAAGGAGACCAGTCCCAGATAGAAATACTCATATTAATGGCCATAGAGCTCAATCAGGGCCTTGAACCAAACGTGAAGAGCATCATAATGCACTGCACTTTTTCAGTTCAGTGTGTTTATCTCTTACCTTACAGGACTCACTGGGGACATTCAGTGTCTTGTAACTTTTAATTGCCGATGAGCCTCTGGCAGGTGTGGCTTACACTAATGGACTGAAGATGTATGAGATGCTTTCAGTTATATCCAGAAAAGTGTCCCAGTCAATGGAAAATCTTTTTAATTGGGCTTTTATCAGGTCCTTCTCTGCTTCCTCAAAGCAGGGGAGGCTATTGGAAAGAGATCAGTGTGGGTTTTAGGGAGTGCTGACACATGCTTCTGAAAATGAATACAGTGGGTGGCTACTTTTGATATCATTGAAAATCACTTGCTGGAATGAAGTTGATATGGATCAGCCACAAGGGCTGTATTATTGATGGAGGACACAAATGAATTTGCAGCAGCATCTAAGTCTATTGATTCTATCCCCTCTACATTTTGAAAGTGTTCTATGGCCAGTAGCCTGAAGCTTTACCTCAGTGCAGGATATTTGGTAGAACTGACTACCTCAGAAAATGAATACACATCTGCTTACTTTACTACTACAGGTGTATTAATTTGCTAGGTCTGCCACAAGAAAATACCTAAAATTGGGTGGCTTAAACAACAGAAATTTGTCATCTGACAGTTCTGGAGTCTAGATGAAGATCAAAGTGTCAGCAGAGTTGCTTCCTTCCAAGGGCTATGGAAAAGAGTCTGTTCTATGCCTCTAAACTTGCTCTGGTGATTTTCTGGCAATCTTTGGTGTTCCTTGGCCTAGGGAAGCATCACCCTGATCTCTGCCTTCACATGACGTTCTCCCTGCGTGCATATCTGTACCCAAATTTCCCCCTTTTATAAGGACACCAGTCATATTGGACTAGGGCTCCACCCTACTCCAGCATGACATCATCTTAACTAATTACATCTGCAACAACCCTATTTTCAAATAAGGCCACATTCTGAGATACTAGGGGGTTAACACTTCAACATATGAATTTTGGAGAAATATGATTCAACCTTTAACGACAGGGAAGGAACAGACAGGGCCTATATCCTGCTTCATGGAATGAATATAATGTAAACTGTAGAATAATTCCAGAGGCCACAACCATGACCAGCACTCCACAGACAAGCCTCACAAAATTTGCAAACCTGACTCAAATGTGTAAGACATACAAATCAACTTATTTGCCCCTTTCCAACTTGTCAACTCTGTCTTGTGGCCATTTTACACAATCTGGGAGATCTGCTTATTAAAGATTACTTGTAGAACACAACTAAATAGTAGATCATTGAGGTAGAACAATTTCCTTTTTTTTTTTTTTTTTTTTTTGCAGTACTCGGGCCTCTCACTGCCGTGGCCTCTCCTGTTGTGGAGCACAGGCTCAGCAGCCATGGCTCACGGGCCCAGCCACTCCACGGCATGTGGGATCCTCCCAGACCGGGGCACGAACCCGCGTCCCCTGCATTGGCAGGCGGACTCTTAACCACTACACCACCAGGGAAGCCCAGAACAATTTGCTTTTGCAAAGTAATATTTATGTTCTACTTTTCACATTGGTTCCATTTTATATCACAGGCATATATATGGAAAATACTTGTATATAATGAGACAAAACTATGGAAAATATTTGTAAATCATATTTCCCATAGAAAATTTCTATTAAAATAGTAGTATAATAATCATGAAACTCTAGTAAATCCAAAGAAGACACTAAAATTAATCTGTAAAATTATACCTGATACTCTGTGGCAGTCCTCTTAGCAGTTTGGCTGAGATTGTCACCAGTGTCAAGCTACACTAACATTTCTACCTGTGAATTCAAGAGAAATATTCTACTTTTTCATACTTTATTTCATCATTTGAACTTAGCAGCTGCTTCCCCTAAATCTTTGCCTGGTAAGACTTGAAGAATTGTTAGACTAGTCCAGGTGGAAGAGACAATAAGACACAATTTAAGCGTTGAAATCCTTGCTTATCATTGGAGGTCAGCCTAAAATCTGCTGGGACATGTGGTTGTCTAGCAACCAACTAATGTCCTATAACGATCTACAAATTAATGCCTGTGCTGAATGAATGTTCTAGTCCAAACCCAAAGCTTTACACAGTTAATTGAAAGCTAATGTCCTCATTAGTGGCTGTTAGGGAGGCTCAACAAGTACAGTTTGCATGTGCTAAGTGTTGAATATTTATTAGACATGTTGTTTAATACAGAGTAGGAGGAACTGGGCAACCCATCTGGTGGTAACTATGAGAATAAAATGATTGTTTGGAACTGCCCAATCCATAAATATTTTCAGGAGAGCTGATGCCCACCCTACTGTTCACCACAACTGTTCACCTACACACATCTTCCTGGTTCCTGACTCTTTTTTTTTTTAGCAGGGTTTCAATATTACCAAGTCCACACTACTTCCAACCCAGTAAGTAGTGCTCAGACTGCTTATTATAGTCCCTGTCAATCATCTATAGTTTATCATAAATTAACAGGAAAAAAAAATGAACCTCTGTAGTTGATCTCTATAAGGCCCTTTTGGTTGATATTAAATAAGGGTAAATTAAAAATACATTGAAATTTAAGAAAGTTATGTTTGCCTTAACTTCTGCTCACATAACCACCCTGCACTTCTAGGAGTCATCCTGACATGTTCCTCCTTTGGTTGGTTGGTTGTCTTTTTCTTTTTTAATTGCTTTTTAAAACAGATAGCTATTTTAAGAAAACTCCTCTAAAGATCTAAAAACAGTTAAGTGATTGGTACTTGCTAAATTATTCAGTTGATATACTGACCATCTATTATGAATTTAGGATTATGCTGGATTCTGTGGGGGATAAAAGAGAAGTATTCCATGCAATTCTTCTCCCTTATTGCCAGGGAACCCACCTTCCTTTTAAGTGTCACAAACCGCTTTAAAAAAAAATAAAGTAGGACTTGCAACTATTTCCCTTTGGTATCCAATTCCTTTCACGGTGTTTCCACAGACTCCACTTCTATTGTTAGCCCTATAATTAAGCCCTGACTTAATTCGGTCTGCTATGATACAATTTCTTTAGGCCAAGGACAGTGTCTTCCTTTTCATACCATGTGATCTAGCATGAGTGAACATAAGCCCAGAACATAGTAGGTGCTCAATGAGTATTTGCTGAATGAATGAATGATTGAATGATTATTTTATACTCTCTCACCCAGTCTATTAACATGTCGATGATGCTTCTGGATATGCTTAAAGGACATTTCTATGGCCACTGAAGAGAAAATTCTATGTGAAATTAAAGCCCAAGGCTGCTGTCAAAATTCTGCCTTATTAGTAACCTAAACATATCAACTTAGATATAAAGTCAGTCCATTAGCAAAAACAAATATCTTTTTGGTAGCTTTGTATGTTAGCACTATCCAACAGAGCCTTCTGAGATGATATAAATATTCTGTATTTGCACTGTAAAATACAGTAACCACTAGCCCTACATGGCTGATGTGACTGAGGAACTACATGTTTAATTTTATTTAATTGCAATTAATGTAAATAGCCACAAATATTAGACAACACAATTCTATATGATTCAGAATGTGAATGGATGTTAAATACATCCCAGTGTTTTGCAATTAAACACACCCCAACGTGCCACCACAGGTGGTAACACAATTTAGTTTCCTGACTTGTAACGGTCCATATTTCTAGTACACTTCTTAGTCTAATGAAGTCTAGCTTAATTATGGGAACTTCCATTTTGTAGCCATAATGTAACACTACATTTACCAGTTTTCTTAATTCTCTGATGCCACTGAATAGCACCCTTATTTTGATAGCAGCTTTTCAGAAAACAAGGAAAAAAGAAAAAAGAATATTCTACCATTTCTCAATACAGCTTTTTTAAACTTCAGGAATATTATAATATGAAAATATGTTTATCTTAGAATTTTAAAATAGAGAATTATTTAGACTTTTGATGTAGAAAACATACAATAATTCCACTTGTGTCCACAGTTGTGTTCTAAAAATATGGTAACAACACATACTACATTCTTGAATAAAGGTTTGATTTCTCTTCGAAAAACAATAGAGTTTTAAAATCCATATATACTTCAAATATTTGTGCTTTTTAAGCTTTAAACTAATTAGCAGTTTTATTAAATGTGCTAGCTTTTTAACACAGCACGTTGGGCAGCACTGGTGTTATTCTCTGCCTTTCTCTCTATAATTTTTAACCTCGAATTCTCTCTCCTTTTACACCTGGCTACTTCACTGAGTCCCTAAAGTCTCTTCATCTCAGAAGGATATTTTTGCCATTCATTGCATTATCTAATTAGAGCCTTGTTCTTTGCATTTAAACTGATGATTCTTTCACTCTTAAAAATAACTAAATTCAGTTGCTTTTAAATTCACACAGCTTTCAATTAATTTTGTACTTCACCTCAGTAGCCCTCAATTTTTCAAAAAAGGTGTTCTTAAAAAAATCCTTTCATAGCCAAGTACTGTAGTGTAAAAACTTACACTTTGAAAATTCAGAAAGAAAAAATTCATTTCACTAAAGTAATAATTTGCTGAGACAAAGAAGAAAAATTTTTAAATACAGGAGAGCTGAAGGCCAAGTGTCTCTGTGGCTATTTTAACATATTCCCTACCCTAAACACAAGTCCCAAATGTGACATCTGGCACTGAAGCTGTGCTCTCCTAGATAAAGGTAATGATAACACCAGTAATAAAAAAATAATGTACCCTTATGTGTCAGGCTCTCTCTCTTTCTCGCACACAGACACACACACACACACCATGCCCCACTGTGGGACATCATTACTGTCATTTCTCAAGGAATAGAAAACAAAAGCCAGCAGTCACAGCCAGTAACTGTTAGTGGTTCTCCACAGCCCTTACTGAATCTCCCAATCTTTCCTTGAAATAACCACCTAGAATTTGGCAAGAGCTCAAATTTAAACTTCCAGCTAGCCAGATCAATAATATTTATTCAGTTTCCTCACATATATGGTACTATTCTTGGCTCTGGTACAGAAGGAAATCCATGTACTATAGGATTTTTTTTTTACATTTAAGCATATTTTCCTGAAAGGTATTTTTTTTTAACAGCTCTATTGATATGTAACTCACATACCATAAAATTCACCATTTAAACATTTAAAGTATACACAATTCTAGTAGCTTTAATATATTTACAGAATTGTGTAGCCATCACCACAATCTAATTCCAGAACATTTTCATTAGTTCCCAAAGAAACTTCTTACCCATTAGCAATCACCCATTTACCCTCAACCCCAGCCCTGGGCAACCACTAATTTATTTTCTCTTTCTATGGATTTGCCTCTTTGGGAAATTTCATATAAATGGAATCACACAATATGCAGTCTTTTGTGACTGGCTTCTTTCACTTTGTACAATATTTTCAAGGTGTATTCATATAGTAGCATGTACCAAATATTCATTCCATTTTCATTGTTAAAATATTCCCTTACATGAATATACTCCATTTTATGTATCCATTCATCAGTCGATGGATATTTGGGTTGTTTCTACTTTTGGGCTATCATAAATAATGCTGCTATGAACATTCATGTACAAGAGTTTTGTGTGAACATATGTTTTCTCTTCTCTGGGCTTAGACTTAGGAGTGGAATTGCTGAGTCATATGGTAAATCTATGTTTAACATTTTAAGGAGCTGCCAAAACTGTTTTCCAAGTGCACTATTTTACACTCCCACCAGCAATGTGTGAGGGTTCCAATTTCTCCATATCCAGCAGGACTTATTCTTACATCTTATCACATGAAACAGTTTAATAAAGGGGAATTTCACACAAACATAAAATTCAAGGAAGGTTTTCCAAAGGTTAATTTTGAAGTACTGTTGAATTACCCAGAATAAAGAAGGAAAAGGAAAAGTAAGAGTTCAATAGAGCTGATATTGGTCAGTTTGAGCCCTGGCTTGAAAAACATCTTATCTAAATATCAATTTTAGAGGTTCTTTCTCAATTCTAGAAGATAATCACTTAGAAGTGCCTGTCCAATTGAATTTCTTGCTTCTATCAATGCATATGACTTCCTTTGCCTAGTTAAGGACGTTATCTCTGGGTCCCAGGATAAGTTTGATCATGCCAACCATATATAAAATGCCTTATTGAGGACTGACATAGAAAATGTTCAGAATGTATATAACTATTACTATCTTCATAGTCATTGATATTTTAAAAATATATACCAAAAAAAGTGCTCATTAACCATGCTGAAAAATTACATTTTGTCATGACCCAACCTAAAGTTGGCCTTTCTGTCTAAATTTTCTAAATGGTAGAAATTTCAAACAATATTCATGTCTCCCTACAAAAACAAACAAAAATCATCTCCAGGCAAAAATGGGCTTTTTGTACTTTCTAAGGTCATATAACCTCTAAAACTTTGACCTAAAAAATGTTTAATTCAGATGATATAGCACATTCCATGGTGCCTAGCAAAGTGCTGGACACATATTGGGAACTTAGTAAGTACTTAGTGAGGGAATGAAGGAAGGAAGAAAGGAGGGAGAAAAGGAAAAAAAGAAAAAGGAAGGAAGAAAGAAGAGGTGGAAGGAAGTTAATTAAGAAATTTAAGGATGCCCCTGAGACATAGAAAAGTAGATATTCACTAGAGTTTAAGAATATCCAGAGAGCAAGTGTCTGTACAAATTAAGTACCTCCGTAGTATGTTGTATAATACCATATTATGTGAAGCTTCATTAATATTTGCCCATGTATGAATAGAGACGATTATAACTGAGTTTAAGTAACCTGGTAGATATCTGTCTCAATGACTAGATAAAAACCTGGGGTCTAAGGGAATGATAACGTATTATCGTGAGGCCTATCAGGAAAGCTTATAGGAGAAGACTGGGCACCAGAGTTAAACAGATCAGTTTAAGAAAGTGTTAATGCTGAATAGGTTAAAAGAGAGAAAGGTATAAAATGTATAACCCCTGAGAGCTGTAGAAAAATATGACTTCGAAAACTAATTTGAAATTCTCAGATATAAATTTCAGAGGTTCCAAAAGTCATCACCTTCAGTCTTAGGAAACCTCTCACCACTAAGTTTAGCCTGTGTGAAGGGAGAAGTACATGGAAAGTAGAGGCACAATGATTAAGGAGTCAAGCGACATAAGAGTAGAACCAGTTCTTTCAAATACCAAAACTATATAAACAGATATCATAAGATGATGAGTGTGACAGAATAAGCCTCTCCCCCAAAACACTAAATGTCCACATGCTTTAAACCAGTCTTCTTTTTATCAACCATCCTTCATCTAGAGTTCAAACTGGAAATAATTCAATGAACTCATCTGTATTAAATACTATATTTACTCCTCCAGGTATATTTGTGTTTTATTTAGGATCACTTCCTTCTGTTAAAATAAATGATGCTGTGTTAGTACTCACCCAAGTGTCAGTGAGAGTCAGATGAGGAGATGCATTTTGAGTAGTCAGGGAAAGGGGTGTGGAGAAGGAAGCAGAGATGATCTCAGTAGCTCCTCAGAGCATATACCATAGTTAGCATCTTCACCACCTTTTGCAAAGTAATTTCTACACATCTGATTGGGGGGAAATGATACGTATGTACCAAGTAGATATTGAAGCTATCAATTAATTGTACTTTGGAGACATGGTCTGATTTTGAAGGACCAAGAAAATGTGAGGAAGTATAGAATATAGGCAAGTAGATTGGGGAAGAGTTCATGGTATAAATTTCAGTTTCTGGAATCAAGGTCAGGAGACATGAATTTGAGTCAAACAATGACAAAAAGTTTGTGTAATTCCCTTTCTCTTTTTTTCTTTCATCATCTGGAGTGTTAAAGCATCATTTTTTAAAAAGACAAAATCATGTTACTTGCACATATGTAAAATGAACACATGTCCAAGATTTTGATGAAGGACCCAAGAAGATATTACAACTGGTTCAAAAGAGAATGCAAAGTGCCACACAATTGTAGTCGGTAAGGAATGCTGAACTTACAAATGTAAAACTAGTAAAACTGATCTATATCCATAGAGTGATAATTAACTGCACTCTACCAGATGCATTTCTATAAATAGGTATTATTTGCATTGCTATCAGTTTTTTATAAATTAACTTTTATCTGGCAGAGTTGTAAAGTATGCTTATCAAAGATAAGCATCAAACAGGGTGCTCATCAAATTTTAGTCTTTTGCAATTCTTCCTTAATATAGATTAGATGATCTCTTGGGCTCTTTCTAATTCTAATACTCAATTAGTTTCCACAATCAATAAAGGGAAAAACAGGTGAAGAAAAAAGGGTAAGAGAAGTAATGAACTGAGAAGTCTGAAAAAACTTAACTTTCACACTGCTAACCTGGTCTTGTCACCAATAAACTTCCTTCTGTCTCACATTCTGGAATTGGGTGCTTATTATTAATAGATTCCATATTAGTTTAAACAGAAAGGGGGAAAATCATAAATCACAAGAGACTCTAAATGTATTATACTCATGGATAAATGGCAAAGCTTTCATAGCACATTCACTGTATGCCAATGAAATAGCATGATCTTTGGTTGAAGTAAAATTTGTTCTTGGTTAGACTGACAAGGGTAATTAATGCTCCTGTAGAAAAGCCCTGATCCCAGTTACTTTATGTCACATGAAAGAAAATTCCCCTGTTCACTCCTCCCTCATCTGTGGTTCATATTGAGTTATGAATCACACAATGAAAGCCCTGCAAAGACAAGCAAAGTAGGGGCCAGGCTAACCCTGCAACAAAGCACACAGCCAGGACTGTAGGAAATGGCACATTTGCCTTCCTAGAGCAGAGCTGAGCAGGACTTGTTTCACAGGTTATGTTCTGAGAGAAGGATATCCAGGGCTTTTCCGAAGCTTTGGGTTATATTAGCATCTGTGGGCTATTTAGCCAGGTTTACCCTTCTCTCCCCCACACATATCCCTTCTTCTTTTCTCTCTTTCATCAGGGCATATCATTTAGTAGCAGACCACACCATTAGTGCAATGACAGAAAGGACAATTACATAGAACTCATACAGGAGTTATTTAAATTAGCATTTTAAAATTTGCTTACATTTATTGAACTCTTCCTAGAGGAAGTGTTCAATAAATGTTAGACATACTATGTTCACTATCTCATTTGATCCACCCATCAAGCCCAGGAGGTAGGTAGGCCCTGATGCTATTCTCATCTCTTGAGTGAAGATGGTAATTAACTTGCCTGAAGTTCCATAGTTGATAAATGGCAAAGTTAGGCCTCAAACCTGGGTCTGACTGATACCAGACTTCCCATCTTAAGCATTGTACACATAGCTTCATCCCCACCACTCATCCCTACTGGGCCCTAACCATATTAGTGGGCAGGTTAAGAGTGATTCTACAACCCTCAGAGAGATAAATGGTAGATTATTTTATGCTCTCCCATTCTGAGCATGACCAGACATACTCTCTCCAGGCTGTGGTAAACATAGATCTGTACCTGTGTGCAGGGAGAAACTGAAGAGCTTAGGACAGCACAGAACTGATGTTGCTCTACTTCCCACTCACTGCTACCTTTTTATTTTTTTTCCCTGAACGAGCCTACCCTAACAAAGAGAAGAAAGAAGGGTTTACCTTTTACCAAAGTTCGTTCTGGGCAGTAAGGTTTTCCTTGAGCAAAATAAATACAATGAGGTCTGAGAGTTCTTTGCAAGACCTCACAACCCTATCCTTTAAAGTTTCACAATTCTCATTATTAGGAATTCCCTCTATAAGAAATTCTTTCCTTTGTGTTCAGCATTGCTAGGCAGTAAAATTAGATCAGATTTTGGAGGAAGACAAATCTCACCTGTATCCTTTACTAACTGGGTTAATTCCTGACCAGTTTTTAGCCCACTTCCTCATCTGCGAAACCTACTGATTGATCAAGAAAATTCCCTTATTCAAAAGTTGTTTACATTGGGCTATCCTGGTGGCGCAGTGGTTGAGAGTCTGCCTGCCGATGCAGGGGACAGGGGTTCATGCTCCGGTCCGAGAAGATCCCACATGCCGCGGAGCGGCTAGGCCCATGAGCCATGGCCGCTGAGCCTGCGCGTCCGGAGCCTGTGCTCCGCAATGGGAGAGGCCACAGCAGTGAGAGGCCCGCGTACCGGAAAAAAAAAAAAAAAAAAAAAAAGTTGTTTACACTTCCTCCTTTAAATGCAAAGTTTCCTAAAATTACTAGCACTTTATTGCTAATTTGGTAACAAGATAATCTTTCTCTTCAATAGACCTTGGGAAAATGGTTGTTCTAGTAGAAAAAAGGGAGACTCAAAAACTGAAAGAATGAACAATTAAAGAGAGAGGTGGAAAAAATTACCAAAGATACATTATCACTAAATCACAAAAAATCACCTCGGGAGTAGTGATTCAAAACCTGTATCACAGGTGGTAAAGAGAGGAGGTGAAGGAAAGGATGTTAATACAAAGGATTGATAATATGAAGGACACTAAAGCATCAATATGTTTATTGCTTTGGCAAAAAATCTTTTCTTTAATCATGCAATATTGCCTTTGGGCTTTATACACGTCTTGAACATAGCAGACTTTCAGGACCATGCAGAGCCCTAGGGCAACATTATATTTAAAAAGTCATCACTATATCTTTAAAGGATACAAAACAGGTATGCTGCATTTTATTTTTCATTTTGTTTTTCACTTACAAAAATGATACCTGGCACATCAACCAACTAGCAAAACACAGCTGTGAGTTAAAAGACTAACTACCAGCCCAGAAGACTGTTGAGGTCAAAAAAGGCAATATAAGACCATCATCTACCATTGCCCCTTCCAGCCCACTTTGTCACTACCATCACTTCCCCACACACATATACTCATGTCCAGTATTTTTTAACTTAACAAAGGAAAAGAAGATGTAACTAAACTGTGTGTATGACTGTGTATAATTCACTTTTCTGTTAATTAAGACTGGTGTCTTGCAATGTTGGACTCCAGGGATTCCCCAAGGCCCAACCCATCACTAGCTCTGTATCACTTCTTTTCTACCACTCAGTGTCCTTTCCCCCTGATGCCCATATTGGAAAGAAATTAAAAAATGATTATAGGCATGCGCAGTTAGGTCCTGTACCAGCGTCCTGAGCAGCCTCACGGGCTTCCTCCCTGCATAGCCTGTGAGTGACAACCCTTTCCTCACACCTGACTGGGCCTGTGGGGCGAGGAGGTGCTGCACAAAAGGAAATCTGAGGCACAGAGAAGTTAACTGCCTGGTCCAAGATCACAGAACTACCGTTGGCTGACAGGGTCTTGGTGCTCCAGCCGGGTGTCAGGACTGAGCCCCTGAGGTGGGAGAGCTGAGTTCAGGACATTGGACCACCAGAGACCCCCTAATAGGCCCCATGTAATATCAATCTGCAAGAGCTCTCCCAGAGATCTCCGTCTCAACGTTAAGACCCAGCTCCACTCAACGACCAGCAAGCTCCAGTGCTGGATACTCCATGCCAAACAACTAGCAAGACAGGAATACAACCCCACCTATTAGCAGAGAGGCTTCCTAAAATCATAATAAGGTCACAGACACTCCAAAACACACCACAGGACTTGGTCCTGCCTAGCAGAAAGACAAGATCCAGCCTCACCCACCAAAACACAGGCACCAGTCCCCTCCACCAGGAAGCCTACACAACCCACTGAACCAACCTTAGCCACTGGGGGTAGACACCAAAAACAACAGGAACTACAAACCTGCTGCCTGTGAAAAGGAGACCCCAAACACAGTAAGTTAAGCAAAATGAGAAGACAGAGAAATATGCAGGAGATGAAGGAGCAAGGTAAAAACCCACCAGACCTAACAAATGAAGAGGAAATAGGCAGTCTACCTGAAAAAGAATTCATAGTAATGGTAGTAAAGATGATCCAAAATCTTGGAAATAGAATGGAGAAAATACAAGAAACGTTTAACAAGGACCAAGAAGAAATAAAGAGCAAACAAACAATGATGAACAACACAATAAATGAAATTAAAAATTCTCTAAAAGGAATCAATAGCAGAATAACTGAGGCAGAAGAACGATAAGTAACCTGGAAGATAAAATAGTGGAAATAACTACTGCAGAGCAGAATAAGGAAAAAAGAATGAAAAGAATTTAGGACAATCTCAGAGACCTCTGAGATAACATTAAATGCACCAACATTCGAATTACAGGGGTCACAGAAGAAGAGAAAAAGAAAGGGACTGAGAAATTATTTGAAGAGATTATAGTTGAAAACTTCTCTAATACGGGAAAGAAAATAGTCAATCAAGTCCAGGAAGCGCAGAGAGTTCCATACAGGATAAATCCAAGGAAAAACATGCCAAGACACATAGTAATCAAACTATCAAAAATTAAATAAAAAGAAAAAATATTAAAAGCAGCAAGGGAAAAGCAACAAATAACACACAAGGGAATCCCCATAAGGTTAACAGCTGATCTTTCAGCAGAAACTCTGCAAGCCAGAAGGGAGCAGCAGGACATATTTAAAGTGATAAAAGGGAAATATCTAAAACCAAGATTACTCTACGCAGCAAGGATCTCATTCAGATTCGATGGAGTTATTAAAACCTTTACAGACAAGCAAAATTTAAGAGAATTCAGCACCACCCAAACCAGCTTTACAACAAATGCTAAAGGAACTTCTCTAGGCAGGGAACACAGAGAAGGAAAACACCTACAAAAACAAACCCAAAACAATTAAGAAACTAGTAGTAGGAACATACATATTGATAATTACCTTAAATGTAAATGGATTAAATGCTCCATCCAAAAGATATACACTGGCTGAATGGATACAAAAACAAGACCCGTACATATGCTGTCTACAAAGGACCCACTTCAGACGTAGGGACACATACAGACTGAAAGTGAGGGGATGGAAAAAGATATTCCATGCAAATGGAAATCAAACGAAATCTGAAGTAGCAATTCTCATATCAGACAAAATAGACTTTAAAGACTATTACAAGAGACAAAGGAGGACACTACATAATGATCAAGGGATCAATCCAAGAAGAAGATATAACAATTGTAAATATTTATGCACCCAACATAGGAACACCTCAATGCATAAGGTAAATGCTAATAGCCATAAAAGGAGAAATCGACAGTAACACAGTCACAGTAGGGGACTTTAAAACCCCACTTTCACCAATGGACAGATCAACCAAAATGAAAATGAATAAGGAAACATACCTTAGAACATTCTATGACATAAATCACAGCAAGGTCCTTTTTGACCCACCTCCTAGAGAAAGGGAAATAAAAACAAGAATAAACAAATGGGACCTAATGAAACTTAAAAGCTTTTGCACAGCAAAGGAAACCATAAACCAAAAGACAACCCTCAGAATGGGAGAAAATATTTGCAAATGAAGCAACTGACAAAGGATTAATCTCCAAAATATACAAGCAGCTCGTGCAGCTCAATATCAGAAAAACAAACAACCCAATCCAAAAAATGGGCAGAAGATCTAAATAGGTATTTCTCCAAAGAAGATATACAGATTTCCATCAAACACATGAAAGGATTCTCAACATCACTGATCATTAGAGAAATGCAAATCAAAACTACAATGAGGTATCACCTCACACCAGTCAGAATGGCCATCATCAAAAAATCTACAGGGCTCCCCTGGTGGTGCAGTGGTTGAGAGTCCGCCTGCCGATGCAGGAGACGCGGGTTCGTGCCCCGGTCTGGGAGGATCCCACATACCGCGGAGCGGCTGGGCCCATGAACCATGGCCGCTGAGCCTGCGCGTCCGGAGCCTGTGCTCCGCAACGGGAGGGGCCGCAACAGTGAGAGGCCCGCGTACCGCCAAAAAATAAAAAATAAAATAAAAAATCTACAAACAATAAATGCTGGAGAGGGTGTGGAGAAAAGGGAACCCTCTTGCACTGCTGGTGGGAATGTTAACTGATACAGCCACTATGGAGAACAGTATGGACGTTCCTTAAAAAACTAAAAATAGGACTACCATACGAGCCAGCAACACCACTACTGGGCATATACCCTGAGAAAACCATAATTCAAAAAGACACATGCACCCCAATATTCATTGCAGTTCTAGTTACAATAGCCAGGACATGGAAGCAACCTAAGTGTCCATCAACAGATAAATGGATAAAGAAGATGTGGCACATATATACAATGGAATATTATTCAGCCATAAAAAGAAATGAAACTGAGTTATTTGTAATGAGGTGATGGACCTAGAGTCTGTCATACAGAGTGAAGTAAGTCAGAAAGAGAAAAACAAATACCGTATGCTAACACATATATATGGAATTGAACATAAAAGGTTCTGAAGAACCTAGGGGCAGGACAGGAATAAAGATGCAGACATAGAGAATGGACTTGAGGACATGGGGTGGGGAAGGGTAAACTGGGAAGAAGTGAGAGAGTGGCATGGACGTATATACACTACCAATTGTAAAACAGATAGCTAGTGGGAAGTAGCCGCATAGCACAGGGAGATCAGCTCAGTGCTTTGTGACTACCTAGAGGGGTGTGATAGGGAGGGTGTGAGGGAGATGCAAGAGGGAGGAGATGCAAGAGGGAGGAGATATATGTATATGTATAGTTGATTCACTTTGTTATACAGCAGAAACTAGCACAACAATGTAAAGCAATTATACTCCAATAAAGATGTTAAAAAATAAATAATAATTATAATGGATGAGCCTATTTTGTTTGTGCTTCAAAGAACTTCTAGGAACAAAGCCCAAAGAGAAAAAACATTACTAGGATGATTCCACATTTAACTAAGAGATTCCTGGACTCTCAGTTGAGAAAAAAAAAGAATGGCCATCTAGTCACACTGAATATTTATTGAGACCTCACTGGTATGCTAATGCTAGGCTTTTGTTATTTTCATTGGAAGTCACAATTTCAGACAGAAACAAAGGCAGCTTTTTATTGAAAAGGCACAGGGGTAGAAGTCAAAAGACAAGGGATCCTGTTCCAGAATCTAACATTCAGTTCCAATGCCCTCTGACTTCTTCCCTCTGAATAGGGTTTACCTGACTGCCTTAAGGGGTTATGTGAGAATCAAGAGAGATAGTATATAGAAAAGTGCTTTATAATCTGTTAAGTATTATATAAATATATATTAAACTGCACATAAAATCATTAATTAAAAAACAAGCACACCTTGGAAATTTAATGAAACCAAGGTGAACACCACTATTGCAATTAATTCCTCTCATCTTATAAAATGTACAACAGTAGTAGGGACAAAATAAATGTTTAAATAAATGTATCAGGGTCTGTGTGGTCAGCAGCGCTCACTCACTGGCAAAGAGTCTCACTACTCCACCTCAGTCTCCCAGTACACATGGCTCCAATTCATGCCTCAGCAAAAGTAAAATATATATAATTTTTTCAGTATTGCTTACGAACATCAGAAACTGCAATGTCGAACACACCTATGTCAAAGGCTGAAGTATGGTGGCAGAAGGGGTCTTCCAGTGACAGGCGTAGTTAGCATACAATGCCAAAACTTTTCTCAAATTACTTCCACCCAGTCTAACCCTACCTGTCCATCTCACAAGTGAGACATGGTGTGGGAATATCTGGGGAACAGGGATTATTTCCCACTTACTTCCAAATTTCCAAGGCAGGAAGGGTAGATATCCTACTTATTGGAAACATTTAAAAACTATTGAAAATAGTTAAACTATACAGCCTGTGGTTTAATGCTCTTTAAATTGCATCAGTTAAAATGCAACAGTTTAATCAAAATAGACAAATTTATAACACTGAAAATTTAAGTATTTTAATATAACTTAACATAACACTTTAATCATTTCTATCTGGCTGACATTTTTCACGCTAGCTATACAAAACTTACTGATATATGTCATCAACACTGCATCATTTTGCCTCACTGTGGCATAGACTCCCACTGGGGTAGTTAAATAGTTCACAGTGATTAGTCTTTCTCTGATAACTATTCCCAGTATAGAGGAGTATAGTGGGTTCCATAACTATGTGTATACTATGAGACCCTATCCCAAGTTGTATTTGACTGATTTAGGGTGGGCACCTATCCCCAAATTTTCTCCCAGGAATTTACTATACTTTCAAACTAAGAGGCACAATTACTTTGGTTCATTGAAGAATTGGTCCACTAACTGAGGTCTCTAGGACTTTCCCAGAACCTACTCCCAATGGCTGGTTGCCCAGTTCTTCCTTGGAATCTGTAAGATTGTCTAGCATATGTCCAATTAATTCTTTTTTAGCCTAAGTCATTTAGAATTGATATAGCTACTTGCAGTCAAAAGAATCTTAATATAGAAATTGTAACACAAGTTTATTTTTCCTTTGCTTATTGTAGTGGGCAGAATTCTAAAATGGCCCACCAAATTCCCACACCTTGGTGTGTACTCCCTGTATAATTCCCTCCCCTTGAGTGGAGGCAGAACCTGTGAATATGATGGGAATTAAAATATCAAACTATGATTTTGTGGCAAATTCATTCACTAAATTCTATCTTAGATCCAGATCTAAAAAGATAAGGACTAGATTTGAGGAATTGAGGAAAAAACTCATGGACATTGGCCAATTCTATGTCCAAACTTTCTCAAACATCAAAATGATAGGAGAACCACAGAGACAAAGAGTTATATCAGAGTGAACAAAGCTCCCTGGGCACCCTTCTGTTTCTTGGAGGTAGGATACCTAGGGTGGTGGTGCTGACAGGCAGTCAGCATGGGGAAAGGAACCAGCCAGAGCAGAGTATCTGAAAAGGAGTTTCCCAAGATTTTTTCTATCCCCTGTGGGAGTGGCATGAAGGTGCACAGATATAACATATGCTTCCATATAGAACAAAGTTGTGCTCCTTAGCAAAGCAGCATTATACAGACTCATTTTAAGGGTTCTGGGTACTTAAATTTTTGATTGTGAGATCCCTTTCTTTCTGAACCTCCACCTCAGATTATGCAACTCTTATTATCTGACCCTGCATTGTAGGATCTAAGATTTTTCCATTTCTGTTAATTTAGGTGCTTTCTGAGAACAGGCATGACCATATTCTGCCACACATTTAGAAAGGTCAGCGCTGTAGCTGCTATACAATCTTCTTGGCAAGAAGAAAGAAAGAAAATTAAAAAAAAATTGTCCTCAAGAGAAAGTGATGCATGTAAACATATAATTATAATACAGCATGAGACATGGCACAATGGAAACATAGACAAATTGCCATGGTAGAACAGAAACAAAGGGAACTAACTCCTTCTGGAGAAGGTTTTAGGTTGGAAGATAAATGCCATAACAAATTGGAAAAAAAATCATACAACTAGAAGCTTAAAAAGGTTAGATATTTGACAGAGGATGTTGATAATGGGGGAAGCTAAACATGTGTGAGAGCAGGGGGTAATGGGAAACCTCAGGTCCTTTCTCTTAATTTTGTTGTGAACCTAAAACTGCTACTTTAAAAATAAAGTCTTTTTAAAAAAGTAAATGAATAGACCATCAAATAAAATGAAATTTTAAGAAGGTAGATATTTTTACAAACAATACCAAATAGTAAACAAAAACTAAAAATTCCTGAACTGAAACATTTAATGTGGGGAAAGACCTAGAGCTCATTAAAAAGATTACGTGTGCAAGGACTCATTAAGAAGAGTGAGGTTCAAAAGTCATGTTACTGAGTTTACAGTCAGATGGCATTGCCTGCCATTCCCCAGATCATTTCCCATGCTTTTTGCTCTGTAGGAACAACTTTGAGTGGTGCTTTATTTGCATGTCAGACTAAAATGACATTGATCCAAACAGACACCAACACAGAATTGCAGAGGAAGCCCCACTGAGTCAGTGCTGGCAAAGGAGGACACCAACAAAGGAACGATTGAAGCCATGAAGTACAGGAAGTGTGTGGGCATAGGTGTGTGGGAAAGGATGTCAACACCATGAGTCAATGCCTGAGGACAGGTGGGGGTGGCCATATACACAGGGAAGAGAGAAGAAGTGGTCCCAGTATATAAATGAATGAAAGAGAGACGAACTGAAGCATAGGAGTTAAGTTATAGGATACAGGAGGAAGGAAGAAAAAGAGAAACAAGCAGAGTCCAAGAAGTAGATAGTAATAGAGGTTCAAAAACAGAGAAGGAGACAAGGATACCTGGTGGGGAAAGAGAGAGAGAGATTATCCATAATGGCAACTCAGTGGGGCAAAACTCCACTGTTTGCCTCTAGGTTTCACAAGACTGTCCATTCAGCGTGTTCTATGGAACACCATGCCCTAGAAATATTTTCTATTTTTTTTTAGGACAAGAAAGAACTTTGCTCTGTGTTTTCTCCACCTCCATCTATACTGCCACCCCTCTTCCCCAGTGTGCAATTTCAGCAATATTTCTCTGTATCTTGAAAGCACACATATAACAAATAACCTACTATGATCATTGCAATATTTTTATTAAATTTCATAATTTTCTGATGGGGGAATTGGAACTTACAGAAGGAACATGCTTAGCCAATTCTTTAAAGGTAACTTCTGTCACCTGGGAAGAGAGGCACATTAATTATACTCTTGTGACCAAGCAACAATCCCTATTAAGATAGCCGAGAGCTGGGCAAGCAATATCCACAGCTATATTTAGCTAAGGGCCAATTGCCACTCTGCACTCCAGTTCAGCCCGCAAAGCCAAAGAGGAATGTAACAGCAGCACCATGAGGACTCCTGAATGCAGCTATAGCATAATGCTATGGTCAGATGGAAGGGTCATTTCTGGCCTTTGAAGACCTGTCACGGGAGTGGAGGCAGAGCAGCATGCCTTCTTACGAACAGGAAGAAACTTAACTCTAGTAGAAGGAGAAAGGGATAAGACAAAAATAACTTTCCCACCTCTTTTTGCAATTTATGTAGTCACCTTCTTCTCTCCTTAGCCCTTATTAGGAAAATGTGACTGTCTGTTTCTCCAAATGCTGTAAAATCATACAATCATCTTCCAAATACGTGAACTGATCTACACAGGCAATTTTGCCAAATATCCTACTTACAGTGCAATTTCATAAAACAGGAAAGAAAAATAGGCTCATAAAAATGAAGAAAAAAATTAGATTCCTTCATTTGGCCACTAGATTTATGATAACATATTCTCTCATTTTTCTCCTTAAACTAGCAGTTTCAAGCGACAGGAAAGGGTCCGGAGACTGGGCTGAACTTCAGGTGGGTAAAATATGCTTAAGAGACTTTAAAAAAAAAGTGGAATCAAACTAAGAGCCAATCAAATAAAACACCAATCCAAAGGAGCTGGGAAGAGAATCAGAAATGAGGTAGCAAGCAATGAACTGAGAGAGTAGGGTCTGTCCTAGTGGTACTTCCTTAGTGCAGGAGAGGGATTCAGGACCTTTCCGTAGAACTCATGTCCCTAGTCCACCTGAGCAGAGGAATCTCTGGGAGCCAGAGCCTGATGGCTCTGCACCCTGACCAGTGATTTTCCAGCCATTAATTGAACCCTTTCAATGTCTAAAAAAATTACAACTTTACCAGGCAACTTATTCCATTGTTGGACACCTCTGGTTACCAGAAAAGATGATCACAAGATCTGAGTCAGAAAGTTCTGCCTTCTCTCTATTTTTCCATTATCTCTTAGTTTCACATTTATCTTTCTGCAGCTGCAGGCCTTGCCTGTATTTTTTCTTCTTCTTTCAACCCAAGGTCCTTTATTATTCTTAGTTGTCTTTTTTTCTTTCAAAAGTGAGCTCCTGCTGGCTTTTTGCTTTCTTCAACTATTTATCCAGGTATCTGACACCCCTTTTTGGATCCATTGTTGATGCTCGTCTTGCCATCATGATTGTGGGTTCATTAAAAAAGCTGAGTTGGCAGGTGCTCTCTGTGCAGCCAATTCGTTTCTAACTACAACCCTTCTTTTTCTTCTCATAGAAATGATTCACAATTGTATTCAGAACTTTATTTTTCAAGTGTTCCAACCCTTTGAGCCGTAGAATAATATTTTATTATGGAAGCAGGGCTAACATTGCATCACAGTGGAAAAGGCACTCTCTTGAGGGGCACAGAAGGCATGTGTTGATGGCCAAATGAACACTACAATAGATGTTCCCCTTTAGGTAGCCCCTCAGGAGAGTTACTGCATACAACAGGAGTCCAACAGCACCACATGAAAAGTGGATGCTGAGCCAGGCCCACTCAGAATCTAAGTGGTTTGCTTTTGCTGACCAGGCCTTTAAGATGAGTGAGTCTAATTTTTGCTTCAACAAAATCACAATTCTCAATGAGTCATGGATATTTGGGTGGTTTTACAGTGGTTAAAATCACAAATGTCAAGTCCACAAATGTGAAAAGCCTACAGCAGAGATCAAAACACAAATGTTTATAGGAGCCAGGCAGGAAACATAAATGAGTAGCTCAGGATGGATGGAAGACAATAGCAAGTGGTAAAGGCTATGTTTAATTGGGAAGGAATAATAATCATAATCACAGCAAACACTGATATAGCAGTTATTCTGTACCAGGCATAAGTTGAAGAGTTTTACACATATTAATTTATTTAACCCTCCAAACCACGAGGTTCCCTTACTATCCCCCAATTTAAAGGTAGGAAAACTGAGACACAAAGCATTTAAGTTAGAAGCACATACCCCATGTAAAGGGGGCAAATACTACTCAAGCCCATCTAATTGCCGTCATTAAGATTAGTGTTCCAATGCTATCAAGTCTTATGACTTTATAAGAGAAGCTAGGAATTCAAATTTGTATGTGAAATCTTAGTTTTAAATTACGGCTTGTGATCTTTAAACATATTTTATGGACCACACATGTCTAGTATTCAGCCCAGAGGACACTAGCTTGTGTTTCCGGTATTTACTACACTTTAATAAAGGGATCGTCCTCAACAATGACATCTCTTCAGTTAGTATTTTTAGCATTTTCTTTCTGGAAAAGTGACAAGATTGGAAATCCTTCTGAACAAGTGAAAAAGAAGGGAAGGGAGGAAGAGAAGGAAAAAAAAGGAAGAAAGAGAGAAATTCATACATTCATTCATTCATTCATCCCTGGGCCATAGGTCCTTTAAGTAGATGCACACAGCACACTGCTGCTATACAAGATCACACTTTATGAATTTCAGAATGATACACACACACACACACACACACACACAAAACTATGTGTACAGCAAATAGAAGTGGATCTTTCCTGAATCTCCTACAATCCAAGTGCATTACAACCATCTCTACCTTCTTTCCCTCCTCTGATCCACTCCCAAATGAAGCCACAGCACTGCCTTTCAATCTACATACAATTCCAGTCCTCTCAGTTGCCCCACACCAAATCTCTCCAACCATCCCAGGATTCCAATTACACTCCAAAAAGTCCCTTCTGGATATCTCTACTATCTGTTTAGAGACAAAAATACTCTTCTGAGGAGAGCATATAATGTTAGAACAGTAAAGTTCATTAAGAATACAGCTTCTGCTTTTTAAAAGTAAAATAATTAAGGCTTAGATAGATAAAGCAACTTTTGTACGAGTTTAGAAGCAATCTGTGAGCCTCATTCGGGCGTTCTATCAGAAGACCAGTTGGATTTACTATTTGGGGAACATCTAGGAGAACTTTACTGTGTCCTGAAAGCAGATATATATAAAATCCAGACAGTTTTTTTATTTTTTGCTTCAATGCCTTTCCTTGACATCAATATCCTTTTTTGCCTCTCCTGGCTAACAAATACTCATTGTTCAAGCACAAATCACTACTTCCAAAAAGGCTTCCCAGACACCCTTTCTTTGCATCATACACAACTGAGATGTTGTTCTTGTGTGCTCTCTCTGCTAACTTTTATCAGTGTTCTCATAATGTTGTACTACAAATGGTTCTTTAGGTGTTTGCCCTGCTCCCCTCAACTCCTGCCTCTTGGGGACAATGGATGGACCTTTTCATTGCTGTGAACCTAGGGCCTGGTAAGTTACTGACAGATGCATAGTGAGCTGTCAGAAAAAGTTAGTTTAATGAATGGATGAGTAGATGCTCCATCTGCCCTTTGAGAGACACAAGTGAGAAATTGATATTTCTACCAAGATACTGAATGTCTAAGGATGAGCTCTGCCACAGAGGAAAGAAAAAAGTTCCTTAGTGACCTCATCCTTTATGGGAGGAAAAAAAGTGAATCTCTTTTCCCAATTTATTTTTATGATGATGGATTCTTAAGGAAAGTGTGATTGTTTTACCAAGGATGACTCAAGTACCTGTAATACTGTTGACTTTTTCCATTGAATTTTACAGATAATCTGTTCTGTCTGAACATGGACTCTGGTAGAGGGGGCATGGGAGGGAAACAAAAAGAGGATTCTCTAAATTTGGCCCTTGTATAGGATATAGATTAGAATTGGGCTTGCTAACTGGGCAAGAATGAGCTATTGGAATGTCAGAAACCTATATTATGTTTGTCTGATGGTGTTTTGAGGCACATTTGAGTGTGTTGCATGCTTTCTTTTCCTGTTTCTCTTTTGTTTCTCCATGGGTCCTTTAGCAAAGTTCCTTTTCTAAAATTCATCTGATCTCAGCTATATAAAAGCAGAGAATTGTTTTCCCAATACTTGTGTGATAAAGAAAGGGAGAGCGGCAGTGTCAGCAGAAATAAAATGAAAGAACCCCAAGGGCCTGTATACTTATCCACTGAACACCAAGAAAATATAGGTAGAGAATATAGAAATGAGATTTCTCATATACCTCCTCAATATATTTTGTTTTTAGCACTTCCTTTCAATCCTCATGCCCACAACCTTGATTCAGAACCTCATCATTTCCAATTTACGTCATTTCATTATCTTCTTACTGGTCTCCAAGACTCCAAACTCTACCCCTCCCATCCTCACATCTTCCAATCCATTCACCATGCTCTGGAGTGAGCTACCTGAAAAATTATTTTATTCCTTGCCAAGTTAAGTTTTACTGCCGTTCTCTTGTTTACAATCCCTCAGCATCTTCTATGAGGCCAGTATTACCTTGACACCGAAACCAAAGATATCACAAGAAAAGTATGTACAGACCAATATCCCATATAAATATAGATGCAAAAGTCCTTAACAAAACACTAGGAAACTGAATCCAATAACATGTAAATAGTATTATATACCACAAACAAGGTATATTTACACTAGAAATGCAAGGTTGCTATAACATATGAAAATAAATCAATACACGACATTAATAGAAAAAACGGCAAAAATCATGATTTGACAAAGTTCAACAACTTTCATAATAAAAATACTTAAACTAGGAATACAAGGGAACTTTCTCAACCTGATAAAAGACAGCTATAGGGGCTTCCCTGGTGGCACAGTGGTTAAGAATCCACCAGCCAATGCAGGGGATACGGGTTCAAGCCCTGGGCCGGGAAGATCCCACATGCTGCGGAGCAACCAAGCCCGTGTGCCACAACTACTAAAGCCTGCACGCCTAGAGCCCGTGCTCCGCAACAAGAAAAGCCACCACAGTGAGAAGCCTGAGCACCGCAACAAAGAGTAGCCCCCACTCTCCACAACTAGAGAAAACCCATGCCAGCAACAAAGACCCAACTCCGCCAAAAATAAATAATAAAAAATAAATTTATTTTTTAAAAAAGATTCTTACAAAAATTAAAAGACAGCTATAAAAAACCCACAGCTAATATTATACTTAATGGTGAAAGACTGAATGTTTTCAGCCTAATATAAGAAAGAAGACAAGGCTATACACTCTTACTTCTATTAGGCAACATTGTACTGGAGGTTCTACCCAGGAAAACTAGGCAAGAAAAGGAAATAAGAGGGATCCAGACTGGAAAGGAAGAATTAAAACTATCTCTATGTGTAGTGATGTGATCTAATATATAGAAAATCTGCAATATTAAACAAAAAAAAATTAGAACTAACAAATGATTTCAGCAATGTTGCAAGATAAAGATTAACATAAAAATCAGTTGTTTTGTTTTTTAGCAATGAACTATCAGAAAGTGAAATTAAGAAAACTATTTTTTACAATGGTATCAAAAAGAATAAAATACTTGGGAATAAATTTAACCCTGGAAGTGCAATATTTGTACACTGAAAGCTACAAAATGTTGTTGAAAGAAATTAAAGAAGAACTTAAATAAATGTATAGATATCCTATATTCATGGGTTGGAAGATACGTTAAGAAAGTAATACTTCCAAAACTGATCTACAGATTCAACACAATGCTTATAAAAATGTAGCTGTCCTGATGGTCCTAAAATTCATATGGAAATGCAAAGTTGGAGGACTCAAACGTTCCAGTTTCAAAACTTTCTACAAAGCTATAGTAATCAAGATAAGGTGGTATTGGTATAGGTGAGATATATAAATCAATGGAATATAATTCACATTCCAGAAATAAATGTTTACATTATCAATTATTATCAATTTATCTTCAGCAGGGGTAACAAGATAATCCAATAGGAAAAGAATAGTCTTCAACAAATGGTACTAGGAGAACTGGATATCTACATGCCAAAGAATAATTTTGGAACCTTAATGCATTCCATATATAAAAATTAACTCAAAGTAGATCAAAGATCTAAATATAAAATGTAAAACTATAAAATT
The DNA here is from genome assembly GCF_964374135.1 of Grampus griseus. NCBI lineage: Eukaryota > Metazoa > Chordata > Mammalia > Artiodactyla > Delphinidae > Grampus > Grampus griseus. Next base: position 82,593,211 of record NC_138998.1, read on the forward strand.
CCTAGGAGAAAACATAGGAGCAAATATTTGTGACCTTAGTTTAGGCAATAATTTCTTAGATATGGTGCCTAATGCACAGATGATGAAAGAGAAAAACAGATAAATTGGATTTCATCAAAATTGAAAACATTTTCTTTCAAAGAACACCATCAAGTAAGTAAAAAAAATCATGAAGAAAATATTCATAAGTCTATATATTGATAAGACATTTGTATTCAGAATACATAGAGAACTCCTATAACTCAACAATTAAAAGTCATATAACCCAATTTAAAGGTGGTGTTACAAAGTGAACTGTGCCTCCCATAATTCATATGTTGAAGCCCTAATTCCAACGTGACTGGGAAAGAGGCCTTTATGGAAGTAACTGTGGCTAAATAAAGTCATAAGTGTAGGGCCCTAATCCAATATGGCTGGTGTGTTTATGAGAGGAGTTTTGAGGTACATGTGCAGAAAAAAGGTCATGTGAAGACACAGTGATAAGGAGGTCATCTGTAAGCTAAAGAGAGAGGCCACAGGAGAAACCAAACCTGCAGACACCCTAATTTTGGACTTTCAGCCTCCAGAAATGTGAGAAAATAAATTTCTGTTGTTTAAGCCACCCAGTGTGTGGCATTTTATTATGGTAGCCCTCACAGACTAAAACAAATGGGAAAGAATTTGAAGAGATATACTAATGACATATAAATGACCAGTAAGCACATGAAAAGCTCAAGATCAGTAGTCATCAGGGAAATGGAAATCAAAACCACATGAAATACCACTTCACACTCACTAGAATAACTAAAATAAAAAAAGACAATAACAAGTATTGCCAAGGATGTGGAGAAATTGGAACCCTCATACATGCTGGTAAGAATACAAAATGGTACAACCACTTTGGAAAACACTGTAGCAGTTCCTCAAAAAATGAAACATAAAGTTACCACATAACTCAGGAATTCCACTACTAGGTATACCCTAAGAGAAATGAAAATATACATTCATACAAAATTTGTACCAAAATGTTCATAGCAGCCAAAAAGTGAAAACAATCCAAATGCCCATCAACTGATAAATGGATAAACAAAATGTAGTATATCCACAGAATGGAATATTATTCAGCCATCAAAAGTAATGGAGTATTGCTACATGCTACAACATGAATGAATCCTGAAAACATTATGCTAAGTGAAAGAAGCCAGTTAGAAAACACCACACATTATATGGGTCCATTTACATAAAGTTTCCAGAAAAGGCAAATTCATGTGGACAGAGGTAGATTATTGGTTGCTGGGGGCTGGAGAGAAGAGTGTATGACTGATTACTCATGGGTATAGAGTTTTTTTTGGGATAATGAAAATGTTCTGAAATTAGATTATGGTGATCATTGTACAACTCCATGAATATACTAAAAGTCATTCCATTGTACACTAAAAGGTGAATTTTATGGCATGTGAATTATATCTCAATAAAATTTTTACTTTAAAAAAAAATAACAAAACTTGACATTTTCCTTTTGCCTACAGATTTAAGTCCAAACTTGTCAATCAGCCCTCTAGACTTTGCTTACCTAACCTTCTCTCTCACCACTTCAACGTCCTCATTTATTTTCTCGTAAAGAAGGCATTCCATTCCTTATATTCCTGGAAAGTCATACTCTTTTTTTTTTTTTTTAATATCCAGCTCCAGAGTCAATTTCTCTGTAGTCCCCCAATCAGTAAACATGATTACTTTCTAGTTTGTGCCCATACTGTATATTTTATGTATTTCTGAGCACCTAAGTTTTCACCAAGAACATGGTACACATTTTCCTTTATGTCACACAAACAATGGGACTGTTCTAAAAGTTTTTTTTAAGTTTCCCATTTAAAAAATTCATGACATGTTAATAATTAAATAAAATGCTGTGGGTATTTGGCATTCATTGAGTGGCCTACAAGTGACCAGTTGTTGATGATACCATAGTGCCTTACCTATGCAATAAATACAGAGAGCATAAATTTTAATGAAGAGACTGAAAATAAATTTGTCAGTGACTACTTCATTTTATGAAAATATCATACACTTCATGGGGAAAATGATCATACCACTGAGCAGAAATAATTGCATATAAGCTGAAAAACAAGTTGAAAAGCTAAGATAAAAAAATTGGCAAATGATGCATATATTTTCAAAAGGTTTTTTCCATCACTGTTTGGTTTCATGGATGCTGTTCTACAAATTCTGATCATATGTGGTTTCACCATAACCTTATCTCCAAATAAATGGGTATTTCCTGGTAAACAAACATTTAATATACTCCTTTAGTGCTGCATTATGCTTATTGCATCTTTCAGAAAAAGGATATACACTACAAAGCCTGAAGTATTTTTAATTGAAGTATAATTGATTTATAATATTGTGTTAGTTTCAGGTATACATCAAAGTAATTCAGTTATACATACATATATATATAATTTTTTCAGATTATTTTCAATTTTAAGTTATTATAAGATATTGAATATAGATTTCTGCATTATACAGTAAATCCTTGTTGCTTATTTATTTTATGTATAGTAGTTTGTATCTGTTAATCCCATTCTCCTAATTTATGCCCCCCTCCTTCCTTTCCCCTCTGGTAACAATAAGTTTGTTTTCTATGTCTGTGAGTCTGTTTCTGTTTTATATATAGATTCATTTGTATTGTTTTTTAGATTCTACATATAAGTGATATCATATAATATTTGTCATTTTCTGTCTGACTTATTTCACTTAGTATGATATTCTCTAGTTCCATCCATGTTGTGCAAATGCCAATATTTCATTCTTTTTTATGACTAATATTCCATTTTGTGTGTGTGTGTGTGTGTGTGTGTGTGTGTGTGTGTGTGTGTGACATCTTCTTAAACCAATCATCTGTTGATTGGTACTTGGGTTGTTTCCATGTCTTGGCTATTGTAAATAGTGCTGCTATGAACATTGGGGTGCATGTATCTTTTTGAATTAGAATTTTTGTCTTTTCTGGATATATGTCCAGGAGTGGGATTGCTGGATCATATGGTAGCACTATTTTTAGATCTTTGAGGACCCTCCATACTATTTTCCATATGGCTGCACCAATTTATATTCCCACCAATAGCGTATGAGGGTTCCCTTTTCTCCACACCTTCTCCAGCATTTATTATTTGTAGATTTTTGATGACAGCCATTCTGATTGGTGTGAGGTGAAACCTCACTGTGGTTTTGAATTGCATTTCTCTAATAATTAGCAACATTGAGCATCTTTTCATGTGACTGTCGGCCATCTGTATGTCTTCTTTGGAAAAATATCATCTATTCAGGTCTTCTGCCCACTTTTTGATTGGGTTGTTTTTTTGATATTGAGTTGTATCAGCTGTTTGTATATTTTGGATGCTAACCCAGTGACTGGTCACATAATTTACAAATATTTTCTCCCATTCCATAGGTTGTTTTTTTCATTTTGTTGATGGTTTCCTTTGCTGTGCGAAAGTTTTTAAGTTTGATTAGGTCCCATTTGTTTATTTTTGCTTTTATTTCTTTTGCCTTGGAAGACTGAGCTAAGAAAATATTGCTACAATTTATGTCAAAGAATGTTTTGCCTATATTCTCTTCTAGGAGTTTTATGGTGTCATATCTTATATTTAAGTCTTTAAGCTATTTTGAGTTTAGTTTTTTTTTGTTTTTTTTTTGCGGTACACGGGCCTCTCACTGTTGTGGCCTCTCCTGTGGCAGAGCACAGGCTCTGGACGCGCAGGCTCAGAGGCCATGGCTCACGGGCCCAGCTGCTCGGCAGCAGGTGGGATCTTCCCGGACTGGGGCACAAACCCATGTCCCCTGCATTGGCAGGCGGACTCTCAACCACTGCGCCACCAGGGAAGCCCTTGAGTTTAGTTTTGTCTATGGTGTGAGGGAGTGTTCTAATTTCATTGATTTACATGTAGCTGTCCAGCTGTCCCAACATCAATTGCTGAAGAGACTGTCTTTTCTCCATTGTATATTCTTGCCTCCTTGGTCATAGATTAATTGACTGTAGGTGTTTGGGTTTATTTCTGGGCTCTCTATTCTGTTCCATCGATCTACATGTCCTTTTGTGTGTGTGTGTGCCAATACCACACTGCTTTGATTGCTGTAGCTTTGTAGTATTGTCTGAAGTCTGGGAGGGTTATACCTCCAGCTCTGTTCTTTTTCTTCAGGATTGCTTGGGCAATTCTGGGTGTTTTGTGGTTCCATATAAATTTTAGGATTATTTGTTCTAGTTCTGTGAAAAATGTCATGGATATTTTAATAGGGATGACATTAAATCTATAGATTGCTTTGGGTAGTATGGCCATTTTAACAATATTAATTCTTCCATTCCAAGAGCATGGAATATCTTTCCATTTATTTACATCTTCAGTTTCCTTTATCAATGTTTTATAGTTTTCAGCGTATAGTACAGGTCTTTCAGCTCCTTGGTAAGTTTATTTCTAGGTATTTTATTTTTTGATATAATTTTAAACAGGACTGTTTTTATACTTCCTCTTTCTGATATTTCATTGTTCATGTAAAGAAATACAACAGATTTCTGTATATTAACCTTGTATCCTGCTACCTTGCTGAATTTTTTATTAGTTCTAATAGCTTTTGTGTGGAGTCTTTAGGGTTCTCTGTGTAGAATATCATGTCATCTGAAAATAATGACAATTTTACCTCTTCCCTTTCCAATTTGGATACCTTTATTTCTTTTTCTTGTATGATTGCTGTGGCTAGGAATTCAAATACTATGTTGAATAGAAGTGGTAAGACTGGGCATCCTGTCTTGTTCCTAAATTTAGCAGGAAGGCAAAGCCTGAATTTTTGATATGATAGCACATAAAATGTAGTTATTATATTTGCATGACTACATTTTTATATTTTTATATAATTTTGTTTTCTAATTCTAGGTAAATGATGAGAAATAGCTTATATTAATACAATTTACATAATCTTAATATGTCAATTAATACATTTGAATTATATTAAATGAAAGTATTCCAAAATATAAATAAAATTCTTTATGTGTGGCTGGGCTGATTGAAAATAAGAAAATATTGATTTGTTTTTCTAGAATCAATCAAGGTTAAGAATAGTCATAACCCTAATTTTTCTTGATGTGTCTTAAAAACAACAAACCATTAATTCATTGATATACCAACTATTTAAAGAGTGGATGAAGGAGATCTCAATTCCCCCTCCTTTCCAAAATCATTTTTGGTAGTGGGAATATAACTGAGTAAATGCTTTATATTAGGCCCAGAGGCAGATGCAATCTATGTGGTCTGATAATAGCAAGGTAAACACAATGATGATTGACATTTATATTAAACTTGGAGGTTTAGAAGTCACTTTCACATACATTGTCTCATTTCATGCTCACAATATGCTCTGAAATAACGAAGTTGGGTTTAATCCCTATACTGTAGGTGAAAATGCTAAAGACAGGAAGCTTGAATTAAATTTACAAGGTCAAAAAGTCATTCTCAGAACCAGAACCAAAACTCAGGTTTACTAACTCCTTTCCTGGAGTTCTTTCTACTTCCCTATTGTCAAACTGCAGGGCTGTGGGAAATGGATGGGATGATAAATGTGCTAAGGACCTTAGGACTGGAGAATTACACCTGAAGATTATATTCAGTTACAAGGTATAGAGTCCCTGTGATTCATCAAGCTCTGTGCTAGGTTCTATGAAGACAGTGATAATAATAAGACAGTAAGATGTGATAATACGCTCTTATGTTTCTTCATCCAACTTAATACGTGTTATAATGGAAGTAAGGAAGACATGGACCCACTGACAAGTGATACAAACATGTACAGAATATTGAAAGGGCAGTTAAGAAATAAAAGATAAGCCAAGGGATATACATGGAAAGACTGTCCTTCTGCAAGACAAAGAGAGGACAAGTACCTGAGAACCAAGGCCTTTGTGGGTAGAGAAGATTTCTATTCTTGACCTAAGACTACAAAAATAGCAGTAAATCTTAAAATATACTGATGTACTGCCTACCAGCAAATTACAAAGGTGTTCTCCATGATCTACTATTGAAACTACTTCTTTTTATTCTGAACTCTCTCTGCTTGGACTATTGAGTTTTATAAGATTGCTATCTATTCTGCGAAGTGTTACAACATTTTACATAATTAAACTTACCATTTTAAGTTTAAAGGATATGTGTTAATTATCTTGGGTTGCCATAACAAAATATATGGACTTGATGGCTTAAAAAACAATTTATTTTCTCACAGTCTGGAGACTAGACATTCATGATGAAGAGGCTGGAAAATTTGGCTTCTGGCCTGGCATGTAGATAGCTGCCTTCTCACTTTGTCCTCACATAGCCTTTCCTTGATGCATGTGTGAGGAGAGAGAGAGAGAGAGAATATGAATGTATGCTCTCTGGTATCTCTTATAAGGACTATCCTTATCAAATCAGGGCCCCACCCTAGGATCTCCTTTAACCATAATTGCTTCCTTAGAGGCCCCATCTCAAGACACACCCACACTGGGGTTTAGGGCTTCAGCATATTAATTTTGGGGGAAGCAAAAACATTCAATCTATGATAGATACTTTCTCTTAAAATACTGAGGTTTTTTTTTTTTCCTTTTCTTTTTTAAGTATATGTTCAGCCTACTTCTGATTTTCAAATTTTAAAACCTTTGGTCTTATTTTCCCTCAGACTTTATCTTTCTAATCTGGAGTCTAACATTTATCATTCAGTCTAGTATCCTCTCTCTAGATCTACTGCCTTTGTTTAAAGTCAGGTTCATTGAGCTACAATTTGCTGTAATAAAATGCACCTATTTTAAGTGTACAGTTTCATGAATGTTGCTAAATGTATACATATGTATAACCACCATCACTATCAAGAATAGAACACTTTCATCACCCTAAAAGCTCCCTTGTGCCTCTTAGCATTAATCACCACACCTGTGGCACCAGGCAAGCACTGATCTGCTTTCTCTTACTATAAATGAGATTTACCTATTCTCCATTATCTGACAAATGGAATAATATTGTATGTAGTTTTTTGTGTCTGGCTTCTTTCACTCAGAAATTTTTGATATATAACCTTGTTATTTTGTATAGCAGTATCTCTGTCCATTTTATTACTGTATAGTAGTATTCCAGTGTGTGTCATATATATGCTATATATATATGTCACAATTTTCCCACTGACATGTTGAAAGATGTTTGGGTTGCTTCCAGTTTTGTGCTATTACAAATAAAGCTAATATAAATATTTGTGTATAAATTTTTGTGTAGACATATGTTTTAATTCTCTTGGGTAAATATTTGGAGATAGAACTGCTAGGTTGGACTGTAAGTTTATCTATAACATTATAAGAAACTGGCAAACTGTTTTTTCAAAGTGGTTGTAGCATTTTACCTTCCTACCAGCATGTCTGAGAGTTTCGATTGCTTTGTTCTTCACACTTGGTATTAACACTCTTAAAATTTTTAACCATTCTAGGATGCATGCAGTGGTTTTAATCTTCATTTCAATGATGGCAAATATTATTAAACAGTTTTATATTTTTATTGACCATTCACATATCTTTTGTGAAGTGTCTGTGCAACTCAATTAAAATATATATCATGCACATATGTATTGTGAATATTTTCTTCAAGCCTGTGGCTTTTCTTTTTATTTTATTATAGCGTATGAACTTTTAACTTTGACTGATAGTGTCTGATTATCAGTCTTTTTTAGTTCATGGTGTTGTGTCCTAAGAAGTTTTTGCATAGTCCAAAGTTGTGAAGATTTTCTCTTACATTTTAGTAGTGCTATAGTTTTCATTTTATTCTAGAAGTTTTATGGCTTTAGGTTTATGTTTGGGTCTATGATAAATTTAGACTTAATCTTGGTATTGTGTGAGATGAGGATCAATTTTATTTACAAATAAGCCTCCAGTTTTTCCAGTACCACTTGTTTAAAAGAGTATACTTCCCTCCCCACTGTCCCCCCCACCACTGAATTGCCTTGACATCTTTGTAGAAAATCTGTTGAACATATATTTGTGGCCATATTTCCAGTCTTCTATATATTCATCCCCACACAATCTTGATCACTATAGCTTGATGGTAAGTATTGAAATAAATGAAAGCCCTGTCACACTATTACTTCTTTAAAAACAATTTTGGCTGTTTTAGATCCTTTGCATTTCCATGTAAATATTATAATTAGACTGTTGATTTCTAAAAAGACAAAACAAAAAACCCAATAGTCTGCTGAAATTTTTATTGGGATTCCATTGAATCTATAGATCAATTTGGGGAGAGCTGACATTTTATCAATATTGAGTCTTGAACATATTTAGGGGGCCATTATTTAGCTTTCTACAGGCTGGAAGTGTAATTTTCTTGCAGTTTTCTATATGTTAAGCCAAAGTGGAAACTTTCTGGTTCTTTTTTGTATCATCTCATTCTCTTCTTTCCAAGCTCATTTTTAAATTTTTATTTAATCAATGTGCATGTTTATAATAGTTAAAGTTTTTGTCTGTATCTATACTGTTTCTGTTAATTCATTTTTCTCCTGGTAATGTGTCAGTTTTTCTGCTTAGTACCACCTCTTCTAATTTTTTGTTGGTTGCTGGACACTGGGTTTTTCATTCTTCAGTGCCTGGATTTTACTGTCTTTTTTTTTTAAAGTATTGAATTTTGTCCTGGCAGGCATTAAATTTACTTGTGTATGAGCTTGATCCTTTTGAGGCTTGTTTTTAAGCTCTGTAAGAATGGGGAGGTCTAGAGTATCCTTTTCTCTGGGGCTTGTTTAACCCTACTACTAAGATGCAACTCTTTTGGGATCTCTACTGAATACCTCAGGTATTCAACAAAGAGTCTTTACTCTGGCTGATTAGAACTTGAAAGTGCCTCAGTTCTGTGATATCTCCTGGAATTGTTCAGTTTATATCGCCCCAACAGTACTAGTCTGATCATGTGGAGTTGTGACTTCCATTATGCACAACTTCCTATTCATCAACGTATAAAAGGGATCCCGGGCTTCCCTGGTGGCGCAGTGGTTGGGGGTCCACATGCCGATGCGGGGGACGCGGGTTCGTGCCCCGGTCCGGCAGGATCCCGTGTGCCGCGGAGCAGCTGGGCCCGTGGGCCGTGGCCGCTGGGCCTGCGCGTCCGGAGCCTGTACTCTGCAGCAGGAGAGGCCACGGCGGTGAGAGGCCCGCGTACCGCAAAAAAAAAGGGATCCCTATGCAAATTTCTGGAGCTCTTTTTATGTATAGTTTCTCTCTATCCAGTTCTTTGCTCCACAAATTCCATATACCATCTTCACCTCTCTAATTCTAATCTCTGTCTCCTTGATTCAGTGAGCACACGAGGCTTTGCTTTGATTTTCTCTTCCTACATTATGGTCTAGAAGGTATCTCAAGGGTGTTAAGCTGGGGCTATCATAGGGCTCATCTTATTTGTCTCCGTTGTGTAGGAAACACAGCCCTATACTATTGTTTCCAGCTAATTGTTGGATTACAGTGGGAGGGCAAGTCTGAAACAAGTTACTCTGGCATGGTCAAGGCAGAAGTCCTTCCAACTTGCTATCATTTTTTAAATGTACACAAAGTAATGAAGTATAAAACCATGACGGTTTGTTAGCTGAGATGGAGCTTTGTAATTAAAAATTATTCTCTTCCTGATGATACCCAGCACATCACTGAAATTTTTGCCATATTTAGAAAATCTTGCAGATTCCCCCACAGAATGCTTTGTGGTTTGTATTTTATTTTTTAAGCTAGAATTTATTTGGAATTATCTTTTATGAAATGGCATGAGCCAAAAGGAATTAAATTGTGATTCTTTCCTATTGTGGATAAGAAGCCCTCCAAACCTCTTCAAAATCACTTATAAAGTCTTCCTTGGAAGGATAATGCACTTTTCACTCTCTGATAACAGCCATCTTCAGAAGGTGTTGTTTGAAAGGTTTAGGAAGAAAAGCATTCGGATACACGGATAACTACCAGAAAAGGAATCTCAGCACCAGCTAATCCCTGGAAGGTGATGTTAAGCTGAGTGCTGAAGCTGAAGTTTCAGAACCCCAGGCATGGAGCACCCTACTATGAGCATTGGATAAGTACAGTCAAATAGGCTGTGTAAGACCAGCCTTCATCTGTGGAACCATCTGGCAGTAAGAAACAGCACTGCTAGTGGACTAATGAGACTCCAATTCTCTTTCCATGAGAGAGTGGTAGGCCAGTTCCACTTTTGGACTATGTAAGTAGATTATAACAATAAGTCCTTGTGATTCTTAGACATTTCAAAAGGTCTGTATATGCTGCTAAAAGCAAAGGTGGAGACTAAATGGTTGATTTAAAATATGCAATTATGTGACCATATTTGCACCACAATTATAGCACACTTCGTATTACCTACAGACTTGAGTATTTTGAGTGAGATTATCATAAAGAGTTTCTCAGAGAATATATAATTTAAAAAAAAAACATTCAATTTACAAAAAAAAAAAATTCTACAGCATCTCTAGTAGTTCATGCAGCAAGTTATTCTTACAAGAGTTAGCTCAGAAAAACATTTAACTTTCTAAAGTAAAATACATATATATATATATATACACACACACACACATATAATTACATGTAGTACTATGATGCATATAATGATATTCTTTTTCTGATTTCTGTGATTATTTTAGCAAGGGGTCAGTCTGTTCTCACTTCTGATAAAAAATAAAACTGCTAAAAACTAAATGCTCAGATCTCTGTCACCTCTAATGAGAAAAAGCTTCCTATTATGGATAGATTTCACCACATTTCACTGTGTGTGGGGAAATGACTTCATTGAGCATCATAGTTTTTGAAGAATAAATGGTATGGGATTCAATGATATTTTATATAACCTTAATTAACAAAGAGAGGGCTGCAAAAATGGCAAGAAATAGTAATACTGTTTAAAAATAAATCTCTGATCAGTAAAATAAGCATCAGTATATTAGCTACTCAGAAAAAAGTATAAGTCAGATTTCTAACATTTACTTTCTCTTTAGCTCTGTGCTGATTATTTTCAAATGTTTGTCTCTTGCCTTCACCTCTCCCCTGAGCTTCAAATCCGTATGTTCACTTGCCTGCTTGACATGTATACTTAGGTGTCTAACAGAGAGCCTAAATTTAAAGTGTCAAAATGAAAGTCGATTTCTACCTCTGCCCACGGTATCCCAACCGGTTCCTTCTAACAGTCTCCTCTATGAACCTTACTTGCCCAAGCTAAAAAACTAAGACTCATCCCTCAACTTTCCAGTGGAAACGATTCAACATAAGACTATGCTCTCCATCATGCTTTCCACTTGACTGCTTCCATATGTTAACCCCGCAAAAGTTCAAACCAATTTGAATTGTTTAGCGAAGAGAAACAACAGAGTCCTCTTCTAGTATCAAGCAGAAGATTTTCTATTTTCAGTACCAGAGACAAGTTCAAAAGCACTTGATTCTATTAAGTCCCTCAGCTAAATCAAGGCAGCACTTTAGCAAAGCTACCTGCTATATGTATAGTGGGTATATTTGTTTCCTATGGTAACTGTAACAGATTACCCCAAACTTGGTGGCTTAAAAATAGAAGTTTATTCTTTCACAGTTCTGGGGTCAGAAGTCTGAGGTCAGAAGTTTATTCTTTCACAGTTCTGGAGGTCAGAAGTCTGAGGTCAAGTCTTGGGCCAAAATCAAGGTGTTGGCAGGACCAGCCTCCCTGCAGATGCTCTAGGGAAGAATCCATTTCTTGCCTCTTCCAGCTTCTGATAGCTGCCAGCACTCCTTGGTTTGTGGATATATCACTCTACTCTCTGCCTTCATGGTCACACTGCCTTCCCTTTTTCTGTATCAAATCTTCCTCTGTTTGAGGGAGTTTCTCTGTGCCCTTTTATAAGGATACATGGGCGTTTAGGACCCACCTGAATAATCCAAGATAATCTCCCCGTCTCAAAATTCTGAATTTAATCACACCTGCAAAACCTTTTTTTGCCATATAAGATAAAATTCCCTTGTACAAGGGTTTAAGATATGGATATCTTTGGGGGGAGGGCATTATTAAGCCTACCACATTCATAGAAGTAATTCACGCAATGCCCTTAAACATATTGCTGATAGAATGCAGAGACCTAGGGTTGGTTTACAAATCCAGCTCCAATCATCTTTGCATATCTAGAAGTTGAAGTGATATTTTCTTCCCTAGATACTGTAGAGTATAATCCTTTTAATATATTTTCCCAACCTGTCATCATCATTTATTATTACCTAGAACACAGTTACAAATAATCAGTTCTTATATTAATTCCTACAAATAATTATTCTTTCTGGATTACTCCAAGACTTGTCAGCTGCTTGTCACTGAAGGTATGCATATTGACAGTTTCACTCAATGAGTTAAAAATCAAATTCATTTTCTTTATCAGTGGACTGTCTCACTAAAGATCTTGTTGCTTTTCTTCTATTTTTAGAAAGGAGAATTCTACCCTAGACATGGTATCTCATACCTTTCTTTTAATGTTATTCAGGGAACCATAGTGTTTTTTTTTGGTTTGTTTTTGTTTTTTTGTGGTACGCGGGCCTCTCACTGTTGTGGCCTCTCCCATTGAGGAGCACAGGCTCCGGACGCGCAGGCTCAGCGGCCATGGCTCACGGGCCGAGCCGCTACGCGGCATGTGGGATCCTCCCGGACCGGGGCACAAAGCCGTGACCCCTGCAGCGGCAGGTGGAGTCTCAACCACTGCGCCACCGAGGGAATCCCCATAGTGATTTATTTTTATTTCTAGTCCCACTTTATGGTCAGATCTTTTAGATGTTTATTTTTGAAACAAAGCATGTTATCTCTGTAGAGGGGCTCCTTTGTTTTCCCACCTAATCATTACATTTAATGTCATGGATTGAGAAGTTTCAGTGTAGTGAAAATCCCAGAATCTGTGGTGCAGAACTAGGGTTTCAGCTCTGACTGTGCCATTTTCTCAGCTCACGTTTTCTAATCTGCATAATGGAGGTGGTTACAATGAAATCTACAGAAAAATGTTGTTAAGAGAATTAAATGAAGTATGTTTTGTGAACTGTAAAATACCATTCAAGTTATAATTATGGTTGCCTTTGAGACTCTCTCATAGATGCCTTTGAAACAAGGTTTTAGTTCAAATGATCCTCTTTTCATTAATTTCTACTTTTTCATTTAACACTTACTGAGTACTTACTGTCTATTAAACAATGTTCCTGGTGCTAGAGACCCAACAGTAAAAAAAAAACAACTAAGTCATTGCCTTCATGGCACTTATATTCTAGTACAGATTATTAAGCTCTAAAGTCCTATCTTTAGAGACTTTTGCTAAGAAATCTGCCCTTTTAGAACTCTGTTCTATTCTGGCTTATGGAGAAGTCATACATGCACTCATTTTTCATTGATTCAACAAATCATTGTGCATCTCCAGTGTGTCTGAATTTTCTATAGATGCATTCATAAAAATGACAGTCCCTTAGCTTGAATGGCTTAATCCCATAGAAGAAATAATAAACTGGCAATGCTACTAGAAAGAGAGAAAGAGTGTAGCATCATATAGAAGTTACTAAGAGGGAGCATCCAGCCCAGGCCAGGAAGTCTTGTCTTCCCAGAGGTGATAACATCAAAACTGTGTCTGAAGGACTAATAGGATTAGTGAGGGAGAGGTTGGACAGACATTCTGGTAGATAACTATCATGATAAATAATGTGTGAAAAATGCGAGTGTTAGTTTGATAGGGATTGCATTGAATCTGTAGATTGCTTTGGGTAGTAGAGTCATTTTCATAATGTTGATTCTTCCAATCCAAGAACATGTTATATCTCTCCATCTATCTGTATCATCTTTAATTTCTTTCATCAGTGTCTTATAATTTTCTGCATAGAGGTCTTTTGTCTCCTTAGGTAGGTTTATTTCTAGATATTTTATTCTTTTTGTTGCAATGGTAAATGGGAGTGTTTTCTTGATTTCACTTTCAGATTTTTCATCATTAGTGTATAGGAATGCCAGAGATTTCTGTGCATTAATTTTGTATCCTGCTACTGTACCAAATACACTGATTAGCTCTAGTAGTTTTCTGGTAGCATCTTTAGGATTCTCTATGTATAGTATCATGTGATCTGCAAACAGTGACAGATTTACTTCTTCTTTTCCGATTTGGATTCCTTTTATTTCCTTTTCTTCTCTGATTGCTGTGGCCAAAACTTCCAAAACTATGTTGAATAAGAGCGGTGAGAGTGGGCAACCTTGTCTTGTTCCTGATCTTAGTGGAAATACTTTCAGCTTTTCACCATTGAGGATGATGTTGGCTGTGGGTTTGTCATATATGGCCTTTACTATGTTGAGGAAAGTTCCCTGTATGCCTACTTTCTGCAGTGTTTTTATCTTAAATGGGTATTGAATTTTGTCAAAAGCTTTCTCTGCATCTATTGAGACGATCATATGGTTTTTCTCCTTCAATTTGTTAATATGGTGTATCACATTGATTGATTTGCGTATATTGAAGAATCCTTGCATTCCTGGAATAAACCCCACTTGATCATGGTGTATGATCCTTTTACTGTTCTGTTGGATTCTGTTTGCTAGTATTTTGTTGAGGATTTTTTCATCTATGTTCATCAGTGATACTGGCCTGTAGTTTTCTTTCTTTATGACATCCTTGTCTGGTTTTGGTATCAGGGTGATGGTGGCCTCGTAGAATGAGTTTGGGAGTGTTCCTCCCTCTGCTATATTTTGGAAGAGCTTGAGAAGGATAGGTGTTAGCTCTTCTCTAAATGTTTGATAGAATTCGCCTGTGAAGCCATCTGGTCCTGGGCTTTTGTTTGTTGCAAGAGTTTTAATCACAGTTTCAATTTCAGAGCTTGTGATTGGTCTGTTCATATTTTCTATTTCTTCCTGATTCAGTCTTGGCAGGTAATGCATTTCTAAGAATTTGTCCATTACTTCCAGGTTGTCCATTTTATTGGCATAGAGTTGCTTGTAGTAATCTCTCATGATCCTTTGTATTTCTGCAGTGTCAGTTGTTACTTCTCCTTTTTCATTTATAATTCTGTTGATTTGAGTCTTCTCCCTTTTTTTCTTGATGAGTCTGGCTAATGGTTTATCAATTTCGTTTATCTTCTCAAAGAACCAGCTTTTAGTTTTATTGATCTTTGCTATCGTTTCCTTTATTTCTTTTTCATTTATTTCTGATCTGATATTTATGATTTCTCTCCTTCTGCTAACTTTCACAATTTGTATGGAAACACAAAAGACCCCAAATAGCCAAAGCAATCTTGAGAACGAAAAATGGAGCTGGAGGAATCAGGCTCCCTGACTTCAGACTATACTACAAAGCTACAGTAATCAAGACAGTATGGTACTGGCACAAAAACAGAAAGATAGATCAATGGAACAGGATAGAAAGCCCAGAGATAAACCCATGCACATATGGTCACCTTAGTTTTGATAAATGAGGCAAGAATATACAGTGGAGAAAAGACAGCCTCTTCAATAAGTGGTGCTGGGAAAATTGGACAGGTACATATAAAAGTATGAAATTAGAACACTCCCTAACACCATGCACAAAAATAAACTCAAACTGGATTAAAGACCTAAATGTAAGGCCAGACACTATCAAACTCTTAGAGGAAAGCATAGGCAGAACACTCTATGACATACATCACAGCAAGATCCTTTTTGACCCACCTCCAAGAGAAATGGAAATAAAAACAAAAATAAACAAATGGGACCTAATGAAACTTCAAAGCTTTTGCACAGCAAAGGAAACCATAAAGAAGACCAAAAGACAACCCTCAGAATGGGAGAAAATATTTGCAAATGAAGCAACTGACAAATGATTAATCTCCAAGATTTACAAGCAACACATGCAGCTCAATAACAAAAAAAACAAACAACCCAATCCAAAAATGGGCAGAAGACCTAAATAGACACTTCTCCAAAGAAGATATACATATTGCCAACAAACACGTGAAAGAATGCTCAACATCATTAATCATTAGAGAAATGCAACTCAATACTACAATGAGATATCATCTCACACAAGTCAGAATGGCCATTATCAAAAAATCTAGAAACAATAAATGCTGGAGCGGGTGTGGAGAAAAGGGAACACTCTTGCACTGTTGGTGGGAATGTAAATTGATACAGCCACTATGGAGAACAGTATGGAGGTTCCTTAGAAAACTAAAAATAGAACTACCATATGACCCAGCAATCCCACTACTGGGCATATACCCTGAGAAAACCATAATTCAAAGAGTCATGTACCACAATGTTCATTGCAGCTCTATTTACAATGGCCAGGACATGGAAGCAACCTAAGTGTCCATCATCGGATGAATGGATAAAGAAGATGTGGCACATATATACAATGGAATATTACTTAGCCATAAAAAGAAACGAAATTGAGATATTTGTAGTGAGGTGGATGGACCTAGAGTCTGTCATACAGAGTGAAGTAAGTCAGAAAGAGAAAACCAAATACCGTATGCTAACACATATATGTGGAATCTAAGAAAAAAAAAGGTCATGAAGAACCTAGGGGTAAGACAGGAATAAAGACACAGACCTACTAGAGAATGGACTTGAGGATATGGGGAAGGGTAAGGGTAAGGTGTGACAAAGTGAGAGAGTGGCATGGACATATATGCACTACCAAACGTAAAATAGATAGCTAGTGGGAAGCAGCCGCATAGCACAGGGAGATCAGCTCGGTGGTTTGTGACCAGCTAGAGGGGTGGGATAGGGAGGGTGGAGGGAGGGAGACACAAGAGGGAAGAGATATGGGAACATATGTATATGTGTAACTGATTTACTTTGTTATAAAGCAGAAACTAACACACCATTGTAAAGCAATTTTACTCCAATAAAGATGTTAAAATAAAAATGTATTTAGAAATAAGGTTATATTATCTCACTTGTAGAGAAGTTTATCTTTCACTCTTCCTCCTTATTTTAACTGAAAAATGTTTTAAGTAAGGTTTACTACTGCGTTATTTCTTAATGACAAAATTTGATGTTTTTTTTCACTTTCATTTTTGTACTTTTCTGCATTACATAAAATCTTGATAACATGTACATGTTGATTTTAAAATAATAACTGAGTAATTTTTTTTTTTTTTTTTTTTTGCGGTACACAGACCTCTCACTGTTGTGGCCTTTCCCGTTGCGGGGCACAGGCTCTGGACGCGCAGGCTCAGTGGCCATGGCTCACGGGCCCAGCCGCTCTGCGGCATGTGGGATCTTCCTGGACTGGGGCACGAACCTGTGTCCCCTGTATCAGCAGGCAGACTCTCAACCACTGCGCCACCAGGGAAGCCCTATAACTAAGTAATTTTTAACAATAAGATAAAGTACTAGAAGCACACACACACAAAAATAGTTAATGTGGGCATTTGAACATTTGCAGGTGAGAACATTGAGGCATGGCACTGTTCAATTACAGGACATTCAAATAACATTGTCTACAAACTTGGAAGGTTTTTCCTTCCCGTTCTCCGGAATAATAAAGTACTTAGTAGTCTCATTTTAAAATTATTCTTATCAGTATTTGATGCCTATTAGTTGATATGCTAAGTTAATGTCCTCTTTATGTTCTCTCTAACTGAATGGGGATTCAAAATATTCTCAACTGGCTAGGTCAGAAAGGTCTTTTTGACACTATCTTTGCTTGGTAAGCCAGGCAGGTTTTTCACTACAGAACTGTCTTTGACATATGTCTTGATACATACCTCTAAGTTACTGGCCTATCATTTCTTATAATTTCCCTTGACTAATAATAGAAACCAAAATGGAGCAGTGCTAAGAATTCTGATGGAGACTAAACAGATTCAGCTGTGGGTTTTGGCAGTGGTGCGACTAGGTCAATTCTAATGCCGTTCACTGATCAGGTGTTTTTTATTTCCAGTTTAGCTAATTCACCCTGTTACTTGAAAAGCTGCTGATTAATTTTGTATCTTTGATGCTAACCATTAATTGGGCTGAATATTTATTTGGGCAAAATATTTTTGTATTTTACCCTCAATCTTACTTTTGAATACTTTAAAAAATTATTTTGAATCTTCATCTTAGACCAGACATATATTTCATGTTGCAAAAAGCCAGATATTGCTGTAAAATTGTCTATAGCAAGACCAAAGTTCTATATGAACAAAGTTTTTCCTGTGTTATGTCTGGGTTTTCTGTTCAATGGTTGCTTTCAAAGCTAGATCTCTTTTTATGATGGTGTATGGTTCTATTGCCCTTTCATGGCCTGTTTATGTTGTACTGAAGATTATCAGGAGTGTGGTGTTGGGAGAAATCTGATGGTTTTATTCCCTTCCTCACAAAGACAGCATTATCTTGTTTTTTTTTTTCTTTAATGGGAACATGGGTTAGTGATTACTCATTGATTTGCTGCCTGAGTATAAAGCATGCCTTTGTTATGACTTCTGGCTTTTGTGAAGGTGTCATCTTTTGATTCAAACTTGAAGGGTTAGACTACGTTAGTTAAACTTGGCACTGAGCCCTGTAATAAATTACTAACCCCATAAGGTATTTAATAACACTGGTGGTTCTAAGACAAGAAAGACGCCCTCCCTCTTTACCTCTTTGTGGAGATGACTGTCATCCTTTATTTGAGGTATTAAGAATGGCCTTGTTTGTGTGATTTATCATAAGAAGAATTGGTTCTTACTGCTCTCTCTACTACTTCTCTATCATGAATTGACCTAACTAACACCTTTACATTTTACTGATGTAATTTGTTCCATCCAGACATCCCCTGAAATCACAATGATTAGGTTTCTTTTTTGACTCGTGCATTCTGGGATTTAAAATTCCCCTCTTATTGACAAAATGCACCAAGAACTATGGTGCCAGAGCAGAGAGCGCTTATCACAACAGAAAAGAACACCAATGCAGAACATGTGGATTGGACAGACGGAGAGCTACAGTATCCTATAGACAGTGCCAGCATTTGAAGGAAACAAAATCTTCAGTGACAATCATCTGATGAAGAGCTACCACTGAAAGACTATTTCTACAGTGATGTCACCAAGATGGTGGAGTAAGAGATCCCAGCTTCTGTCCCCTGACAAAGATCAACAATTAGACATTGGACAATTAGACACAAACAAAAACACTTCTGGGAGAGCTCTGGAGTTCACTAAAGGAACTTCAGCAAAACAGTGGAACAAAAAACCTGAGAATAGCCACACAACAAGGGAAAGAAAAATAGTATCGTTTTTGTCTGTATAATCCCATCTCCCCAGCCAGCACTTCTCAGCAATAAGAGGGAACTCCCCAACTAGAAAGAGCTTCCCTCACAGGGAAAGGAAGATGAAGAGAGTTAGCTAGGAACAAGGAAGAAAAGCAGGAGCTATCAATATCATCTATGCAGTGGAAACGGCTGTAGTTCCTAGTGACCAACTCTTCAGACAGCCCCAGCACTTTACTACTGAAGAAGCCAAGGGCCAGCACAGTTGCTGGAGACCCCCTGCAGATTTCCCCAGGTTTTTGCCTCACAGATATTGACACTTGCTGAAGTCGGTCACCTGAGTTCTTCTCTGCTCTCTCCTCCTCCACCTCAACCCCTGCTAGAGTCCAGGATTCACACTGGCAGCCACCCCAGATCTTGCAGCTGCCTGAGTGTAAGATGACAGCCTAGATTGGGCAGCCGACCTCCATTGCTGTGTACACCAGGTGGCAATCCTGTAGCCACAGAATTGCATGGTGATAGCTAAGGCCCCCATCGCTGCTTTTGGGTCTGGATTCAGCCTTATCTCCAGTCACTGGCCTGCACCATTGGGCTCACCTGCAACTAGTCCCCCAGCCATCCAACTGCACGCCCCTGGCTGGCCCACGCTCACCAGCCTCCACTACAGTGCACACTCTTATGTGGAGAATGTGTTGCCACAGTTGGTTCAACATATGAAAATCAATTAGTGTGATGTACCATATTAGTGGAATGAAAGACAAAAATCATATGATCATCTCAACAGATGCAGAAAAAGCATTTAATAAAATTCATATTCATGGTAAAAACTCTCAACAAGTCTGGGTATAGAAGAAATATACCTCAACATAATAAAGGCTATATATGACAAATCCACAGCTAACATCCTACTCAACGGTGAAAGCTTGAAAGATATTCCTGTCTGATCAAGAACAAGACAAGGATGCCCACGCTTACCACTGTTATTCAACATAGTATTAGAAGTCCTACACAGAGCAATCAGGCCAAAAAATTAAAAATTTAAAATAAAAGAAAATGGTATCCAAATTGTAAAGGAAGTAGTAAAACTGTCCATTTTCTGACGATATAATCTTGTATATAGAAAATTCTAAAGACTCCACAAACTGTTAGAACTAATCAACAAATTCAGTAAAGATTCAGGATACAAAATCAACATACAAAAATGAATTGCATTTCTATACACTAACAATGAATTATCTGAAAAAGAAATAGAGAAAACAATTGCATTGCTTCTAAAACATAAAAAAAACCCACCTAGGAATAAATTTAACCAAAGAAGTGAAAGGTTTATACACCGAAAAATATAAGACACTGATGAACAAATTGAAGAAGACACAAATAAATGGAAAGATAGCCCATGTTCGTGAATTGGAAGAGTTAATATTGTTAAAATGTTTCAACTTCCCAAAGTCATCTATAGATTCAATGCAATCCCTATCAAAATTCCAACAGCATTTTTCACAGAAATAGAAAAGACAATCCTAAAATTCAAATGGAACCCCAAAAGACCCCAAATAGCCAAAGCAATCTTGAGAAAGAACAAAGCTGGAAGCATCATACTTCCTGATTTCAAACTGTATTGCAAAGCTTAGTAATCAACACAGTATGGCACAGGCATACAGACAAATAGAACCGAATCAAGAGCCCAGAAATAAACTCACACATATATGGTAAACTAATATTGAATATTTGACAAGGGAGCATAGAATACTAAATGGGGAAAGAATAGTCTCTTTAACACCAATAAATGGTGTTGGGAAAAATGGATAAAACACATGTAAAAGAATGAAATGGGATCCTTATCTAACACCACCACAAAAATTAACTTGAAATGATTAAGGACTTAAACATAAGACCTGAAACTGTAAAACACCTAGAAGAAAACAGGAGAAAAGCTCCTTGACATCAGTCTTGGCAATGATTTTTTGGATATGACACCAAAGCACAGGAAAAAAAAGCAAAAATAGACAAATGGGACTACATCAAAGCTTCTGCATAGCCTATGAAACAATAAACAAAATGAAAAGTCAAACTACAGCATGGGAGAAAATATTTGCAAACCATATATCTGATAAGAGGCTAATATACAAATTATATAAGAAACTCACAAAACTCAATAACACACAAAGAAACAATCAGATTAAAAAATGGGCAGATGACTTGAATAGACATTTTTTGTTTTGTTTTGTTTTGTTTTTTTGCGGTACGCAGGCCTCTCACTGTTGTGGCCTCTCCCGTGGCAGAGCACAGGCTCCGGATGCGCAGGCTCAGCGGCCATGGCTCACGGGCCCAGCCGCTCCACGGCATGTGGGATCTTCCCGGACCGGGGCACGAACCCATGTCCCCTGCATCGGCAGGTGGACTCTCAACCACTGTGTCACCAGGGAAGCCCCCTTGAATAGACATTTTTCCAATGAAGACATATAAATGCCCAACAAGTACATGAAAAAGTGCTCAAAATCACTAATCACCAGGGAAATGCAAATCAAAACAATGAGTTATCACCTCACAACTATTA
This sequence comes from Grampus griseus, assembly GCF_964374135.1. NCBI lineage: Eukaryota > Metazoa > Chordata > Mammalia > Artiodactyla > Delphinidae > Grampus > Grampus griseus. The sequence goes on from NC_138998.1 coordinate 82,614,959, forward strand.
GAATAGCTGTTATCAAAAAGGCAAGAGATAACAAATACTGGTGAGAACTTGGAGAAAAAAGAAATCTGGTGCACTGTTGGTGGGAATGTAAATTGGTATAGCCATTATGGGAAATAGTATGGAGGTTGGAACTTTCCAACAATATCCTATGATCCAGCAATCCAACTTATGATATATATATGAAGGAGATGACATAATCATCTCAAAGTGATATTGGTGCTACCATGTTCGTTGCAGTATTATTCACAATAGCCAAGATATGGAAACAACCTAAATGTCTATCAATGGATGAATAGACAAAGATGCAATATATACACACACAAAATGGAATATTATTCAGCCATAAAAAGAAGGAAATCTTGCCATTTGGGACAAATGGATAGACCTTGAGGTCACTGTGCTAGGTGAAATAAACCAGACAGAGAAATACAAATACTGCATGTTACCACTTATATGTGGAATTTTTTTTAAGTCTAGTATATAAAAACAGAGAAGAGAATGGTGATTGTCAGTGGCTGGGAGCAGGGGGTAGGGAGAATGGGGAGATATTGGTCAAAGGGTATAAACTTTCGGTTATAAGATTAATAAGTTCCAAGGATCTAATGTACCATATGGTTCCTATAGTTAATGATACTGTATTGTATACTTGAAGGTTACTATAAGAGTAGAGACTTAATGTTCTCACTGTAACAACAACAAATTGGTAATTATGTGAGGTGAGGATGTGTTAACCAGCTTTATTGTGGTTAAACATTTCACAATGTGTATGTATATCAAATCATCACATTGTACAACTTAAACTTACAGAATGTCATGTCAATTTTATCTCAATAAAGCTGGGGAAAAAGAAGAAAATAAATGATTAGCTAACTCCCTGACAGTGTAAACGTACGTTTTAAAATTTTTCACAAAATGTTTGCAATAGTCCTTAGATGAAAACATTAGTAAAGCCTGGAATTGTATTAATAGTATATAAGATAAAAGGCTGTATTTTCACCAACTAAAATTCAGCACAGTGCCATGTAACAGGGGCACTGAGTTAGCAGTTATGCCATAGTAGGATGAAATGGAACAAGAGCAATGTAGAATGTGTAGAAGTGGGTCCAAAGTATTGATATTTGGATATTGATAAGGACAATACTTTTAACCCCACCAGTGAATGGTTATCATCTGTTCCTCCCTGAGGAAAAACTAGAAATTTATATCAGATGTCATCACATATTCCTTAGTTTTCTCTGTATGGGTGTGTTAGTTTCCATTTGATTCTGTAACACATTACAGTAAGTCCCCTACATATGAAAGTTCCATTCTGAGAGCATGTTCATAAGTCCAATTTGTTCATAAGTCCAACCAGGTTAGCCTAGGTACCCAACTAACACAATCAGCTAAATAGTACTGTACTGTAATAGGTTTATAATCCTTTTCACAAAAGTAACACATAAAAAAACAAACACAAAAAATAAAGAAAACATTTTTAATCTTACAGTACAGTACCTTGAAAAGTACAATAGTACCAGCTACATCGCTGCTGCTTTTACGCTTGCTTCCGGACATCCTGGGCTTGAAACAAAGATACAGTACTACTGTACTCTATACAGTACTGTACAGTAAAGTACACAAAAGCACAACCACTTGTAGAAGATGCATGCATGTGACAATGACTCCAGACATGTGAACTAACTTACGTGACTGGATAGTTCTGGAGGTCAGAAGTCAGGGGCTGAATTACTTCTGGGAGTTCTAGTGGAGACTCCATTTCCTTGTCTTTTCCGGGTTCTAGAGGCTGCCCACCTAATCCAACCTCTGCTTCTGTCTCCCTGTCTGATTCTGACCCTCCTGGGTCCCTCTCATAAGGACACTTGTGATCACATTGGGTATGCTTAAACAATGCAAGACAATCTCCCAATTTCAAGATCCTTAACTTAATCACATCTGCCAAGTGTCTTTTACCACGTAAGGTAACATATCCACAGGTTCCAAGGATTAAGACTTAGATATCTTTGAGAGGCCATCATTCAGCCTACCACAGTGGGGTGAACTCTCAACAATATTTTTTCACAGACTGACGGTTAGTTAAGAATAGTCAATAAATCCTTCTTGTCATCCTTATAGTCCAATGTGGCTCTAGCTTACTCAGATTCACTTGGGGTGTTCAGGATTCAAATCTAAGTAAACAACATCCTACACAAAATTGTTTTAGTGAGATTTATTTTTATCTAAAACTTATGTGTGCTATATAGTACACAATATATTCCTTCATTCAAGTCATTGGTATAAATTTTGAACTGACAAGAATATACCATTCTCTAGTCAAATAAAGACCTCCTTCCTTAAGCATTAAACAGTATCTGTTAGATAAGTTATTAATTCATTTAATAATTCATGAATTGTTTTACTGTTTTATCCTAAATAACATGAAGGAAAAATAGTCTAACCCTTTACTGAAATCAATAGGTTCTAAGTCAACGACACTTTCCTGAATTAGCAGTCAATCACCATCTTAAAATGATATGAAATCAATATGGCTTCACTGTGCTTGGTGAGTGCATATTGGTTCCAAGTGATCACCGCATTCTTTTCTAAAGGTTCACAAGCCTTCTATTTAAAAATCCAATACGAAATGCTGACAAAAACTAAAATTCAATTGTTCGGTTCACAGCTTCTGGCAGGAACAAGTATCCCTTTAAAAACTGGAATAGCATACTAACACAACATTGTAAAGCAACTATACTCCAATAAAAATTAATTAAAAAATTGGAATAGCATATGCAAGTCTTGAGTTTTAGGGTACCTCTCTGTCCTGCCATGGACCTATAGCGTCTTCTTACTGTGCATAGTTAGAATAACTATTTTTGTCATTTCTTTCTCTCTCTAAAGCTTACCTCATTCACTTCACTTGTGCTTTAGTCTTCTTGATGCTTTTCTTATATTCGGGTCATTCTTTTATATTCATCTTTCATTATATGTCTCTCTTTATATCTTTTGTAAAAGCCTTTTATGAACCTGGACTTAGAGTTAAATACCTATGCAACCACATTATTTTCCTTAGATGTCTTTCCTTTTCCCTTTTTCATTGAACTTTTCAAAACTTTTGTATAATCTAAATTACAGAATTAAATTTATAGAACTTTCCACCCTTCATCATCTATTTTCCCTTTCAGAATCTCAAGGAAGCATTTTAACAATTGACTTTTAAAGTCTAGGGCACGTGAATAACTGAGCCCAGTGTTCCTTTTCTTTGGTATTAGGCATTTATTGTTACATTAATAATCAGTTTGTCCTTTTTAGTTAAAATCAAGTCCAGGATGAATTTGCCTACATTTAATCTCTTACTTTCTCAGTAATAAAATAGTCAGGCAACTCAAAAATTTATCAGATGTCTTCCTTTTAGCCAAGTTAGACTTCCAATAGATTCCAAGAGAGTTAAAGACTCCTGAAACACCAATATATATCTTTATAATCTGCCACGAGGAAGCATATTTTGTCTGTTGAGCAAGCCTGTGAAACGTCACACAATATCATTTCAATTTAGTTCTCTTTCTATATCATCCAGCTGCCCTCTGCCATGCTTACAAACTCAAGTTCATAAATTTGCATACAGTTGATATATTTTTCTTCTGGGAGGAGCTTCTCCCCACCTCCTCTTTTTGATTGACTTCTACTTGTCATATTCTTGTCTAGAATCTATTAACATCATGCTTAATGATGCCTAAAATTTTGTTTACCTCCTTGACAACATTTTGGGTTCAACTTATTACTCATTTTTTGTGGACTAATTATGTGTTAATATAAGGCTCAAGTATCTTTCAAAATCAGTTTCCATGATGTTTTCACATGATAATACCTTCACAATAACTTTTAAAAAAGAGAGGGCTTCACTGGTGGCACAGTGGTTGAGAGTCTGCCTGCCGATGCAGGGGACACGGGTTCGTGCCCCAGTCTGGGAAGATCCCGCATGCCACGGAGAGGCTGGGCCCATGAGCCATGGCTGCTGAGCCTGCGTGTCTGGAGCCTGTGCTCCTCAACGGGAGAGGCCACAACAGTGAGAGGCCCACGTACTGCAAAAAAAAAAAAAAGAGGTACCACTGCATAAAGCTGATGTTAAATAGAATCTATACCCCAAAGCTTACCAATGAGAAATAAACACATTCTGACACATTTGCACAGTGGAATATTATGGCTATACAAAATACAAGTATGTGGATGATGTTGATAAAAGGAATTAACTACAGCCTTCTATATGGAAAATGTTACAAGAAAGAAGATTACCACACTGATTCCAACTATGTGAAATGAGTACAGATATATTAACAGCAATTAGATGATTTGAAGAATGTTAATAGTTGGTGTTTAGTCTTCAAGAACAGTTTGGGGTATGTTCAAGGAATCAGAATTTTTAAATTGCAACTAAGTAATCAAGTCCATATCATATTTTTATTTGTACAATGAGACAACTATCCAATTGAAGTCTACTCCAGTGTCATCATTAGCTGAGCCAGTTGTAACAGATGAATCACTGAAATACTTGTTAACTGTTCTGGGATCAGAGGAAAGGAAAAAAATAATTCATTTGCTGTTTTTAGTTATATATCTATCTCCAGAAGAGCAAAGAATTTAATTGGAAGGTTTATGAACTCCTAGGTTTCTCAATGAAACCAAACTCAAAACTAACCTGCATCAGACTCATCTGGTATTTTTGTAAAAAAAATGGACATTCCTGATCCTTATCTGGCCTAATCCAATCACAGATCCTGGCTCTTAGAGTCTGGGACTCTGCCTTTGTTGACAAGCACCTGAGCTGATTTATAAGCATTCTAAATTTTAAGAACTCAAGCATTATCATGAAAGATTTCAAGGAATCCATGAATCCCCAAATCCTGAGTGTATGATAATTTTTCTTGGCTGTTAGATTTTTAATGGGTTCATGATTCCTGAAATCTGTATGGAGCCAGAAGAACTTTGAGATGTCTCTCTCCCAAGCATACTTTTCCACAGTAGATGTGGATAAATTTTGGATGGCCCAGAGATTAAAAAATGAACCCCCATCTATAACTTTCTCTTGAAGTGCTACAGTTTTCAAGGTATATTTGACAAATAATCCTTTACAATCTTTTTCCACTTTTTGTCTCAAGATTTATGGTGGAATGAGCTATCTGAAAGACCTATTTGCTACGCAAACTGATCAAGTTCGAATTTGATTGGACATTAACAGAACTAATTTTCTACAATGATAAGCCCTAGTGTTTAATAATGTAGGATGCTTACAGTCTTTACAGCAGATCTAAAGATTTTTTCATGTCACCCAGAAAAATCATATAAACCCAATGTAGAAATTAGATAGTAACTTGTGTCAAGAATGGCAATTCTTAGATGGCAGATCTCTTTAGCACAATGAGATCTATGGCAATGAAAACGATCAAGTTTTGTTCCAAGTTACATTGAGATTAAGGACTTCAAACTTGATAATGATGCTGCATTGAATAGCTTTGTGGGGAGAGGGTGAGAGCATTTTGCATTTGGAAGCCAGAGAATAGAATGTGGTATTGAAAAATGGAGCTACAATATTTTACAGCTCTTACTATCAAGAAATAGAAACTATTTTTCCACTTTTTGGATCTGAGTAGTCTCATGACTTGCTTTGACCAATAGACTGTAACCAATTCTGGTGTCTGTACCACGGCTTCCATATTTGCCTCTTGGAATACTCCACTCCCACATAAAGAAATAGGCTAAGCTACTGAGAGAGAGATCACATGGAGAGAGACCCAGTCAACAGCAAGGCCCAAGACATGTGAATAAGATCCTATTAGATCCTCTATCCATGACAGAGAGAGAATATGACTAGAGTCGCATGAATGACTTCAGGCAAGACCCCAGAAGAACTATCTAGTTGATCCCAGCCAACACAAAGAATTTTGAGAAATACTAAATCATTGTTATTTTAAGTCACTAAATATTGGAGTGTTTTATTACATATCAATAATGCATGTTGCAATATTATTTCATTATGTCATTTCATTAAAGAAGTAGGAATAAAGACATAAAAAGGACTAGAATATATTTCAAAGACAATATCTTATTGTAATAGACAAGAACATATGATGCCCAAACCTCCTTCAAGAAAGGACTTGCTGCCCAGCTGTGGGAATGCAGTTGGCAGACAGCATCCAACTGTCAGCTCCTTTAGGGTTTTACCTCAGCTACTGAGAAATGCCTCTCCCAAGGTCATGCCTTTTTTAGGGCAGCCCACATTCAGTGACTTAGTGAAGTGGCAATACAAAGTCTCAGTCATTTCAGTCCAAAAGGTGAAATGCTCACGGGCTATTCTTGCTCAAGAGCTCCCCACTGGGTTGGCCAAGTCTTTTAAATGAGTTTGTGAGAATGTTTGTACTAGGAACAGTTTCTTTGTGGTCATAGACTATGATGGCAAGCATTAGCTCATACTTGGCCAGCTTCTAGGTTCACTCCAGTGAGGATTTCCGCATTATGTTCCCTCAAGATTTCTACTACCAGGTGTGATGGGGAAGTGATGAGCAATTTCTCTACTTATTTGTCAATGACTGCCATGTTCTTGTCAGTTAGGGAAAGAAGGAAGTTTTCACCATTTACCTGGCCCCACTGGAAGTTTTGTTACTCAAAGTACAGGGGAGATTTGATAACAAGCCAGACCCTGCCTTGAGACTTGTATTGATTTGTTTAAAAAATGAGATTAGTTTTATTATAATAATGTCGAACTATATATTTTTTCAAACTATATATTTTTTCATTTAATGTTTTTCAACATCACATAATCTTCATAATGACTCATCAGGATGTGTGTATTATTCTCAAATTTTTAAAAAAAGCACTGAAGCTTAATTACTCAATGTCATGCAAGTAGTTAATGATATGGGGAAGACTTGAACCCAGTTTTGTCTGACTCTTGAGCCCATGTTCTATCTGCAAGTTCACTGCCTCTTATAGGGCTAAGCATGACTTAAATAGGAGTACAATATGACTAAAGAAAGGGCATGGCCCAAAGGCCTACTGTGGATAATTCTCCTCGGCGTTATTAATAAAGAGAGAGATAAAGACAGAGACAGAAAGAGAGTATGGCAGAAAGGAAAGAAAGAAAGAGAGAAAGAGAGAGAGAAAGGAAGGAAGGAAGGAAGGAAAGAAGGAAGGAAGGAAGGAAGGAAGGAAGGAAGGAAGGAAGGAAGGAAGGAAGGAAGGAAGGGAGGGAGGGAGGGAGGGAGAAGGAAAGAGTTGGAAGGGGTGAGAAGTGGCCACAACAGGAAAGACCTAGTAGAAGCCTATGAAGTCATGAAAAAGATGGAGAGAATGAATGTGAGAATCGTAACACTCTGCTATGTAAGAATTTAGATCCACCCCCTGAAACTCAAAGTGTTTAATTTTAGGACAAATAAGAAGTACCACTTTATACAACGTTAAGTGAGTTTAAAGAACTCATTATCCCATTGAAATAGTAAAAATACAAGAGATACAAGAAACACTTAAATAATTTCATGATCACCAGATCCTTAATGATTTGGTGAAAGAACTCAGAAGATTTGAGGTTGGGGGTGGAAAAAGAACCCCATAAGCCTCGGTTCCCACAGCGCTTTCCTGATCCTCTGCCAAAGGCAGTGTTCTGGGTGGACTGGCCCTTACCCTGCCCCAGTTTAGCATTTCTTATATTCACTTGCTTGCTTCTGGGAGAAGGAACATGCTGCTCTGGCAAAATCTGTCCTGACAGGGCTTCAGAGTCAATTTCCAAACACTGAAAATAACCTCCCTTTTTTCCTCCCTTAAAGATAGGGCTTATCCCTTTGTCTCAAGGTCACTTGCATGGTGTCGTGTGGGGTAGCGGTGGTCCAAGAGCAGCTGAGCCCCTCCCTCGACTCCCAGAGCAGTTTTCCTGAAAGCCTAAAGCCTCCTACTTGGGTTTAACTCCTAGATTTCTTGAGTACAAACCTCATCTCTGCCCCTAAATTGTGCCTGTGGTGAAGAGGGTTAAATTGTTCCTTCTTATTCCGTATCACTAGTAGTTCGATAGATTTTTGTTCTCTCTTCATCTCCTGCCCCTCCCCTCTAGGGCTGATGGCTTGAGTTTAAGTCTCTCTTGAAGAAACGGCAATGCTTCGTTTAATCCTGCGGCAGCCGGACTGTTGTGGGTGTCATGCTTCTGATGAGATATTAAATCAAGGTAAACATTAATACCCTAGGCTGGAGCTTCTATGAAGAGAAGAAAAATGTGGCTTCACCTCACAGAAACACTACAGTCAATTCAGGCCCTCGACTTTGCCCCCAGACCCCACCCTCAGAGTTAAGTATAAAATGTTCCCTCTGGAATATATTAGAAGCCATATTTAATTTGGTGGGAAAAATATTTTCACAAATCTTGCCTGAATACAAATGCTTCTGACAAAAATAAATAAAATTATGCATCAAAACAGAGTGCTTACACTTTCAACAAAGACTGATATAATCTAGATTCTTGCATAACCTGGGTACGATGAAATGAGATGCAGACTATATGGGTAATCATGCAATCAAGTTAAATCACCCAAAAAGAGTAAAACTGGTTTGCAAAAAAGCCAAAAAGATACTAGCTCTGAATTGCCATTTCAGAATTTTTTCCTCTAAATGTTTCAGTTTTTCATATTTCATTCTAATGCACTTGGAATTTTGATGTTAGTTAAGAATACAGTTTATTTTTAAACTAATTTTACCAGCATTATTCATTAGGAAAAAATTTTATACTGATATAAATCATATATGTTGGCCTGTGTCTAGGCTGTCTGTTTTGCCCACTGATTCCTATACCAGTACCATACTTGTGGTTTATTGTATGTTTTAATATCTAGAGCCCAAGTCTCTTTATTTTTATAAAATTCATTGCTTTCTCACAGCTTTATTCTTCCACTAAATAAGTCCTTTCTTAAAATGTTTCTCATTCAACATTTGTGAACAACTCCATTTATATTAGTCAAGACTCTGGTTGTCAGGGGCAAAAGCTCAAATTAAGTCATCTTTAAAAGGGAGGAGCACTGTATGCAAGAATAAAACCCAAATTGATCACAATTCTATATGTAAAATCTAAAACTAGAAAGTGTCTAGGGAAAAAAATTAGAAAAATATTTTCATGGCCTTGGGTTTAGCAAAAATTTTTTAGATAGGACACTAGAAACATAACCCATGAAATAAAACAATTGGTAAATTGAACTTCTTCAAGATTAAAAACTTTTGTTTTTTGAAAAAGCTGCAAAGAAAATGAAAAGACAAGTCACAGACGAGGAATAAATATTTTCAAAACATAAATTTGATGAAGGACTTATATTCAGAATCTATATCTCATAATATAATAAAAAGAAAACAAACACAATTAAAAATGGGCAAAAGATTTGATCAGGTACTTCACTAAAGATGTGGATGGAAAATCAGCATATGAAAAGATGCTTGATTTTGATTTGAAATCAAGTTGCTCCTCACATAGACAGGTGTAGCACCGCTAGGGTTATTTATTTAATCATGATTCTGTAGAACAATTCCAGGAGGCCAATTTATTCATAATAAATACTGGAAAAATATTTTTTAAAAGATGCTTAACATCATTTTTCACTGAAACTATAATGAGATACCACTGCATACCTATTAGAATTGCTCAAATTGAAAAAGAAAAGAAAATATGAAATGCTGGTGAGAAAGAGGAGCAATGGAAATTTTCATTGCTGGTTGTAATGAAAAATGGTACAGCAACTTTGGAATAATTTGGAAGATTCTTGTAACATTAGAAATATATTTACCATACAACGCAGCAATCCTATGTTTAGGTATATTTACCTAAGAGAAATAAAAACATGTGTCCATACAAAAATCTGTATGCAATTATTTATTGTGACTTTCTTCATATTCACCAAAAGCTTGAAACAGTCCACATGCTCATGAACCCGAGAATAAACAAAACTGTGATATATCCATACAATGAAATACTACTGAGCAATAAAAAGGAACAAACTACTGAAACTTTTGATACTCAGAAGGCTACATACTTTATGATTCCATTTTATGTGAGAATCTGGAAAAGACAAAGCTAGAGGGGTAGAAAAACAGATCAGTGTTTGCCAAGGGGCAGGGTGGAAGAAGGAGATTGACTTCATAGGGGTATGATGAAACTTTCTGGGGTGACAGCAATAGTCTGTATTTTGATTGTGGTGGTGATTATACAATCTTTATACATTGATCAAAATTCATGGAACTACTCATCTAAACAGGGTGAATTTTTTTTGAATTTTATTTTATTTTTTTATACAGCAGTTCTTATTAGTTATCCATTTTATACATATTAGTGTATATATGTCAATCCCAATCTCCCAATTCATCCCACCACCATCACCACCCCACCACTTTCCCCCCTTGGTGTCCATACATTTATTCTCTACATCTGTGTCTCTATTTCTGCCCTAAACAGGGTGAATTTTATGGCATGTAAATTATGCCCCAATAAACCTGTCCTAAAAGGGGCAGAGGAATTTCTAATCTCATATATTTAAGATATCTGGGTGTTTTCTGGTTTCAGGCATATTTGGGGCTGGGTACTTAAGCAAAGTCCTTTGTCCTTCCTTACTCCATGTTGGTTTACTCTTTCCAAGTGGTGGGGCCCACCATTTGCTTCCATCTTACAATGATCTTTACAACTCAAACTCAGAATGAATTCCTCTCCTCCTATAACAATAGAAATTCTCCTCAAAAGATACTAATTGGCCCTACTTAGGTCTCATACCCACTTCTGGTCAATCAATATCTGGGCCCTGGGAAATGAGATATTCTGATTGGCCACCTTGAATCATTTGCCCACCCCTGGGTGGCAGGAAAGATGGCCACATCAGATTTGCTTGAATGTGGTAGAGGAGCAGTTTCCAACAGAAAGGGGAGCCAGGCAGACACAATAACAGATGTTCTGACACCCTCGCTCGTGATTACCGCATACCAGTAATCTGTCTGCTGCTCTTGTTGCTCAACAATACTCAGCCAGGCTTCCCTCCCTCAAGCTGTGTTCCAAGGAATCTGTACAGCATGTTTTCCAGATTTTCACCTTGTAGTTTTAAGCTTTCACTTACAATACATCATCTGCTATGGATACTTCTCTTAATTTCTCCCTTTTTCTACATGAGCCCAACCCAGTGTCCTCAGGTTGGAATGGCTGTTCCATGCTGAGAGACTGACTTTAAGGTAGAATGCACATCCACCTTCCAGGTGGTGATCTGACCTTCCTCTTTGATGACAGCAGTCCTAGGAAGTAACACTGCTGCCACACTTGCCTGGTTCTCATTGACTCACTCAGCAATTGCCCTGCTACAGAGCAAGAGAGAAGACCAACAGGTGAGCTGGACTGCCTTGCATAATTAATCTCACCATGCAAGCCCAACACAGGTACAGTGCTCTTATGGCTCTCTTTCAACTGCAGAGATGATTATACTGTCTGGATTTTTTTAGCCCCCCTCAGGAAGAAAACAGTTACATTTTGGAAAAAAACCTTAAGGACTGTTTAGTACAAAAGTCTGATTTTACAAATGAGAAAACAGAAACCCCGAAACAGAAACCTCTTGCACAAGAGATTGGACTAGAATCTGGACCTCCTTATCTTCTGACCTGTGCCCCTGCCACTACTTTTTGATGCTTTTCTTTTTCTAATGTTTCCCTCTGATTAATGATTTGCCTCTGAACATTTCTACCACAAATGAATGTAAATGTTTTGAGATGCAAAGCAGTCAAGGTTGCCACTCATTTAGTAATAGATGGTGATATTAGTGTGTTATCCTGGGAGGATGTAGAGTTTAATAAGCTTTGAAGTCAGAAAGGCTTGAATTTGAGTCCTGGTTATAAAAGTTATTATTTAGGTGACATTGGCAACTTACTCAGCTTTTTCTCACCTGTAAAATGCGAATAATAGTATCTCCCTTAGAGAATACTGTGTAGAATAAGACTTTTAAAACATTTAGCATAACATGTAGTATAGAGTCCTTACCTAGCAAAATTAGCTATCTTCTCAGGTTTTCTCACTGGTCTATGCTTCTGCCCTAGTCAAGAGATAAGGTTAGAAGGGAAGGAAAAACAAAAAGTTTTCAGTGGACCTAATAGAATTAAAGGGGTGATTTCATGTAATGTTGTTTTAAGAAAATATTGATCTCATAAAAATACTCCATATCACTGTGATGGATGTTGAAACGGGGGAGAATGATAGCTTTAGGGCAAGAAGAGCAACTTTTGATATTTTGCTAGGTAATAGTGAAGTTTAACATCTTGGTCTCTTACAACTCTGGGATTACACAGAAAGAAGGTCAGGTCAGGATTTGGGCAGCTAAAGGACAGGATAGGACAGGAAACACTAGCCAAAATGGCACAGGAGTGTAGAGCACGTATAGAGTTATTCTTGGTTAAGCCAAGAAAAAGGAAATGGGAAGGAACCTTGGGTTCAGGCAGGCAAAGTGTCAAGTCTAGGAGGTCAGCTGGACAGTTGATTATAGGTCAATGAAATGAAGGGTACTTGCAAGAACAAGTAGCAAGAATCAGAAAATTAATTGAGGATCTGAGTTTCACTATACAGAGCTGGGACAATATGACAGTGGATTATATGATGTGAATTACTAACAATGACCCTGGGTTCTAAGAAATGATATCACTACTGCCACTAAGAATCCCACACATGTGGTGCCCAGGATCAGGACTGAGGCCAGATTATTGTAAAGTCTACAGACAGGATAGAGGGGGAAAGATTTTAGGCCAGAATGGGTAGTGAGGAAAGAGTGTCCTATTTGTAAGGAAGTCCTTCATAGTCTTCACATAACAACAGACTTTCACAATCCATATAATTTGAAACAGAAATAAAGAACAGGAAAGCATGATTACAGAATTTATAAAGATATTTTGGTACATGTGCCCAGAGGCACCAAAAAATATGGCCATGTTATTCAAAATTAAGAAAATAAACTGAATACATTAATGATAAAGAAGGCATCACACTAAAACCCAACTGATATATTTGTAAATTATTTTCAAGAATACTCTAAGGCTCTTAGGGTGTGGGTTATTTAGTGAAGTGGGAAGTTTTCTTTCAAGTAACTTGCAATTATTCTATGAAATTCAGAGAAGGAAAATTCTACAGTTGTGGATAGTTTTGGAGTTGTGGATAATTTGTAAGAATACGTAAGGACCCTGAAAGGGATACCTTCATTCCTTGATATAGCAGAAGTGTGTGTGTGTGTGTGTGTGTGTGTGTGTGTGTGTGTGTGTGTGTTTAGTGGTGAGCAGGTAGAGGCATGGTGCAATGTGTGGGCATAGGAACTACTAAAGGAAAGTGGAGGACTTCCCTGGTGGCGCAGTGGTTAAGAATCCGCCTGCCAATGCAGGGGACATGGGCTCGAACCCTGGTCTGGGAAGATCCCACATGCGGCGGAGCAACCAAGCCTGTGCACCACAACTACTGAGCCTGTGCTCTAGAGCCCGCGTGCCACAGCTATTGAAGCTGGTGCACCGCAATGAAGAGCCCATGCTCTGCAACAAAGAGAAGCCACTGCAATGAGGAGCTCATGCACTGCAACGAAGAGTAGCCCCCACTTGCTGCAACTAGAGAAAGCCCACGTGCAGCAACGAAGACCAAATGCAGCCAAAAATAAATAAATACATAAATTTATTTTTAAAAAAAGGAAAGTGGAGGGACTGAATATAAGGCCAATCAATAATTACAGAAATCATTTAATGGTTTCTAAGCTGTGATTTACACAGATCTAAAAACTCTGGATTAGGGTCTCAATGAAAAATCCAAGAGAAAAAATAAGGAGGAAGCTTAATCAGAAGCCCCTATACTCATTTCAACCAAAGTGATTCTGCTTTTCATATGAGTTATGACTAGAGCTTGATTCCATAGAACAGTTTGTTTGAAACAAAGGACTCCAATATTTATCTCATAAAAATTGTAAAGGATTTTAAAATGGACAAAAATAGAATACTGAATATCCTGTCAAGTACCTCCTTTCAGGTTATTTTATTTGAAGAAGACTGAACCTTTTATTGTCTTTGCAGTATTTCACAACTCTGTAAGTTATAGAATGCTTACAGTAATGCAAATGATTCTTGTCCATAGAAAGGCAAATGATTTTTTTTTTTGCCTGAAATAGTGCCTTGTGGATATTGACCAGTTTAGCACCTGTTAGTAAATTTATTTCTTGTTAAGTAACAAGACATATGTGTGTGTATTTAAATTATCTTGGGAACTAATTGTTGCATCTTACTGGCTCCCTCATTAATTAATGAGTTAAATAAAAGTCTTTGACATTTGTTCATTTTATGTTAGTATGAGATTCATAATTTTACATTTGAATAAATTATCCTTTAAAACTTATAAAACAATAATTGGCAGCTATTGATATAAACACTATAATTCACAAAGAAATTGTAACCTACTGAATCTAAGTGACATGTCAAAGTGACAGTAAATTGTTAGTATCTGTATCATGATTAAAACTCAAAGTTCACAACTTCCTGCCCAGTGTTGATGATGTTCATCTGAGAAACTGATCATTGATGTTTTTAATTTGATGAGAAGATTTAAACTCATTAACACACAAGGTTTACTGAACATCAAAGTATAAAGGTAAAGCCAGTCAATTAAATTTTGCCACATATAACAAAATTAGCTTTGCCTTACCTGAGAATATATATATAATACCTGATTTAGACATAAATAGAACATGTCTAGACTGAAAAAAAATTATTCCCTATCTCCCCAAGGGAGGCCCCTTTTACCCAAGAACTTTTTGGTCTCATCTTTTTTTCTGCCTTGACACACATGATGGATGAGAGTCACATGTGTGACACATCCCCATGGGCACAGATATGGTGGTCTATTCATTACATACAAATTCCCACACACTGGGTATAACTTCCCTTACTTCCTGCTTCAAGAGAGCATATCAGAATACAGTAAGTCCCCTACATACGAACCTTCAAAGATGCGAACGTGTGTTCGCATGTCCAATCGCATAAGTTAGTTCAAGTGTCTGGTGTACATTGTCACATGCATGCATCCTTTACAAGTGGTTGTGCTTTTATGTACTTTATTGTATAGAGTACAGTAGTACAGTATCTTTATTTGGAGCCCAGGATGTTTGGAAGCAAGCATAAAAGCAGCGGTGATGTAGCTGGTACTACTGTACTTTTCAAGGTACAGTCCTGTAAGATTAAAAATGTTTCCTTTATTTTTTGTGCTTGTTTGTTTTTTATGTATTATATGTGTGAAAAGTATTATAAACCTATTCCAGTACAGTACTATATAGCCAATTGTGTTAGTTGGGTACCTAGGCTAACTCTGTTGGACTTACGAACAAATTGGACTTACAAACACTCTCAGAACGGATCTCGTTCGTAGGCAGGGGACTTACTGTATAAATACATGGGTGACTATTAAGGGTTTATTCTGAAATACATATTTTAAAAAGGCAAATCATTGGTAGAATTGGGTATTTACCAATTATAAGGAATAAATTATCTGAACACATTTCACAAGCCTGGGATTCACTCAACCCAGGGTATTTTACCTCCCTTGTTGATAATCACTGGTTCAGAGAGATGTTAACCCTTCTTTTGAATAAAGGGAGCAGAAGCAGGTATCCACAATGAAAAGAAAGTAGAAATAAGAAAACAAAAACTCATAAGAAGGAACAAAGACTTTGAAAGACATAATTAGGATTGAAAGAAAATAGATTTCTAAGGGAGGGTCCTGGACAAGAAAGGATTAAAGAAGAGAAGTAGAGAAAGATAAGTCCAAATAAAGAAGCCAAACCAGTAAAGAACACATTCCAAAGTAACTTTTTAAATATGTTTTGTCTTCTTGTGTTTTTTGTTTTGTTTTGTTTTTGTGTGTGTGTGGTATGTGGGCCTCTCACTGTTGTGGGCTCTCCCGTTGCAGAGCACTGGCTCCAGACGCGCAGGCTCAGCGGCCATGGCTCACGGGCCCAGTCGCTCCGCGGCATGTGGGAGCCTCCCGGACTGGGGCATGAACCCACGTCCCCTGCATCGGCAGGCGGACTCTCAACCACTGCACCACCAGGGAAGCCCTTGTGTTTTTTTTATGTAGAAAGTCTACACTACTGTTATAGGTTGAATTTTGTGCCCCCCAAATTCATATGTTGAAAGCCTAATCCCCAGTACCTCACAATGTGACCTTATTTGGAGTTAGGGTCTTTACAAAGGTAATCAAGTTGAAATGAAGCCACAAAGGTGGGCTCTAATCCAGTCTGACTGGTGTCTTTATAAAAAGGGGAAATTTGGAAACAGACATGCATACAAGGAGAACACCACGTGAAGATAAAGGCAGAAATTGGGGTGATGCTTCTACCAAACCAAACCAAAGATTGCCAGCAAACCACCAGAAGCTAAGAGAGAGGTATGAAGCATATTCTTCCTCACATTCCTTAGAAGGAATGAACTGGACTGACACATTTTAGCCTCCAGAACCATGAGACAATTAATTTCTGCTGTTTAAACCACCCAGTTTGTAGTAATTTTTTATCGCAGCCCCAGAAAACTAATATAATTCCAAGGCAGTGGCAGTAGTCCTCAAGAAGATGGGCCCATGTCCATTTGTCAGGTAAGAAGGATTTCCCTGCTGAGGGTCTAGAAACTGGAAAGAATTCAGGGCAGGGCAGACAGGGAACCAACAGCTAAACAGTGACTGCCAATTAGTGTTAATTCAATGAAAAAGAAAGGAGGAAAATCAGACATTTTATTATGTATATCCAAAACACATCAAAATAATGAGAGGGTTACCAAGTGTTTCTAGAATTCAGAATTATATTTCTGGCAGTAAACAGGTCAGGCAAGGTGGAGTATGAGATAAGCCTGAAAAGTCAGACACATCCAGCAACCTGGTTTCTCTAGGTCTAAAATACTGCTGGGAATGTGAGTGCCTGTAGCCTGAATAGTAATTAATTCTCTGGGCAAAACAAAACAAAATTAAAATGCATGTTAATTTTTAACTATTCTCTTGAAAGTATGGCTAAGTGTAGTTCTGTAAGTTTTCATGGGTAATGGATAAAGGGTTACCATGTTTGTTCTCACTTAGAGGACCTCTGGCCTTTGTATCCCTGTATATAATTCCTCACGAACCTTTCAAACAGGGGAGAAGTGACCACTGGAATTAACAACATTGTAGATTAAACAAAAATCAAGTGCATAAGAGTACATGGAGGACAAAGAACATACAAATTGGCAAGTGTCACATCAGATTGTTAAACCAGTTTGACTACACTAAGCTACTTTATTGTCATGTGAACACTTCGTATCACCAACTATCCCTCCAGTCATTCCAGCATCCTGCTTTCCCACAACATTCTCTACTGTCAATAAGGCATGACTACTATTCCCTTGCGTAGACCACGGTCAGAAGCACTGTCGAAAGAAGAAGTAAGAGGCACACTATCTTTCATTGAAAATAAATATGACTTCTTTTTTTTTTTTTTTTTTTTTTTTTGCGGTATGCGGGCCTCTCACTGTTGCGGCCTCTCCCATTGTGCAGCACAGGCTCCGGACGCACAGGCTCAGCGGCCATGGCTCACGGGCCCAGCCGCTCCGCGGCATGCGGGATCCTCCCAGACCGGGGCACGAACCCGTGTTCCCTGCATCGGCAGGCGGACTCTCAACCACTGCGCCACCAGGGAAGCCCTAAATATGACTTCTTGACTGTCAGTTGTCAAATGGTTGTTACCAAACTTGCACCACAATTCTGGGTATGTGATATTCTCTTATCTAGAAATGTCCCCTACTGACACTAGGCTCTTCCCTGGATCATAATTCCCCTTTGCTTTTCTCCTTTCTTTGGTCTTCCTGTTCTTTGCTTCTTTCTCACTTCTACTTAGCTGTATTCACTTGCTAAAACAAATGGTTTTTACATTTTATACTTCTGCTTTTCCAGAACATGGTGAATAGTCCCAGCAGCTATCCAGATGGACTCCCCCTTCCCACTGGGCCCATATCTTATGTGCCTTAACTTTTCTTCCTCAAAAAAAAGCACTCTAATCCTAACATCCTTTCTTCCATAGCTTAGTAAATAATTGGGGTAGATATGCCTGTGGTTGGAGAGGAAAGTCAAGTTCTTTCTTAGTGTCTTCAAACACCCACAGTCCTACTCCTATCTTTTAAAATAATTAAATAAAACATCTTTACTTACTCATTTCCAACACCTCTCTCTTCCCTTACTCTTGCTACTCAGTCACCTATGTTGTCAAAGAGACAATGAGATGAGGAATCAAAAACCCTGGATTTAAGTCCTAACCATTTCCTTGCTTTATAGAAGAAAAATCTAGAAAGATCCTTTAACTTTTTATTATTCTTGCCTGTAAATGGGATGATTATCATCAACCCTGACTACGACACAACATTACTGTGAGAGGAGAATGTCTGAACCATTTTTGATCTGAATGAAGTTAGAAAAATTAGCATGCTGTTGAGAAGTTAGATGTTTTATAATCTTGTCTGAGAGAAGTTCATGAGCTGGAGATGGATAGGTGAACTAAACCTTATCTAAAAAGTTCAGAAGAAGCATGAGTAAGATGATATTGGCCAGAAAGTGGTATCTTTTTAATATTTCAGATTTTGAAATGTTAAACACATGAATGAAAAAAATTGTGTGAATAAGACTATCTGAGGACAGTTTGAGGAGGATGGCATTTGCCCAAGACCAATAAGAGCTTCTGCTCATGCTACTGCCTATTTCTGGAATTCTATTCTGGCTTCTCTCCTACTGAACCAAATCTTTTCAGTTCTCTTTGATAATTCCAGCCAACATTGATCTTGTCTCCTCCTGACTGCCCAGAGCACAGAAGATCTATATCATTTACTTTGGTTCTTAATTAACAGGTTATTGCATACCATCTAGATTCCTATGCATTCTTTAATCTGTTAATATTCTACAGCTTCTTAGGTTCAGGTGATTTATACCAGTCCACCAAGCTGAGCACAGTGTTAGACACAAGTTATGTGTTATCCATCTGCCTTTACATTCTATCTTATGATGCTTTCAGATTTCTGCTTCCCTTTCCTAGACTTCATGTATCCTATTCAATTGAAAAAGTCAATTTTCCAAAATTTTCTTCTGGACCTTGCAAAATCCTTTTCATAGGTATGTTTTTTCTCTTGAGTTTTCACAATAACTTTATTCCCCTTGTTCTGTAATATTTCTTCATGCCCACCATGTTGATTCCTAGTCCTTATATAGTTAAGTACTGCTGAATCCTCTTCTTAGATATACAAGTGGTCTGGATTGACATCTACAACAGGGACTTCCATAAACTTCTACTGAGCTGAAATGGCCCACTTCCTGGTTTTCTGGCACTCTGAACTGATGGAGTTCATTTATACTGTAGCCAACACTCTCCCTGTCTCTTTTATCAACTATATTTTACTTGTGAAGACTATACTTCCCCACTTCCCATGATGCAATGCTCTATCAATCTCCCCTCCTCCCTACTCAATTATTTCCTGGTGTTGTAGGTTCTAGTTGGATATAAAAAGAGAGGTCTTCAAACATTATGAATATACTTAACACTACTGAACTCTGAACTTAAAAAGCAGTTAAGATGGTAAATTTTATATATATATATTTTGTCACAATTTAAAAGAGAGAGAGAGAGAGAGAGAAGTCTTGATTGGGAACGAAAGGAAAAGGAAAAGGGAGAAGACAGCATTATGGCTACCCCCAAAGTGGTAGAGGGGTAGCTGCCCAAGTTTTTATTTGAAACAGAGCTAGCTTTTGTGAACCAAGGGGCATACCCTGGGAGGGTGAGGAAGGAGAAAGGAAGGTCTTCCTAAGTACTTTCAGTTGAGCATAATAAAGGTAAGCCACCAGTTGAGTTTTTCAATCTAGAACCAAACACCTTATAGCTAATGGAAATTCCCTCAGATGCCAGCAATAAGTTGATTATCAGTCATCCATTTTCAGGGTCACTGCAAGTTTCCACCTTTTTCTCATCTTCAAGGTATTGGGTTGGCCAAAAAGTTCATTCGGGTTTTTCCATAATCTCTTATGGAAAATCCGAACGAATTATTGGCCAACCCAATATATCCATAGGAAGACATGACAGAACTTTTTTTAGGACCCACTATCCAGGTGCTGTTTTACACAAGAAGCCCCATTTTTAAAAAAGCTCATTAAACAAACTTCAAGTTTTCAACTAAGGGGCTTCCCTGGTGACACAGTGGTTGAGAGTCCGCCTGCCGATGCAGGGGACACGGGTTCGTGCCCCGGTCCGGGAAGATCCCACATGCCGCGGAGCGGCTAGGCCCGTGAGCCATGGCCGCGGAGACTGCGCGTCTGCAGCCTGTGCTCCACAACGGGAGAGGCCGCAACAGTGAGAGGCCCGCATACCGCAAAAAAAAAAAAAAAAAAAAAAAAAAAGTTTTCAACTAAGAAAAAGAAAAAAGCAGCCTAATACCAAGTCCCTGAAAAATTTAGAAACTAATTAGAAAGAGAGAAACAGAACTACCAAGATGGGAAATGATAGGTTCCAGTCATTTTCAAACATTTAAAACACAGTCTAGGGACTTCCCTGGTGGTACAGTGGTTAAGACTCCATGCTCTCAATGCAGGGGGCCCAGGTTTGATCCCTCGTCCTGGAACTAGATCCCACATGCATGCCACAACTAAGAGTTCACATGCCACAACTGTGGAGCCTGTGAGCCACAACTAAGGAGCCCACCTGCCACAACTAAGACCCGACACAATCAAATAAATAAATAAATATTTAAAAAATAAATAAATGAATAAAGCACAGTCTAACAACATGGGGAAAGAAAGCATTACAAAGAGCCATTCTGGTAAGCCTGTTGCAAAAGGATTTTTATTTAAGGGAATAACTGTTTCAGTACTGGCCTAATGAGGGCTAGATTGTTCATTAGCATATAGCCAACATTCTGTTACAGTTTCCAGCTGTGCAGGGAGCACCAAGAAGAGAGACAACTAAGACAGCCCACTATTCTGTGGAATCAACAATTCGTGTATAAAGCTTATGGATTCCAGAAAAAGATAATCACTCATACCACAAATATTCACTGTATATACAGAACCAGGTCTAGATCTGAAATGAGCAGAACAAGCAGCTTGCTTCCATGGTGTGTGATAACAGAGAATTTCAATGCTTCTTCAAATTATTCAGAGGCCTTCCTCTCTTCTCACCCAAAAGGCAACTCTCCCATTAATGCCAACCATCTGCATTAAAACCTATGCTTTTCTCATATAAACTAGTTGCTACCTTCAGAGGCAGGAAGAAGGAATCCAATCAAAAGGTAAGTTGCAGTAGAAGGAAACATTTAATTTCCTTTTATTTTATTTAACTGGTTTTACTGGGCTCCTACTATCTGAAGCCACGATGTAGGTGCTATGAAATATGCACAGATGAACAGAGCACTATTTTAGCCATCAAGGGAGCTTTATAGTGGAGGAAGGAAAACATACCTTAGCTCAAGAGCCCATGGGAGGAAACAAAAAACGGGGCAGTTGATAGTGGATTATATTGGGAAAAGGCAGACTTAGGGTCCAGTCAGTGATGCTATCCCAACACTTTCAAATCCTGGTTCAGCAGTGAGGAGTCTTTAGAGACTTGCTCTGATCTACTGACTGGAAAAGAGGCTACACAGAGGGGTTGCTTTTAAAATTCCAGAATGTATCAAAGGCCTTAAATGGTGCAAAATTATGTGAGTGGTCTTAGGGAAAAGTAAACACTACTGTCCACTGTCTAACAAGTTGATTCGTTCACTCACAATATTTATTGAGCGTCTTCTGTATGTCAATCACTATTTTAAGAACAGGGTATATGTAAGATATTATATAAGCATACACTGTAGAGAACCAAACCCAGACCATCCAAAATGGATCTTCCAAATGTTTTGTTAGCCATGTGTCCTACCCTTACAGGGATGCATCTCAGCTGAAACAGTCTACATCTCAATGATTTTGCACTATTTGGTCTTTGACATTTGGCTTTCTTGTATTGCCAGTGACATTTAAGGATTCTTCAAGATATTCACTTGACACTACCTGTGTTATTAGAAACCATTACAGTCAGAAAATTAGAATTCATTAACAGGCAGATATTGTGCTTGCTACTAAGATATATGGGACTATATTTATCCTGCAGTGTAACATATCTGCTTCATCAGTGCAGCAACTAGACTATCTTTCATCTGGATGAAATAGCCTTGAAAGCTTCGTCACTGCAGTGAAGCAAGAAACTACTAAAATGGTTCTTCCTGGCCTCTTTTAAAAAAAAAAAAAAAAAGACTGCACCACCTCCCAAGGGCTTCGATGCAGTTGCTATAGCAACACTATATCTGAGTCAGAACTATTAACAATCACCATGACAACAAGTGTCTCACTTGCCATTTCCAGAAACTCATTGCGTTTGGACTAGAATCATCACACCATGTAAAAAGGGGTGGGGTTTTCCTCTCACTAGGAAACAGGATACTTTCTCCAAATAACTTATCCAAAAAATATTTTAAATTTTAAAAAAAAGGAATTATAAGGGAATCATGCTGTCATAAGCTGATTATCCTCTTTTCTGAAATATTATAGTTTAATGGAAATAATGGTTAAATTGTTAATAATTGATATGATAGATTCGTTTCTCCCAGTAAGATCCAGTAAATTCTTTGGTATATAAAAAGTTCCTTCCTATTTTGTAAATTCCCATAATTGCTTTATTTCTTCTGCCCAGTTCCTTTTTGTCTCTGCTAATTTCCCTTTCTTCCTTCTGTAAAACACCCTATTGAATATTTAGCAGAGCAGAATTCCTTAGAGATTTGTGGATTACACGTATCAAGTTAGAAGCAGCAGAAACAATCACACATATTTCTGGAATTACACGAATAAGGAAATGTGTGGTACTCTGTGGAAAGCTGTCATGGTGGAGCTGTGGGCCCATACTATTTCCTTTTTTCTTTAAATGCAAGATGGTAAGATGGTAAGAATGGGCAGTGTCCAGATTTTCATCCAGAGTGTGGCCTCCACAAGTGATTGGACACCGGAGGAGAATCATGCTTCAATATATACAAAGCAGCTCTAGTTTCGAGATCTATTGGATCATCTTTGCTCTCACATTACCTTCCCTCCCTAGACGTCCCAGGGTACCTCTTCACCTCCTGATCCTGGTGCCCTTATCACACCATATCATGTCACACAGACATTTTCTTAGGATCTTTGTCCTGGATCAGAGTTGCTAGGGCCAGATAATGATGACTAGTAGCTTTCAGAATATGTTTTCATGTGTATTGACCAAAAAAAGTGCAAAAACAAAACAAATTTTCCTCAACTAAAAGCCAAATTACACCAAACATCAAAATGATCTCTTTTTCTTTTCCAAGTATCTTGTTCTGTGAAAACAAAGATTCTATGTTCTGATGTGCCCTTTCTTCCCTCAGAGCTCAGGAGAATGAAGGCAGGCTCCAGAGAAAGCAAACTTTGGTACAGAGAACACAACTTTACCAGAGGTGGGAGAAGGGAAATGGAGGCGACCCTTCTTTTCACTGTGAATTCTAGGTTATTTACCTGGCTTAGTGTTTAGGTGGAAGTTGAAGGAGAAAGGTGGGCAAAATTAAAGTGTCTCATTAAGCCGATGTGATAGGTGATAGAAGTCCTTGAGAAAAGACTCTCTAGCCTATTGTTGAGAGGTTAGAAGGACTTCAAGGTCAGGGTAACATTAGACTGAAAGTTGAGGGCTAGTCTAGGGTAAACAGTTGTTCAGAAAAAGGTTGCATTTTATAATGAACGCACCTTTGAGTGAGGCTCTCACATTGTTGTCCTGACCCTGGACTACCCAGGAAAATAGGAACTAAACTTTCTCTAGAAAGTATAAGCAACATTGGAATGCTCACATTTACAATGTTTTCTCTCAAATGCCATAATTTGTCTATAGACTGCTTAATTGTTGACTTTTCCATTTTTTTCCTCCGTGTTCTAAATGAAATCGAGCCAACACCTCTCTAGAAAAAGAAACCTGCCTTGTGACATGGTGTGGCTAGTTGAGTTAAGTGTTCACCTACATAGTAGTCAATGTAAGGGACTTTGGCTGGGAGACTCATACTCTGATTGGCATTTTTCATGGCTATTTGTGTATAAGTAAATCACAGAAGCACTAGCTTTGGATTCAAATCCCTCTTCCTCCCATTGCTAGCTGTGAGACAACGAGTACAAACTTGATCACACTGATCTCCTCTTTTCTAATTTTTGAGATAGAGCTAACAATAATACCTAGTTTACAGAATTGTTTCAATTAAAAGAACTAATATACATAAAGCACCTAGTAGAGTGCTTGGCACTCAATAAATACTATTATTACATTATAGTTGGATTCAATTTGTCTATATACTCATTGATTCCTACTCAGATAGATATAAAAAAATTTTTTTACCTTAAAGATTGTGTACTCATTTATTCATCTATTCATTCAACAAACATTTATCTCTGACAAGATTAGACTTTGCCTGGTTTGAAAATTGAATAATTTGTAAATTGAATAATTTACTAATGTTGAAAAATTAGTAGAGGAGGGAAAGCATTGTAAATGATATTTCAGCTACAGAATTAAACAAGAGATTTTTACCAGCTGGGTGGAGTGGTCATGCATTTATCTTTGTGGACTGCTCTCTTTCTCCAACACAACTTTTAATAGGTAAATATGCCCACGGGCTTTTGTACTCCATTTGTGAAGCTATAGCATATGTTGTCCCAATACTGCCATTAAAATTGCCGTGTATAAAGTGTTTGTTTCTCTTGGCTATAAAAATAAAAGTTCCCTGTAGACTGGAACTTGGCAAACATAGTTTGATTAAGTTGGGCTATTTTATTTTATACTCAAGGGCAAGCAACATGCCCTAGTGAAACAAGCTGTTTGAAGACAGAAAACTGGACTTCCCATTCTGACTCTGCCATTGAGTTATATTTGGAAAGTTCCTCCGTTTCTCCCCATTTGAAAAAAATGGAGAACAGTTTCTGCCTCCTACATTTTATTATAATGAAGGTGAGTAAAAGGGTTACATGTTATAATGAACCCTAATTCTTCTACATGCTGTCTCAAAATGGGAACTTGTAAATACTGGTTCTACTGCTTCCTTATTCTACAAAATAAGAGCAAAGTAAATGTAATCAATCCAGCCTGATTTAGTCATATGCAGATAGACCTAGCAAGTGTCAGAGATTAAACCTCTAGCAAACAGCACATTCTAAAAGAATTCAGACATCTTTGGGCACTATGAGAGAACAAGTAGATAGAGAGGTGCTCATCCCCTGAGCCTCAGTTCAAATAGTTGTTTATTACTTGTGCATTGCCATTCACAAATTTCCTCCTCACAACAATTTACAGCATTACAAAATACATTGCTTTGAGATAATGCTCTGCCTTCCATTTCTGCTTTCAAGGAAGGTCATGGAACGCAGCAGACTGATAAGTGGCTCTTTGACACTCCCTTACACACACACATGCACACCCCTTAGACTAAAATCATTTAGTTATCACCATCCCAAGTCCTCCTTAATAGAGGACATCCTGGGTAAAACCAGCTGAATGACTGGCCTGACAAAGCAGTGATGCTGTCCAGGCCTAGCCTAGACTGGGAAGTTCTGTGAAATCAGCTGGGTGCTAAGAGTCAGCACTAATTCTCAATGAATAGAATTCTGCTTTTCCTGGTGTCTCCAGATTAAAAATGTATCTTCTCTCTCAAAGAACTTTCAAGGCTGTTTATTTGGCAATCTCTTCAAAAAGTTTATATGCTTTCTGTGGGCAGAAACTGTACCTTCTGTTTGTTTTCTTTATAGCAGCTAAGACAAATAACTTGTATATCCTTCTTAACAAATGTTTTGATTTCAGGGTTCTCTAAAGACTTTTCAAAAATTAATAAAATACTTCCTAACTGCTGCTTGGTTATGGACAAAGGAAATTATTCCATCTGGTCACAGTTGGTGCAGTTTTCTTTGCAACCTTGCCTACTGAGTATAACAGTGTTTGAGGTATACATTGAATCAAGATCACTCTAAGTAACTTTGTCTTATGCTTATGCATCTTATTAGGGCCAGAAGGCACAGATAGCTCAGCTCCAACCTAATTAATCAAGCTGTGACAAGATGAAGTAGAGAAGGACTAGAAAAATGGGAGGAACCACCATTTTGAAATATTAAGATTATCCCTATGATTTAGATAATCCAAATGTTATAATTCCATATTCAAACTGACTCTGTTACTACCAAAGATTCACTCCAGACTTGGTGGTCTTTCTGACACTCTGCTCTTATAAGAAGTAGTCATTCTCAGTATTTCAGGTTATAAAAAGTTATTTAGGGTTCTTTGGTTGCTAGGAAGAGAAAAACTCTAGTTAATTTAAGAGCTATATTATTAAAATGCTACTTGGCAATGCACGTGATCAAATGGAAGACTGAAGAACCCAACTTAGAAAAATCAAGTGCAGGTAGCTCCTGAAGGTCTCAACAGAATCTCAGTAGATGCACTTCTACTGAAGTGAATGGATCCTTTTTTTTTTTGTCTCTCAGGAGAGTGTGATTAGCCACAGTTAGGGTACATGCTTACTGCTTGGCTGTCCTAGAAAGAGAATCTGGCAGAGGGAACCTCTAGAGAAGCCCATGATTCCACAGAGATGGAATAGGCACCTGAATTCGCCAGCTCATCAAGGTTTCATCCAACATAGGGAGAGAATCCACCCCCTTCTACTCCCCAAAGTATCAAGAAGCTTTAAACAATGGGAGAAGGATATTGGGTACCTCCCAAACTGCAAACATCTACTACAACCATTACCCACCTTTCTCTTCTGCTGTGGAGGCATTATTAGATCTATTCTAAGTCTGTTAGCCCTTAATAGAGAAAGTGGGGAAATAATGTGTGCCTGCTGTTCAGAACCTTGCTAATGAACTTGTCCCATCAGCTATCCTAATTTTCCCAGTATATTCATATAAGCTTCTAAAATAAAGATCCTGCCTATTCTTCTGTGCCCCTGTGTATCACAGAATGTAATACAAGTGCTCAGTTTAGCAACATTTTGCAACATTGATACTATCCCCACCTGATTTGCTTGGAAGCCGTTGATAAGCAAAATAGCATTTTCCAATCTTAACAAAGGAAGAAGGGTTCTGGAATAAGCAGCTAAAGCAACTGGCTGTGCAAGGTTTATAATGTCTAAACTTCCACCAAGCTGCTGTCATTTCGTCATATGTCTACTGGTCATTGGGAGCCAAGTTTAGGATTTATAAAAATCAGCACAATGCCTTTTCTGGTCATGATACCTCTAAGTGAGCAAATGATGAGGATGACCTGCTATTTACCAAATCGGCATGTTTAGTAGCTGTCATCCAAAAAGCATGCAGGAGAGCCAAGACGGCGCTTGAGTTCATACAAGCTCCAAAAGAAAGATTCTGAATGTCCATGTTCTGCTATTTCTCTCCAATATTTACACATTATAATATGACTGCATAATGTATATTTACTCTGATTACTAGGTCATTTTCACTTCCCAGCTATTCGGCTGATAATTGCTATTCACTGTGTTTCCTAAATGCTAAATGAACAACATGCTAGTGCTGATGAAAGTTGTATGTGCTGTTTTAGCACTGTGCCAGGAAAAGAAGCTGGGACCACAGGGGTGCCAACTGCAAGGCTTACGCTGTACTGACCAAAACTTTGGTCCTCATGTGTTCATTCAACATTTCAGAAGTTATAGCTGCAGTTATATATTTAAAGTAATAGAAATAATGATTTTTGTAATCCATTTATGCTGTTGGTTGGCACACTAAGTCCAAAAGATCCTGAATTATCTATGTTTTAATTGGTTCTTTACAGTGAATACACAATCCAAATAATTGCCAACTCTTTCTTCTATGCTGTGAATTTATAAGCTGAAAGTTTAGTTATCTTTCATGCTGGTTTTAACTGATTTCATATGTCTGAACCAGCTATAGAACACAGGGCTACCCTTTAAAATATGGCATTTCCTGCCCAGTAAAAACGCTTTGAAAAGTATTCCTCCTAAACTCCAATTTTAGATGCATCCTATCTGCAACTTTCCAGGCCAGGCAAAAAAGGAAGATAAAAGCTGAGGATATTATGCCTGGCTTTGTTTCCTGAGGTTTGAGGTGAAGCTCAGAAACAGCACTGGTGTGACCTGATGAGTTTCATCTGCTTCTGGTTTCAGGCGACCATACATTCAGACCTAAGTTTGCAGAGATGTGTAGAAAGAGAAATCAGACACTAAGGAGCTGAAGTAGAGAGATAAACTCATGTACCCTTCATAAACAAAGCTCCATGCTCACCTGTTTGGCTGTAGCCTTACTTTCCCAGTAAGGTACAGAGTACTAGATGGGCAAGGGGACTGGAGCATAAAGACAGGCAGGATAAAGGGGGCAAAACAAGGCTTGGTATTCCACAAGTCTGATTTCAAAGTAGGTTACAGAATGGATCATTATTCCCAGTGCCTGCCCCATGGGTTTGCAACTTAAGTTGGGAAGACATTGTTGGGAGGTTATTACAGGTGTTTCAGCAAAACCAACAGGGAAGTTTGGGAGTTTCTGATTATGGATGGAGAGGTGCCTTGGTAGCAAGGAAAACTTAATATAATTATTTTTAAGCCACGGGAGAAAATGAGAGACAACAAACAATTGTTTTAAAAGAATGCCAAAAATTCAACAATAAGTATTACGTCTATATGGATTTTGAAAAGTTAAAAACAGAGTGGCACTACCAATGACAGCAACAGCAAAAGCTATTACACAACACTGTCTTTTCCAACTTCCTCATTTCACCCTTGCTTCTACCTACCTAGTTCATTCTTTCCATAGCATTGTCTTACCTTGACATACAGAGAGCCATCTGCCACCCTTCACTCTGTTTTGGGCTCCAAATATTTCTGGTGGGACTTGGTTTAACCCTTTGTCTGCCTTTGTTGTTGTTGGTTTGTCTGAAACTGGGTTTGAGTAAGAACATTTGATAACATTTCCTTCTTATAAGCTAAGCAAGATATTAAACACCTCCCAGGGCCATGCCATCTCCACTTGTAGAATAACATCTACCATACCTAACTCATAGGATTATTTCAGGAATCAAAGAGGTAAATATATGCTTTATAAATTGCAAAGTGTAGGACCAGTGGGAGTTGATTCTTTTTAATATATTTTCATGATTTAAAAAAGTTGGAAAACAAAGAAACACACACATGGATTTACAGCTTTAAATCATGGCTAAAAAGTCTCATTCCTCATTTCACTGCAGTCATTTACCTGGGCAGCTCCTCTCCACTAAGGTGGCAGCACCTGTAACATTTGTATGTTGGTCTCTGATTCTCTGAATCTAGAAAATACATGGGAAATAGAAATTCCAGCATATACTGCTACCTATATTCTTTAAGGAGTACATCTTCCAAGATGGAATGTGCCACGTTTGTCTACACACACATGCACGTGCACACACATGCAAATACTCCTCCTATTCTGATGTTTAACTGATCTCTGGATGCTCTGTCAGAATGCATGTAGATGGATTCCTAGGAAATTGTAGTGTCAATCAAGATACCACAAAAGCAGCATTCTACAGTGGACAAGGAGAAGGCAGAGAAAAAGAAAAGAGGACCAAAACCTTCAACCTAGAAACGTAAAATGGATGGAGCACCTGATGGTCAAGGAAGAAAAAGGAAGCTGAAACTATGAATACATATTTGTTTCATAATCACTAACTTTAAACCGGTAGTTCTTTAATTTATGAGTATTCATAAGATGTACTGTACATGCTCCATTGTTATGTCATTCAAAGACATCTGTTTACTAAGCTAGAAACATAGTATGTAGTTTCACTTTTTAAAATGCAACAGGTGTGCTGAAATTTTTTTTATCATTAACACTTGAAGTAATAAATAGGCTTCATTTATTAAAAAAATATATATATAAGGTAAAAATACCTTAGATTTGTGGTAGGCACAGATCCTGGTGATTGGTGAATATCTTTCTGCAGGTCTTTTCTAGCCTGGATCTGCCATCATTTTGTTAGCTGATTTGTGTGTGTGTCTGTTTTCCTCAGAGCAGTTCTATATGTGTCATAGGTGATAGAGAGTATTCCTACACAGAAGCATTAAGGTGTTTATCAGTCTTAGTGTATGGCTGAGCTGTGTTTTCATCTTTTCTGGTGTACTTGTAAGTATTTTACCATCAAATTAAGAGATATTAATATTTTAATTAACTAGCAAATATCTCACATATTGATCCAGAAGACTTGTTTTATCCATTGGTCTTCATCCTAACGTCACTGGATCTGTAACACCACAGCATCTTTGGCCATGTACGTCCTCCATGATTATGTGGACAGTGTAGCTAGGAGGCACTCTTGGAGTAGAGGCAGTGATAGATGATAGAACAGACATTGGAAACTTACAGCTGTGCAAGTCCCCTAATGAAGCACCCAGCCTTAAATTCTTGGCTCTCATCCTAGTGTTAGCTTACTGTAATACCTGGTTTCCATTTGCACATGTGTCTCATCCAAAAATTATATTTTCTTGTCTGAAGGAGGAATTTTAAAATAGTAGAATCAGAGAAAGTTAAAGGCCTAATAATTATGCAGAAGGCAGGGTTGATGGGTGGCAGGGAGCCAGCACAGGATGAGCTCTTGTGAACACTTCTATTTTTCCTTGAGTAGCAGAAAGAGTTCAATCACATTCATCGAAGATTAAAGTGCTTTGAGCTGCCCTTCCAGAGCACTTGGAAAAAGATTCCTTCTTCTCTCTCATCTAGAGGAGCTTAAGTTTTTTCATCCATCTATTAATTTTCTACATCTGGCACAGTTTTTCCAACTTTCCACCAGGGCTTCCTCTTAAAAACCATTGGTCATTCAAAGACATCCATTTTTCCTTCTTTGAAAAAGCTTTGAGAGGCTTGAAGGGCAGGAAGAGAGGAATATAGGGTTAACCTGGAAAAATATGTGAAGGTAAGTTTTGTTTTCAGACCCCCTGATCTTCTATTCTGTATTATGTATCTGTAGAAACGGTTCTGAAAATTAATAGAATGAGTTGTGGGAGCAAACCTGAATCATTCAACTGAGGAAAAACATGAGTCTGAATCAGGTTCAACACAATTCAACAAATATTGATTGACTGCCTAGGATGTGTTATCACAGGGTTAGCCGACTAAAAAGCAGAAAACCTACAGAGAGGAGAGTGATTAAGGCTCTCTCACTTGCTGTACTTGGCATTCCTATGCCTGAATCTTGACTAACAACTTAACTCATGAATTATAGGAAATTTTTGTGGGAAGGTTTTGCCTTCAGAGTACCCCTTCCCCTACCCCTGTTAATATGATACTGATTTTCTTTGGGAAATGCCCCCTCCCACTTTCAATCCATGACATTTGGTAGAATTGATTCCATCACCAGTAACAGGGGAAGGCATGTGAAGCAGGCTAAGGTGATCAGAGCATGACCTTCCTCTAGCCACAGCGACTGGCTCTGGGAAGAGCATATGATAATAGCAAAGACAATCTGAACTAATCCTGAGACAATTTTCTGGAGCCACAAGAAGGGAGATGCCTTCTCCCTGATGAGGTTTCTAAAAACATAAGATTAAAGGCCTAAAACTTCTGGCAATCATATTGCCATTAAAAGAAAGAGATTGCCTGAGAAAAGACCTAATCCAGAGATAAGCAGAGCCAAGTACCAAAAAAGAGAACCCTGAAGCCATTGTTTTTATAGTTTTTAGATCCACCTTTTCCAGAAGCCATTTTCCCTTGGAATTCCCAGTTAGTTGAACCAACAAATACCCCTTCTTCTCAACCCGCTTGAATTGGATTTATTGTCACTTGCAACTCAAAGATTCTTGACAAACTTATCCCTATATTTGATGAATCATCTGAAAGAATACTAACTTTCCTTCCATTAATCTTAGTTAATTGAAAGAAAAGATAAATCATTAAGAAATCATGTTTATTATTTTATATATAATTTTATAAGCACAAAATTCATCTTAATACACCTTCCCATCAGGATGGATCCCACAGTTGGATGGATGCCAACCCTCATTTGTTAATTTGGAGTAAGGGAAGACTATACTTAAAATCATTGACCAAGAACATAAGTTCACAGGGAATGAGAATGAATATTAGGGTATTGGTACACTGGCACATTCATGCTGGCATATTCACCTGATACCTTCTGATAATATAAACACACACATCTCTCCCAACTATGTGCAGTAAGGGACTAATCAAATTCTAGAAGAGATCAGTAATTCTACTGACGCGGTCTAAAACATCCTGGGACAATATCAATCTCCTATTGCAGTAGCATAAAGTTCACCATCTCAATAAACCTACTGTTTATTATAGAGGGTTTACTACCTACCAGTCACCATGCCAAGAGCTCTACAAACATTTCATTGAAACTTCACAAGACACTATTATGAATCCCATTAAAAATTAGGAAACTGAGGTTCCTGAAAATTAAATAGTTAGTTCTGCTAGAAATGGAGAGTTGAACTTGAAACCATGTCCATATGATCCCTAACATGTGATCTCAACTATATTATCTCATCCTCGAATCTTCTCATCTTCCCATTCCTTGCCCACCATTACGGTTACCAACTCAGCTCAAAAGAATCTTGAGCCAACTAATTCAACTCAATTTCTTGAGGTTCTAGCCTTTTTATGTCCCCCATTGCACTCTTTCCTCACCTCAGTGCTAGGATTCCCTAGGAAGACTCAGCTTCAGTGTGGGAAAAAGGAAAGAGAGCATAGAAGGGGTCTTCTAGTCCTTTGTAAGTCACCATCCTATTACAAACTCATGATCTTCCTCTTTACATCAAGTTATTGGGGCAGATGCCTCAAATGAAGAACCAAACTAGTTGCTAAATTATGCAAATTCCCCCTTCAAGATTATTCCTGTCTGTTCCTTTATAATCTTACTACAGCATTTGTTTTATTACCTGCTCTCCTATTAGAAGTTCTTCCTACCCAGTTTCTCTGTCTCTGATCTCTCCCTCTCTAACTCCTCCTTGAGAGTAACCTAAAAGACCCTTTTTATCACATTACTTGTCAGCTAAGAAAAAAAAAAAACCCAAAAAACAAAAAATTCCATTAGCTCCCATGGTTTACTGAATGATTTTTAAAGTTTAAACTTTTACAGCTTCTAAGGACTTGGATAAACTGGCCTTTGTCTACTTTTCTCTCCCTTTACTTCCCTACATAAAATGTTACTCTAAAGAGTCCTGGTTGCTGGCCTCTAAATTCAGGTTGCTTTCTTGACTCTGTGATCCTGTTCACATTGTTTATTCTGCATGAGATGCACTTTCCCTTGTCACCACTCACAGCATTCTGTTTCATCCTTAGAGGCTCAGATTACATTCCATTTCATCTGAAGCCACAACCAGAAATTATTCCTCTTCCTCTGAACATCTAAGGAGCTTACTGATATCAATACTTTCTTGATATATATTCCATACTTCCTTGTACTACAACTAAGCAAGTGGGGATTTCATTCTTCCCACCAAGTATGAAGCTTTTCAGAGCAGAACTCACAACTTACACATCTTTAGGCCTCAATACAGCACCTGGCCTAGTAGTACCTTGGTTGTAAGAGATAATGCACAGATATACGAACTGAAAAAATAAAATATATGAAACAGGTAAAATGTTGTAGTAGTCAACATCCAAGATGGTCCCTAAGGATTCTTGCCTCCTGGTATCCATGCTCTTGTGTAATTCCCTCCCATACTGAATACCAATAAGATGTTGCAGAAATGACAGAATATGACTTACAAGGTGAAGTCATGAGAGATACTGTGAACACTAAGAGTGACCATAATGTAAAGTATGGACTTCAGGTGATTATGATGTGTCAATGTCATTTCATCAATTGTAACAAATGCACCAACTCTAGTGAGGCATGTTGATAATGGGTGAGGCTATGTATGTGTGAGGGCAGGGAGTATGTGGGGAAATCTCTGTATTTTCCTTTCAATTTTCCTGTGAAACCAAAACTGCTCTAAAAGAATTAAAAGTCTTCAAAAAAATATATTGTGGCTTTCACTTTGTGTTCTCTTCCATCACTTGCTCTTGGGGAAGGGAGCAACCATGTCATAAGAACACTCAGGCATTCCTATGGGTTGGTCACATGGTGGGAAACCAAAGCCTCCTGTCCACAGCCAGCCCCAAGTTGTCTACTACATGAGTGAGCTATCTTGGCAGTGTATCCCCCAGCCCCAGTCAAGTCATCAAGTAACTATAGCCCCAGACAACATCTTGCCTACACTCTCCTAACACACCCTAAGATAGAATCACCCAACTAAACTGCTCCAGAATGCCTGGCCCACAGAAACTGTGTGAGATAATATATGCCTATTGTTTTTTCACGATTCTAAATTTCATGATAATTTGTTACAAAGCAATACATAGCTAATACATAAGCCCATCATGGTAGCTGTAAACACAAGAATAAGAAAGTCCAAAGAATTTCCATTGGGTTTGAGGAGAAGAGAAAAATGGGAAATAATATAAAAAGAGAGAAGACTTCAAAAATTTGAATACCTGAGCTGTGCATGCAAGATTTTTCTACCGCTAGAGACCATTTATGAAAGACCATTTTCAGTATCCAAGTCTCTGCATGTTTCTGACTTGTGAGCCATAATCTCTAAGCATATTTGTACTAATCCTAACTATCAAGCATATGATAAATATTGGTGACTATCATTTGTTTAGCATTCCTATGTGCCAGAAACTCTTCTAAGATTTTCCCAACAACCCTAGGATGTACGTATTTTCATTATCCCCATTTTGCAGAAGAGGCCACTGAGGCACACAGAGATTAAGTAACTTGCTCAAGGTTTCAGAGATGGTAGGTGGCAGAGCTGGTTTTACATCCAAGCAGGCTAGATCTATAGCCCACACTCTGAATCACTTATCTATATGAGACATAATGATTCTTTTAAGACTTGACAATATATACGACATTTCACAGAAATCATTTAAAGCATTAAAATTAAGTTTATTTAAAATTGATGACTAAAATTAACTCATAGATTGGGCCCAGCAATCCTCACTTGGTTACAAGATGGTTTTACTTTACTTCCTTTGATAGTTAAAATCGTGAAGTAAAGCTGAGAGTCTGCCTCATTCTGAATTCCCTCAAGAGACACTCTCAAAGCCTTGAGTGTATTTATCTCCAGCAAAGAGGGATTTGAAACATCCTTCGATTCAAGTTGGTTGCATCAAACAGTGATATTTGAATCCATACTGCAATTGTTGATTTTCTAAATACAATAAAATCCATTTTACTCTTTTGTTGATGTCTGGAAGGAACACGGTCATTTTTTTTTTAAAGATACAATTTGAGAGATACTTTCATTCAGCCTATTTTCAACAAATGCTGTTCAAAATCCTGAGAAAGATAGGAAAATATGTAAGACTCTGCTCTCAAGGAGTTTATACCCTAACAGTTATAGGTTGTTTAAAATAGCTTTTCATTATTAATAGGATAAATTGTATTGTAAGAACCTAAAAATTTAGGCATTATGAATTTTTGTCACATCTCAAGCATTCAGCAAAAACATTCTATAGATTGGATCATAGGTTAGAAAGTCAAACTAATAGACCCCTTCTCAATATTCTCAATACAAACATCCAATAAACACAATAAATATTTTCAAAATGTATTAATTAATTAAGAAGTGGTGAATAAAAGCAAAGTCATTAAAAAAGATGTCTTTTTCCTTACCCTTCCTTTATTCCCACTTTCCTAAGCTAACCAGTTTATTTTTCTTTCCATACCTTGCCCCACACCCATACATATATTTGCAAACAAAAATATACATATACAGAGTATTTTGTGGTGGCTGCCGTTTTTTTGTTTTATAAAAATGGGATCGCAAACACTACATATTACCCTTCAATGAATACTGTTCCTTAACAGTATATTATAGACATTCCATCAGGTCGATAGATAAAGGACTTAACTCATTCCTGGTAAAAGTTACAAAATGGTCCAAAACTATGCATTAGTTTATTCTACCATCCTTCTACTGATAGTCAATCAAATCTTCTCTAGAAACTTTTGTCACTTCAAATAGCACCACAGTAAAACATTCTTGTGCATATGGCCTACATTCTGCTTTTATTTCTCCTAGATGATTCTCCATTGGGGAGTCATTGGGTCATGGATATGTGTTTTTAAATTTTAATAGAAATTCCTAGATTATTTTTCATAGCAAGGTTGTAGCACTTCACACTGCCAGGTGCCAAAGCAATGTATGTTTTATCTTTGACAACACTAGCTCTAACTCTGTAGTTTTTGCTAATCTGATGGGTAGAGAATATCATCTTGCTGCTTTAATTTTTATTTTCCTGTTAATATGGTAAAACATTTTAATAAATGTTTACAGACCACTTAGATTTTTCTCTTCCCATAGTTATTTATACCTTTTGTACATCTTTCTATTAGATCCTTTTTCAAATTGTATTAGCTTTTTGTCCATAATTTGAGTTGCAAATAATTTTTTCTAGTCAATCCTTTGTTATTTTTAAACTTTGTTTATGGAATTTATTAACACTCAACACTTTATTTTAATGTAGTCTAATATATCTATTTTTTCCTTTATGGTTTCGGAGTTTGCTTTCTTAGGGTCCTGCAAGTGTAATATCATACAACAGTTTTTTAAATTTTCTTTAAGTATTTTAATCATTTTATTTGGATCATATTCCTTTCCTTTTAATAAGCTGTAGATATTGTGCCATTAACTTCTAGCTTCCAATGTTGGAGATGAGAAGTTTCATGCTAGTCTCATTTTCCTTTTTAAATAAACTGGAGGGTCTTGTATGTTTGGTATTCATGTGCGTGTGTGTTGTTTTGTTTAAGTCTCTGAAAGTTTGAAAATTTTTCTCTTTATCTTTGTAATTCAATAATTTCACCAGTGTTTATTTTCACTAATCCTGCCTGGGTATAGTAGCTCTGTACTTTAGAGGTACTAAGAATATGTACCTCTAAAGTATAGTGAATGCAGTAAATAAAAACCTGGATTATTCCTTGTGCTTTTCTTTCCCTTGGACATGAGTTTCTCCTGGTGAGCCTTAAGGGGAATTGGGATATTTATAGTAGGAGTACAAAAAGTTCAGCTAGTCATTATTCTTTTCTATTTTTTTTTTTTAACTTCCAAATGGTCTCTTAAAGCCCTCTTCAAAAACAGTAGTTTTGGGGACTTCCCTGGTGGTCCAGTGGTAAAGAATCCACTTTCCAATGCAGAGGACTCGGGTTCAGTCCCTGGTCAGGGAACTAAGATTCCACAAGCTGCAGGGCACCTAAGCCCATGGCCACAAATACAGAGTTCCTGCACCTCAATTAGAGAGCCCACATGCCCTGGAGCCCGCGCACGCCACAACTAGAGAGAGAAAAGCCGCACACTGCAACTAGAGAGAAGCTCGTGTACTGCAACAAAAGAGCCCTCATGCCTCAACGAAGATCTTGCATGATGCAACTAAGACCCGACGCAGCCAAAAATAAAATAAAATAAAAAATAAAATAAATCTTAGAAAACAACCCAATAATTTTGACAATAGTTTTGATTCATACAAATTTGGATTTGCAAAATGTAAAATTTGTTAAGAGAGAAAAGCTCTTGGAAAACAGGCAAGATATAGATTTACATGTAACAGTAGATGGGACAGACAATAGATAGAAAGTCCCAGAAGACTTCTGACCAAGGATCTCTGAATGAGGGGTACACAGATTGGCAGGAGGGAGAAAGAATGGGATGGAGCATGACCATAGATGAGATGGGTAGAACCTAAAGCTAAGGGGAAAGACCTAGAATATCCCTTAAAGGGGATCCACACGGGAGGTCAAACCCACATACGCAGACTATGTGTGGCCATTCAACTGAGCACAACACATGGGCTGAGGCCCTAGTTGGATATTCTACTCAGTTCTGCCAAGTCCTGCATGATGTCCTGAATTGTCACTTTGCTGTGTACTTGAAACTAATACAACTTTGGTAATCAACTATACTCCAATATAAAATAAAAAGTTAAAAAAAAACACCAAAAAAACAAAACCATAATCTGTGACTTGACTGAATTCCATTTGAGCTTTCTGGTATGAACATCTCCAGGACACCTGTAAGCTCCTGAAAAAAAAATGGTGTGCACCCTGATACCCAAAAGCTAATTGGTAGCAATGAGCATGGTGAAGTCCCCAGCATTTGTATTTTGATGGGACTGGGCGGTGTGAAAGCTATCCCATCACATAATAATTCTAAAGATACTTCTGATGGCCCATTTTATTTCCCCCCCCAAAAACCGTATGTTACAAAGTAGTTTTAATGTTGTAAAGGCAATTTATTATTATTTCAATGTGAGTTTGAGGACTCAGGAATTCTAAATGGGTATAAATGTTGACAGTGAATAAAAGGGTTATTTTTAGGATTTAGATACTATTCAATAGAAGGCAGGAAAAATAGGTGAGTCACTGTCACAGATTCAAACAGTGAATTAGTGTCACTACTTCAGGATATTACTCAGACTTATGCTTTTCAACTTCTAAAATACTTCTAACCAAATGGAAAAAAAAAAGTTAAAAGCAACCTGATGACATTAAAAAAGAAAAAAGAATTATTATTATCAATCTTCACAGTGTGTTTTTGGAATAGAATTTTATTTTCTTTTAGAAAGTATCCTCTAATACTAATGATGGATTAAGATTCAAAAGAAAAGAAAACAAAGAATACTTCAACTTAGAAGAATATACCAGTCCCTGTAATAGAGGAAATCACAGCTTGGCCTTGGTATATATGACATTCCAGTACCAAACTGGAACACTAGATTACTTTGTTCCTTATCTCTCAGTATGCTAAGAAGCCAATTATGTTAAATAATATTGCCTGAAGGGATTTTTTCAGAGCCACCGGAGAAAGATCAATGCAATAACCTAGGAACTTAAATGTCAATATTTAGTTTTAGGAAGCACACAATTTTCAAAAATATAGTTTTGTTAGATATTATTTTTCAAAACACATTTTCAACAATGAACATTTTACAGCAATATTCCGATTGTGATCCTTTGGTGGACAGCAGTTGGAAAATACATCAGGATAAGCAATAAATTATAAATACCAAATATTTACTGAAATAATATTTCAAGGAAAACCTAAGGCTCTTATCATATCAATCCAAAGGGACTTATTTAACTGACTATAACCTTTAGTATAACTATCAATCAGATGGGCTGGATATTCACTCCTCCATTTCCCACACACTGCAAAAAGCTCCACATTTCTCTGATTTGCATAAATAATAAATTGTCTTTTGTACAAAGATGAGCCTTTATTGTTCAATCTCTCAATCAAAATGGAAGTGCCAAGTGGAAAACTATAACCCCAGGCAAGAAAAGGGTGTGCTTCAGGAGATATGGGATTTAAAACAAAATTAATGTTGTAAAATAACAAAGAAAATATTGAAATATATATCAGGGAAATAATATCTAAATGACTCAACATTAACAAAAGATCCTGTGAGAAAATATGAGCTATTTAAAGCATATGTGCAGAACTCACCACAGGCAGCATTTCTTCAAAGGAAGGGGAAAAGCTTGATCTGGTCAGGGCAATGACCTTAATAAGGAAAGCTCTGGGTTCTATTTTACATTATGCCATTGAAATTACTGTGAGGATTTGAGCCACACACTGTGTCTGTTGGTGGGGTCCCAAGTATTTTCCATTCACCCCTTCTCAGTATTCATCCACTGAATCTATGCTATAATGAGCCCAGGTAAAGCCAGAAGCATAAATGCAGAGTTCTCAATTGGGAATATCCAATAAATGTGGCCTGTTTCTTCAATTTGCATTACGCCAAGAGCAATATAATATTTCTGGAGAGAATGAGGTAACTAAGGGCCTCTTAAAGGAGCTTCATGG
The DNA here is from genome assembly GCF_964374135.1 of Grampus griseus. NCBI lineage: Eukaryota > Metazoa > Chordata > Mammalia > Artiodactyla > Delphinidae > Grampus > Grampus griseus. The sequence goes on from NC_138998.1 coordinate 82,654,916, forward strand.
ACTTCTTGGGCACACTGATAACCCTTTCCTGCCTATATCCTCTCCAGTGCCCTCTTTCCTCTGCACCCTCAAATGGGAGGTGGGCTGATTTAAATTAGTCAAATAAGAGGACGCACACTAGGACTCAGTTCCAAGTGTTGAAAATTTCAAAGCAATTAGGAATGGCCTTTGGGTTCCTTTTTGGACACTTGAGTCCCAGGAATTTGGAGATTTAAAATATGATCCAAAAATTCATACTCTTATCCATCTTACTTAGGTCTCTCAACCTTGCTTTCCCTTCTGCTTCTCAAGAGTGTGTGAGGCCTGAATTGTAATATCCAAGCCCAGGTTTTAGCTGGGAAGTGAAGATGAAGCAAGTGGGCCTTTCAGTCTCTTGTTTTAGGCCATTCAATATATACATTGCTTAAGTAAAGGACTTCTTCACAGAGTCCAGCTAAATGCACCAGAGCTCTGCATTGGAGTTTGGATCTAAAGCTCTAGGTGATAACAATATGTTGCTTTTCCTTTGCCTCCTCTGTGTAACTCTTTCTTGGAATCTTCCTAGATGAGAATGGCTAGTAAAGATCTGGATGTAGATACTCTGGATCCCTTGGCCAAATATCATCATAATACTGTCTTAATAACATAAAGACCTGGTCACTTGCACAACGTTTTGACAGGACTCCATTGCTACATAAAGTACAAAATATACCGACAACATTTGAGCAAATAATTATAAATCCTCTAGGAGTTGTGGGTTCAGTCTACTATTGTCTTAGCAATGAAGCTTGTAGGCATGTATTAAGTAGTTTCTACCTGGATGGGGAAACACCTCTTCTTTGCACCTTTTGCAGAGAGCGTAGACTGCATGGGGCACTGTTTTGGCTAAGGTCCAGAGACAAAAAAATACTTCAGGGTTCAGATTAGAAACAGTCCAGGCTGAAGGGATCTATCGATACTTTCGCATCAATGTCAGAACTCACTTCTCACAAGTTATGGAGACCCAGTGGCCTTTGCCAGTCTAAGATTATTCCAGAGGGCCTTGTGAGAGCTAAATAGGACAAGGATTTTCACAGAGTCTCAGCGTAATGTAAATGCATTAAGGCATCCTCAAACCTTTATTTACCTTTGGAAGAACACTGATTCATAGACAGCTTGAACCAGGAAAACGTTATGGATTAACTGCAGGTTCTGTGTGTATCACCCTTAACTTCCCTTCCATATTATACCCTGCCCTGCCAGCCACCACCATCACCAGCTCTGCAGACCATGCCACATGTCTGTAGCCATAGACATCTGACCTTTCTAGGATTAGTGAAATCCTTGTAATTTTGCACTATGGCATGTTGTTTTTAACTGAAACCATTGTGGCAAATCCTATATCTCTTAAAGTTATACAGAATATATGACAGTCTTCTGGGCAACAGTGGGACCCCTAAGGAACCAGTCACATTAGCTAACAACATGCCTCCACTTAATTTGGCTTTTTCTAAAGGATTATATAACTGCCAATCCCTTTCTAGTACCACCTACTTCATCAATTATCTTATGCAGATTTTATTCCAAAATCTCTAATCACTGGAGATCCAGTGTTCCTATGACTACGATCAACATGTTGCTAGTGGAAGTAATTATCCCCTCTAACAAGTAGCTTCTATAAAAGCTAGCTACAACTTCCCCTAAAGTGATTGGCATGCCCTTTCCCCTTTATAGCAACTCATATAGCAGAAAGAAAGCTGTGGCCTCCAAGTCTTCTTTGGACCAATCTGGTAGTTCTTCTGCTCTTAGAGCCTTGGCTATTACTGGCTTCTAGATTTTTGCCTTTTGGAAACTTCCCAAACAGAACTCCCAGCATTCTTGACTAAAGATTTAACAGGGTGCAGATCAATGTCCCCAAGGCTTTTTCTCTTATACACTACACTTTTCTGTCCATCAGCCTCTCACATTAACGTTCCCAAAGTCTCCCTTCTCCTCATTACTCAGCTTCCAAGCCTATTGGCTATCCCTGTTATCATTCCCTGGCTAAAGCTTGGGCTTCCTTAGCCTCTCTTGAGAGCATGCATTTCTTTTCTAGGCCTTCTAAGGGATTTTTAGGGCCACAATTTGCAATCATTATCTTGGGAGTCACCAGGTGAAACAATTTCTCCTGGCAGCACATATTATCACCTTCCCATAGGCGCTTCTCCTCTGAATACTGAAACAGTCACAAACCTACTACACTCTCCATTAGGTTAGAGTGACTCTTCTAGGCTATAAAGGTGCCTTGAAGAGCACTGTAGAAGAGTCCCTTGATATCTCTCAGCATCCTCCAAACCCAGATGTCCTAGGGACTTGGCAATAAGCCTTGTGGACAACTGTTAGTTGTCTCCAATATCTGCGCTCCATAGCAATAGTTTTACCTGAGTATTTAAAGACCTTTCTCAGCCTTCATTGCAGGTGAATCTGTCCATATTATAAACTCGAACACATGGGATGTAAGAAGCGATATGTGTCCCTTCCAGGTCTTGTTTTTAAAACAATCAGACATGCACTCCCTTGACTCCTTCCTCCTTTCCACTGGCTGCCTGGAAGATGGAGAGAAATGGAATTGTTCTCTTGCACACTGAGATAAAAGACTGAGGTTGAGATTGACAGAATCACCTTACCACTCTGGACTATTATATGAGAGAGAAAATAAACTTTGTCTTGTTTAAACCTCTGTATTTTGAGTTCTATTTATGACAGCAGTTTTAGTGCATACATAGCAAATTCACCTCCCATTTATCTTAATATACACTACCCGAATCTCATAGATAGTAGACTTTTTCAAGACAAATAAGTAAGCCCAACTCTAATAATAATCCTTGATTATACAATTCTATCATAAAGGACCTAGAAGGGGGCTAATAATAGTTTTATAACCCTGTGTAGTCAGCAAAGTAACAGGGAACTCTGCTTATAACTGTTTTGATCTCTATTCTGCACTTCAAGCTCAAGAAGTTTTCAAGAACTCCATATTCTTCATTTACATCTGTTCTAATTCAGCATCCTATCATAGCAGAACTGTACAGAAGCTTTCTTTACTAGATGTGATTATTTGAAGAGAGAAACAACTATGTCTCCCTTCAAAAGAAATGTAGGCATGACCACCAATCGTACATTTCCTAAACAAAACCTAAGAGGAGGAATTTTCTGAGCAATTATAAAAATTGCTCCCTTATAGCACCTAAAGTTTTCCTTCACATCTCAGGCTGAGTATTAAGGTTGACCCCCAAGGGGAGATATGCTAGAGTGTTGTTCAGTCCATTGGTGATAAGCAATACTATTTCCTCTCTGTGGGGTGCACATGGAGAAGATCTGCCTTAGTCCACATGGTTTATAAAATAGTGATAACCACATGCTCTCAACTGAAGTAATATTCTGTATCAAGGATAATGATTTCTTATCTTTTTACCCTTTCTACCCTGTAGCAGCACATCGTGTCATCCCCAAAGGGGACCCATAACAGCTATCAGGTAGGTCCCTTCTGGAAACTGAAGGAGAAAATATGAGGGGATTTTTATAGCAGTCATGATCCAGGGAATAGTATGATGGCAACTCTTCAGGAACATAGAGATACTCCCTTGGGACATTCTAGAAGACCCTCAGAGCCAGTTTGAGGATCACTTGTCTAGGGTGCACAAATTCATCATCATCATCATCATCACCATCAAACATTACTAGCAATCATTGTGTGATTCTCAGTCTCCCTATTAGGAATTACAACTGGAGACAAAGAGACAGAGAAATCCCTTACCAAGTAACTTTCAAAGGAGAGGAAATGAAATATAAGTTTGTTCTACATTTCCCAACATCTGCTTCAGACATTTAAGATGCCTTTAGGAACATGATAACATGCTTTCATCTCTCTTATCAACTTACTTATTATCTCATAACAACAACCTGGAGTTCTTTATGTCATTCTAGATATCATCCTAAAGAAACCAGCCCTCCCTTTTTACATTCTCCCCTCCCATTGCTTCCAACACCATCTGAACTGTACAAGTACTATCCTATAGATTGATCTGAAACACATCATCCTGGTTCTGTCCAGTCTACACAGATCACAACCAATATACATCGATTCCAATACGTTTCACAATCTGTCATGCATATGTCATTTTACTAAACATTCACAGTGAATGAAAGAATAAATGGTACTTTCTTTTTCTAACATTGAGTACAAGGTAACAATAATTATTATTCTTTGGTTCCTCATGTTATGGCTGACATAAGACATAGATAAATTAGTATTCCACAGAGTGATAAGACACACTGGGATCATTTTGGAGAGCATACAACCCTCAGTTGTCCTACTCTACCTCTTGGGTTACTAATAAACACTAAATCTTTGGAAGCAGAAGGCTTTTTGACTGCTCTGATTTACATTCCTTTCTAATTTAATTGCCCTAGCCCCATCTAATAGAATGTTCCAAATGCACAAGAACTTTGTGAAACCAGTGCCTTTATTAATACCAAAATGATTACTGTACCAGTAATCACTGCCCCGTTTCACTGCCCATTATTCCTTAAAGGCAATTTATAAATAATCAACTCCATAAAGTAGGTGAGAGCCTATATATTGGCACCCACTCTCACAAACTTACAGGATTTTCATATTATTCACCCAAGAAACATTCACTGTGCATCCCCTCCTCCCACACCAAGCAATATATTCTGCTAGGATACTGAAGCACTGTGCTCATTTAGCAATCCCAAAGCAATGTCATCAGCCCTATAGCATGCTCTTTTGTTCAGCTCTTTTCAATTTAGTTATATCTCAACAGTTCACTAGGTGATAGCTGAAGGGAAAATACAGAAAAGCAAAATTCTTTGTATGAATTGTTCTCATAGTTGGGCTTACGTAAAATAGAAATTAATGATCCTAAAGAATGTGTTTTTTAATATATTATTATGTTGAAATGCTCGATTCTATGCTGAAACACATAGGACTAGAACACAAGGTGTTTCCCGTAGAAAATGAGGGAGAAAGAACAATGTTTTGCTGCTTTTAAGCCAGCCAGTCAAATTGCTCAGTTTGAAAGGCTGTGTGTGTGTCAGTGTAAGATAATCCTGCCCTCTCCCTTCCTCTCTTCCGCTTCTCCAGGGAAATGAGTCACACCTGGTCGCTGCCCTTGATATGATGTTTGATATTCTGAATTCCCATCAGCCCCACACAGCTAGGATGATGTCAGCACAGTTGACATTGTTAGATCCCTGCTCTGCTGACATCAGCTCCCTGTTGCTCAGGTGTCAGATGAGTGTGGCAAAGGGGAGAAGGCATCATCTTCTTAGCAACCAAGCCCACGTATCCGGGATCCAGAAATGACATCTGACACTTTGCTTTGGGAATTTCCAGCACTTTCCAGAATTCCAGCCAGATTGGAATACTGATGCTCTGCATTAAAAAGATATTATTTATCCTCTTCCCATTAGGATGTGTATGCTTTTACAACATTTCACATCAAAATGTTTATCACCAAAGCACTTTTTACCACAGTCCACATTCCATATTTCCTCAGTTCTTCTGGGGTATCCTTTTTTGACTTTTTAGAAATAATCTTACTTCTGGTTAAAAATGGGAAAGCTAAAATGAGACCTTTCTATCATCCTTCTACCTCAAATCAAACGTATGTATAATATAAGCAATCATAGTTGGATGAAAAATCGAGAGGATTGTGCTAATTATGATAATCTTTTAAAATTACTCCAGATAAAGTCTGGCAACATTTCTGTGTCTCATTTGCTAGATTATACCCATTTAACAAAAAAGTACAATAATGTCATGAACTCCGAAAATTGCAACCTATGTAGACATTCAGTCATATATTGATTTTTGGGGGTGGGGTGGGGAGGGGAAGACTTTAGATAAGAGATCTAACAGGACATTTTGGAAATTACTTGCTGCAGTGGAAGAACTGTGGTAGTACCATGCCACCACTTTTATAGCTGTCAGAATTCCCAACAGTGGATATTTAATGTCTAAATTCCAAGGACAATTTCTCTAAGTAATTGTGAGTATCTTGACTACTTTATGTAGACGGTCCCAATTATTTTATAGCTCTCTTTCTACCCACTTACTTATCTATCCAACAAATATTTCTAGGTAGGATTCCTTCCACCATGGCACTCAGAGATAAATGGGAGAGTTAGGTGAATAATCAAACAGCTACAGTATTATGTGGTTCTCATGAGAAATAAATCCAGGGTGCTGAGAGCAGGGAGAATCAGAGCCAACTCAGCCTGGAGAGCAGTAAGAGAGAAGTCCTCAGGGATGGCTTCCTTGAGTTGTCATAATTCTTTCTCTGTTGTAATGCAAAGTATTTTCTTAAGTCCTGACACCTTATCCATCAAACACTACTTCTAAAATTTTTAACACGTGGCTACATTCAATCCATACAGTCCATTTGTCTTCTGACATGGCCAACTTACCTTGAGCATCCATGTCCCACAAAATGGGAAGTGGTTATTACATTTGGCTTCCCACGGCAGGGAAAATGAGAAGAGTTCAGAGGGATCTCTCTTCAAATCTCAAGATCTGAATGGGTGGGGGCTGGTGGCTGGGATATATATGTAACACTTTGTAGTTTTCTCATTCCTCAGTAGATTACTTTACAAACTGTATTTCACTGCTTATTTACCTATACTTAAGCTTCAAGAGACTGAGCTCTTTGAAAGCATAATGTTTCTATCTTGTTTACCTGACAGTATCCCCACATTCTGACCTAGGCACTGGAATAGAGCAGGTGCTCAATAAGCACTACTGTTGAACAAATATTTTATGCCTTTACATCCTTTCCTGATTTTAATTCTGGCTTTACCTCTAGGGCATCCTAAACTTTTTCATATACTAGCCTACATAGAAAATGATAACATTATTAGGCACACAGTGGTACATGGGGGAGACTGTTCCAAACTTCAGGCTGTTAGCCGCAGGCCCTGCCTGATGTCCCAGGACCCCATCCTCCACAGTCTACCTCTCCCCTCTACACCAGAGCTTAGAGGATCAGCATCACAACATATCTGAAGCTCATCAGTTGGGAAACTCTTCTGGTTTAGAGAATTAAAAAGGGAGAGCAAGAAAATTAACTTTCTTTCACTTGGCTTTTCGTAACCCAGCTTTCTTTTCTAACATTTTGCAGTGTTTCTCCTTCTAACTTTCAGTTAAAAAATGTTTTTAGGAACACTGTGTATTGCTGGTTGGAATATAAAATGGTGCAGCCACTCTGAAGAGCAGTACGGTAGTTTCTCAAATAATTAAACATAGAATTACCATGTGATCCACCAATTCCACTTCTGGGCCTATATCCAAAAGAACTGAAAGCAGGGATTTGAACTTTTATTTGTACCCCCATGTTCATAACAACATTATTCGCCATAGCCCTAAGATGGAAACAACCAAAGTGTCTGTTGATAAACAAAATATGTGGTACATACATACAATGGAATATTATTCAGCCTTAAAAAAGAAGGAAATTCTGACACAGGCTATGACATAGATGAACCTTGAGGACATTATGGTAAGTGAAATAAGCTAGTCACAAAAGAACAAATATTGTATAATTCCACATATATGAGATACCTAGAGTGGTCAAATTCATAGAGATGGAAGAAAACTGGTGGTTACCAGGGGTTCAGGGGAGGGAGCAATAAGGAGTTATTGTATAACAGGTATGGAGTTTCAGTTTGGAAAGATGTAAAAGTTCTGGAAGTGGATGGTGGTGATGGCTGCAGAACAATGTAAATGTACTTAATGTCACAGTACTGTATACTTAAAAATGGTTAAAATGGTAAATTTTGTTATGTATATGTTACCACAGTAAGAAAAAGTACATATTTTTACATGGCATTATTCAAAACACTTTAAATGATAATAATTATTACTATAACTGTTTGTGGAATGATGAATGGAATGCTTAGATGCACTGTTGATTTGTCCAGACATCATGGAAGGCACTTTCTCATCTTGTAAAGTAGAGATTATCAATAAATATGCATTAGTCCTACCCTAACCCCAGCTCATCATTACTATCACCAGTATCTGTTGTCCAGATGGGTCTCTAATATTCCACACATTATGAAATTCTCAAGTCAGATCTGAATGGATCTCAACTTGACTTCTTTGTCATAAGCACAGACCCATACACTTTTCCATTCTCACACTTGCCTTAAATTTTTAATAAATTGTGATTGATTAACATTTAAATGCAAACACAAAAGCCTTGATCGACCTGCACTTACGCTGATCAATGCTTCCAAGAAATGCAAAGCTCTAGTCCCTTGAAAATGGAAAACAGTTTTGGACTGACAGATTTTCATAGTGTGCTCAGCATTAGATTAACACTTTTCTCATGATGTGTTTACATGGCACAGCACAGAATTTAACATGACTCAAATAGCCTCTTCTTTTGCTCATTTCACTTGCTGCCTTTCCAAGGTAAAAATTCCACATTGTTTGTTTTTCTCTCACCCAGTTTCTATGCCTTCTTTCTCACCTTCATCTTCAACTCTTAATTTAGAGCCTCATTTCTCATTCTTGGATAAGAAATCAAATTGAGGACAGCTTAAAGAATAGTCCTGCTGGGAGTGAGCAGAAGGCAGAAACTGGCCAAAAAAGAGTCCAATTTTATAGCCAGAGAGAAGTCTATAATCAACCCAGGAGAAATGATCAGGAGTATATCCTATGTCTAAAAACTAAGATTATCATTTTAATCCCTTGAGGACACAATACATAATTGACACAAAGCAATTTAGAGTTTATTCTTCAAATGCCTCACCACTGTATTTTCAACCCCTTTCAAACTACTTGGCACAGAGTAGGTCTTCAGTTCTACTCCACAGTAACCACCTTCTTCTAAGTCACTCAAGGAAGCCAGTTCCTGACAAGTTGCTTAGTAGAAGGAAATGTAGATTAAGCAGAAAGTTGATTACAATACTTTCTGCTTCACTGAGACCTGGCTCTGAGGGGTCAGGAAGGGTTCCCTGGAAGAATTAATACCACATTGAAAAATAATCATTATTATCATAAGTAGGAGAGGGTAAGGAGTTTGAACATTGTCCTGGGGGAATGGGGAGCTATTTAAAGGTTGTGAGCAGGAAAGGGGTATGATCAGATTTGCATTTGGGGAGGTCTGCAGTTTGGAGATGAGATGGGATTCAAGTAAAAAAAAAAGAGAGCGAGAGAATATAGAGAGATTAACAATTATTTTTTTAATCTAAGTGCTTCTTGGATAAAGTTCTGGAGGATAAAATTTTGGCCATGGAGAAGGCCTAAAAGTTCACTGGGTCCCAAAACGAATTGTGGTCTATCTCTGACCATAAATGACCATGCTTATTCTGCACTTAAAGCATTGGGCCAACTCTTAGAGGGGCTCTTTGCTATCTAGCTTCCTTTGGAAATCCCTTCCTGTTTGTTCCATAGATGCCTCAAATTCAACTTGCCCCAAACTAATGGCCTATATCTGTCCCCTCTCCTTCCTCGACCACAGCTATGCATACTGTATTCTTTATTTCAATAAATAGCATTACCTTCTCTACCTTAAAACTAGAACCTTAAAACTACAAATTGTTGCTCTCCTAGATTTCTCCTTTTTCTTTATCATTTACTTGTATATACTACTTCCTTCTATCTCCTAAATCCCTCCTAAAATCTTTCTTCTTCTCTGATCTCATTGATTGTGCCATAGTCCAGACTGTTGTATTTTACTGCAACTATTATAATAGCAGCTACCAGGCCTCATTGTGTCCAGTCTCTCTACCTGGAATTCCTCTCTCGACACTGTTGCTGCATTTCCCATATGAGAATATGATCACATCACTCCCCAGTTCAAAATCCTGCAATGACTGGGGCAAATTAAAACTCAAATTCCTTCATATGGCTCTGTGTGGCTCTGGACCTGCCAGCTAAGCTGTCTGTTTAGCACCACCTCTTGTCACCACCAACTTTAGCATGCCAGCCTTAGTTACCATTTCTGACTGAGAAACTCTTACTCAAAATGTCAAATTTCACTTCCAACGACACTCTTTTGCTCTGTGCTCCTACAGCACACGTTTGGTTCTAATATTGCTTTGGCTTGTAAACTATTCATTTCCATGTCTTCCTCCTGCCCTCAAAATCCTAGGTCTTAACTCTGGTTCCATTGGCTCCAGGATGAGTTTATGCCTCAAATAGCCTGCATAATTTTGTAATTATGCAGGTACACATATGCAGGTATTTTTCATAATCTCTCAAAGGTGTCTATGACCCCGCCCCCAAGAAGGTAAATATCACTACTGCCCTAAACCATGAGCTTTTTAAGGGCATAAAATATACTGTGTGCTTTTTTTTTGTATAACCGGTTTATTGAAGAGTCTGATCTCAGTAGGGTATAAACATGAAACAGTTTTATTTTTCTCTAATCCTTACTTTGAACTATGTTCTGTCAAATCTTCCTTTCCTGCTCTTTAATGACACGTCAGACAGATCTCACAGCTTTCTGGTCTCTTTCAGTTATTAAAAAGACCAGTTCACTTGTTTGGCTCCTGATTCAAACCAACCAACCCTCAAAATACATCTTTGAAACAACCAGGGAATTTGAATATGGATTGATATTTTAAAAATCATTGAATTATTGTTAATATTATTTGGTATAATAAAATTGTGGTTATGTCTTTTTAAAGTACCTAAGCATTAAACATGTATGCAGAAGTGTTTTCAGATTAAAAACTATGATATCTGAGATTTGATTTGTAACACTCCAGGCAAAATGTTGATAATTATTTAACTTGGGGAATGGATACATAGGTATTCTATTTTTTTTTTTTTTTTTTTTTTTTTTGCGGTACGCGGGCCTCTCACCGCTGTGGCCTGTCCCGTTGTGAAGCACAGGCTCCGGATGCGCAGGCTCAGTGGCCATGGCTCGCGGGCCCAGCCGCTCCGCGGTATGTGGGATCCTCCCGGACCGGGTCACGAACCCGTATCCCCCGCATCGGCAGGCAGACTCTCAACCACTGCGCCACCAGGGAAGCCCCCGATATTCTTAATATTATTCTATTTCTGTGTATATTTGAAATGTTTCCTAATAAAGTACTTTTTTCTAAGTTTAGTCCAGTCCCATCTAACATTTCATCCTCATATCCAGGGGTGCACTGGTAAATGTTTAAAAAACAGCTTTATGGAAAAAAAATAAAAACAACCCCCCCCCCCCGATTTGTAGCATTTGCTAATTTGCATTGTGTAAATACTACCGTGGCCAATTTCAAGTTACCAGAGTCATACCACTGAATTCAAAGTTGGACAGAGGCACAGCAGCACACTCTTTGATGATATTTTCACCATACCAATGCAGTAGATGTCAATAACAGCATAAAGTAAAAATGTAGTAAAACAATTAAGAAGTGATGAGTTTTAAGCATCTATTGCCTTTGTTCATACAATTTACTTATTTAATTGTATGTTAGTGTAATTTAATTTTTAATAATGGCTATGTAACAGCTGGCTCAAAAGATCAGTGAAAATTTAACAATCTGCTCTCATGAACTGGAACAAACCAGCTCCAAAACACCATTGCAAAGTCCATGTCTTTCCCAACCACCTAATACAGTCAAACTTGAGAACCACTGCTCTAACCTAAAGTAATACATCTCTACTCTTTACTCGTAAACACACTCTGCTCTTCTCAATCAGGCATAACCAGCCATTGAAGGGAGAGGCAAGTAGATTACCCCCTCCTTCTACCTCTCTCCCCTCATGCTACTCTGAATCCTTGATTCAGGACTGCCCCTCAAATGACAATTTGCTCCCCGTCTTCTTGAACCTTGGGTTTGCTTCAAAATAGTTACGTATATAACTCTACAGTCTATAAGTGTTTCCATCTCTCATAAAGAGATAGCTGACATTTTTATACATTGTAGTTTTAAAGGAAGAGGATGAGAGAAATGTTTTTATTCCTAATAAACACTGTTAGGGTATTGATGTTTTAAATCACTGAGTGAGCACCCTCTTGGCTTAAACCTAAGTATAACATCCATTCATTATTTATAACCATTCGAATTTTTAAGCAGTCCAGTCTACGCTGTTATTTACGCTTGTCTTGTCCTCATTCTAAATCATATGATTTCAATTTAACAATGAAAAACCATAATATGTATTTTCACATCCTGGTTGAGAAAACTCAATTTATTTTGACCGCTTTTTTCCCCAGAGAAATAACACACGTTAGGTAGAACATTTTATCATCACCAAAACAACCACAAAAAAACTTACTAAACAGTACATACTGTACTTCCTGTCATCTTTACTCGACCTAAATAGCACAAATTTATATGGATTTCTAAGGTACAAATCAATCCTGAAATGGCATCCCTAAACCACCTGGCTTATATTACAACAGGTGACTCTATGTAAATAATAGGCTGTACTGCCACAGTCACAGACTTATAATGCTGGAAGGAAAGTCAGCCAACATCTAAATTCCCAGAGATAGTAAATGAGTTTTGAAATTTCATTTTGAAGACAGGAGACCAAAAATCAGAGTGTTTAAATAATTTGGTCACCTAGTTAGGAAGTCAGAGAGCCCGTATGCAAATAAAATCTGTCTGACCCCAAAGCCATAATCTTTGCCCCAAATCATGCAGTCTTCCAAATCTGGGGCTCCACCCCGGTCTAATGACTCTCATCTTTCCACTGCAACCCAGCACCATCTTAAAGCCCATATTTAAAGCTTTATTAGTGCAAATCTAGGAGGGAACAAGAAACAAGTCCTGGTGTCCAGTGAAATAAATAAGATCCTAAACTCTTCCATCTCCCAGGCTCTCCTACATCAATGTGGAATTGAAGACAAAAAATCAGTGAGCTATTTTGATTCTTGGAATTCTTGCCTGTTACTACCATCACATGTCTGAAGTTGTCTATAAATTAATCCATACACTGCAGGTCAGGAGAACCTGTTAGCCTTTTCCACTTCCAGCCTTCATCTCTGGTTCACTGCTGAAACCCCATCATCCAGAACAGTGTCTGGACCATCGCAGGAGCTCAAGAAGTGTGTTGACTGTGTAGATATCTACTTCAGATAAGAGATTCTGAACATAGTAAGCTGCCTCAGTGCAAGATCCACAGCTACTCTTGCGTTCTCTCTTGTACCGATTTAAAGTGAAAAAAAAAAAAAGCCCTTCACACAAGAAGAAAGCAGTCATAAGATAAACAGATGTGCTGCATTGCAGAAGTGTAGGTTCAGAGGTTGAACTGAAAAATACACCAAAGTAAAAGTGGCTTTCTTTCTTGCAAATAAATAGTCTTTGCTTTTTGCGACTTAGGTTGAAGATTATTTAAAATAATACTGAAGAATGCAGCTAGGCTGCTGTGAGATAGTCATTCATTCGTTGAGAATTCCCCAGAGGCTTCTAAACCAGTGTGCACAGTAATTTTGCTTTATTTATTTATTTTTGATGGAGGCTTTCAAGGTTTGTGCCCTTTTCCTCAGCAATTTTTTAATTAGTGTATCTGTTACTTCCGAGTAGGACAATTGCTACCACTACTTGCGATGATGGCCTCATTGACATGCAGGAAGGATCTCACAGACACTGGGCTTAGAGAGAATCTATATAGCCTGTCTGCTGGGAAATTAATGGCCCTGATCAAGCGCCAGGTTTGGGGCAGCTCTGCTGTGGAAGTTGGTGATCAGAATCCAGGAGAACATACATGGGAAAATACTCTGGAAACTGCTAACTGACTTAAAGAGGAATTGTCATTGAAGTACTAATAATGGTGCCAACTTAATATATCTGCTATCATCATATTTATCTTTTTTTAAAATCACTGATTTTAAAATGTGTCCACTAGAATGGACACAGGCTAAGTAGTCAAGAAAAGGGATACAGGGCTCTTACTCAAGTTGGTGCGTGAAACCCTGCACAGAGAAGCAAGCATTAATCTTCTAGAAGGGCCGTGATGTCACTGATGAACTGACAATCCCAATGCAATCTGTCTGTGCTTTCCCTGTTTCAATAGCACTTCACCTATTAGGAGCACTATATCATCTACTTTTTACCTAACTGGAATATGAGTAGGGTTGCTATGTATGGGGGAAAAGTAGCAGCCAAAGTCACTGTCACCAAATGCCGTGACCTAGAGCACTCATTTGTTCTATCCCAATCAGAACCTAATCACTTCAGTGTATAATTCTAATGTTTGTCTTCATGGTTGCCAAGACCACAGCAGACTGTAAGCAACACATTTTTATTAGGGAGAGGATCTATTTGATCTGATATACTGTACATTGATAGTAGTGAGAAAAGGTACGTGTATAGTGCCTGCAACAGTAAAGGCAATTAAGAGTGGATATAAACTCAAATATCATAGCAATCTAGAAGGAGCAATGTAGAAGTGAGCAGCCCGGAATACACTGATGGCCCTTGAGGGCATCATTGCTTTACAGAGTAATCACTGATATGCACAATGATGACCTTGAATCATCAAGAAAAGGTTAAATAACGTTCAGTCTTCTTTAATTAAGAAGGCAGCAAAGTGTGCAATCCATTTTAGAAATCTTTCCTTAATAGATGCCTTAAATTTTAAATAAAATTTTAAGCAGACAAAGCTGTTACCTAAAATGACTTATCTCCCAATAGTTCTGACTCCCTGAAACTTATAGAAGTCTGACATCTTATTCTTTCTTCTCATTCTCAGAGCTGAGACTATCTGTGCTTTTCCAAGCATTTGAAACTAGTTCTTTCCTCCTTGATTTATCTTTCAGCTAAGTGATCTTACTACTACCACCACCCCCTTCCCTCAAAACATGTCCCAGGGATCCTAGTGCTCGTGGCTTCCAAAGCTCCAGGCTATGCAGCTAACACCTAATAACTGTATCAGTGAGATCACTGTGCTGGAAGTTACTAGGTATATGGAGGAGGGTGCAGGGATGAACTGGTAAAGGAGGAACCAGGAGAAGAGCATAATTATTCTTGATTACCACCTGCTATGGGCTAAATTGTGCCCCACTCCCAAATTCATATGTTGAAACTCTAACCCCCAGTGTGATGGTATTTAGAGATGAGACCTTTGGGAGATAATTAGGTTTAGGTGAGGTCATGAGGGTAGAGTTCGCAGGATGGGATTTATATCCTTATAGCAAGAGACCAGAGAGCTTGCTCTCCCTCCCCACCCTACCCCCACCCTCCCTGCCATGTTGAGGATACAGCAAGAAGGCAGTCATCTGAAAGCCAGGAAGAGAGTTCTCACCAGAACGCAACCATGCTGACATCTTGATCTCAGACTTCCCAGCCTCCAGAATTGTGAGAAACAACTTTCTGTTGTTTAAGTCACCCAGTCTATGGTTTTATTATGGCAGCCTGAGCTGAGACACAACCATTCTCCACCACCACACCAAGCAATTCTTGTTCACTGTTTGCTATCATCCTTTTTGGAAAGGGTTTCAAGTTTTCACCTTTCTACCTATAGGACAGCAACAGAAGGAAACAATCTCTCCTGGGAGGAGAAGGGCAAAGAAGTGAATGATAAGGCTGAGCAACTCATATGTATTTTCATCAACTCCTTGTTCCAGCAGGCTTTTTGTTCTGCCCTGATACTCCCCCTGTGGATACCACACTAGCAGTCTGGGCCGACGCAGTAAAGGAGCTGGTAATAATTATCCATCTTAGGAGAAAGGAAAGAACAAAATTTAAACCACAGAGACACAGAATAATGTCGTTGGTAATAAGATTTCTACCACAGATACCAGTTTTTTTCAAATATGATCAGATAAACAAAAAGATTCCTGAACAGGGTTCCTTATTCCTAAAAGAAAAAATAAACTCAGCATTCAGGGTGCTCAATGAAAAGAAACCAAACTTCAAGCCAATGTGAGACTCACCCCAGGGTAGGCTCAGAGAAGGCTTGAAGGGCCACAGGGGAACAGCTGTGTTCAAGTCAAAACCTGTGTTGAGTCCCCATTTCAACTGAATTTCCTAGAGCCTCCAAGATTGTCAAATGCTGGCTCCCCCAAATATCCACAATATTACCAAAGCAACTTGTTAATAAGACAAAGCTCACTGTAAGGGAGAGCACTGCCTTGTTAGTCTTAGTAGCATCTTAGAGGGGAGAGGGAGAAGCTAGGATATTTATTGAGATTTCAAGGCCTGGTTTAAAGCAGGTCTTTCAGTGAAGAGGCTTGGTTAGAACTGGGCAAGGATCATTATATGATGGTTTGGGATTGGTAGACACACAAAGCAGGTATTTTGAAATGAGAGCTCTGAAGTCTTGTGGTGTAAACTGTCTTTGATGCTTTCTCTTAAACAGTTGATGGGTCTTCCGGGCAGTTCCTGGAATGAGTAATAATGTTATTTGTAACTTTCGTCTTCCAGGGCAAGAGCATCCTGGTGAAGAGGAGTAGGATATGCCATCACAAAACATGCACTTTGCCATAAGGATTATTTTGAGCTGAAGGCAATTGATAAGAAGCTGATACAAAACAAAACAAAACAAACAAAATGCTCCCTTCCCTGCCCTTATTTTCCTAAAAGCAGGACATAAATTTGTAAAGTTGTCCCCCCTCAACTCTCTTATCAGGAAGTACGAAGTTAATCACCAGAGAAAACTCTAGACTCTTAACAACCCACAGGTAGCATCAGAGGAATCTATGTAACTTTACTAACTAGCCCTTATCTTCCATTAGTTCCCCCACACATTTATATTCCCACAGTTTTCTGACCCTAGAACCTCAAAGTCCTTTTCCTTTGTCCTGTCACTTCTCTAAATATCCATTGTTCTTTTGTTAAGATGCTATATAAGCCCAAGTTCTAACCACCTCTTTGAGCACTCCCATCTGTAAGTGCAATGCACATGTTAACAAACCTGTTTATTTTTCTCTTAACCTGTCTTTTGTCAGTCTAATTTACAGGGCACCAGCTGGAGAACCTAGGAGGGTAGAACCTAGAGGGGAAACATTTTTTCCTCCTGTACACGGGAATGATAATGTTAGATTGATGACATCAGTAAATAGTAAAGTCAGTTTAATGTAGAAATAAGCTGTGTGGATGGTTTCCATTCTCACTCCATGATACCCCTAAGTGTATTTAGTTGTGTACATGTCTATTTCCCACCCCAAAATTTGTAAGCTCTCTCAGAGCAGAGATTATATCTGCCCTGAAACATTGCCCATTGTCTTTTCTGTCCCCCATACTGTTTCAGCTTCAAAATCACCACCATCTCTAAGACATGTATATATTCTAGAAGTTTCTATTATAATTTTCAACCCTTCTGTAGGCCAAAAGCTGCTAAGCAAGATGGGAAACACCAGTTGTGGGGTTTCTAAATGAAAAACTGAAAGAATCTTAGATTTCCTGAGCTTGTTCAACATCATTCATTCAGAGAGTATATGTTTTGAGCTAATTTTAACATGGATTGATTGTTAAGACTTTTCAATTGTTTGCAAAACACTGATAAAATAAGATAGCTTGGGTATGTAAAAGTATATTGTATTTTTTCTCACAGCAGTGCTAAGTGTTTAAGAATCACAGTTGTAAAAATTCCTTTTTAATATGTCTTTATTTTTATTACAGCAGTTTGTCATCAGCAAAACACTGTGAAGTTTCCTGAGAAGAGTAATTCTGCATTTGAAATGCCTCAGAAAGAAATGTTTTTAATTATCACTGGTATTATTTCAGATCCTATGTTAGTCACAGATGCCCCATTGATGACTTTTTTCTATGAATCTGCTTTTATTTCAAACTTGTAAAATGCTTTTCTCTTTTAGAAATGATGTTGCTCTTCCTTTTCTCACTTTCATTGCATTTTATGTATCACTTCATAAAATGTTATAAGGAACGGGATCTGAGATAAATTGCAAGTTGATGGGAGGTTTCTCAGAGACTTGAAGTCACTTGAAGCTACAAGAACGCTCCATGAACATAACAATGGTTGGGTCTTTTTATAGCGTATTTACCACACCCAGCACTATGCCAAGCATGCTGGGCATTTTCTCAATTACTCCTTAAGCCTTTTTCACATCCATATTAATAAATGAGACCCTCAGGTAACTGCTGCTGAGAATGTCAAATTCTACTTCTACCTCATTCAACAACCCTTCATTTTCTTAAGTAATCTGTTTAGGTCTTTTCTTTGGGAGTCTCAGGCATGATTATATGCCAAATGGGACACTGTGTTCTCCACAGTTGTCAAGTGATGAATTCCAGGGTCTCCTTAAGGCTGCAGAGTAGTGTTTTATGGGATTACTTAAGTCCAAATTGACCAAAACATGTCCCTGGCTTTTGCATTCTACTATTTGTTTTCAGATCATGATCTGCAACTTTGTAAGTGTTCTAAGGGAAAGGCTGAGAAATGCAGCCTTGAAAGATGTGAGAGAGAATGTGAGCAGTGCCTTTTATCCAGCTATTAAAATTTTGAATGGTGTAACTACAGGTAAGCAGATAAATGCCTAAAGTTGTATTTCCCAAAATGTGGTAGATAGTAATCAACAAATGTGTGAAAAGGGCACCTTCACTGCATACCTTTGAAAAAGCTGAATTCTACAAAGTTAAATTCATTTCTCTACTGCAGGATTTCTAGAGCCTTTAATATGTTCTGAGGGAGATACAATATACAGTGTTTTTCCAGTTAATGTGTAAAATATGACACTTTTTCACAGAATATTTCTTAGGACTAATGTTCAGAGAAAACCTATTGGGAAACACTGGGCTAAAGTATAAATATCAATTAACAAATGTCTCCAGGTGGCTCTTGTCCATCCTTTATCAAAAGCAGATGAAATTATTCTTGTCTTATTCATAATTCCTACCAAAGTCATAGGACAAATCTAAATAAAAATAATGAGTTATATACCTATCCCTCACCATTTGCTCTGGTCAGGGAAAAAAGAATATGCTTTTCAGATGGTCTGGGACACATGCCCATCCCTAATGTCCCCACTCTGGGAAGGTGGGAAAGGCAGTGGGGTCAGCTGTACCCACATGGACTAAGTGAAAAGTCATTGGCTAATATATTGGCATAATAATACCTACTTTATATGATTGTTGGTATTAAATGAGATAATGTATCTAAAGCACTTTAGCACAGTGCCTGGCTCATAGGAAGTGATAAGTGGTGACTGCTATAACAATGACATCAACATCATCACACCCTATTTATTCAGGGCATGTCATCTTTAACCCACCTAATCTAGAGCAACTGCCTCCCAACTGACCTATCTATAATCCTGTCTGATAATTCCTTAAACTGCATTTAAATTATCTTTCAAAAGTTCTTATCTGAGCATGCCCTACTCTCTATAGAACTCTAGAATAAAGTTCAAACATTTGCCCACGGAAAGGTCTCTCTGTTGCCTGGCAAAAGTCTACATTTCCAAGTCCATCTTCCACCTGGTCCCATGGTCTCTACATTTCAGCTCCACTGCACCCGTTGTCCCTGAAGACACCATATACTCTCATTCATCTGTCGGTTTAATCACATCATATGTTCCTGCTATTCCCTGAAAATGGGATATACTTCCCTTCACTACAACTACAAGAAGGTTTCAAGGCCAACTCAATTACTATCTGCCCTTGATATCCCCAGTCAGACTTAATCACTTTCCCCTCTCTGCTTCCATATGCTTTTTACCTCTATTATAGCACTTTTCACACATTCTCATATAACAATTCCTTATGCCTGTGTCTATTTCCATGCATTACTCAGGACTGCCTGTTACAAGTGATAGACACCTAATTCAAACTTGCTTGGCTAAAAATATGAAGGTTAAATTGAAAATATCCTGGGTGACTCATGTAATTCATAAACTACATGAATTACCAAACTTCAAAGAAGACCAGAGATACGCCCAGATACACCCTCTGAAAAAAGCTACAACCACAGATAAAATGCCAATTTTGTTCCAAAGACAAACCCTCATCACAGTTTCTCTCTGTGGGTGGGGTTTCCTTTTCTCTGTGAAGTGTATTGAGGTAAAATTTACGTATAGAAAATACTTCCTTTTTAGTATACAGTTGTATGAGTTGTGACAAACACATACAGTCATGTAACCACCATTATAAACAAGATACAGAATGATCCTATGACTCTCTGAAACTCCTCTTTATACTCAAACTCTCCCTGTAAGCTTACATCTTGGCAACCACTGACCCATTTTCTGTTCTCACCATTTTGCCTTTTCCAGAATGGCATATAAATTCATACGGTATGTAGCCTTATGAATCTGACTTCTTTCACTGAGCGTAATCATATTTGAGATTTATCCATGTTGTTGCATGTACCGATAATTTCTTGATCTTGCCTTACTACATTAACTAGGACCTCCAGTGTGATGTTGAACAGGAGTGCTGTGAGAGAATATCAGTGCTTTTTTTCCCCAACGTTAGGGGGAAAGTGTTCAGTAATCCATTATTAAGTATGAGGTTAGCTGTATGTATTTTTGTACATACCCTTTATCAGGTTGATGAAGTCTCCTATTCCCACCTTGTTGAAAGATTTACTATTGTTGTTTTAAGTCATGCATAGATATTAAATTTTATTAAAAAATTTTTTGCCTCTATTGTAAATATTATGTTTTTCTCTGTTAGAGAAATATCTGCTGATATGATGAGTAACACTGATTTTTGAATGTTGAACCAGCATTGCATTTCCAGGATAAACCCCACTTAGTCATAATGTGTTATCCTTTTTATATATTGTTGGACTCAATTTTCTAGTATTTTGATGATGTTACTGTTTTTCTGTTTTCTTGTTCCCTGAATTACTGAGAGTGTTGAATTCTCCATGTTCATGAGAGATACTGATTTTTAGTTTTATTTGTAATATGCTTTCTGGTTTTGGTGTTGAGGTAAAATGAGTTGACAAGAGTTCTTTCTATTTTCTGGAAGACTTTGTGTAGATTCGTTCAGGATTATTCAGGTTATCTATTTACTCTTACATGAGCTTTTTGATAGTTTGTTTTTCAGGTAATTTGTCCATGTCATCTGAGTTATTGAATGTATGAACATAGATGTTTGCAATAACCCCTTCTCTTTTTAGTGTCTGTAGAATCAACAGTGATGTTCTTTCTTTCATTTCTGACATTAGTCATTTTTTGTCTTCTCTTTTTTCCCCCTTGCTCAGTCTGGGTAGAGGTTTTTCAATTATATTGATCTTTTCAAAGTACCAGTATTTTGTTTCATTGATTGTCTGTATTTTTCTTCTTTTAAAGTCTATAGTTCAGTGTATTTTATTATATTCAGAGCTGTGGAACCATAACCACAATCTAATTTTAGAACATTTTAGTAACCCCAATAAGAAACCCCAGACCCCATTAGCAGTATCCCACCCCCCTGTCTAGTTCTAGGTACCTATTAATCAACTTTTTTTTTTTGAATTTTTTTTGAATTGTCTCTATTTTCTTGTTTTTAATTTTTATCTCTACATTTATCTTTATTTTTCCCTTCATTCTGTTTGCTTTGAGGTTTAATTTGTTTCTCTTCTAGATTCTCAAGGCTTAGATCATAGGTTTGAGATGTTTCTTCTCTTCTAATATAAGCTTTTGATTCCATAAATTGCACATAAGCATGCTTTAGATTCATCCCACAAATTTTGATGTGTTGCATCATTTTCATTTAACTCAAACTGTTTACTAATTTCCTTTGTGACTTCCTTTTTAACACATGGATTATTTAGAAGTTATGTTGTTTACTTTCCAAAATATGTATGGATTTTCCAGATATCTTCCTATTATGTATTTCTAGCTTAATTCCATTATGGTTGGAGAACATACTCTATAATTTCAATCTTTTAAATTTCTTTAGGTTTGTTTTATAGCCCAGAACATGGTCTCCCATGAATGTTCTATATGCCTTTGAACAGTATGCATATTCTTTTGTTGTTAAGTAGAGTGTTCTGTAAGAGTCAACTAGTTCAAGTTGTTTGATAGTGTCTGTTGTCTTCTATATCCTTACTGTTTTTCTGTTCTCTTGTTCTCTGAATTACTGAGAGTGTTGAATTCTCCAGCTATAATTGTGGATTTATCTATTTCTGCTTCCAGTTCTATCAATTTTTTCTCTTAGGTGCATACATTTTTAGGATCATTATGATTTAGAGATTGAATTCTTTGTTATGTAATATGCATGGGTAGGTTCTGAAGTCCACCATGGCTTCCTCACCCACAGAGATCATAAGCAAGGCCAAATCCTGAGTTTCACATTTTGTCCCCCATCATCAGAGGTTAACTCTTTCCCAGGTAAACTTAAAAATGTACTCAGATGACCCACAGTTTGAGTTAGGTGCTCAACTCAGGAACAATCAACAGTAACAAGGTGGCAGAGTCTGTAAGAACATGGCATCTACCCTGTAAATTTTACAGTTGGAATGAGAAAAGGAGCAGTTCACAGGGGGAGGGATGCTGGGAAGATACTAAAAGTGTCTGCCATGCTGTCTTCTAAATCTTAAAAATGCTGAAGGCATAGACATTTGTCATATTGGTCATGTTTATTCTACAGAATCTAGCAAAATATCCACCAAGGAAGGTTTGGCCAAGGGCTTTGTTTTGACTGCTTGTTTCTCCCTCTGTCTAGTCCTGTTTCTTTCCTTTCTCTAATAGGTGGTAATGCTGAGAGCACTTCCTGGTACACTTCCTGTACCCTGATCTCCATCTGAGTCTGCTTCCCAGCAACCTGACTTGTGACACAAGATTCTCTTTTAAGAATCTAATAAAAGATATAGTTCTGCTTGGAAAAATATGACCACATAAACATTCAACTTGAAATAAATTTAGGACATTCACAGCACTCTGATTTTCACCATGAACCCAAAGAAAATGGTTTAAATCTCTAATTTTTAAAAGATATTTATAACTTGCCTAAGATTATATGATGACTCAGTGGGAAAACTAGAACTAAATTCTTGTTTCTACTTACATAGTCAATTACATTTTCCACCATCTTGAGAAATTTGGGGAATTTGCCTGTTTCTATATTTTAATTACTCAAATTAATAAATTGATAAATATGGAAAACATATCATGTTCCAGGTACTGTGCTTAATGTTTGTCCTGCATTATTTCATTTAGTCCTCAGAGAAAACTTTTGAAGTAGACACAATTATCTTCATTTTGCAAATGATGGAAATGAGGCTATGTCAAAGTAACTTTCCAGAGGCAGTATGAGAGTCAACATATGGATCCCATTGTCTTTCTATAGAGCCTGTTCTCCTAACAGCAATACTACATACACACATTGGAAATGTTCTGTGTATAATACATTTTATTGATTTTTCCACATATTACAAATCTATAAAATAGGAAGCCTACACAAAATTTGAAAACCTGAACTCATTCCAAATGTTGGAATTAACTCATTAACTCAGGAAATAGCATTTATTGAGTGCTTACTATGTACCAGGAGTCTCAATCAACAATAACCTAGGAAGATACAGTCTGTGTGTGTAAGGAGTTTAAAGTCTATCAGGGATACAGATACTAAATTATTATAAGTGTAATTTTAGTTTAACTCATGCTAACTTTAATTTTTGTATCAAATTATGGTAAAAAAAAAAAGTACAGAATGCTATAAAGGCTTTTAACAGGGCAACCTAAAATAGAATTAGGGAGTTAGGAGAGGCTTTCCTAAGAAGTGATATTCAGGCTGAGAACTAACAATGATTACAGAAAGGTCCAGTGAAATGCGAGGAAGTAATGTGTTTGGCAGATCAAATAGGGATGGAAGACACAGGTCTCTATTTCAGTGAAGGATAACCTCGTACCAGGTTTCTGAGTAGCTTTGATTACCCTTGCCTCCATCTGTTCTATTTTGAGCATGTTTTAACTTATTTGTACCATGTTTTTACCATATGTGTTCTCTTCTTCAGTTCTGTAATTATTCTCCATTATGAATGGAAATGAAATCTTGTTAGTAGTTCTCCTTTTCTTTCTGGTTCAGGCAGTCATCTCTGTGGAATGACTTGAAGAAAATGCTGAAAGCAGTCTTTATCCCACTCTCCACCACCTAACTCATCAACACACAGAGCTGTATAAAACCTCCCACCGAACCACTTCACTCATTTAATTATAACCCTCCATGGTCCTCATGGAGAGGCAAATCCTCCTAAGAGTGACCGTAAATGAAGCCCCTAGATCAGGCTGAATGATTTAATTACATTTTCTGCTTTCCTTATGACCCAGATGAATAGGTGTCAGCAACCTGTCCCTTACTTTTGAAAGGTTGTGAATCCCTGATGTAGCCCAAGTCTCAGAACCTAGTTTTCCCCCGCGCTGTGACTGTGAATGCTCCAATTCTGTCTCTGGTACTTTTCAGTGTCACTCAGAAAGGTACAAAAAAGTGTTCAAGCTGTTGATAAGGGTGTTCTGTACTCTCCTGGAAGTGTAGCTGGGTACTTCCACAGCCAGCCAATGGACCTTCAGATCTTAGAAGAATGGCTACTCCTGAAACCACTCAATCCAACTCGGCTCCCTGCTAGGTCCACTTGATGAGAATGGTCTAAATTTAATATGTGACCTGAGAAAATGGGAAAAGAACAACACAGACAAGTATTTGGGAGAAAAATAATTCTGCAGAGATCTTAGGTTAGATCTTTCAATTTCCATAGGCCTCATTTTTCTCAACTGTAAAATAAGGTAATGGGACTAGACTCAAAGATCTCTTCCAGCTGGGGTGACCAACTTTTCCAGGTTTGCCTGAGATGATTCTGATTTTAAAACTGAACGTCTCATCTCCCAGAGACCTTCTCAGTTCCTGGTGATGTAAGATAGTTGGTCACCCAGCTTTATCCTCTGGTCCATAAGTAAGTCTTAACTCATCACTTGATACAAACATATTTAAATTCACTTTGGTTTAAATAGTAATAGTCTCAACTTTATGATATTTAATTTCAGCAGAAATGAAAATATTTTTGTTTTACTTCTCACATAGCCTTTAGTCCTTATACATTGTTCATTTAGGTAATTTAGGTAAATGGGTTCTAATAGAGTTGAAGGTTGAGGGTTTTCTTGGGGTTTTTTTTGGCTTGTGAAATTCTTGGATATACCACATTACTTGTTTTGATTGACTGTGGTATGACATCTTTCAAAAGTGGCAGAGCACAGTGACATGATGTCATCAGCTATCTTCTCAAGAGCTGTTCTCCCAGCACCACTTATCTGACAGGGCAAAACACTTCACAAAATCTACAACTAAGGGTCACAGG
Organism: Grampus griseus; assembly: GCF_964374135.1. NCBI lineage: Eukaryota > Metazoa > Chordata > Mammalia > Artiodactyla > Delphinidae > Grampus > Grampus griseus. The sequence goes on from NC_138998.1 coordinate 82,680,066, forward strand.
TATTTGTAACTGCTATAAAAACCATCAGCTGTTATTTGATATTAATATCAATGTAATTATTTCTGTGGCTCTTCCAAATTCATTCCATTTGTAGTCTCTGCTTAGAAAGGAAGCAATGACCTCATCCTTAGCTACTATTCTGACATCAGTCATAGTGTCTAAAACCCTTGTTTTCTTCACAAAAGAGAGAAATCAGATGACCTTTGCTCTGATCTTTGACTTGATATTTACAAAAGCTAATTATGGGGTGGGCCAACTCTCCTTTATCATTCAGAGACATTTGGTTAAGGTCTACTCTTTAAATTAAAAAAAGAAAAAGTCATTCAGGAGACTGTTTAGGGCTGTATACAGTATGATGAAATCTAGAAAGCGATAGTTAATTTAGAATTTTGGCCGTCAGCATCGATTTTCTCAAAACCAATCAAGTAGAACATGGGAGTCGATATAAGTTAGTCATTAAAATCAGTGTTTCAACGAACAATACAGAATCAGTCATCTGATGGTCTGGTGGTTAGAGGTCAGAGAGATACACAGTCTGACAGCTTCAGCATTAAAACCTCTGCAGTTTCCAACAGCACACCCACTGCTACTGCATCAGCAAGAAAAGAACTGCAGGCAACTGTGCATTACTTAAACTCTAAAGGTTGCTCGGCTAATAAGGACTGGCCCTAAGATTGAGTGCAGTCATATATCCCCATAGTGCACATAGCTTGTTTATTTACCTTTAATATAGTCTTTATGCTTATAAATAGAGATTTTAAAAGGGTAAGATTTCAGAAGAGAAAAAAAAAGGGATTTGGCAATTAAAACTATGACGGAGGCACACAGCATTTCTCTTCCTCCCCAGGCTTCTCCTGGCAATCTTTTTCTCAGGGTAAAAGTAGAGGTCTGATTCCTTTTGTTCATTCCAGCCACCGCCCTTTAGCAATCTGTGTCTGAGCAAGACTGCCACGCCCAATCATGGGACAAAGGCAGAAATAGGGGAACTCTGGATACAGAGACAGCCGGACTTCGTCTACAGATGTGTAATATATTGGTCTCAATGACATGAAGGTGCAAATAAGTTGCTATCTCTACAAATGAACAATTAAAACAGGGCACTTAAAATATATGTATGTTCTAAAATGTAATCTGATAAAAGTATTCTTTTCCTAGAAAGAAATGTATATGGCCAAAGGGTGCTCTGATTTTCAGAAAAAGGGTGAATGCTGCCCCCTTTTGACTGTTAAGAGCTATGGATACCATGCAGCCTTAAACTGGAATCATACATAATGCAATGGATGGGCTGCAGGAATAAAGATACTATTTCTGTAATGAGAAATCTGATTAAATCTTGGAAACTGGAAATCAGAAGGGAATTCAAAGTTTATCTAGTAAAACTCTTAGTGGGCCTTTACTAGCTTCCTGGAAGATTGTTCATCCTTCATCCAGCTTCCTACGTCATTATAATTTTGCCTCTTTTATAGACTTAATTCTGCCTGTATTAATCATTTGAGTTTATTGCTCTGTTTCTCCCACTAGTGATAGACTCCTTGAGATCCTAGGCCATGTATTCTTTTGCCTATGTCAGTGTCACAGTACCTACAAAGACTAGTGCTTGGTGGCTGTTCAAAAAATATGTTTATTGAAAGCAAATGTCTAGCTGAGGTCAAGATCATAGTCTAGTTATGAATGGTTCTCACTGAGCAAAGCTAATGAGTCTATCTGGGGCTTAAAGTCAGAGTATTCACAGAAGTAGTGTCATACTTTAATCCAAGAACCCTAGACTTTTTGAGCAAATATCCCCAGTAAATTTTATGTTTATTTATAGATTACATGGATCTAATACTGAACGATTATGTTATACACATCAAAAATACACACACAAAAAAATTAAACAAGATGAAAAACTTAGTCACACTCCACACATATATAACATTGAGTGAAACAAACTAGACACAAAAGAGTGCATACAGTATGATTCCATTGACATAAAACTCAAAAAACAGGCATAACTAATGTATAGCATTAGAAGTCAGTCTAGCGATTACCTTTGGGGGAGTACTGATTAGAGGGAAGAACATGATGGAGTTCTAAGATGCTACTAACGTTTTATTTCTTGATCTTGATGCTAGCTGCACAGATGTTTCAGTTTGTGAAAATTCATTAAACTATACACTTATGTGCACTTATCTGTATATACCTCATTTAAAAAGATTTTTAAACAATATTTTTCTCAAACTCCAGGAGACTGACTTGCATATTTCCTAGGGTACATGCTCACTATTTGGGATACCTCTGCTCTAATTAACAAAGTTAATCAAACTTTTTCAGGTCCTGGTCAGACAGAAAGACCTCTTCCATCTATGGAAATTCTCTAGCTGCAATGCCTCTGCATCAGTTCCTAGTTGCTATAGCAACTACAGGGCACTTCTCTTCCTTGAGAACGAGTTTGTTCATCTTCCTACCATCTCAGGTCTGTAACATTATTGCTCACTTGGTAAATTCATTTCATGCATGTGAGCCTATCTTCTGGGGCGAAGGCAAACACTTTCATAATGAAGAACCTTATGTTTGCCTCCCACAGCCTCAGATTTCCCATCTGTAAAATGGGAAGTAGACTTCATGGCTTTGTGGGGAGGGTTTACTACATTAAAATGTGAAAAGGACAGGACTTGGCAACTTATTGACCCTTTAATACATTTATTTAAGAAATTTTCTAAATTATTAGGGAAAATGTCCTGCTCCATAAGTCAGAGGACCCACATCCTAGACCTGGTTTTACCAGACATTTGATGAAACCTCCAGTATTAAGTACATCACTAAATGTCTTAGTTACTTCAACTGTAAAATGACCAGATGAGCTTCAAGTCTCAATGGTAAACACTTAGATGTGAATAAAGACTAAAAGAACAATACAGAACTCTGCCAGCCAGTGAGCAGAGATTCAATGTATCCCTGCTGTGTGATTAGAATTTTATGACTTGCTGGCCAGTTGCTTCCTTGGTTTTTCACTTTATTACTACAATATCCTGTGATAGTATAACTTCCTGTTTTCTCCCCTGCCTTCCTTTTACCTTACTTAACCACATTGTGTTGCTGGACCATGAAGTTTTAAGGAAAGGACTCTCGAGGCGACGTTAAGCCCTTTGTGACTGACTGGTTAGCCCTCCTAACAGGACGTGTCCTCTGACACACTTGAGGAAAATGATGGTAGTGAGAGCAAACAAAAATGATTTGGCCTGTGTTAAAAGATACAGCAAGGAGAGGATGCTTTTTTTTTTTTTTTTTTTGCGGTACACGGGTCTCTCACTGTTGTGGCCTCTCCCGTTGTGGAGCACAGCCTGCGCAGACGCGCAGGCTCAGCGGCCATGGCTCACGGGCCCAGCCGCTCCGCGGCATGTGGGATCTTCCCGGACCGGGGCACAAACCCGTGTCCCCTGCATCGGCAGGCGGACTCTCAACCACTGCGCCACTAGGGAAGCCCGAAGAGGATGTTTTAAAAGGAAATATGTTGGTTATTAAATTTGCAGAAGCAAAGTAGAACAATGCAAACCAATTGCTATAAAAAATGAACTGGAGATGATGCTATTCAAGAAAAATCTGTGGAATATTTTAAGCATAAGGTTAGCTAGAAAACTGGGAGCTTAGACCTTAGGTATTGGGTTGGCCAAAAAGTTCATTTGGGTTTTTCCATAAGAGCTTACAGAAAAACCCAAATGAACTTTTTGGCCAACCCAATATAAATCTGCTTTTAGAGAATAGTCAAGTCCTAAAAGCAAGGAGGAACACTGCTTGAGGTAGATGGGCACAGCTCCAGAAAATACATTAATGCCCAAACATAAATGTTTAGTAATTGTACATATGTGAAAAGATATAAAAGGGATCAGAAGGTATACAAAGATGCTATGGCTTGTTTAAAACTCTGAAACAATTGAATAGAAGAACTAAAGAATAAACAAAGGACTATGGAACTGTTTATATGCAGCCTTTCATATTTATCTCATTAATATACTTGAGATAAAGAGCTGGGCAAAACTAGGATTAGATGATGTTAAGGACAGAGTGATGGATGAATGTAACTGCAAAGAAGAAATATGAGAAAAAAAGAAAATGGGAGATTAGAGTTAGCTTTCAAAGACAACAGAGTAACAGAAAGAAGCAACCCAAGATAAATATTCTTGTAGAGAAGAACAGATAACAACAACAACAAAAAAAACAGGTATTTTCATCTGGGGAAGGCTGAGAGGCCAACGCAAATGTCAGAACTGTCCATGGGAAAGGGCAGGGCTGTGATGAGCGAGGCTAACTCCCACTTGGGAGGATGATTGCTTAAAGCTTACTTTGGAGAATCCACCATTTGAATACTACCTAGATTCAGGTGTATACATTTCTTTAACAAATGATAAAGATTTCTTCAGAGAACTTGACTTTGTCATGTAAGGCAAGAATTTTCTGGCTGGTGGGAAAAGCTTATCAACTCCTAAAGCTGTACACTCCATTAAAGTACATATGTGAGACATTGGCAAGGGGTTTCTGTGTGTCCTGAATATAAAAAGAACTCTCTATTAGGTGAAATATCTCCTACAGCGGTGCTTCTTAAACTGTGTTGTAAATATGAACCACAGGGGGATCTTGTTAAAATGAAGATCCCTATTCACTAAGTTTAGAGCCTGAGATTCTGCATTTCTAAGAAGTTCCTGGGTGATGTCCATACCTGGATGTTGGTGCTTGGCCATACTTTCAGTATTAAACATGCATATTTTAAAAGGGGAAAGAAACATTAACAGTATGAGACAAATACCAAATCACTATTAATTCCAGCTAGAAACTGAATGGTTCATTTAAGAAACAAAGATAACTAGATATAATTCCAGCCCTCCAGAAGTTCACTATCTATTTGAAGAGACATTGTATTGTTTGTAGCTGTTCACATGACTAAGCACCATAACAGAGATATGAATATGGTGCTTTGCAGCACAGAGACAGAGACCTGACTAACAAGGTAGAAAAACAAAAATAAACACTGTATACAAAAGCACAGAGGCCAGGAACTGCAAGTAATTTAGTATTGCTTAAATACAGAATTTATTTAGAAGAGTCAAGTAGATGAGATTGGACAGGTAGGCACAGATCACTAAAGGCTTGGTTTTCCATCCTGAGGCATTTAGACATTATCTAATAAGCAATGTTAAGCAGTAAAGGGAACACACTGACATAATTAGATTTGTGTGTTTAAAAAGTCATTCCTACTACAGTATACAGTATGGGTCATAAGTGTGGGTGGAGTCAGAGGTGGAAAAACTATTGTAATAGTCCCAGGAGAAAATAGTAGGAGCTTGAATAAATCAGTGGAAGTGGGAATAAAGAGGGAGGTGCAGATTCAAGAGATATGTATTTTAGCAAGCTGCCAGAGTACAAACCAAGACACAAGATGAAGCACTACAACAAAGAAACCTTCACATAAAGAAAGGATATTCTTCCCATGCTTACATTGCAGAAATAAGTTAACAGAGGGTCATATATTTTAACTTGTGTCAATGATGTAAGTATCACTTTTGAGCAAGAGAATGATGATGACAAAATGATACATAAGATGGACTAGAATTTTAACATAAAAGAGCTAGAAACATCACATGCTATCTTGGCATCTGAAAAGATAGGATGTAAAGAAGCAGCCAGTTTTTGCAACCGAACATCAAGAAAATCTTTGTCCTAAGTATGTAAAGGAAGTGAAAGTCTACTTAATAACAAACTGGATAAATAGTGAGAGCCTGAATTAACCATCAAACAAGAAACATTCTGGAGAGGGACTTCGAAAAATTATAAATACACAATAGATGTTACCTCAGGCTCCACTGATCTGAAAAGATTTCTTTTTTAATTACTGTATGTGGGTCATGACAGCAACCGAAAACTGCTTTCTGACTCAGGCCCTCATTAACATCATCCATGGAAGAGCCTTTCCTTGTTCCCTCCCAGAAGGGATGAGAAATAGTTCCTGAACAGCTAGCACCCGGTAAATTCACCATAAGTAGCTATGGGCCAAGCAGCTCCACACCCTGGCCTCTGCTTCAGGACTGCTTCCTTCTTTTCAGTACTGCCTCCCTTGACATTAGCCTGTGCTACAAGCACTGCAGCTACGTTCGTTCTCCCACTTTTACGTTCCTGGACCCAATTCAAACATGGGGGGGATGGTTTCCGCATAACAACAAGCAATTCCCTGATACCACCTGGGTATCCTACTATTCAACTCAATTCTGACTCTGTCTATCTGGAGATAGCATCAGATTCCATAGGTTAAGGGTCCAGTCCCACTAGACTGTCTGCCCCAGCCACCCCACCACACACACACACACACACACACACACACACGCACACACACACACACACACACTTCAGACACTAGTTGCAAGCCCAGGTTGTTACCTGTGCTTCTGACCGACTGGCTATAGATCAGAGGTTCCCATGACCCCCTCTCCTTGGGTTCAATTTATTTGCTAGAGTGGTTCACAGAACTCAGAAAAACAGTTTCCTTACATTCACCAGTTTATTGTAAAAGGATGATAAAGGATACAGATGAACATCCTGATGGAAGAGATGTGTAGGGCAAGGTATGTGAGAAGAGGTGGATCTTCCATGCCCTCTCCGGATGCACCGCTCTCCTCAGATGTCCATGTGTTTAACAACCCAGAAGCTCTCAGAAGCCTATCCTCTTGGACTTCTATGGAGGTTTCATTACATAGGCATGATTGATTAAATCATTGGCCATTGATGACGGATTCAATCTCCAGTCCCTCTTCCCCCGTGAGGGTGGGTGTTGGAACTGAAGGTTCCAACCCTCCAATCACATGGTTGGTTCTCCTGGCAACCAGCCCCCATCCTTAGGTGGGGTCCAAAAGTCACCTCATTAACGTAACAAGAGACACCTTTGTCTCTTCAGCACCTAGGAAATTCCAAGGGTTTTAGAAGCTCTTTGCCAGAAGCAACAGAGACAAAGACCAAATATATATTTCTTATTATAAATCACAATATCACACTCCAGAACATACGTATCAGCCTCTAGTGTGCAGAAGGTGGGAGAAGTCCTTGACTCTTGTGACGTGCAGCAGCCCTTTGCCCACTCTTCTGTCACAGGACTCTGCTCCCACTGGCATCATCTTCTTTTGCATCCCATCTTTACTCCCAAAGAAGATTTGTTTCTATCCTTACCACATTTCCATGCCCTCTACCACTGGCTTCAGTTCCAACTCCTACCTAAGGACCCCAGCTGCACAGCAAAATGCCATAATAAGAACTGATATTGCTGCAGCTGAGGTCATTTTGATTGGAAATAAACGTAGTACCCAACTGAAGTTAGAAAAATAAAGTGCTATCTATAAGAAATGATTCATATCAGGCTAAGTCTGCCGGGTATTGTACTTCAAATCCAAGGTGTATAAGTCATGGTGGTTGCTAGAACTAGCCCTAGTCGTAAGTGAACCTTATTCATTAAGAGGAAAAACTACTTCTTCAAATGTCAACAACTTCTTAATGAATGAATACATCTTTTCTTTCTACATTAGCTTTTGTGATACTAGACTCTTCCAGTTCTCCTTCTGTGCCTGTTTTCTATTGGTGTTACAACACACTGTCACAAACATAGCAGCTTAAAAGACCACCAATTTTATTACCTCACAATGAGTGGGTCAGAAGTCTGGGCCCAGAGTAGCTCATCTGGATTCTCTGCTCAGGGTCTCACAAGGCAGAAATCAAGGTGTCTGCTCCACTCTTACCTGAAGGCTGTGGGGAAGATTCTACTTCTAAACTTATTCTGGTTGTTGACAGAATTCAGTTCCTTGTGGCTACAGAGATTCAGTTCTCTGTTTTCTTGCATAACCCCCTTCATCCTCAAACCAATACGGACATTTCTAATCCTTCTTGGGCTTAGAATATTTTACTTCCCCTTCTACTACCAGACAGCGACCTCTGTTTTTAAGGGCTCATATAATTAGATTGGGTCTACCTGGCCATCCATCAGGATAAGCCCCCTATTTTAAGATTACATCATAGTAAGCACTTTTAAAAGCTGGTGATTATTTTAAAAAAATAAAGTTTAAAAGAATTAAAAAGAAAAAATTACATACTGAGACTTCCTTAGCTTAACCCTACAGAAACACTTTTACTAAATTGGGAAGGTGGTCTAGCAGAGTTGTTAAAGAACTGTCCAGTTCAGATTCTAGCTCTGCCACTTATTAACTATGTGGCCTGGCTTAAAACTGCTTAACTTTTCCTCACCTGTACACCTGGGATAATGTCAGAACCTACCTCATGGGGCTGTTATTGGGGATTAAATCAGTTAACATCTGCAAAGAATTTAGAACAAGACTTGGCACATAATATGTGCTATATAAACATTTAATAAATTTTAAAATGGCTAATTTAATTTGTCCTCAACTTTTATCGAGGTTTAACACTGTTGGTATAATAATTGGGATTGACATATGTATACCAATATGTATAAAATTGATAACTAATAAGAACATGCTGTATTAAAAAATAAATAAATAAAATAAAATTCAAAAAAACAAAAAATGAGCAGAAGACCTAAATAGACATTTCACCAAGGAAGACATTCAGATGGCCAAGAGGCATAATAAAAGATGCTCAACATCACTAATTATTAGAGAAATGCAAATCAAGACTACAATGAGCTATCACCTCACACGCTGGTCAGAACGGCCATTATCAAAAAATCTAGAAACAATAAATGTTGGAAAGGGTGTGGTGAAAAGGGAACCCTCCTGCACTGTTGGTGGGAATGTAAATTGACACAACCACTATGGAAAACAGTATGGAGGTTCCTGAAAAAACTAAAAATAGAACTACCATATGACCCAGCAATCCCACTACTGGGCATATACCCAGAGAATACCATAATTCAAAAAGAGTCATGTACCACAATGTTCACTGCAGCTCTATTTACAATAGCCAGGACATGGAACCAACCTAAGTGTCTGTCCATCGACAGATGAAAGGATAAAGAAGATGTGGCACATATATACAATGGAATATTAGCCATAAAAAGAAACGAAACTGAGTTATTTGTAGTGAGGTGGATGGGCCTAGAGTCTGCCATACAGAGTGAAGTAAGTCAGAAAGAGAAAAACAAATACCGTATGCTAACGCATATATACGGAATCTAAAAAAAATGAAAAAGGTTCCGACGAACCTAGGGGCAGGACAGGAATAAAGATGTAGACATAGAGAATGGACTTGAGGACATGGGGTGGGAGGAGGAAGCTGGGGCGAAGTGAAAGAGTGGCATCGACATATATACACTACTGAATGTTAAAATAGATAGCTAGTGGGAAGCAGCAGCATAGCACAGGGAGATCAGCTCTGTGCTTTGCGATGACCTAGAGGGGTAGGATAGGGAGGGTGGGAGGGAGGCTTAAGAGGGAGAGGATATGGGACTTAGGTATACATATGGCTGATTCACTTTGGTGTACAACAGAAGCTAACACAGTATTGTGAAGCAATTATACTCCAATAAAAATCTACTAAAAAAAAATCTTAAACTGGATATTAGCAGTGGTCATCCCTTCTATGAATATCAGGGATTTCCAACTCTGGGAGAAAAAAAGAATGGTTTTATTCGAGCTAGGGGTTTCTTAGCCCTTCCATAAATCAGCATTATTAACCTATACTTTTGAGAATAGAGGACCTATCTTTATTATGACTGTCCTACTTGTAGTAAACCAACAGGTAAAATCTTAAACTTTTGAAAGTCCTCATAGAGCCTTATGAAACTTTTACTTCCACCAATGTTCTCCCTCCTTCCCCAGAACACAGAATTGTGCAATAGGTTCAAGTCCACAACACAGCAGCATTTACAGGCATCTTCATTATCTCATTCTTTCTCAGACATTCAGGAATGTGTCCCAACCGATCGATGTAGACTCTGTGCTCAGGAATGCTATGCTGTCAATAGCAGAAAAAAGGAATGAAATACCAGCAGAATTGGGGCAAAGGGAATTAACTTGTCAGTAGGGCTGGTCCCCAAAGAGGAGTACAAATTTGAACCCAGTCCAGGCTTATGCTGATACTCAGGAGATTCCTAAGAAGACAGGGCACTATACAAAGAGTCTCTGGATAGTAGCTATACTCATCACTGGGCAAATATTTTGGTTGCAGTTAGGTTAGTCCAGTTTGAAAGAGGGCCTGAAAGTAAGACCCAGCCCCAGGGAAAGCAGATTAACAGAAAAAAAGAAAGAGAATCAGAGCACCAGGTAAGTGGCGCAGAGGTTAAAGCCACAGCTACAGTCCCAGCAGGAAGGTGGACTGCACACTGCAAAGGAAGTAAAACCCTGGCACATGGACTCATTATACATGTTGAATATTACTGGGCAGATCGCCCCTCACGGCGAAAGCCAGTGGCAAAGGACTTTACCCAGGACACTAAAACTCGGACTGGAGGCCACCTGCTATTTCTAGGCCCTATCTGCTTGTTAACTTCAGCAATTAATATTTGTTTTCCACTGGTTCAGGTAGTTGCAAAATTGAGCCTATAGGAGAAAGGCTGTTGGAGCTTGCATCCTAAGTAATATACATCCCAGAGCTAACGAGGGTCATAGGACTAGGAGACGACGTGCATACAGAACAGCAATACTCATAGACACTACTTCACAGAAACTAGAATGCCTTCTTTCCAAGGCAGAGGTGTGCTGAATGATTTTTTAAAAATCTGTTTATTTATTCCTTTGTCCTTGTGAACATACCCACATCTTTTTTTCAATCAAGATTTCTCAGCTACAACTCTCTTATATAACATTTTATGAACATATTGTATCTTTAACCCTCTCTTGAGAACAGGCTTAAAAATGAACGACAAGCAATTCATTTGGTTAATTGATATACTGCAAGGTATCCATCCTATTTCCTTACTAAAGGCACACAAACTGTCTATAGTAACAGCAACTATCTTAGTCAGCTCAGGCTGCTGTAACAAGTTACCACAGACTGGTGGCTTAAACCAAAGCATTTATTTCTCAGAGCTTGGAGGCTGGAAAGTCCAAGATCAAAGTGCAAGCAGATTCAGTTCTGGTGAGAACCCCCTTCCTTGTCTGCAGATGCGTGTCTTCTCTCTGTATCCTCCACATGGTGGAGAGCAGAGAGAGAAAGAGAGCAAGCTCTTAAGTCTCTTCTCATAAGAGTACTAATCTTATTCGTGAGGACTCCACCCTCAAGATCTAATTACCTCCCAAAGGCCTTACCTCCTAATACCATCATATTGGGGATTAGTATTTCAACCTATGAATTCTGGGGGACAAAAACATTCAATCCATAACAGTAACATAATCATCTATCTGGCTGCTTTCCTTAGCATTTCTCTTCTACTCCCTGCTAAGGTCACTGAAGGCCATCAACATGTGTATTCCTCTGGTTGGGAAAAAATGAGCGGCTCAGGTAACAGCCAACCTACCTTACTGCTAATCTTGCTCTATGTTTATTAAAAAGGACCCAGAACTTCAAAATTGGGGGTAATTTCATGTGCAGATGATTAGAGGTATAAGTGGTTAGTAGTGATAATTGAGATCCTGTCTCACATCTGTGACCAACCACCCACTTCCTATCAGAATTCCAGTGATTGGTCTGTCTTATTTTCTGTGCCTAATTGATTACACTGGTAAATACATTTCTCTGTTCATTTATTCAAGAACTATTAAATAAAATCTACTCTGTGCCAGCCATTATTCTAGGTACTAGGATACAACAGTGAGTAAAACAGACAAATTTTCTGTCCTTGGGACTAACATTCTAATTGAAGAGTTATCAGGGAGAGCAGTATAGCTGGAGCAGCGTGTGCAAGGAAGAAACTGGAACCAGATGAAGTAAGAGATTTAGTAAAGGGTCAGATAACATAAGACCTTGCAGATCATGGTAAGGAGTTTAGATTTTATTCTTCAGTGGTACGGGAAGCTACTGACTAGTTTTGAGCATGAAAGTAACATGCCTTAGTTTACATTTTAAAAGTGTCACTCTAGCTGCGACATGGAAAAGTTAGAGTGGAAGCAAAAAGAAAGATTAGGAAGCTACAATTGTCCAAGGTAGAGATGGTGATGGTTTAGAATAGACTGAGGCAATTGAGATGGAAATGGTTGACTTCTGGCTAAATTTTTAGGGCAGAACCGACAGAACTTGCTAATAAATAGAATGTGAGAAGGGAAAAAAAAAAAGGGGGACAATTCCTAGGTTTTTACTTGAGCAACTGCATGAAAAGATGTGCCATTTGCTACAGAAACATTAAGTTTGGGAGATTCAGTTTTGGATTTTGAATACAGTAAGTTTGAGATGCCTAATGTCTCAGAAGTCTAATAAGACATTTAGATGCAGATATCAAATAGGAAGTTGGATAAAGTCTGGAAGAGGAGGGGAGAATCATGATGGAGAGAGGCATCTGGGAGTCACTAGTGGACTTGTGTAAATATTTAAGAAAATATATTTATTACTATGTTCCAGGGAAGAAGAATCTATTTCCTTGTGATGTAAGTATGGTCTATTTATTTGCAGTGCAAGTCCCAACCCAGAGCCTGTATTAGTTATATTCTTTTGATTGCAGGCATCAGAAACTGTCTCTGGATAGTTCAAGCAGAAAGAAAATTCATTGAAAGGAATCTTTCAGTTCTCTCACAGAATGAAAGGAAAAGTTGAAAGCCTCCACTCAGGAAGGGCAGCAACCAAGGCCTCACCAGAGACCATAGTGATAAGAGTTTGAGGAACTGCCATTAATACCATTCAGCTCCAATGACTTTATGTCTACCAGAGCCACAGTCACATCCTGCAAAACTATGCCCTTCCCATGCCCAATTCCCTCTATTAAACAAAAGGGTTGACATAAATACTTGCAATTCAAAGTATGGTCCCTGGAACAACAGCTTGTTTGGAATGTGAATCTGAGGTCCCACACCTTAGACTATCATCAGAATTTTCATATTAACAAGATACCCAAGTGATTCTTATGCATATTAAAGTTTGAGAAACACTGAACTGAATGGTTTTTCAGCCATAAAACTCTCTGGTTGTCTGAACTGGTCAGGTGTTTTCATATATCAGCTTCATTGTGGAAGGCTTTTTTTTGGATTTCTAAACTTTATTTAAAATAGAATTATAAATAGTTTTGTATTAAGTGATCACAAAATAGTTAAATTGTATGTTTAGCGTACACCTTGGTCATATACAGGTAGGTTACAATATGTTGTAAAAACATTATAAACTTCTTGTAGTACATCTCATGACCCTTTTCAGGAAGTTCAGAGTTACTCTTGAGGCAAACTGTTCTGGTGATCGATATACTCATTGTATGTAATTCAGTCTTTTAAGACTTATAGATTTGATATTCTGACTGTGTATAAGTGCTCTAAAGTAGTCTTTTATGTATACTACATAGCTGCTTTCATTGATCAGAATTCTACATTTGTAGTGGTCTAGTATTTATACTTTGTCATTTTTTATGACAATATTCTTGGGAACACTATCTACCTATTATAAAATAATAAGAATGAAAGGAAACCTATAAATACTAATGCCATTGTTTGAGGAAAAGCCATGACAATTTTTATGTGACGGAAGTAAACATTGGCAGCTCATTAAAATTTTGGCTCAAAGTTGCAGTCCAGAAAGCCAATAAGGTCTTGAATGGAATGTAACCTGCCTATGAACTCACAATCCCCCTAAATAACTTCCACGATCCCTCAAATAACCTTGTTCAAAGAATTCTTCTAGAAATGTACCTAAAAGATATGACTTAACAAAAATCTGTCATTCTAAAAGTAGATCAGCTATTGAAACTTACTCATTAGCATTGTTTCTTGAAACATAGACCTTAAACCTCTTATATTAGATATAAGAATCACCTGGGAAGCTTATTAAACTACAGAATCTGTGACCCACTCAGACCTAACAAATCAGACTCTCTGGGGGTGGGGTCCAGGAATCTGCATTTAAAAATAGTTCCTTAGGTGAGTCTGATCACAGGAAGGTTTGAGGATTACTGTACTAAACATTAAATTTTCAAGTTTGGTTTTCCACTGACATTAGTGTCAATTTCCAATGACTGAGTAAAGCATTCTCCTTTATAGTTTCACATCACACTTACTCTAACTCTCCCTGCTTCACATTGGAATGACATTTTGACACATACATGGCTTAATTTTTTTCTCTCTTTCCAAAGGCTTTAAACAAATATTTCTTCTTGACAACTCATTAATACAATATATGCTAAGGCACAGCATTTCCAGAACACCTAAGAATATTGCCTTGGCTATGATTACGAATCACTTTTTACAGAGGGTCACTGATCCACAGTGTGGGGGAAGGAGGAAAAAAAAAAAAGGAAAAAGAAACCACAAAAGGAGAGATCAATTTAATATTTTTAAATAGAAAAATATTCACGTTTTAAAATTTAAGATAATTCTTGATGCTTTTTGTTATTTTTTGTAATATATGATTGTTAAATCCACAATAAAGAGAAGGTAGAAGTTCTCTCATTATCTAATGCTTCATATGAAACAATATGGATATCTCTATAGTGCTTCTATAGGGCTTAGCACTTAGAAGGGACACAAAATATACAGATTGTTTGAATGAATAAATGGCATATACAATACGTACATTTTTACATACTTTCTTGAATTTGATTATTTTCTGGTTATCAATAAATAACAGAATTTTTCTATAACAATAGAAATCTAATATTCTGTTATATTTGTTGTATCATAATTCATTTAACCAATTCTCTACTAATGGACATTACTTTCAATTTTATACTACTAAAGGCAATTCTGAAACAAACAGCTGTACAAATATCTGGTTATTTTTGACAGACAAATACCTGAAGTGGAATTGCAGAATCAAAACTTATGTATATTTAAAACTTTAATATATGTTGTCCTCTTAAAATGTTGATTCAATACTATTATAAGTTATTATTATTTTCCCCCAATGGATATCTTTGTCAATCTGATAGTCAATAAATATAATCTCATTATTTTAATTATTACTAGTATTTAATTACTAGTGAGAATATATCTATTTTATAAATTGATTAGCCCACTTGTATTGCTTTTATGAATTGCTTGTTCATAATCTTTAACACATTTTTCTAAGAGAATGGATCAGGAAATTTTAAATTCTAATTGATAAATATAGCACCACAGCAAAACACCAGTGTTTATAATCACAGAAGAAGGAAGACACACATAGAAAACTGAAATCAGATAAAAATTGAGAAAGCCATACATAACATGAAACACAGAAAGACAATGAGAAAGAGGACAAAGTCATATAGTAGAGGAATACATCGAATTGGACATAGAAACAGAGAACACAGACCTGATATACATCTAGACAGACAGACATGCAGACACAAAGACACATGGAGACACACACTAATAAAGGCAGAGACAAAGATCACAATAGAGACACCCAAAGAAAAAATAGACTGGGCATACATATATAGGCATAGAAAATGACACATAATCAGATGAGTACACATAGTGGTATATAGAGAGAAAGTCACATGAAAAAATACAGCACAAACACATGGAGAAAAAACACCTACACACAAAAATACAGAAAGGAGAGATGCAAGAAACGACATGCAGAAAGCCAACTTAGCAATACGGGGAAGGCAAAATCAGAGAGGAGGACTTCATGAACTAAAACTCTTTAATATGGTCTTTAAAGATGTGCCTACTAAAGCCTTTTTAATTTATGTGGCCTTATCATCTCTGATAAGCCAGAGTTAAGGTACTATTTTTTATTCTTTCTTCTGTAGATCACATCATCTAAAATCAAGGACCACATATAATCACAGGCTTAGGTTTCCCTCTTTATTTTGGAAAAATAAAAAAATGAACCCTACTAATAAAACATACACAAAATAAAACAAATTATTTTATCTATTCCACATAAATGTACAAATAATTTATCCATTTTCTTTCTTCATTTAGACACAGTCATGGAATATGAAAAATAACTTAAAAATGATGAAATCCTATATAAGAACCACAGGTCTCACTAAAGCTGCTTCTTTTACTAGATACTAATGCTAAAATGATCCTAACAAATTTAACATTTTCTGAATTACTGTTGGGAAGGAGATGAAGGAAAAAGCTAAAATAGCAACTGAGAATCAAGCATTCTGAAGAGATTATGGTAAAGTCAATCTAATTTGTTTATTAAGTTCCATTCTCTGAGAAGAAAGAAAGTTCAAAACTCACTGGTTTTTATAGCCACCTTACTATCAAGGTAATCAAATCAACTGCGTGGAAATTCTATCAAACACTCATCAATCAACCATTATCAATGATCAAAAACAAACAAACAAAGAGACTTAGCTAGAAAACCATCAATTCAGCCTTGATATACAGACACTGCCAAAGTATTGCAGGGATGCATAAATATTTTGAAATATGTTTAAATAATGTGTCTTGACTGCCAGTAAAATTTTTCCAAGCAAATGTTATTGAAAATGTTTGGGCTATCCACAAATGTTTTTATAAGCATTCCTACTAGGCAACTACTGAAGCCTCAGAAAAAATTCTGGCCAGCAGGAGAATTCATAAAAAGTGCTGAATAGAAGGTGATCTAAGGAAATGTAGACAGAAATATCTGAACTGTTGGGATGGTTCAAAAACACATGTATGTTTCATGAAAGCTTTTGAAACAAATAGTTCTGGCTAAAAACAAACATTTGGACAGTGTGGACGCACCCAACAAAAATGTTTGTTTGCTGATACTAACATTTTAGTTGGCATGTATTTGCCAGAGCAGAAGTGGGCAAAAATAAGATAAATGCATGCATCTCACAGAAGGCAAAATTACGGTAAATTTATAAGTGCAAGAAAGATGAGAACATTTATTTACTGAACATAGAGCAAAAAATAGATATTTATGGCTTATTTAAAGTAATGACAAATTTACCAGCATAAGATCAAAAACATCCCTAAATATTAATTATGTTGCACATTACTGTAGCTTTTACATTGATACAATGCTGCATAGTTCTTTTCAATTAACTCATATGACAATTCTCTGAGAGCAGCTAATGACAAGTCTTATTATCCCCATTTTACAGATGAGATATGTTAGCTAGATAAGGATGTTCTTAATCACATTCGCCTCCTGGCATTATAAAATATACTTTAAAAATATACCATACTCTCATTCTTTTAGGAAAAAGATTTATAGTATATATTATTGGCTAATCTTAAGAAAGTAACTTGTATGATAAAGGAGAAAAACTGGGAATTGTAGGAAAATATAAAAGTTTATTTGTTGGTGCAATTCTTTAATAACAATTTTTAGAACACCTGCTGTCCACTGTTTTTATCTTATAGTCACTGTTTTATTGTCTTAAAATACATAAAACCCTATTTTTTTTTCCATTTTTCTTTCTTAATTCTTTGATCTAACTAGGCCCAGATTTTAAATGTTCTATACAGAGGTTAACACTCAGACACAATTTCCCCTACTTGACTTGCCTAAGTGTCATGATCTCCTTTCATTTCTGCTCCTCTTTCCCTACTAGACCTTAAGTGTGGTTAATGTCATAGTGTCTGGTATCAGCTTGTTCTTCCTTGCTGGCTTCTTTGCTAACTCCAACCACTTGCAGGATTTCTACTGATTCTACTAAGTGGTCATGGTTGGTTGAGAAGAGAGAGTACCTTTATTTCTGGACCCACTTGTCTCACAGCTCAAACCCTAAATTGCCAACTGCATGATGGAGATGTCCACTTGGTGTTCCCCCATTAGTCCATCAAACTCAAAATGTCTAAAATAGTATTCATCCACTTCCCTCACAACAAGCCTAATTTCCCTATTTCCAAAGATGGCAATATCATCGGCCTTAGATTGAACGTTTGTGTCTCCCCCAAATCTGCATGTTGAAACCTAATCCCCAATGTGATGGTATTTGGAAGTGGACCTCTCAGAGGTGATTAAGTCATAAGGGCAGAGCTCTCAAGAATGGGACTAGCGCCTTTAAAAAAGAGACCTCAGAGAGCTCCCTTGCCCCCTTCCTTCATGTTAGGTTACAGTAAGAAGATGGCGGTGTATGAAACAGGAAGAAGACTCAACAGACACTGAATCTGCTGCCTCCTTGATCCTGAACTTCCCAGCCTTCAGATGTGAGAGATAAATTTCTGTTTCTTTATAAGCTACACAATGTATGTTATTTTGTTATAGCAACTCTAATGGACTAAGACATCACCCTTCTAACGACCTTTTAAGAATCCTTCCAGCTCCCGTATCTATAGGTCCAATTACAAAATCTTACTGATTTTACCTCCTCAATATCTGTAACACACAACACTTCCTTTTTATTCTCACCAACAGTTTTCCAGTTCAACCACCAATCATCATCAACTTAATATTGGCTTCCTTACCATTTTTTCAGTTTTCTATCTCTCATTTTGCTGCTGTTGTCAGATTAATCATCTGAAAGCAATGCCACACATTCGTGAAGTAAACTGAAGCCCCTTGGACTGATAATCACTCAGTTTTATGGCAGCCAGAAGAAGGAGTTAGAACTCGGCTTCAAGTACTTCTTATGTTTCCTTTAACTTCTCCAAAGAAGGACTGAGCAATCCAGCCAGAGGTGTGTTCTCATGGGGTGGTCTTCACTATCACAAAAGCTAACCTATCATTTTATAATCTCCCACAAGTCATCTTCATACTCTAGCAAACTGAACTGCTCTCAACATTCAGTGCACTCTACACATTCCAGCTTCTATGTTTTTGCTCAAGGTGTTCACTTGAACACAGGAGTGTTTAATCTCTCACTTCCACTTGTCCAATTTCTTGCATTCTTTAGGATATAAACTAGTTCTTAAAGCTTTTCCTGATTTAGCCCCAAGCAGGAAGCAGTCTCTAATGCCCAAAGTATGTTCTCTGAATCTCTTTTGGAATTGTTAACGATTTCTAACAAGTAATATGTGCACATATCACCCTTACAAAACAGTAAGTTCTAAAAACAGATTTTAATCTTCCCTAGCCTTATAACAATAGTTATGGCATATGGATACTTGATCATTGTCAGATGAATGCATAAAAGAATGAAAGAACTACAATGGGATTAGAGAATTACTATAGGCAAGAAAGCATTAAAAAATGACTTCTCAAAACCTGTTTCAAGGGCTGTAGTTTTATAGCCTTCACAGAAATTAACTGCAGTAGTTGCTGAATCTAAAAAGACTACAAATATTAAGTGTCACTTTGAGGAACCCTGGTGTATGTCGGGCAAGGAACTAGGCACATTATCTTTGTAGTGGATCCCTATTGTTTTTGTAAACCCACTATGCATTCCTCCTTATTCTGATTACAGCACTAATTTTGATTTGGTATACCTTCCTTTTCAACTCTCAGTTGCTGTGATTCAGCTGGAGCTGACCCCTTTGTATCTCAACAAAGTATATCCCCTCGGGCTACAAAATTGATTCAGGCATGGGGTATGGGAACTTGCTACATCAATTAGACTTCATCTCTGAACTTCTGTTATAACTATTGGGAAAGAGGCACCAGGCTTATAAACTGTAAACCTGGAATCCCTAGGTCCAACTTGGTGAGAGGTGCATGAGAATGAAATCTGCACTGTGGAAAACAAAGTAGAGAAAATTGCTGAAAATGTATCCCAATTTGGATCTAGCGGTGTCTAAAGTTAGACTCTATTATTCCATTTTTTTTTCTAGTTACATGAGTCAATAAATATTTTGCTTCATCGAGTTTGTAGTAGGTTTCTGTCACTTGCAACCAAAAGAGTTTTAAATATTACAATCATTAATTCTCACATCAAATCTGTAAGGTAAGCCTATTTTACTGATGGAAAACAAACAAACAAAAATTGAGTCTTGGAACTTCATAAATATACCCAGAAAATTTAAGAAGAAAATTCAAAATTGTCACCCAAAACATCAATAGTATTTACTCATGGGTGCTGAAAATATAAATGACCTAATTTTTCTGTTTGTTTTTAGAATTTTCTGCATTTTCAAAATTTCTATAATGAATATGTATTAATTTTGTGTGAAATAATTGTTTAAAAATATATCATTATTTATTTGGGATATTACCATATAAATATTGTGTTAAAATTTTATTCTTTTAAAATTAGGTCATAAGAGTTTTTCAATGTCATTAAATTTTTCCAAAAATATCATTTTCAATGACTCCAAGTAATTTCTCACTTGCCATTATTTAAAGTTTCCTAATGTTGGGCATTTATCTTGCTAAAAATTGTTTTCACCATTATAAGTAGTGTTATAGTGAAAATATTGTATTACATAAATACTTCTTCATATCACAGATTAATTCCTTAGGTTAAATTCTGGAATTATTTTATGTTAAAAATTCTTTATACATATATATGGCTAAAATGTCCTGTATAAAAAGAATTCTGATTTAAACTTTCATTAGAATTGTGAGATAACTTTTTTTTCCGCATCCTCACCAATACTGGATATTATCACTGATTTTCATCTACCTCTTCCAGAAATTAAAATTAGCACTCTATTATTTTAAAATCTGCAGTTATTATTGACTATTATAGAAATTATTATTGCTGAGTTGTAATATTTTTGTTTCTCAACCACTTGTAAATCTCATTTTACAAAATGTCTATTAATGTTCTTTGCCTATTCTTCATTAGAATATTCATCTTTTTCTTATTTTATTACAAATATTAACTCCTTTCTCTTGACTGTTTATCACATGCCTGAAATTTTTTAGGTACAAATAATTTTTAACACAATCAAGTCAATTATTTGGTGTTTTTATTACTACTATGTTTAGAAAGTCTTTTTCCTACTGAAAAGCTGGCCAATAAATTTCCTAAATAACAATAATAAATTTCTTATTTGTACATTTCAACCTCACTGTTACTGCCATAACTCAAGCCTTCATCATCTTTCTATTCTTCCTTTTACTGTTAAATCTTCATAATGTCATCTATTGCAACAGCTTCTTATCTCCTAGTATACCTCCTGGTTCAATTCTAATTCATTTTTCTCAAGGAAATCAAAGTAATATTTTACATGTGTTATCTGACTGGATCTTTCTTCAGTTTAAAAATCCCCAATGATTTCCCACGTCCTTAGGGTAAACTAAAACTCTCAACAAGACTATGCAATGTGGCACTTGCCTAACTCTCTAGCCACTGATCTCATGACTCTTCCCTTTGGTTTCCATGTCTAGTCATACTGGACATCTTTCTGAAGTTGTGAAGTCCAGCCTTTACATGGACTGTTTACCTTGCCTATTGTGATCTTTTAACTGTTTTCCCTCCTACCCCAAGCTAACTAAAATTCTTTCAGTCTTTACTAAAGTACAGTTTCCTCTAGTATATACTCAATGATTCACTAAGTACATTTGTATTGTAATTGTAAACAATAGCTAACTTCTCTAACACTGTGTATGATCAGGCCACCCAACATGGCTGTTCTCTTGCTCTCTGTACATCCCCTACTCTACCAGGCCCTGCCTCACCTACACCCTACTTACCTGACTGACCTTCCCTCTTAATCATCGTGCCTAATCAGTAAATGTCTACATACTTGCCCCCAGCCCTAGCTAGTGATTGTTCTAATCTTTACATCAGAACCATCTCCACTATGACAGTTTATCACAGGGATGTGCCCCTCTGCTGGTTTCCCTGACATCAATTCCCTCTATAACTGGTAACCTCCTTCTCCATCCCCACCTTCCTATTCCTATCTGTACATCTGCCCCACATGGAGTGTCACTCCAGGAACTTGCTTCAGATGTGTAAGATTCCCCCATCCATTAAATCATTGATGTCTCTGGGTTCTTTCTTCACTCTTGAGGCTGAGCAACTACAGGGCTTGCAGGCTTGTGGGGTGCAACCCAACAGACTGTAAGCTCCATGAGGGCAGCGATAATATGACTTCCTCAGCACTGTACTCTCAGTCCTATATGAAATTGATAAATACTATATATTGATAAATACTATATATGATAAATACTATATATACTATATATACAAAATACTGTATTATTTTGCCAGTGCTACAGTATTTTAATGAGTATAACTTTATGTTTTAATATGTGATTGGATACATCGTCACATTTATTTTGTTTTTAAAATGTAGTTTTGTTACCCCCAAACTGGGTTTGCCTCCTGGTGAATATCAAGCCAAAAGACACAACCAAGACAAAGATTGGGAGAAGGAAGGATTTATTACCTGCATCAAGTAAGACGAACATCAGGGATCTTTCCCAAAGCAGTGTCTCCCCAACAGCAAAACTGGGGAATTTTTTTTTTTTTTTTTTGCAGTACGCGGGCCTCTCACTGTTGTGGTCTCTCCCGTTGCGGAGCACAGGCTCCGGACGTGCAGGCTCAGCGGCCATGGCTCATGGGCCCAGCCGCTCTGCGGCATGTGGGATCTTCCCGGACCAGGGCACGAACCCGTGTCTCCTGCATTGGCAGGCGGACTCTCAACCACTGCGCCACCAGGGAAGCCCTCAAATCTACTTTTGATCACTTTGCTTATTTAGAAAAATTGTTTTCTTCATATAGATCCTGCGTATTTTTCTTAATTTCTAGAAATTTCATAATTTTGTTGCTATTAAGAGATATTTCTCCCCTTGTATCTTATAATAAACTATTTTAGAGAAATTTTATATTTAAAGAATTTTATTGCAAAGATAATACAGTTCCCCTTTATCCCACAACCAGTTTCCTTTATTATTAACATCTTCCATTAGTGAGGTACATTTGTCACAATTAATGAACTGATACTAATACATTATCATTAACTAAAGCCCATACTTTATTCAGATTTCCTTCATTTTTACTTTTCTTTTTTTCTATTTCAGGATACCACATTGTATTCAGTATTGGTTATGATGGTTTCTCAAACTTTCCTTGGTTTTGATGACTTTGAAAATTTTGAGAATTTTTGGTCAGGTATTTTGTAGAATGTCCCTCCACTAAGCTTTGTTTAATGTTTTTCTCATCATTGGATTGGGGTAATGTGTTTTGGGGAGGAATACCACAGAGCAAAAGTGGCATTCTCATGACATCTTATCAAGGATATACACTATCAATATGACTCATTCCTATTGATGTTAACCTTGCTCACCGGGCTAGAGGTCACGTTAGTCAGGTTTCTCCACTATCAAGTTACTTTTTTTGGTCTCCCTTTCCATACTCTACTCTTGGGAAGAATCTCCCCTTATATTACTGAGAATTTTTTATATAAGTGAGGGTTGATTTTAGCATTTCTATACTATTTTAAATTATAAAGAGTAGACAGCCACCAAAACATTTACCAGTTACTAAATAATCAATGAGAAATTAGAGCGCTTCCATAAACAATGCCCAAGGAAATCTTATGTTCTCAAACTCATTTTACAAAAATATACCTACTTTGTTGTGGCTTAGTAGTATTTCTATAATTAGTTTCTGGAGCTACTGAAATTGTGACCCCAATATTTTATGATTTTATAAAATAAGAACAGAAACTCAGGGCAAATGCCAGGTTATAAGTCCCATGGAAAACCACTCTGAATAAAATTTGATTTGTTTAGAAGTACTGATCTTGTATATGGCAAAGAGCAGCCTGTCCACTTCCATATCTATATTGTGGTAGATTACTTGACTCTTCACCATATATTTTAGTTACTATCTGTATTAGTTATCTATTGCTGCATAAGAAATTACCCACACAACTTAGTGGCTGGTGAGCATTTATTATCTCACAGTTTTTGTGGATTAGGAATGTGGACATGGCTTAACTGGGTCCTCTGCTTCAGTCTCAAACAAGGCTGCAAACAAGGCGTCAGCCAGGGCTGCAGTCATCTCAAGATTCAGCTGAGGGAGAATTGGCTTCCAAGCTCACTCCTTGGTTGCTGGCAGCATTCAGTTCCTTGTAGGCTATTGGACTTACCCAGAAGACTTCAGTTTTGTTCTGACTGTTGACCAGAGGTCACCTTCAGTTCCTAGCCATATGAACTTCTCCAAAACGACAGCTTGCTTTCAGTGAGAGCAACCCAAGAAGGCAAGAGAAAGAATGAGGAAAAGCCAGCAAGAGCTAAAAAGATGGACATAACAGTCTTGTATAACTTAATTATGGAAGTGATACTCCATCACTTTTGTTGAATTCTATTTATTAGGTGTCACTAAGTCTAGGCCACACGCACTGAGAAGGGGTGATACAACAGTGTGAGTATCAGAAGGCAGAGACTGTTGGGAACTATATCAGAAGTTGCCTACTATATCATATCGGTGTTCCTCTATGGGAAGATTATCCCCATCTTGTTGAACAAAGGAATGACATGTGACTTGCTTTGGCTCATGAAATCAAGATAGAAATAACATACTTTATTATGTTTTAAAGCTTTTAAAATCCTGCTATGAAAACTGTTTCAGAGAGCTTGGGACTTCTGGAATGGTGGAGTGAGGAGCCTGGCAAATCCTCTCCCCAAAAAAGAAAACAACAACAACAACAACAAAGAAACCCTGAAAAAAAAATCCCAACTATGAGCATCAACCAAAGGCATATAGCTAATCAAGAAACATCTACTCAAGAAAAACTACTGAACCTTGGGTAAGAACAGTAGGTATTTATGGCATTTTAGCCTGGGGCTACTCCTACACCTTCCTCAGGGCAGGCAGACCATGAAAATCATCAACTTTACTAGGAAGTAGACTACTTGAGTCTACTTGATTTGGACAGAGTGGAAAATTCCCACATCCAGGGCATTGTCAAAAACAATAGTGAACTTTGTGACAATCAGGAGGGACAATATCACAGGTATCCTTAAGTTGTGAATTAAGTTTAGGGCAACAATAGACTGGCAAACTAGTCAGAAATTTAATGGGGAGAAATTAAGAATGACGCAGATTTCCTCATACTAAACACAAAAGCTGACTTAAAATGAATTATAGACCTAAATACAAGAACCACAAACCATAAAATTTCTAGAAGGAAACATAATAGAGAATCTTCATGACCTTAGGTTAGGCAAAGAGTTCTTGGATGTGACACCAAAGCATAATTCATAAAAGAAAAAAATTTGATAAGTTGTATTTTGTAAAAATTAAAAATTTTTTGTGCTTCGAAAGACACTTTAAGAAAATGAAAAGACAAGCCAGAGACTGGGAGAAAATATCTTCCAATTATATATTTGAAAAAGATTTTATCCAGAATATATAAAGAGCTCTTGAAATTCAAAAAGAAGACAACTAAAAAAACTGGTGAAGGATTTGGATAGATACTTCACCAAAGATATGGTTAATAAGCACATGAAAAGATGCTTAACCATATTAGTCTTTTGAACTAGAATATTTAAATTAAAACTGCAATGAACTACCACTCCATACCCACTGAAATGGCTATAATAAAAAAGACAAATAATAATAAGTTTTGGCAAAGAAATGGAGAAAGTGGAACTCTCATATCTTGCTGGTAGGAATGTAAAATGGCTAGTCACGCTGTAAAAGTCTGGCAGTTTCTTAATAAGTTACACATAGATTTATCATACAACCCAGCAAACCTACTCCCAGGTATCTAACCAAGACAAATAAAAACATATGTCCACACAAATACTGTGTGTTGATGTACACAGCAGTTTTACATGTAATAGGAAAAAACCTGAAACAACACAAATTTCCATCAACTGGTGAATGGATTAAAAAAATGCAATGTATCCACACAATGGAAAATCATTTAGTAATTAAAGGAAATAAACTGATACATGCTGCAACATAGATGAACCCCAAAAACATGGCAAGTGAAATAAGTCAGACACAGAAGATTACATATTATATCTTTCCATTTATATGGAATGTCCATAAAGGGAAAATTTTTAGGCGGAAAGCAGATTAATTTTTGTCTAGGGCCAGGAGTAGGAATGGGAATTCGCTGCACATGGGGATGGGAGATATTCTGGGGGTGATGAAAATGAAATGTTCTAAAGCTGGATTGCAGTGATCAGTTACACAATTCCATAAATTTGCTGAAAGTCATTGAATTGTACACTTAGAATTGGTAGACTTATGGCATGGAAATTATACCTCAATACAGACATTTTAAAAAAGGAAAACGTCTGTGTATGGGTCGAGTCTCTTTCTCTGTGTCAAGATGTCTAGTTATGTTCCAGATAAAGCTGTTTCAACAACCTGGGTCCCAAAATGAAGACACATGTGGAACAGACCTGCAGGCAAGCCATAACAGATGTGAACTAGAAAACAACCTTTGTTGTTGTGAGCCACTGAGATTTAGGCATCATCCTTTATCACAGCATAGCAGAGTCTGTCCTGACCGACACATTTATCTTTCTAAGAAATAAAATGTATTATGACATATTTATGCTAAATTCTTTAATGAAGAATTTCCATTTAAGTAGTAAAATTATTACTAAATATGTTTCTGTAGTTTCATAACTTTATGGTTTTTAAAATTAAAAATACAAAACTTTGTTACAATTGAGTGCTTTATGCAACTCTAAATCATATGACAAAATTATACATATTTGCATAATAGCACTTTAGTGATGGGAATATACCTTCACAAAGCTTATAGTCAGAAAAAAACTTGCTACCTGTATGTTTGTGTAATCTATTAAAATGGATTATAATTTTATTTTTATATTCAATGTCAGTTCATTTAAATAAACTAGATGATAGTCCTTTCCATCTAAACTTCAGTAACTATCACTTTTGACTTACCAGATAATTTTTTAAATGCATTTTGATTTGTAGTCATTTTTAATTTCTACCAGCAGGTGGAACCCTTTAGGTTTATTTTCTCACTTTAACACAGCAATATATGCCTTTCTGATTTCATTTTTAAGAATTTTTTTGATTTAATATTTATTTATAGAACAGAAGTTAATGATAGTAGGCAAGAATGATCATTCCACATTCCCCAAAAAGTCTCTACATTAATAGAATCCACATCAGCATATTCTACATTAAAAGAATCCACATCAGCATAAAGTTATAAGTTCACAGATATTTTGTCATAAAACACATGTCATGGGGTAAATGCTTAACATAGACTTTGTACTTCCAAGGGAGAAAAAGTATGTATGAGCTAAAATTCAAGAGGTTTTTATCCTCTAGATCAGGGGCTGGCAAACTTTCTGTAAAGGATAAATATTTTAGGCTTTGTGGGCCTTAAGGTCTCTGTCGAAACTAATCAAGCTTGCTATTGTAGCCCTCAAGCAGCCGTAGACAGTGAGCAAGGCTGTGTTCCAGTAACATTTTATATACAATAAGTGGGCAGATTTGGTCTTCAGGCCAGCTGCTCTTACAGTCAAGCATCAGAATCACCTACAAGGCTCGTTAAAGCACAGATTGTTAGGCCTCATCTCTAGAGTTCCTGATTAGGCAGGTCTCTAGAGGGGCTCAGGAATCTGTATTTCTAACAAGTTTCCTGGTAACACTGGTGTTGCTAGTCTCAGAAACACAATTTACTCAGAAACCCCTACTAAAGGCTATATTTCATCATTTCTGCTCCCTTGTTTTTGTAACATTTAAAGAGAGCTAAAATAGACTTTTTCTTAACATGGGCACTGTAAGATTTCCTAGAGAGATCATTTGGCAAAGATCCCATCAGTTGGATGGTGGGAAGTAAGAGTGACTTATCTGGATCAGTTATCACCATCTGTTATAATGATGTGGTATTTTGTATTTGAGGATGTTTCTATAGAAAATACATCCTGCAGAGGATCACAGGCTGAAAATTTGCTGATATTAGTATGAGCAGGTGCCACTACTTAGAGGCAAACACTGCTTTAATCTTGACATATTCCTGTATTTTTAATGCACATTTTTACATAAAGTCATATTACACATTTAATTTTGTAATATGCTTTCTTAAGCTCAGTGATCAGAATAATTTCCCCTTTGTTAATAAAAACTATAAACATTTTTAATGGATGTATAATATTCCATTATATATATATATATATATATATAAATATATATATAACCATATTTTAGAACCATTCCCACTACCTCCATAACCATTCCCTCTACCCCCACTCACAATGACTTGGCATTTTACAAGTTCCATGGATCTTGAACTCAACAGTGGGAGAACAGGGGTATAATCCCAAAGTGATTGTGTTTCCAACACTCAGGAGAATGAGGTCTCAAAGTTGAAATAAAATTCAGTTGAGAAATAAGAGATGAAAGTTATATTTACTGCAAGCTGGCTGTGTGGACTAAGACTCAAACCCAAACTCCTGTCATTTTCTGATACTCCACTACCAGATATGGCAGCAATCAGTACAGCCTCTTCTCTGTATGAAAAGAATATTCAGAATTGATGACAGACAAAATTGAGGTTAAAAACATGTCTACACTGTATGAATGTTTTCCAATAACTGGCTTATTGGTGAAAATAATATTGCACCATGTGTTCAGTTGAGTTGATGGTTAAAGAAAGCCCAAATAGTTCATCCACAAGCTCTCTGTAATCATATCCTTGACAGCTTGACCAAATTTATATAGAAAAACAGCAGCAGACCCAAGTTTCTGTATTTATATTTCTTGCTTGAACTTCATGATGAAAAACATGAAACCGTTCTGAGTTATTTTAAAATTAAACACATTCATCCTTGGAATTGGAAAATGCTAATGATTTCCTATGCCCATATGCTGAATAAAATTAAAAGTAAACAGAGCTAGCATATTTTGGGAATTGCTACTATAGTCATCAAACCAATTAAAAACTCATTTCAAGGTGGATATTATAGCAGTATTTGTTGTTATTTATATGTCTGGAGACACTTATGTAGTGGTATATTATCCTACATGTATTAACAATATAAAAAGAACCAAGAAATCTTATCCATTTCATAAATGCCAAAATTGGTTCTTAAAGCCTAAAATTTTCAGAATTAACACCATAAGGAAGAAGTCCTTTCTGCGTTATCATAAGTTTAACATTTTCAAATAAAATTAGATGTATGGTCATAAAAGTATAATACATTAAGAATAATAATGTTTTACTGTCTGACTCATACCTATATTAGTCTTCGTTTACTTGACCACATTGCCATAGCATAGTCATAAATTAAAAGGCTTTTAAAGAATTAATAGTAGTTTGTCCTAGACTATAGCACAGTTTACTATTTCTAACATATTTACCAATTTAGAAAGAGAAAAAATTAAATGCTGTTGTTACAACCTTATCTTTATTATGCTGAATATTATCCTAAAAGATTTTATAGAATAAGACTCTTTCCAGAAAGCTCCTTGGCCAGTTAAGATTTTCCCATAGTCAATAACTGTTCTCATATATATAAGAATTTTGTCTTTTCAACCACAGGAGAAACATATAGAGACAGAGAAAATGGTGTACACTGTTCTTTATACCTTTAAGCGTTACACACTTCTTTAGTTTTGAGCCATACCTTATGCCTGGGAAAATCTCATTCTACATTTTACAAATCTTTACACGTATTCCCCCTTTTCCTTGAAAACATGTTACACAGAGTACCAAAAGAAAGTATTATTTAAATAAAATCAAGGTAAAATTATTAAGTAGCATGTGGGAGGCAAATTGCAATATTGGCTGTCATGCTTACAAATGCCCCACGCATACTAATGGTGGTCACTCTTGCCCTGAGTCATAAGGAGTAAAGGCTATGAAAAGCTTCTTTGTAGTTTCAACCATCTCTAGGATACTCTAACAGCTACACTGACATTCCCACCTCATAAAGCCAAGATCCTTCCTCAGAGGAAGTCTAGCTCTTGGATACTGGGTTTTGGCCCAAGTCATACCTGAAACTCCATGTGCACTTCCTGATCCTGTCAAATATCTATGTTGTCCTGCATTTTCTACAGCTCCCCATGAGTGTTGCTTACATTAAGGAAAGGTATGAGAAAGTCTTAGCTACTAATAGATTTGCCCTTCCAATAGATGGCTGGGACTCCTTTCCCTGCCAGGTTTAAAACAATTACATTGAATTTACCAGCCATACTCAGAGCCTAGAGCACCAAGGATTAAGATTTTTGTATACGTAGTTACACAGGGAGATACATTTTTCCTTATTGGAGTTTGTTTGATCAATCTTTTGACTTGTTTGCGGTCTCTATGTCTTGGGTTTTAAAGGAAACACCTCTTTGCTGGAGGGAAGTCTGTGGCACTTTGAGCGCCGGTCATGCTCACAACCCCATTCTGGTTAAAGCTACCACATCTACAGACATATTTTGAAGAAATCTGCCTGTGTCCGCTCTCACTATGTGAAAAAAAACTTCTAAATCTCAGTGGCATTTACTTAGCTCATTCATCAGTGATTTGACTAGAGTAACCCAGCTGGGGCACTTATGATCTGCATGTCTCTCATTCTTTTCCTGGGTCCAGCAAGCCGGCGAGGCCTAGTCTTCCTGTGGTAATGGCAGAAGTGCACAAAGATTAAAAAAAAAAGCAAGTCCTCTTGACCTAGGCTGACCACTGACATACTTCCACTTCTGCCCCAATCTACTGGCTAAAATAATTCACATGGAGTTGTAAGAAACTGTACTTCCTAACTCTTTCTCTTTGCTAGGGATTTTCCCTTTTATTCCCCTCTTAGTTCATGTTAGGATGGCAATATAGTCAGCATATGCTTATCTCTACTTTGAGATCACATCTCTGCATAAAGACCCACTCAGTTAGTAGGGAGATTAAAAAAAAAAAAAAAAAAAAAGCTCCTGGCTTCACCTCCACAGCTAGAAAATTAGTCCTTAATCTGACTAATTAAATGCTATAAGTGTTTTTGGGCTCACAGTCAAATTTTTTAAAGTTATGTTAAAAATTTCTCCCAGTTACTATGAGTTTTGTAGCTATTATTCAGGTAGTACAACACTTTTATATTAGAATCCCTCCCTCCCTAGCCTCTACAACTAGATTCTTGCTCACCATTCAGGACACAGTTCAAATACCCCTTTGCCATGAAGTTTCACTAGGCTGACAATTCCATATTAAGTACTCCCTTCTTTGATTTCCCAGAGCAATTATTACCAATATGCTTACTGCTGTTTTCATGTCGGTTATGGTACCCCCTGCCACACACTTACAAAGCCTGGTGGAAGAGGTACCCCAAGGGAGCAGTGTCCTTCATCACAGACCACTCTTCCTCTCCCCAACCCCAACAAACAGTCTATCTACCCACTGGCCATTGCTGGGCAAGAAAAGCTCAGCAAAATTAGTTAAGTCGAACAGATTCTCTCTCAGGAATTTGAATTTGAACTCTAGAAGAGAGGACAGCAGAGAGGAAGACAGAGAAAAAAAATATACCTAGCAAGTAGTCATATCACACTAATGGAAGAGCATTTGTGCAGGGGTCCTACTAGCTGCCTCGAATCCAGAAAGTTTCTAGCATTTCACCTTCCTATATTGCCATGGCATGGATTTTTATCCTGGAGCTCCATGAGATGTCACCTCTCTTTTTATCACATAAATTCTAATGAAAACCCCCAGGGAGTCTTTTTTGACTGGACATGAAAATAACTGACTAAAACACTATCCATTTATTATATGCTGTCTTGCGTCTTTCATTGCAAGCTGCATGTGTGCCTTTCTAGTTACTGAGACCATCAGCTCTTTAAAGGTAGAGGTATTATGTATCTTCCCCAAGGAGCTGGCACAGTGTTCACACACTGACATCCTCAAGGAGAACATATTAAATTGGAGTGACATCTAATCCCGATATTCTTTCTAAAACTAATTTTTAAATTATCCCAAATATATTTGTTATTTTCAATAATGCAAATATATCCCAAATATATTTGCTATTTTCAATAATGACAGCTGAATTCTTTCTTTCAGATATGGGGTGTCCTATACGACTTCTTCCAGATAGCAGAAAGAACAGTTTATCTAATCTATTGTTTTCTCCTGCATTTAATTTACCACCACTAGAAATGAAGAATCAACCAGCAACTTTCTTAAACCACTGCTGTGTATTCACAGCACTGAATGTCTGCTGGAAAAACTTTTCATTTCTCAGTTCTCTGCACAAATAAAAATCATACCTGAAGGTGAAAAAATAACTATGGAGAGGCAGAGTGACAAATGAAAGTGGGCCAGAAAATATCAGCTATGTATATTGTCAGCTGTTTGAATGCCTCACCACTAACCACACCCACCTTGGGGCATAGAAGCAGGGGAGGTGGGATATTATCTCTCAGGCTTCAGCTCCACACTGCATTCTGACAGCACGCTAGAGGCTCATTATATATAAGTATACAGAGTAACTCTACAAGGCTGAAGTTTTTCTCAAGTCTGTGATGTTTTGACATTTCAAAGTATTAATCTTTAATAGAAAAGATAAATCAAAGACAGGGTACCTTGGAAGTATTTTACTTAGCAATATTCTTAAATTACATCTCATAACTTTGGTCCTTCCTTGGAAGTCTATACTTGAATCTGAAACTTTTACAAAATTTTAAAGCTTCAACTTTAACTTTAAAGGTACCAATAAAGATGCAAGAAAGGCAATAATCTATTTTTTAAAATGTATGCAGGATCAAATTAGTTGTACTATATTTTTCTAATTAAGAAAAAATTGCATAAATATTCTTCCTAATACCAAAGACTATTGTGTGTCCTTTCATTAGAATTAAGTTCCTGTATCAGCCACCACTGCATTTCTTTGAAAGCCATGCTAATTCTCACGTTTTATGAAAGGATACGGAGAAACTGTCTTTTTCTACCAATTTCTCCTAAAACATGATTTACTTTCTTGCAGCTTTCATTTCCAGAAAAACAAATATTGCTTCCTTCTATGCAAGAAGTGCTGTAAATCTCAATTTTTTCCACTCATTGGAAAATATTATCTAATCTTTTCATACTCTAAATAAAAATTCAGCTGTTAGTGTTCAAGAAATCTAAAATATAATTTTTCTAGTCTGTGTGTCCATGGTAGTAGACAAGATTAATCTCCATGCAGAATATAAAATAGAGCAATTGGAGATGTGATCTAAAAAGTATAGTACAAATAGTACAAAAGTATATTTTAGTATAGTACCTAGAGCTCCCCAAACTCCTCTCTGCCATATGGAGACCCACTCATTCTCTACTTTTAATCCAGTGGGGCCTACATAAACCTGAGGCTTGTGTCAGTCAATGGAACGCTCCCCCAGGACTTTACAGAAATAAGCATTCCGTGGTTTTGGTTATTAACCTTTTTCAGTATCCATCTTACCTGCCACCCATTATGTAACAGGTGTTTGAGTTAGACTGATACAACTCCAGAAGTGGATCCTGATTAATATAAGCCCATCAATAGAGTTTCTAAATCTCTTGCTCTAGATACTGGTTCCAGAATGGGCGATGACTTTAGTTGGTCCTCACAGAATGAAATTCAGAACTTCTGTCCAATAATTTAGGGAAAAACTCTGATGATGTGGCATCTGTAAGGCCTAGGACCACTATAACTACAGCTAATACACAAAGATGGGCTAAGAGAATCCCAGAGAGTTTGATCAAACCACATCCAAAACTGTACTACATCTGGACTTCTATTATGTGGGCCAGTACATTTATTATTTAAACCAGTTTGTGCTGAAGATCATGTATGCCTGAAGTTCTCATTACCATCTTTGCCATTACATAGAGATAGCCCACCTGAGAATAAAGCCAAAGTGAAGAAAAAAATCCAGGAAAGAACAGGAGAGACTGTTTTCTGGTAATAGCAATGAGGTACTATCTTCACATGGAAGCTAATATAGTATAATTTATCATTTAAAATAATTTGAGTTGGGTTTCTTCTACTTGCAAATGTAGAGTCCTGACTAATTCAGTAGTGTTTGTTTTGCACAATTTAGTGTCTCCAAGACTGGATTATTCCTCCATTGAAAAGGCCATTATAAGAACCAGATTTGGAAACAAAACAGAAATAATGCAAATATCATGATTTTTAAGAACTTAGTTGAATATAATATGACCATTGGTCAGAAAATCTTAATTTATTATTCAGGCAAAAGAACCAATTTGCTACTTTAAAGGACAGTACTGACTAAAATTTACCAAAAAAGTTCAAAAATGGTTTAGATAATTTCATCACCCTCTCAATAGCTGGTTAGATGCCCATTCTACATGCCCCCATTGGAGGATTATTAACTATTTTATACTCCAGTTTCCAAAGGAGGTTTAAGGCTTCCTCTCCTTCCAACACCATCATGAATAAAGAAAGATTATGTGGATCAAGGCCAAGAGCACTGGTGGGCTCCAGTGCTAAGGGCTAAAACTTCCAATATGACACAAGAGGTTTGACATCCCTATGGTTTCATTCTTTTCTCTGCAGTTACTGTTTTGGAAATATCTCTTTGGGTGTTGTTTTTTATCCTTTTCTGCATCTGTTATTGTTAGAGAGGTTTTGGCCCCTTCTTTCCAAGACTTTCTCCACCCCCATCACCCTTAGGCTCTGACAACTGGGCAGAGCACTGGGGGGAATCAGACAAGCAGGCCATAAGTTTGATGGTTAACATAGAGATTGAAAAATAGGATAGCTGTATTAGATGATATTTCAACCAGTCTACCAAAAAAAGAAAAATCTCAAGAGTCAATTCTATCCCACAATAAAGGATACCTCAACTGTAACATAGATGTCAATCATAGTAAACTATTTGACACTCCTTGAATTCACTATGCTTTTAACCTTGCTAAGCCTCAATTCTTCATCTGTATTACTGGAGATAATAACTGTACTTAACTCATAAAACTATTAGAAAAATCAACTGAACATACAGTTCCTAGGTTTATAGTATTCAATAAATGTTAGGTATTAAAATGTACCTCCACCATGGCCCTTATTAGATTGTAACAGAATTAACATGTTTCTTTTAGTAGACTGTGTGATTAGTTATGAGTAGGGACCATGACTAATTTGTATTTATGTGTTCAATATTTAGCAAAATTAGGAAGTTCACAATAAACATATGTTCAGTACATAAAGAACTGAATGTTTAGAGTTCAAACTTCTATTAGCCTTCAGGGAGAATGAGAAAAAGACTTTTCCTACAATATTTAAGCCATATATAAATCATATTTAAATCATCATATATAAATGCAAATAACAATGCATAATGCAATAATTTTCAAGGTTTATGCTTTGCATTCCTACCAAATTCAAATTTTATATTATCTCTAAATTTGAAGTGTAGGTAATATTGACAACAAGGAAAGCAAGCACTGATCCAGTATGTATAGATTAAAGTAAATCAAGGTGTTCAAAATGAGAATCAGGAAATAGGTCTAAATGGCTTTCCTTCCCTTTCCCTTGGTCTTCTGCTCCTCTAGGAAGGTACTCAAATTTACTTCAGACATATGTACCACTTCTCTTACACTGCTGATAATGGGAAGCACTAAAATGCCTGAGGAGTGACAGGAAATAAAAGAGCTAGCAAGGGCTGTGATTATATGCTCCTAGACCTTTTGTTTATAAGGAACCACTCTTTTGCTTGTCCCACAAATCTAAATCATCCCAATTTCCGGAAAATATAACCACCTATTCCAAGTGTTTAGTTCTTATATGCTTTCAACAGTACTAGCCTTTCAGTCAAACCCTTGAACATTTTTAAATCTCCTGTTCCAAAGCCAGCCTTCTGCCCCATAGTGAGCTTATCAGTACTGGCCATAATGACAGATGTGTATGGATCCAAAGAAAAATTTTCATTCAAAATGACAGCACTGCAGTCTCACAATTTTGAACATTATTTGCAAAGTGTATAGCCTATGAAGGCTTGAAGGAAATGATAAGATTACAAGGCAAGGAAAACATTTTTCATGATGACTTGTTAAAAAACTGGGGGAAAAAAAGCCTTATATTTTTTTGGCGTTTATGATCTCTAAATAGGCCAAGAAAATCAAGTTAACATAATATACTTGTATATTCTTGAACAACCAAATTTATTGTATATCTTTAAAAGGCGCTGAAAATAGGCATTTTTTTTTTCAAAATACCAGTTCAGTCTTCAAACTTAAAAGTTTATTGTCATTTCCCTCTGTGGCTTCTGTCCTTTCCAATGATTTTTATGAGGACAGTTGTTTAAATTTTAATCTCAGAAAGGCATCCTGTTTTGAAACTTAAAATGTCCTTGGCATTTAGAATATCATTTAGGTGCATTTCATAAACCTGGAAACATTAAAATTCTAAGACGCTGAAGAAACACTGGAGTTTCTAAAAGAGGTTTTAAACAAATCTTCTCTGGAGATTTAATACACGGCATATTAATTTTCTGCACAAATAGTTTAGGGATGCATGATTTGTAAAAAATAAACCAATCTCTCAAATTTCTCTTATATTTTCTCTAGCAGGTGATGAGGGTTAGTATTTCTGTACCTAGAGGCATAATCCACTTTTGGAAGGGTTCACAAAGCTGGAGACCTCTGTCATAATGTAAAAATCATATTCTTCAAGAAAAAAACAGGTCACCAAAGGTCTTTTTGTTTCTTTCTGCCAATTACAAATAGACAAAAAGTAAAATAACTCTCTATTAGAGAATAGGCTTACTGGATTTGTGGAAGGAGACGAAGAAGAAACTTTGGTGCAGTTTGGTCTTTCTTCTGACTCTAGCTTCCTGGCTGTGATTCTTGATTAGATGCCATTGCATTTTCCATTGCCCTGTGAGAGATATGTAATTGATCTCTGATAAAGTGAGCTATTTCCAAACTGATGCCTGTTGCATAATTTCAAAATATTTTAAAAGAACAGGTTTTAAACCTGTTCTCTAAAAAACAATTAGCAATGTAGAAACCCTACTTGCCATCTCTACCTAATCCACCCTAACCCTCTGAAGGTCTACACATTAGGAAACAGTCCTGAAATTCTTGAGCTATAGAAATTCACCAGTTTAATCCTCGGGTTATGGAATTCTATAAAAGAAAGATCTGCTTAAGGACTGTTGTTAAGACCTAGGGAATTATGTTTAGAATATTAAATTCAATTTTAAAAATTAGAGCCCTATATTCCTTGGGCTTATTTGAGAGTACAGTGATGAAAGTGGCAAGAAGCTTTCTGTGGTAGGATGAATAATCGTCCCCTCTGCCCCCAGAGGTGTCCATATTTTAAACCTCAGAACCTGTGAATGTGTTACATAGCAAAAGAGACTTTGTAGATGTGATTAAGGCTCTTGAGATGCGGAGATTATTCTGGATTATCCAGGTAGCTCAGTGTAATCACAAGGATGCTCATAAGAGGGAGGCAAGGAATGACAGTTAGAAAAAGAAGATGTTAGACAGAATTAGGGAGAGAGCAATTAGAAAATGCTATGCTACTGACTCTGAAGATGGAGGATGGGGCCACAAGCTAAGGAATGCAGTGGCTTCCAGAAACTAGAAATGGTCCTGCAACACCTTGATTTTAACCCACTGAGATTGATTTTGATCTTTTGATGTCCAAACCTGTAAGATAACAAATTTGTGTTGTTTTAAGCCACTAAGTTTGTGATAATTTGTTACAACACACCAGGAAATTAATACATCTCTAGTAGCTTTCCAATATAAACCACATCTGTGGACATTCTTTAACACTAAAAGTGGTCCTCATGTTAAAATTGAGGCATTCACTGAACCACAGAGCCCCAGAAAGGGAGAACCTTGTTGGGTAAATTTCATTTAAATGATTGCTCTTTGGTATCATCATAAATTTTTCCTTAGCCAAAATGTGATTTAACCAGTGACAGAATCTGGAGCAGACCTTAGGACAATGAGTGAAATAATTCCATTCTTACTTGAGAATTAGGACACAAAGTTTGTAGGAAAGGGCTTGTTATGGCTCAGCATATGGCTGAAGCAAGAAATCCTTCTGATGCCACCACCTTTCCAAGAGAAAACTCCCTTTCTCTCTCTCTGAAAGAGTCCTACAATAAAATCACTATAAGATTTGAATCCCACGCTTGTGACACTGACACAGGGAAAGGGGTTTCCACACTATAGAAATGAGAGAGGAACCAGCTGTAGTGACATATGTATCAGACGCTAAAACACTATCTACCATAAACAGAGACCCATCAATTTTCAAAGCAACACTGGATCGAAGCAACAGCATCAATAAAAACCCTCCCTAGTGAATAAATCACATATTCTGGTCATGATGCAATGAGTAAAAATGATCCCTTGGACTTAGTAAGCAACTCTGAAAATCTCAGACTTATCATTAGGATATTCTGAGTTTAGATGAAAGTCATACTTTCTCTATTTGACAATGGTTAGGAACATTTGAGTATTAAAAGACTTGTGGCCTGGGTTTGTATACTCAGCTTGGTGAAGTGATTTATATTAATTCACAGGAATTCTAGTTAAAATGGAGTGCTCATATTAGATTAATCCTGTGTCAGAAACAATGATAAAACTCAAATAAAATATAAATATTTAAAACATTTATTTGAAGACAGCTGATACAGACAGGGTTTAAGGGGCTATGATTTCTGAGAGAAGGGAAGCACAAAGAGGAGAGCTCTAAAGGCAACGTGGCCCCTTCTCTGAGGCATTTCTAATTCACAAAGTGAGGGAACAGAGTCTGAGTAAAAAGCTACAGGCTCATTAGGAAGAGGCAACAGAGGATAGGGTCTGACTCTGCCGAAGTGACTGAAGCTTGAGTGACAAAATTTCAGAGCAAGGAGTGACAGAGAAGCCAGTCTAAAACTCTGTGTTTGATTTCCCCTTGAGGAATTTGTGAACTTTTAAGCTAGATATGCAACAGAGTAACAAAACAGTAACTATGAGGCTATGGTTGAGCAGAAATTCCTTGCTTGGGAGACAGAGGATGGAGTTCAGAGATTGCTAAAGTAAAGGAGAAACTCTAGGAGAAACTATAACACCCAGACTTTTATTTGAGACCCCAGAAAGGCTATGCCTCTGGTAATAAATCTGCCTGAAACAGACCTGCCTGAATAAACACTAACACCAACCTTTACAAGGATCAAGGTGATCTGTTTGTGTTTGCACTCTGCCTCCCAGAAGCAGCTTAATCTCCACAATTGTTCATCACAATATACAGCATTCAGTAAAAAATTATGAGCCTCGCTAAAAAACAGGAATGAATGAG
Organism: Grampus griseus; assembly: GCF_964374135.1. Lineage (NCBI taxonomy): Eukaryota > Metazoa > Chordata > Mammalia > Artiodactyla > Delphinidae > Grampus > Grampus griseus. The sequence continues at coordinate 82,719,090 of NC_138998.1, forward strand.
TCACACGAAAGGAAAACAACAATAAATACAAGCTCACAGGTTGGGAGTTTTACTCAAGTATGTTACAATAAATATGTTTAATAAGTTTAGAATAAGAGGAAAAGATGGAAAATTTCAGCATAGACACAACTTCATCGAAAGGAATCAAACAGAAATTCTACAACTGAAAAATACTATATCTGAAATTAAAAATTCACTTCTGCCTCCAGACAGGATGGAGAAGATAGTAACAGGCCGTAACTCCCACTTGAACTAGGAAAAACATGAGATAAATCACAAAAACTATATTTTTAAAAACATCAGAGACTTGTGGATGCAAAGAGGAACTCATGAATTAAAATACTAGAGAGAGAAGAGCTTCTCCTGGGTAAGCTGCGTTTTCCAACTACTTTTTCCTGAGGAGTATCTATTGAGTCTGTGCATGTACTGAGAAGGCTTACCATAGAGTGACTCTAATAGGATAAGGGGGAAACAAGTGGAACTTTTGACATTTGTGTGATCTGGAGCAAAGCCCCAAACATAGAGCTGTAGAGCCCAAATTGCTAATTCACATAATCAGGAGCAAATAAATGAGTGGTTGTTTTAGGTTACTAAGTTTTGGAATAGTTTATTACACGGTAATAGATAAGGTAAAATTATAACATTCCCCTTATGCAGGAAGATGATTCAGATGTATGTAGCTAAAACAATTTAAAAACTAAATAGGTAAATTGCAAACACAATAATATAAACAAATAAATACATGAACAAATAAAATAATCTGTTCACTAAGAAATAAATATGGTGCTGGGATAGACACTAATTATGGACACTTTAAAAATATAAGTGATAAAAGTAACATTATGTAAATTTAAAAAATAAACTTGAAAATCTAGAATAAATATTTTTGTAAGAAAATTTAAATTACCAAAATGACTAAGGAAGAGGTAGAAGGATACAATAAACAAAAACTACAGAATTGAGAAAATAAAGACCTATCCTTTTTAAAAATAGGAAAAAAACCATAAGTACGGTAAAAGACAAAATTTTCCCAACTAATTTGAAGAAGCTAGTCTAATAAAATTTCAAAATTGGATGAAAGGTTCAACAAGGTCCATGCCACTTATGAATACTAATGTCAGAAGTTTGCAAATTCCAAAATAAAAATAATAGTAAGTTAAACATATTATTTACTGAATAGTAATAAAATTAAGAAAATTTATCTAGGTAAATCTATCATTATACTTCAATACATTAACAGAATAAATAAAAATAATTATTATTATTTTATACATTTAGAAAAGGTATTTGATAAAATTCAATATTCATTCATGATTTTTGAAATGCAGTGCTTTGGAAGCTGTGATGATAGAGCAACTTCTTTAACAGAACTTCCAGCAAGAAACAAAATTCAAGGTGCAACATCAAAAATGCAGAAATAAAACAAAGATGAACACTACTGTAACTACTATTCAACATTTTGCTGTCAGTCTGGCCAACAAAATAAGAAAAATATATTACAAACACTGAAAAGAGACAAAAAACTATCACTGTTAGATGATATGAATTTCTACATAAAATCAAGAGAGTCAACTGATAAATGATGAATAAAAGAGTTCACCAAGATGTCTGGATACAAAGTTAATAAGTAAACACATAAAATTAACTGAATCTCTAGTTTACATAGTATATATAAAAATCAGTATCAGGTCCTATAGGGACTAGAAGGTGTGTTCAACCTGCTAACAGGAGGTGGGCATTATAATTGGTAGTTCTATCTGAATCATATGACTGGATTTTGGGAGGAACAGTCCCCAGAAAAGCACAGGATAAAAAAAATAAATGTTCAGCATAAGGCTCAGGGACCTCCTTGAGTCCCAGATCTAGTTGTGCCTGAGACCAACTACAGCCCTATCATTGCAGTACCACAAGCCAATGGTTTTCTTTTAATTAGTGAAGGTGGTTTGAACTGGGTTTCTGTCACTTGCAATTTGACATTTGTAAATCTTAGTTGACGTCCACAGCAATTTTAGTTTAATCTACACAGATCACACAGTGTTTCATTGTTACCATTGAAAATGTTTTATAGCATTTCTCACAGTTGTAAAATGGGATTTTTTTTCCATTACATTTTATGTCATTGCTTGTGTATAGGAAAACTATTTAACATTATATGGAATTCTTGCTACATCTTTTGGAATGTTTGTATATCTGGGGGGTGGGGTGGGCTGGTGGTTGAGGTCTGTGCATGTGTAATGTAAATATAAAGATTGAGGCATTCTGTATAGACAGAAGCATTTTAACCCCAGATTCTAACATCACGGGAACTGGTATAAATAATCACCATCTTAAATAGGGGCAATAACGTCCAAGGCCTCACCTGATCACTAATATTGAATTAGAATATTTTACGTTGCTTTCCTAATGCCTTATCATTATAATCCTAACAGCTCTCATGCTCATATACTGAAAATAGCTTTAAAAACTTGCTGAAAAGGATGAGTATTAAGTAGTACTTAGAAAGTGGCTATTATACCTCGTTAAAGTTGTGGAATTAAACTATTTAAACACCTTTGTTAAGTTTTACTGAACTTTCTCATGTGAAGCTGATTATTCTGTATGGAATACTTAAACTACGGTTACTACATCGTGTTGTAGCTAAGATTTATACATAAATTCTAAAATGTTTTGGCTTCCAGATGTAATAGAAATTTGTACACTTTACTGGTCTTCAAATTTGACACCTGATGCAATAATTTTGTGGATTCTAAGACCTTCATACATATATTCTTCAGAAGGTACATCTAATGTTATTTATGAGGTCAAGGCCTTGTACATTTTTTTCCACCAGGGCCTATTTATTTTGCTTAGGTTCTGCCAAAGACCGCTAATCAAAGCCAGGCATTTGTACACTTCCTTGCAAAATACAGCTTTAACAAGAACTCCCCCCAACCCCCATTACCCTAGATATATGATCAGGTTCCTCATTTTCCACCATCCCCAAGGTGATGTCTGATCACCCTGGTCTGTCTTCAGCAAGAATCCTGCTAGGTTGGTTTAGCCAAAATCTCCCTTACCCCTAATGCTTCCTCTTAGCAATTTTCCATCCACTGACCCTCACCTTTTTTCCTTGGCTAAAGTTCCCACTTGCCCACTCTTAATATGAAATTGAGCCCAATCTCTCTACCCCCTGCAAAATTCAATTGCAATGATCCTATCTATACCTACCTCAGTGGTCCTGAATAAAATCTGCGTAACCATCTTTAACAAGTTTCATGAAAAATTTTTTCTTTAAGGCATGCTGTATGTCCCAAGGAAGGCTAGGATAAAAATTAGAGGACTTGAGTCTATTAGAAACTATACATCAAATACATGTCCTATAAAAAAATTGTTTTCAAATTGCAAATCCAGTATATTATTTGTATGCATGGTATTTTTAATAAAGTCCCTTATTTTGTGACAAATTGTTGTTGAGTTCCCCCGATACTGCAACTTTTAATTTTGGCAGTTTTTTTTTTTTTTTTGTATAGTGAAAAGCGATTTTTTTTCTTCCTTCCCCTCTTAGCCCTTTTTAGGAATCCTTTTTAGGAATCCTCCCTGAGCTTCCTGCCGGCTTTAAGCCTCGTCTATTTCCCCCATGCCTGAGTACTGGACCAACACTTGGTAAGAATTTGGCTCTGAGGAGTGCTAGGTTGAGTGACAAATGGATGAGGATGGAGGTTTTATTGAAGCATCTGAACCGCATTTAATTTTCCGTGTTGCTTTATTTGTTCCTTTTAGCCCTCAGGATATTGAATTTTGTGGGCTTGGGTTGGGTCGCTGGTACTTCAGGCGTTTAGTAGTATGAAACAATCTGTTTCTCCCGTTAGAATAATATTCTCATTTATATTAACGGCGGCTTACTCCAAACTGCTTTACATAGCATTTTTCTAAACCTCCTGAACGAACGCATTTTCCCGTTGAGCACTGGCATTGCTTCAGCGGCCTCTGCCGACCTCCTGGCTTGGCAACCTGCACCCCGCTCCACAAGAACCAAGCCTGACCCAGCGTGGCCTTGAGCGCCGCCGCCTCGCCAGACCCTCTCTCCCCCTTTCCCTCCCACCGCCCGGGATCCAGGTTCCCTCCTGCCGCCTCAGCCGTCAGCGACAGCGACACCCTCTCCTCCCCTCCCGCGGCTCCCCGCGCCAGGTCGCCGCGCCAGACAGCGGGTAACCGCCGCCTCCGCTGGGGCATCCCGACTCCATAGGCCTAACGCGCTCCAGACACCTGCCTCTCACTGGCCACCGCCGCTGCCCCTCACCCGGCAGCCCCCTCGGCAATTGGCCCCCGGCCGTCCCTCGTCATCCTCGGCCTCGCCTCGAGTCCCGCCTCCGTCGCCAGGTCATTTAAGTTTATCACAAATAAATAAATAAAGGAGGAAATAGAAATGCGTAGAAAGTAAAAGCAGTTAGGAGGGGGCGGGGGCCTGGAGAAAAAAGGTGGGCGCGGCGGAGGTTAGACAACCAAACCTGATCGTGTCTGTGTTGACCAATCACGACTCACTCTAGTCCGGTCTGACGGGCCCTCTCAACCAATAGCCTCCCACCTCTCGGATCACTGAACAACGAGATATGACTGACCTCTCCAGAGTGGACGAAGGTGCGGCGGACTGAGGGGGGGAGCGGAAAGACTGCTGACCAATCGCCTGTTAACAGTTCTCTGAGCGAAGTTTCAGTGCTCCAATGGGTGTCTGAGATAGCGGATTGGGCCTCTTCTAGCCCAATCGAAGCTGGTAGAGATGAGGGAAGAGGCAGATGGGGGCGGGGACAGGTGAGGGGAGGAGGAAGAGTGTATTTTGTTTATGGGCGGCAACCTCATGAGGGGCGTCCCATTCTTATTGGCTCACTGAAGCCAAGAGTGGCGTGGGGGCAACCCAATAGCAGGAAAAGATAGAGGGTTCGCGGCGTGAGGCGCCCAATGTGGGCCTTCTGCCGAAGAAGTAGGGGCGGGGGGAAGTTTAGGAGTTGAGGAAAGAAGATTAAAGAGCGCGAGGAGGTAACGCCAAAAACTCTAATTTGTTGTGGGGCGGGCTGGAGGGAGGGGTGTGTGCGTGCTGTGGGGGACGGGGCGTCTGCGAGGCGCTTGGAGTGGGGGGCGGTGGGACAGGAAAGGAGGGGCGCGGGGTGGGGTTGGGGGAGCGAGTTAGAGTGGCGAGCCCGCGGGCTGTTGGCCGGCCGAGCGCGCGCCCCCTCCCCCGGGTGCCCTCCCCCCGGCGGCCCCTTTCCCCGAGCGCCCCTCCTCGCGCCGGGCGGCGGCGGTGGCCTCGCATGACCCGGCGCGGAGGGAGGGAACGCGGGAGGGTCCTGGGTTCCAGGATCGGGCGGGGCGTCCCGCAGCTGGAAACGTGTCTTCTGCCTTCTTTCTACTCCCCGCGCCTGGAGCTGCCGCTACCAAGAAGAGGAGCTGAGGGGGACTAGCCGGGGCTCAGGAGCTACTAGAGGCGCCCGCTTGTCTTCCGCCCCCTCCCTCCTCGCCCTTCCCCGCTTGCCGTGGCTCTAGCAGTATCTGGAGCGTCTTCAGAGAACTGGGGGGCGGGAGGGGTCCTGGCCCAGAGCCGCTGGACGCCCCTCCAGACGCCGGAGCTACCGGCCGCCGCCTGCTTCGCTGCTACGACTGTAGAGAAGGGGGCATGGGAAGGGAAGACAGCTTTCCTTCTTTCTCTCCTCCTTTGGGCCCCTTTGGAAACATTAAAAAATGTTTACGCTTTTTCCATAGCTGAGAGAAAACGGTTGGAAGCTTTTTGAAAGTTTAAAAGAAATGCACTCTCTTTTACATTGTTTAATGCATTACTGTCCGTGTGGCTTTCTGGTCTTCTCCCACCATACGCCCCACGCCCTGCCCTCCTAAAGCTGTTAGCCTTTTTAAGGATGCTGAAGAGGCAGGAGGCAGGGATTTTCTAAAAGTTGTATTGATAAACACTTGTACAAACATATGCTAGGCACACACATAAACGATAAACATTCGCGAAAAACACAATATGGCGTACAGCTACCCTAACTAGCGCGGTAATCCGCTGATCTCTTAACCCAACCCAGTTGAATGGGGTCAGTAGCAGGATGACAGTTCTCCAGTAAAAATCTGAATGAAGCAGGAAGTAATTTGGAAGCAGCCCGTGGGTAAAGTACTGTCCTCACATCAGCATTGGCCCAAGCTAAGTTGAATTTGTGAATCTTCGAGTCATGTGAAAATTGTCTTAACTGCTTCTTACCATTAAAAATACCAAAATGTTGCTCAAGTGGAATTTTCTCACTGCGTGGTCATGTGTGAATTTCAGCTAAGAAAATTAAGAGACCACTCATTCCCCCAGTGTTTTCAAGCAAGCTCTGTTCTAAAGTTAGTATTTTTGTTGCTATTGAAAGTTTTAAAACATGAATTATAAGGACCGTTTTGTAAATACATTCTCTAGCTTTACACATTGAATAATCCGTTACCATCGACAAATTCATAAATGGTTTACTTTCTTACCTGTTGCTCCTAATCCCATGCACCCTTTGCTATTGATTGGGAATCGTTAAAATACACCGTTCTACCCCATCACATCCCCAGTCCAATTTTGGCTACGATTTGCATTTCTGTATTTCTTGGAAAAGAACAACAGCAAGAACAATTTACATTTTTTTAATGCCCATGTTTGCTCTTTGTCATTCTTAATCAGAATGTATCAAAGTTGATGCACATATAGTGCATGGTAATACCATTCACTGTGCCCTCTTGGAAGTAGTCTTCTCTCAAGGAAGTTTTTGGTATTGTCCTTGAAGAATTGCTGATATTACTCATTGCTTAGCGCTCAAGGTTTAATTCTTAAGGTTGGGGATGTGATTTCCATTGAGCTCAATTTTGGAGGGCTTTAGCCTTGAGCATACATCATGCTCAGACAGTGAGGAGAAGGAAAAAAGTGAGTTTTCTAGAAATATAATTATCTGCTCAGTGAGTCCAGCAGTTGGGTATTTTTGGTTTTGTGATTTCAGATCTCACAGACCAGTGGAATAAAGAACTTTTGCATATGAAGATCAGGTGACAAGTTAACTGGCTACCAGCCTCCAAAGCAATACGCCCTTTCATGGTGAGGTCCCAATTTTAACACACTAAAGAAAGAAGTTTAAGACTAAAAATTGTCAAATTTTATCCATTTTTAGGAAGAACTCTTTATATTTACTTGTTTAGTTCATTTAAGATGCCAGTATTTTGAAATAACTACTATACCAAGAAAATACAGGTATAGTTAATGTGTACATTCGCTACTAGCAACTAGCTACTGAAAGACAATATGAGTTTAAGCGGAGTACTAGAGGAAAGAACAACTTACATGTGAGGGTTGTAATTTTGGTGTGTGTGTGCGTGGAAGGGGAGGAGGGGTATTGTTCAGAATAACTAGTTGATGTGATGCCAGTGTCCTAAGTAAAGTCAGGAAGTTTTTGAGACCCATACATATACAATTGCTCTTGCTGTCAAATTAACACGACTTTGACTACTTGGTATAGGAATAAAATCCAAGGAAAAAGCCATTTTAAATGAATTACTTTTATCTCAGTAGTCAGTCTTCAGAAGACCTTCCAACCAAATTGAAATTCCTAGAAAAAATTGGGTCATTTTAGAAGAACAATAAAAGATACAACTAAGTTCCTATAAAGGATCTAAAATTTATAAACTAATTACAAAGTATTTGAAATATCTTAGAATAAGTGGTAAGAAGAGATTCTTTAAAACATTTGGAATACAGAAGTGGAGCTTGATGGGCTCTGATTTATTCTCTGAAGTGATTTTTTTTGTCTGAAATGGATTTTTAAATTCATCAAACTGTTCTAGACACTGTTCTAGATACTTGGGATGTAAGAGTGAACAAAAGATAAAATTACCTACCCATGTGGAGTTTACATTCTAATGTCGCATACACTTTGGTTACTTCAGATTGCTAGAAGAAGGTAGTTTTGGATGAAACTTTAAAACCTAGCTGTTTTCTCATTTGGGGGAATATGATTTAAAAAAGCTTAGAGAAGTTCGAGGGGCAGGGAGATTTTACCAATTGCCAATGATAAGGAAGGAAGAGCTTACTGTATTATTTGTACCCTTTGTTATTGTCATGAAATATTCTCCATATGTTTCAGTAGGTCTTTTTAACAGATAGGGGTTTTATTTTTTCGTAATTTTAAGCTTGCCTTTGAAATAAATAAAATGTTATTTTATATTAAAAAAAATTCTGTGTCTTGGAATTTACTGTAAAATTCCTGTGGAGCTTTTGTCTTGTTAGCAAATTGTGGTAAACATAAACTAGAATATCTTAATTTGTTTAGTTAGAATTTGTTTTAAGAATATGTCTGAAAAATCAAGTGCCTAAATCTTTTACAGTTGTGGTTTTACCAAGAGAAGGTGGAAATTTGTAATTAATTTATAGGTGACTTTAAAAAGAGAAAGAGAGGCCTGCAAAAAATGCTTTGTTATTTAAACCTTTCAAACTACAAAAGCATTTGATTGGCACTTCTCTGATTTAATAGACCATTTGTAATGCAAGAGGAACATTACAGAGTATTTTAGTATTACTTTAATCATTTAGTCTGTAGGTGTAAAAATCCTAGGTTTCTAACTGAAGGAAACTTGGTGCCTGGTTAAGGGAGTATATGATTTTGAAGCAAAGTTTGTTGCTTCAAGTAGTGGGTGTCTCACCTTTCCAAAACCTAGCTCATAGTTCTCAAATAACAAGTTCTTATTTTCGTTATTTTTCTCTATCACAGTGAGTTTTATTTTGTTAGTCAAGTGTGAGTTCAGTTCTTAAGTAGCATGATTTTTTTTTTTTTTTTAAACACAATCCTCCTACCTACAGTCCTCCCATCCCCTGCTGTAAAGAGCTTGAATCTATATCTACACTAGATCTCTATGCTAATTTGTAGCATAATCAATTCTTCTAGAAAGGGTACATATTAATGCACTTTAGAGAACTTTGAGATTGCCTGTGGCTATTAAGTATAGACCAGGCAGCGTCTGAAAGCTACAAATAGGAAGATTTAGGACAAAAAGCAGAGACTGTAACTAATAGAATATATTGTTTTAGCTGAAATCTTTTTTAAAAAGCAAAGTGGAAGAATGGTTAATAGAATGTTAAAAATTAAGAACTTTTCCTAATTCTAGTAAGGATGGTTGATCAATGTGTCCTTATGTGCATGTAAGTATGTATTTATATATGATCAGTTTTTGAATAAAGACATATTTCATTACTGGATAAATGATTCCAGTCCTGCCTTGTGTTCGTTGACATGGAAGGCATTCAAAGTTCCCAGGTGATTTTGTTTAACATACTCTGTTACTAACCAAACCTTTGCCCCGAGCAACATAGAAATACAAGATAATTAAATCTTTGTAAATTTTGTAATAATTTGGATTAAAATTTATTTTGCGAAGTTTTTTTTAAAGCATGATTACTAAGCAGCACATAAAATGAATGAAATCTAAAGTGAAGAGCTGTTAGAACCCTGGATCCACATAATAAGATAGTTGAGAGTTTCAAAAGGGGCATTCATAGAGTAAAAGATAAAATCTTGACATGTCAGATTTCTATAGTAATAAAATAAAGACTAATTAATATTCATATTTTTAAGGTAAGTGTAAGTATGTGTACAGTGCATTTTAAGTCAAAATTTGGGGTGTTATTGGCTAGACACAGTCATTTCTTTGCCAGAGATACTAGACTGTATGAAGGCTAACCATCTGTCAAGTGATGGAGACAAAGAAAGGTTTAATATACTAGCCCAAAATTTCCACAAACTTGTTTTGAATTTTATTGTCATTTTGTTTTGGCCTTCATATTCTGTGTTGAATATGCACTGGGTCAGTCACCCCACTTAGTTTTTCATCCCACTTAGTTTTATGAACAGACTATTCAAGGTTTAGATAAGGTTACTGTCGCAGCTGATGTGATCTAGAGGCAAGATAAAATGTTTTGATTTTGCTTTCATGTAATGATTAAAAACTCACAAGTGGACCACCCATTAGCAGTTATACAAGTGACTTCAAGCACACTTATTTTCACCTACCCATTCTGAATTTTGGGTGTCTTAATTCTTTTGCTTTATATATTCAAGCCTCATAATTCAAACCCATTCCTGAGCTATTTGGGGGGGTGGGGATGGAGGGAAGTAGCAACGGGAATCCAGATTGCCTGTTTTAGGTACAATATGGTGTGATGTGAAATTGAAACAGCAGATTGGTAAGAAACTTTAGTTTCAAACAAATATAAACTAGTTTATTTAGTGAAGTCATACACAAAACAGGAGTCTCTATTGACAAGACAACTTTTTTTTTCCAGTAACTTCCACATCAGGAAGTCACCATGGTTCTTTGGGCCAGCAGACTGTTTCTAAGGCATCATATAAGAAAAAGAAGCCCTAATATTGCTGATTTTAATGATATTCTTAGATGTGGCAGGCCAAGGAATTATTTATAGCAGTGCTAATTATATCAATAAAAATAGCAATATTAATACTGTGAGTGTCAAAATCCATTCTTGACAGTATGAGGTAAACAGAACTATAGTCAAACAAAGCAGCCAGCCTGTCTCTACTGTCAGCTCATGAATATGCACTTCAGGAAAAATATACACACAGTTTAGAGAATTAAGTGTATTGATTTAATCTCTTTTTCAATTACTTTTGACCTTTTTAAAAAAAAGATGTTCTTTATTTTAAATTCAAACAATATTAAAAAGACTTGGATTTTTAGTTTTGAAATTATTGGCAACCATTTTCTTACTGACTGTCATTAGTAAGTTTCTAGAGACTTATTTATTTATATATGGTTAAGTACTTTATAAATTATCAGAAATTCATTTTCTTTGTACCCCCATTTTTGGGACACAAATTACCATCACAAAAGGAACCTCTAACAGTTTACAAAATGAAACAATACAAAACAAAACAAACCCTACCACTACCATACATGTACACACAACCATAAATCTCTGGCTTCCTTTAGGCATTAAAAGGATATCCTTTTCCATGGTTTTGATTTAAGAAAGAGCATAAATTTTCTTTGTAGCTGTTTTTACTTCTAGTCAGTTTTTACAATTTTATGTTATTTTAAACTTATTTTCCTAGGAATATAAAAATCCAGTAAGTAGAAGTCATTAAATCCAATGGTTTTTAGCTTGAGGGGACATCTAACTTATCAGCCAATCCCTCATATGTTTGATTTAATTCTTTCATTTTATTGCACATTGTAAAAATTTTCAGATGTAGAGATTGGAAATATTGTTTTTGGTATAATGTTGCAAGCAACTAGTTGTATGATCTTAAGCATTTCACATAATTTGTTTGGATCTCTGCCTTAGCTTCCTTCACCTTCAGGGTCCCTTTCAGCTCTAATAATATGAGTATCTTTCTTTTGATACTTGAGTCTTTATTTTAGCTTCAGATAATGTGACTGGATGTGATGTGCAGGGGGCACCAGGAAAGAGTATATGTAAAATATTTGACTTTGCTTTTTACTTCCAGTCCTGGATAAAAGTTTCATTTTAATGATACTTGCTTTCAAACATAGCATAGTAGTACAAGAGCCACAATATTAAGTACTGATAATCTTTTATAGTTGGTAACTATAATGTCTATTAGTTTACATAAATTTTTACCAGCTCACCTTTACTCATGTAGATATATTGGTAATAGAATTTATAAACATGATTCTTTGCATTTTACTCTGCATAAAGTTGCTTAACTGGAGAAAGCAGGTAATAATAGAATGAATTAACTCAGAGTTGTTTTCTAATTCTATAAAATATATGGATAGATATATTCGAAGAAAAAGGTAAATTTGGTTTATGTGCCTAATTTTTAAAGCAAAAAATAAATATACTTCGAGTAATCAGGGGCCATCTCCATATAGATCTTATAAAACTGGTAATTTTTAACTGCTGCATTTGATTTTTGATCCTACATTATATCCATCCAGGGATAGATTTACATAGGAGGACTGATAAGATAGACAAAGAAAGTTGACTCTGTTTTGATGAAGAATAGTGGGAAGAATCTGAAACAAACTGCATGCAATTTGTGTGTACCTACCTGTAGGTATTTATTTAATGATGACCTCAAAGTTTTCATTTAGAATTTCACTCTCAGTTTCTTTTTAATTGACTCACATTCCTTTTGCTAGTATGAATGGTAGTGAGAGGCTCAAAACCGTCAAATCCTTTACCTATTCACAAATGGAAACAGCTATCTGGAGAAAGCTATATAATCCTTGGTTCCTTCCCCTTCCATACACATATCCATCGTTCTTGATACTGCTCATAACATTTTATAAATTACCTCATAGACGGAATATACAACAAACACGACAATATATTAGATAATGCTAAGCTTTTGGGAGAAATGGCAAGAAAAATTTTAGATCAACCATAGGGCAAAAAAGGTGGTATGAGTGCTTCAATGCATGCAAATAAGGGGAAAAAAGCATTCTAAGAGATATTTAGAAGGGAAGCTGATTTTAGACTATAAGTTAACTGAAACCCAGCACATATACTGAGGAATTAATGTAGACCCTTTTCTAAAGGCATTGGTACCAAAAAGACTGGCAAAATTATTAGTTGTGAGCATAGTGAAAGAAAATAAAATACATTCTGTTCTTGTACTAAACAACAGTAGCCAACATGTATGAGCACTTAACTCTGTACCAGACATTGGTTATATCTGAATTTTTTTCAGTTAATTTCATAATCCTATGAGATAGGCACTTTAATTATGTCATTTTTAAAGATAAGCTAAGCCTCAGAAAGGTTAAGTAACTTATTCAAAGTCACACAGCTAGTGTATAACAGTTGGGAATTCAAACTCAAGTCCAATTCTAGAAAACCTAAACTCTTAATCACCACCTCATCATGCCTCTCTTCTGGGACCATTTTTACTTAGTACCCGCCCTGATTAGTACTGATAATTTTATTTCAAGAAAGGCATAGTGGATTTGGAGAAGGTTCCAGAGAAAGGCACAAAGTGAAAGAGCTTAAGTGGGAGGAATGGTTGCTATGGTAAAGTTTGTTTTTAAAATTTAACTCTTCAGTCTAGAAGTACAACTTCTATGAGGGAATTTATCTGAAGGTTTTAACAGAGGATGGACTGGGTAGCCACTGCCTGATTTGGTTGGATGGACAACCGTGGAGCTGGGTAACAGATGTCAAAGCAGATGGAGGAAATCATGAGTAGGAGCAGGTCAAAGGGAACTTTAGATACTGGCAGTACTGGGAAGGCAGAGGTCAAAAAGACCGAAATCAAACAGGTTGAGTAACCAAGAATCGGGATCATGCAGAAAAAAAGGGTGAGGCAGAACAGAAACAGAATATACTCAAAACTTTGGTAAATCCTACTGACTTTGGAAGGCCCTAACATTTATTGTTTGTTTTTTGCACCCTTAGATTTGTTTCAGAACCAACAGCTGGCTTAAATAGGGGCCACCTAGAGTCTGGGATACAAAGACTGCTATGGTTTTGGCACAAAAAACATGATTATCAATACTAACTTAGAATTAGGCAGTAAGTTTAGATGCATTAAAAAGAAATGCAATTTAGCACAGAAACCTATGTGATAAACCTGAGAATAGCTGTCATTTATTGAGTACTTGCTGTGTACCATTCAATTCTGAAATCACTGTTTCTGGGGGGCATTTATAGTACAAGTTACCGTCTGCTGTCCAGTTTTCAAATATAAGAAAACATCTGCTAGCTTTTCTGAGGATTTGATGGGTAAAACAAATTATACCTTAATTTTATTTCATTTCATGTTGTAATGTAGCTTTTGATATCTCCTCTTCCCACATTCATGGAGCCAGGCTCTACCAGGCTTAAGGTGGAATAGAGTGTAGACTTCTCTTGTGTAAACTTTTCCTTCAATTGTCGCTATACTGAAAGAAAGGTTCAGTTTTATTTGATAGGAAAAATGCATTTCTATCAGAGTAATCGGTTCAAATGATCAGCCCAGGTGAAGTCAGTGTACATGAATTTGGATTATATTTATGATTGCCAGCATGAGTTAATGAAAAGGGAATTATATAAGCTTTTAAAGTGATTTTTTGTTATTTCAAATAATTTTAATGACATCAAACCAAATACAGACAGATGTGTATGCCATGTATACATACTCATACCCTTTTTCTACAAGGTATGGAGACTTCAAAAGTTTTTAAGAGATAATATTCATTGTTGAGCTATATTATGTATATATAGAGAGGTGGGGAAGAGTTGGATTGTCTGAATGGAGTCAAAGAATAATGGAAGAACTATACTGTCACTTATGTGTCTTCAGTTTTCCGTATTACAATATCTCTGTTATTTCCTTCAGACTCTTATTTCTAGTGCATTAGGAAATATATTACAATAATCATTTTGTATGTTTCAAATTGATACATCACTAATACAATATACTGTGAAGTTAGAAAGATAACCAGCATTCAGTTTATTCATGACACCTTTCCCCTTTAGGTTTATTGTCACTGGTACTCTTTTGTTCTCGTTCTTTTGACATCTGGTGGTATCTAGTCTTTTTAACAACTATGTTGTTTGCATCCTCCCTTCCCTTCATATATCTGACCCTTAGAGAAATACCTTTGAAAACTCACCCTCTCAATAATCTTTCTTGTTCTAGCAAAGGGTTGAGAACAAGGCAATATTATGTTGAAGGGGTGGTTTGAGCTGAAAAGTGAACAGGATTCCAGACCTTTCTGGTTCAGGTATTTCACATAACAGTCTCAACAGTTGTTATAAAGTGAATTGCTAGAGTGTATAAAAGCCAAAAATAAATGGTTGCTGTTTTTCTGTAATTTTGTATTATGCATACCTCTGTTTCTATCTATTATTTGTGTAATTATGAATTTTATTGTGCAGAAAGGGGTGCATTCATTCTTTGACATTCATCACCCAGGAAAGATAGCATTCAGAATTATACTACACTGAACTGCAGATCCTTAAGGGCAGTACCGTATTTTATTAATCTTTGAAGCCTTGGTGCTTAGCACAGTACCTGGCACACTGGAGGATTCAATGTTCATTAGACTCTTTTGTAGCTGTCCTAGAAAGATTACTTTGTACTTGCTTACCAGGCTGTTCATTCCTTATTTTCTTTTGACTGGTTCAAATTTAGCATTGTTACAATCATTAATACCTATTACAGGGTTTCTCTGTACTTTTCTAAGACCCAGACATTTTTACACATGCTCATGATCTTTTATCCTTTTAGATACTTAATGAAATTCTGTCATGGCAGAAGTCCCAATAAAAAATTATATTTACCGTGATTCAGAAAAGAAATATATCAGTTATCGCCCATCAGTGGTAAAGCAAATCTACTGCAATCAATTCAGGATATTGTATTGAATAGAGTACACAGAATTACATTACCTAGTGATTCAAGGGTGAAATCCAAATTTCATATCCTATATGATTCCTATCTGGATAGTAGGACAAACAGTCCAGAGTATTTCTTTTTTGCACTTAATAGATTGTAATGAGATTTTGAGCATTTTATATGAGCTTCCTAATTCTTAAAAAGATAAGTTCATAAAGTCTCACACAATTAAAAAACAGAGCTTTAGATAATTTTACCTTATTATCTAAGTTGTTTAGAAGTCAGTCCAATGAAACACTTTAATGTTATTGACATTATATCCTTAGCTCTTATAGAAAGCAAACACGGTAATTGGGCTATGAACAATATGAAGGGTAATGTCATGTAAACCACTGTGTAGCGTGCATGTTTCTTTCCTATATAACAGCTGACATGCTTTTTCATATTTATAAGACCTGCTAGTTAGACAGTGGGAGACTTACATGATCTGCCAAAGTCATAGTTTGTCTCTCTACTAACTGAAGCTATAGCAAATTGATTTGAAGTTGTTTCCAAAAGAAAAGATAATTATGTCCTGGGATAATTAAAACTGGGGTCTCATTAAAGCGTACTTCAAGTGATTAGTAGCTATGGTATATTTTGGAATTTGTATCTAAGAACATAAAGAGAGCATATTGTTGTTTTTGTATATTCAAGAATATGCTTTCTGAGGAAAGTATTGATTCTTGGAAATAATGATAATGAACTCCCAGACAACCCCAGACCCACATACCTCTCCCCTTTCTCAATATTTTTAAAATTAAGGATTCTGAAAACAAGGTGACCTATGTATGGCCATCTTCCCCTTCCCTTCCAATTCCTGAGTGTCTTTCTGAATCAAATTGCTACTGAGATCTGTAAACAATTGCTGTGACACCTTGGGCAGAGAAACACTGCTTTGAAAACTTCTACCATCAATTGGGCAAGCAACTAGAGAATAGTACTGAAGTTCAGGGATAAAGATCAGAAAACAGTAGACATTGTAAAGAAGAGCTTGGGCTTCAGAGGTCTGTGAACCAATATGGGAGAAAGTTAATATCTGCCTATTTTATGTATCCAAGTCTCCCCAGTAGGCTAAAAAGTCAGAGTAGCTGAATGTGCTGGCTGAGTTTTCTCTGTCCCTGAGGCTGAAAAGAAATTCAGAGATAGGGCAACAGTGATCTACCTCCTCATGCCTTGGCAGGGAACTGGTAGACTGTCTACATTTCTTTTCTCCAAGTGTTATGCTTCTGCCATTTAGGATACTCTAACAACCAGACCAGAGTTCCAGTGAGTTATCAATGAAAAATAACAATCCATCAAAGGGGAGCCAGTAGTGAGGGAGAGAGGAAGATCAGGCAGGAAAATTAGAGTACATACTCCAAGCAACTAGCACTATTGGCAAAAATAAATGAAACCTGAATTTTGAAATATATTAAGAGCACTTAAGGATATTCAAACAAAGAACAAAAAAGAATTTCAGATACTAAGAAAAACATATCTCAATTGAGCGACTCAGTGGAAAAATCGGAGAACATGGTCACTGTTGAAACATGAGTCAGTGAACTGAAAGACCAAGTGCAAGAAATATATCAAAGTACATAGCACAACTAAAACACGGTGAAAATATTGAATAAAAAGGATGAGTCTTGGAGGATAGTTTAGAAATCAAAATGTGAATAATAGGAATTATAGAGGGAGAAATAAGAACAGAAGGAGGAGAGGTATAATTAAATAATAGAAGAAAATTTCTTTGAGTGTAAGAAAAATCAGAGTCTGTGGATTGAAAGAGTTTATTGATTTATGGTCTTGAATGAAAGAAAAGATACAGTTCTGAACTCTAAAAATAAATTGAAACAAACTCCCAAGTAGAAAGAACAAGTTTCTCCTATAAAGAGGAGAAATATCGAAGTATCATACAACTTCCTATTTGTAACACAGGAAGCAAGAAGATAGTGGAATGACATCTACAAACTGCAAAAGGAAAATTACTACAGTCCAAGAATCTCAATGCCCAGAAAGTTGTCATTTGCCAGCCAAGGTGAAAGAAATACATTTAGGGAAAACCAAGAACTCAGAACATATAATTATTATTCCCCATCCAAGAAAATGCCTGAGGATAGATTATAAGCAAACAACAAATGAACCAGGACAAAGATTTCAAGATGAAAAGGAAAGGAAATAGTGGTAAATAATGAGCATTTGTATATAATTGTGTGTGTTGTGTGTATAATTTCCTTTAAGAGATAAAGATAGATGGCTAGTAAATGTGTAATAAAATAGACAATTTCAGACTTTTGAAATAAAAGGATCATACTTATGTAAAGAAAATTTTTAATGTACTAAAACTGTCTTATCAACACTTAGTTGATGGCAGGAGTAGACAGGAGGAATGTAAAAAAGGAGGAAAATAAGTGGTGGGAGATGAGAGGAGGAAGAAAAGAGGAGAAAAGTGAATGTATCCTAAAGATCTCATTTATTTAGGAGAAAGGGGTGGGGGATAGAACCTCTTGGTGGAGGAAAAATTTGTCTTAGAAAGATAGATACATGAAAAAATATATATATTTATACATCTGTTAATTAGAGTAGAGAAAGGGAAGGTTAGCATGATAAAACATCATGTAGAACTTTCATAGCAGCAAGGAAAAAATACAATGCAGAGCCACTTGATCAAACAAAAAAATACGGAAAAGGGAAATAAGGAAACAATAATGTAAGATTAAAAATAAATATAAGTAATTGGAAGATATACAATTATGCACATTATTCCATTTAATGTAATGGACTAAATTCTCCCATTAAGAAAACAGATGTCAGATTGAATTTAAAAACATAAGGCACTCAAATTATATTACAAGAAAAACACCTGTGTCAAAATTATAAAGAAATGTTGTTTGTAAAATGGTGGACATAAAAGACATCAGGCAAAGGCAAACAAAAGGAAAACAGAGAAACATGAGTGACAGCATTGATATCAAAAAGGGGCACTGTAATGATGAAAGGCATAGTTTATGAAGAGAATAACCACATAACTCTGTATACAGCAGGCTTATTTATAGTAGATAAGTATGTTAAGTAAAAACTATTGGAAAAGTCTAGACAGCTCTGTTAAACACATGCAAACAATGACTAAGAGAAATGGAATACTATAACTCAGAAGCAATATATTTGTAGAATCTGATATTCTTGAAATATTTTTAAACATCTCTGTGCTTGGCCGCAAAGAAAACTTTATAAATTTTAGAAAGCAGAGATTTTGCAGGCACATCCTCTGATTATAATCTAGTATAATTAGAATTTAAGAAGTTTTTCTAAAAGGTGACAAAAATTATTAATTATTTAGAAATTAAAGAGAACACTCCTAGATAACTCTTGGATAAAGAGGAAGTCATTTGGAAAACAATGAAAAGGAGAATATTTTATGTAAAAACCTATTGAAAACAGGTAAAGAGATTGTCGGAGTAGAGTTGATAGCCTTAAAGGCCTTCATTATTAAGATGGAAAATAAAGGATTATCTAGTAACTTTAAGAAATTAGAATAAACACTAATATAAGAGAGAATAAAAGGAAATTAATTTTTTAAAATATGAAATTAATGAAGGAAAACAAAATGTAATAAAAAATCAGTCTAAAAGCTGGCTCTTTCAAAAGACTTAATATAATACATAAACTCCTCGGGAAGGTGAAAAAGCAAAAAAGAAAATGAGGCCAGTAATTCCACTCTGAAGTGGAAGAGAGTTGAAAGCATATGTTCACTTAAAACTTGTACACAAATGTTCATAGCAGCAATATTCATTATAGCCAAAAAGTGGAATAAAATCAAAGAAGCTCTCCATCAACTAATAAATGGATAAATAAAAATGTGGTGTATGCATACAATAGAGTATTATTCAGCCATGAAAAGAAATGACGTACTGATACATGCTACAACATGGATGAAACATGAAAACACTATGCTAAGTGAAAGATGTCAGACACAAAAGGCCACATGTTATAAGATTCCATTTATGTGAGATGTCCAAAATAGGCAAATCCATAGGGACAGAAAGTAGATTAGTGGCTGTCAGTGCTGGAGGAAGGGAAGATGGGGAGCGACTGTTTAATGGGTATAGGATTTCCTTGTTCTGGAACTAGATAGTTGGTGATGTTTATACAACCTTTTGACTGTACTAAAAGCAACCACAGTATACTCTAAAATGGTTAAAATGGTGAAGTTTATGTTATATGAATTTTATGCTAATAATAATAAAGTTTACAAACAAGAAATTGAGCAAAAATAGATACTAGTTAGGGATGAAAAAGTTGACAAAACTGTAAGGTAAAAAAAGAAATCTAATGCAACTCTCTGGAAATAAATTTGACACCCCTGAGAAACAGAACATCATATGGTCAAATGCAAATTATAAATATCGGCCTAAGAAGAAGTAGAAAACGGTTACCTATTAGTACTGAAGAAATTAGAAAGCTAACCACATGTGATCGCTTAAACTTAAAGAAATAACTAATTCTGATATAATTTAAATTATGCTAGGCCATTGAAAAATAATGAAATATTTTCTAATTTCATTTAATATCTAACTCTGATAAAAATTGTACAGACATAAATTATAGTTCAATCTCACTTATGAAAGAAATGCAAAATTTCTATATAAAATGCAGATTAGCAAATAGTATCAGCATGAATTAAAAGAGTAATATACTAGGACCTAGAATTTTCCTTTTTTCTTTTTAAGTAGGAATTCAAGCATGATTCAACAACAGGAAATATATCAGTATTGTTCATTACATCACCAAATTAAAGGGAAAAATTATACATTCATCTTCAATAAGATTGCTTAAATATAATATTTTCATTCACAGCCAACAGAAAATATAACCTGAAATAGTTAAATCTTAAAAATTCAATTAATATCAGATATTAGACAAGTAATTATTTATCACAATTATTTAACATTGAGTAGGGAGCGTCAGCAAATATAATAGTCAAAGATATAAATAACACTAACATTTGTAGAGACTAACTTAACATGTCTTTTGGCTGATATCAGACCTAAAAATTTTAGAACTCTAATTTAAAAATCTAGAAAAATTAGTAAGATAAATTAAAAAGGTAGTTGGATAGAAAATAATTAGATGAAAATTGATAACTTTTCTCTGGAAATAATAGGCATCTAGGAACCATTTTTCCCAACAGGAAAAAATTATTTAATTTTCCATAGAAACACAAATTATAAAATGCTTATTAATAAAATTACCAAGAATAATATAGGACCTGTATGTAAAAAAGAGGTACTATTTAAAGACATAAAACAAGATATGATTAAAGGATGCACAAACTATGTTTTTGTATGGGAAAACAATAGCAAAATGTTAATTTTCCCAAAGTTAATACATTTATTTAATACAATTCCAATTAAATTTTTAGCAGGGATTTTTTTTTTCTTTTTTGAGCTAGACAATGTTATTTTTAAATTACATAGAAGATTAAGTGCTAAAAAAAGGCAAGAAGATATGAAAAAGAACAGTGAAGAGGGATTTGCATTATACATAGTAGAACATATTACAAAGCCAGATAATCAAAACAATATGGTAATAGCATAGGAATAGACAAATAGATCCATTAAATAGATTAGAGAATCCTGAAACAGGTGACAATTTAGTTTGAAAATCATGAATCATTTAATTAATAGAATTGGCATAAAAGATTATTTTGTGGGAAAAAATGGAAGTATATTGTCATTTCTCACATTATATAAAAATCATGTAAGATGAAATGCTTAAATGAAAACAAAACAAAAAACTTGCCAAAAAAATCTAGGAGACTATTTATAAAATTTTTTAAGAGTAGTGAAAATGCAAAAAATTTAAAATGACTTAACATTGTTGATTGCATAAAAATAAAAATATCTTTTATATAAAAATAAAAGTTATTAGAAAAATGTAGATTTGGAAAAGTATTTATAATTTTACTTTTATTAACATGAAAGGTTAATATCCAAGAGCTCTTAGACAATGCTAAGAAAAAAGTTATGAAACAACCCAATGTAAATGGAAAAGATAATTCACAATAAAGCAAATTCTATTGGTTAACATAAGAGAAGATGCTCAAATTCACTAGGGAAATTCAAGTATACGTAACAGTGATGTAATGTGTCTTAGCATTTAAAATTTCTGTTAGTCTGATGGGTTTAATATTTATTGCCAGTGGTGATGTGGCAAAAAGGGACTCTTACTTGTTACTGGTGCAAATGTGCTATGCTTTAACTTTTTTGAAATGCAGTCTGGTAACACCTATTATATCCTTTGATTGAACAATTTTATTCTTGGGAATATATCCCATAGAAATACAAGTATTGATATTTAAGGGCATATGTATTTTTTGGTTTCAAAGTTGTTACAGCTTTTTTGTAGTAGTAAAACTGCGGGGGGGGGGAGTAATAACATTAATAAGATAATGCTAATAAATAATGGAAATTCATACCATGGATTGTAATGCAGTTATTAAAAGGTGTGAATTAAAGATATCTCAGGTGATCTGGAGGAATTTCTGGAGTTATTGATAGTGAGAAGAGCAAGTTATAGAAAAGTGTGTGTTGATGTTACATTCTTATAAAATAATGACCAAAATCCCTGAATATGTATTTTATATGTAAATATCTATATGTGTATATCTGCTTCATAGTAGAGTTATTTATTTGCAAAGGGAGAATATGGAAGGGTGCATACTATGTTGTGAAAATGGATTGCTTTGAATGGGAGGAAATATAGAGGGAGAGAAGCAGAGAGCCAAGCAATAAAAGGAAAAGAAAAATTGCACTAAAAACATGTTCAAAATCCTACTTATGCTTTTTAATAAAATTAAGTACATTTGGCTGTATAGGTATTAAGAAGTCAAATTAAAGTGTTTAAAAATATTATGGCTACTTTTGATGGTAATGATTTCATATTTTTCAATATTGGTACCAAGGAATTTTTTATTCCTTTACATTTGCTATTTATTTAATTTTGTATCACATGCTACTAGGAATTTCTACATGTTCTAAAAAATCCTTAGATAATTATCTAGCATTTCAGGCCAAATAAACTTAATAATTTATAGTTTGAGATCAAATCAAATTACATGGATCATTCCCATGTCAGGGCTGACATGCAGCTGATATCCCTTAGTAAAAGTTAGGTGGTATGTTTCACTTTGTTCAGTGTTCATTTTCTTTGATTGGTACCTTCTGTGTCAGTTATAAAATATTTCTAATATTACCCCTGTCACTTCACAAATTAATTATAACAACAATAATGAATGAATGGAAGAATTGCACATAGAAATTGCTTAATAAATAAATACTTGCTGATTGACATAATAGATTTTAAGTACAGTAATGATTTTACCAAGGTAATAAAGTGTAGAAATGAAAGCATTTAAGGGTGTTTAAAAATAAGACTAGAAGTCATGATTTCAGGCAAATCATTTGACTCCTGTGTCTCAGAATCTTAATCTTTAAAATAGTGTATTTTCATCACTTATTTCACACAGTCTTTGAGGATCAAGTGAAGTAATAAATGTTTAAGTGCTTTGAAAAACATAATTCATTGTGCAAAGAATGATGATGATAATAAAAATCTGAAGGCAGCCATTTTTTACACTTAATGGACATATATTTTGTATATATATACATATATGTATTTCAAGTTACATGTTTGATATTAAGCCTCTTGACATATCAGTAATAGAATGTATTACTGATGAAGCTATCAAAGCCTCAAATGGACAAAACTGGGATCTATGGAAGGTGTGAATACATTTAATTGCTTAAAGTTTAAAATGAGTCTCCAGAATTTCTTTGTTTTGCTGGTCATTGAGGAAAATTCTTTATTTAGGTATATCTCCTGATGTCCTCTGTTCTAGTATAGAGATATTAATGTTTTGTGGGAAGTCTGGGCCTTCATCTCATCTGGACATGATAATAATGTTGTGTTGTGTTTTGACTTAATAAATGGCCTTGGACAGCTAAACACAGTGGTGTAATCTGTTGTTATATTTCATTAGAAATCCTCTACTTGTAATTTATAGCTGCAGTTAATAGTGACTATAGCATGAATACTTTAAATAGTAAAATCTTTATCATCTTTTAGTAACCAGACACCAGATGTGCCATTGGCAGATTTTGGGTGTGTGTGCGACTATCAAGAAATACATACATTATGATTTGTTGGTTGAAACTAAGACTACAAAAGAGTAAAAACATTTACAATATTTTATTAAAGAAACAGTTATAATCTTAATACTATAGAGACTATACTATACTATTAAAGATACCTAGATTCTGTTTTGAAAAAATGGAATGGATGGAATTGTTTCTCTAAGTCTCAATAAATTATACCTGACTCTTTCCAAGAATACATTCTCATTTTAAAATTTTCTTGCCCCAATAATTTGGCTTTGACTTTTGCATAAATATTCTCGCTATTTCACTAGTCTAATTTCCTTCAGTTAGTTTCTCTGCTATTCTTCCAGTAGTGGAGACAATGTATAAGAAAGTTGAAAAGATAGATCTTAAAAGACATCAATCTTTCTCTGCATTTCTTTAAATAGACCTTATTCAAGGCTAGTAGTAAAAACTACCTGAATTAGTTCTTTTTGATATCTTATATTTCACTTAATGAAGTCATTCTAATCAATATATTTGCATTTTCTATTTGCATTTTGATTATCTTATCAAATATGAAATTAGCAGCAATTGTGACATATATTTTTAAAAATATCTCTTCACTTTTGTCTAGCAATACTAGTGTTACTAGAGCAGAAAGAGTTTTTAGAATACTCTTTATGCATACTTAGATGTATATGTCATTGCCAGTCATCTTTTAATTCTGTTCTTCTCTGTCTCCATTCAAGAAAATTTCTAACCACCAAAGATTACTCGCCCAAATGCAAGTTGCAGTTTGATAGGAAGTTGCAAGGAAATCTTCAAGTAATCTGTTAATCTCAGTCTTAAGAAACCAAAGTGATCATCTCTTAATTCTTTATTCTAAATTAAATTTTTTTATTGGAGTATAGTTGATTTACACTGTTGTGTTAGTTTCTGCTGTACAGCAAAGTGAGTCAGTTATACATATACATATATCCACCCTTTTTTAGATTCTGTTCTCATATAGGTCATTACAGAGTATTGAATATCATACCTTAATTCTTAATTCTTAATATTCTTTCAGTTTCTTTCTCAGGAAAGAAGTTTCTTTCACTTCTAAGTAAATCCTGAATCCCAGTATCTTTTATCAGTATCTTCCTCTTCATTTTGGAATGGACTGAAACAAAATCATCATTTCTTTTTTTTAAAAAATTGAAGTATAGTTGACTTACAGTGTTCTGTTAGTTTCAGGTGTACAGCAAAGTGATTCAGTTATACACACACACATATATTCAATATATAAATGTATAATTTTTTTCATATTCTTTTCCATTATGGGTTATTAATACTTCCCTGTGCTATACAGTAGGTCCTTGTTGTTTATCTATTTTACATATAGTAGTGTGTAGCTGTTAATCCCAAACTCCTAATTTGTCCCTCCTTCCTTTCCCCTTTGCTAACCATAAATTTGTTTTCTATGTCTGTGAGTCTGTTTTGTAAATAAGTTATTTTGTATCATTTTTTTAGATCCCACATATAAGTGATACCAAATCATTATTTCTTAACACTGTAATCAGCTTTCCAAAATATGGCACCTATTATCCCATTCAGTGGTCAGGTTAGTTTACTTAGTTTATCTTTCCAAGTGTCTGAATTTCTTGAATCACTGATGCTCAGTCTTAAAACCATGGTTGTTTTCATTTTTTCTATTTTTTTTTAAATTAAGTTTTAACTTGACCAAATAAAAATGCTTATTTGTTTAAACTTTTACATTTAAGGCTTTATATTTATTATTGCCTTAAATAGTATAAATCTTTTTAGCATCCCTTGGACCTCTTGTTTGGAAATCAGTGGATCGTATAGATTACGGTCTGTGAAATCAGCAACATCCACATCACCTGGGAGCTTAGAAAGCAGAATCTCAAACCCCATCCCAGACCTAATGAATCATCTTTATGTTAATAAGGTCGCAAGTCATTCATACATACATTAAAATTTGAGAAACACTGCTAAAGAATTTGCCATTTAAAAAAAATTGACTTCAGGTGCACAGAATTGGTTAATTATGATATGGTTCATAATCATTGTACAATTTATTATCCTCTTTTGTTTTTATTTTATTCTTTCATTTGTTCTTTTTAATCAAAATAAATACCTGTAAACCCAAGACCCAACCAAAGCATTAGAACATTAACAATAATTTACATCTATCTATATGTTCTTCTCCTACTCTTATCAACACTCCCCTAACCAGAGGTAGCCAGCATTCTGAATTTTGTGTTTATTATTCCATTATTTTTTCAAAAAATAATATATATAGCTATACCACTTATAAATGTGTGACTAAATAATATATTAATATAATACTGTGTCTCCTAGAATATGCTTTTTTTTTGCTCTCAACATTGTTATTAAGATTCATCCATGTTTTTGTAAGTAACTGTAATTCACACCATTTATTTTTAATTTTGTATTATCTTCATAACATCATCACAGTATATTATTTCTCCTGTTAACAGACATTTGGGTTATTTCCTACTTTTTGCTAATACAAATAGTGCTGGTATAAACATTCTTGTATATGTCTCTTGGTGACATTTGCAATATACTCTTTTCAGAATATACTGAGTTTGGAATTGCTGAATCATAGGGTATGTAAATGCTCAGTTTTGCAAGAGATTGTCAAATTATTTTTCCAAAATGGCATTACCCATTTACACTCTCACCAACAATGTGTGAAATATATCTGTAGATCCTTATTCTCTTTAAAATGTGGTATTGTCAGATTTATTAATTTTTGCTACCTGAATGGATAAGAAAATATCTCATTGTGGTCTTGATTTGCATTTTCTTGTTTACCAAAACTGTGAACATGTATGTATGTGTGTTTTCTCTTCTGTAAAATAGTGTTCCTGTCCTTTGCCCATTTTCTTCTTTTAATTTTTTATGGATCTTTTCTATGGATTTGCATGAGTTCTTTATATATTCTAGATACTAATTTTATTTCTTCTTCTGCTTTGTAGCTTATCATTTCATTACCTGTAGGGTATTCTAATGAAAAGAAAATTTTTAATTTTTATATGGTCATACTTATCATTATTTTCTTTTACTGTTAGTGCTTTTTCTATCTTCTTTTACTAAGTCCTACTCTGGAATTGATTTTTGTATGTTATGTAGAGATTAAAGTTTAAGTTGCTTTCTAAAGGGATACACAATTTTCCAGCTCTGTTTAATTTATATTCTTGTCTTTCCTCAGTGATTTGCCTTGCCACCTCTCATATAGCAAGAGTCCATATAAATGAGGGTCTGTTTATAGACTCTCTTTTCTGTGATCTTGGTTTATTTGACTATCCCTATGCCAACAGCACATTTCTTAATTACTAGAGCTTTATATTATAATATGTCCTTATGTGTGGTGGGGAGAGTCTCCCAGAATTCATCTTTTTAGTTCTACCTTTTCCTTAAATGTCAACCTCCCCCCACCCAGCTAAATTTTAATTTAGAACCTATATGCTTCATTCTTTATGTATAAAACCTAGTTATCAATACATTTTTTTAATATCTTCAAGTTTATCCAAAGCATTTCTTACAGTAACTGCTTATTTTGGCTTACAGTTTGTTAATGATGCCAGCCTATGAAACTTAAAAGCAAAAAACCAACAAAATGTAATGCCAGTCTTATAATATTCAAACTAATTCAATTTGAATACCACTCCAGATTCAATTATTTATTTTAAGATTCCAAGTTGATATCATAGTTTCTTAATTTAACAAAATATAAAAAGTGTATACTATTCACTTAACATTGCTTTTAGCAGTTTTTTATGAATCTAAATATAAATTAGCCCATGGAATCACATCCATTCAGGGATTATTATTATCAATTTTAGCTGTCTTTAATATCACTAAATGCCAGACAGTGTTTAAGTACTTAACATTTTTTGGCTCATTGGTTCCTTACAACTCCATGAGGTAGTTATCCCCATTTTACAAATGAGGAAACAAAGGCTGAAAGAGGTTAAATAGCTTGGTAGCTCACTTATTAGGGATTCAGATGGTAAATTCCCGTAGTACTAAGAAATGTTTCCTCGTGAAAACTTCACTGAGCTGCCCCTCCCACAGAACTAATTCTATGATGATTAAATACCTCAGTCTTCCTTCAGTTCTGCCTTAGCACCAAATATTTTTATTCAGGAGGATCAAACATTAACATCAAAGCCATCTTGAGAGAGAACAAAAGATGTAAGTATATAATGAAGAAGTATGTAAAATTGTCTTGGAAATGGAAGATTGGATGTATAGTTACTGGTCTTGAGTAATAGGTTGATTGTATATGTGACGTGGCATCAGATTTCAGGTCATATTTAGCTTTGGCTGGTGGAACCTCCCTCACTCATTTGCCTTTTTCCCTTCTCAGATGTCCAGAGCTTGTATAGTGGTATATTTGTCAGAGGATTGACAAGTATTCTGCTTACTGTTTCTAGTAAAGACACACTTTTGACAGTTTAATGTCTCCATTCTTAACCCTTTGTGTTCTTGAATGCTTACTTCTGTTTTCTATTCTGTGTCTATTTTGATTTTTAAAATAAAAATATACAATCAGATAGGTAAATAATTATATGTTTTATTAATGTCACGTATTAAAATATATTCAACTATTAACATGCTATTCTTGGTATTAGTATTTGTTGAATTATGGGGAAGGCAGATGTTAAGGCGAAAGAGGTTTCTGTGGGATGGAATGAAAACAGGTGCCCACAAAAATATTAAGAGATGGTGACAAAGAGCTGATATATGAGACTCCTAATTTTTCTACTGTGTGCTGACCAGATATCTTAAGGGGATATAGATTTGAGAAAGTAGAGGGAAGAACCTTCACTTACCTGGAGTGGCTGCAATAGGGAGAGGTGTATGATGGCACAGCACACAGAACTAGCCTGTGATCACTTGGAAAAGAGTAAGGGTTAGAACTTAACAGATAGTCATGCATGTTTTTCACGATTGGAATTTTGAGATAAATTGCTCGGCCCTGACCTTTTAACTGATATAGTTTTGCCTCAAGAATGGGTGTTTAATATTGAAAATCAGTGTGTAGAGAAGGCAGAATTTAGAGGGGTAAGTTATAGTTGGAAAGTGATCTAGCTGTGTGAATGTAGGCTAGTGAAAAGCTGATTGCCAGTAGGGGATGGAAACTGAGGGACTTATAAGGTATAGAAATATATTACTCAGACTATATAGCAATTGTAGGAATGTGTGGTCAGAAAGAGGAAGAATAGGATCAATGTGTGAATGGTCTTTATAGACAAATGTTTATTGAAAAAGCAGGCACTTAGACTATATGGAAAAGTAGGGCACATAAAGGCATTATGGGATTGTGATACCTTTTGAATGACTCAAAATCTGTGGAGAACCAAGGACATCCTCAGAGAAATAGGACTGTACAGAGATATAATTTAACTTAATTTACATGCAACATAGGAAGGAATATTTTTGACTGAGGCAATTTTTTTTAATTTATTTTTAAATTTATTTTTGGCTGCGTTGGGTCTTTGTTGCTGCTCGTGGGCTTTCTTTCTTTTTTTTTTCTTTAGTTTCGGTGAGCGGGGGCTACTCTTCATTGCTGTGCACAGGCCTCTCATTGCGGTGGCCTCTCTGGTCGCGGAGTACCAGCTCTAGGCGCGCGGGCTCTAGAACACAGGCTCAGTAGTTGTGGCGCACGGGCCTAGCTGCTCTGCAGCATGTGGGATCTTTCTGAACCAGGGTTCGAACCCATGTCCACTGCATTGGCAGGCGGATTCCTAACCACTGCGCCACCAGGGAAGCCTAGGAAATATTTTTAAGTTTAAGGGAGAATAGAGAGCAAGAGATAGCTATATGCTAACATTTTGCTAATGAAGATAGAGGAAAGAATGAGTCTCTGTTCATTGGATTTGCAACCTAAAGTCAATCGAAGGGGCCCAAATTTGAGAGAAAGAATGTGTATTTGATATTTAGATTCATGCTTTAAGACTTTAGCTGGGCCTTGCTAGTTATTTCATTTTAACTCCTCTTTCCCCGTCATCTACCTGCAAATTTTTGCCTTTTGTTTCATGATGAAAATTGAGACAGTTCAGCATGACATTTTTCACATGTTCTTTTCAATGAAGATGTTTTAGATATGCTTATATTTGCTGCATAGCCAGCTTCTAATGGTCTCTACCTTCAACAGTTAGGAAACTTCGGTGAGATTTTAAATGTGCAGAAGAATTCTCCAAGGTCTAGAAACCTTTATTAAGATTACGAAAAAGACCACTGAACTTGACAAAGTCACTTTATATTCTAATTTAAAATTTCAAAATCTAAAAGTCAGAAAGCTTTCTCAAGCACACAAAGAGACTTAACGGGAAATAAAATGTTTTACTATAAAAATAAATGAGCTTTCACAACAAACTGAGACTTGGTAATACTGAAATTTTGCAAATAGTACAAACTATTCTTTCTATAGGTGCTTATTGGATATGTGAATTTAAACATGATGAAATTAATCTTTATGTTCCTCAAAGATAAGCCCATCTTTAGAAAGTATAAGCTCAATGAAGCTTTACAATCTTTCTGGTCCTACTTTGTGTCAAACTAAAAATAGTTGGAAAATAATTCTTTAAAATACTCTCCTTCCCCATAGGCAATAGGTCCACTAATTGTCAAATAGCATAGCTAGGCTGTCCTACTAAGAGATTTTCACTGTTACCATCCTTGACTCTTGTATTTCTTTGCCTTACAGTCTGGAATCTTTTTGGTTCAAGTCTCAATGAATAACAGACTGAAAATATTGCTTCCATCCTTTCTTTTTCCTTTTCCCAAAGATGGTTCTGTTCTTCATCTTAAAATAGTTCAGTCACTACAGGGAAAAAAAAAAAGATGAAAGCAATAGGTAAAATATGAAAGGTAAAATGTGAATTATTAAAATTATATAATGGATACAGGAGAATTCATTCATTGTACACTATTTTTGTATGCTTGAAATTTTTTATAATAAAAAAATTTTAATGCAGTCAGAAAAATAAAATTAAATAAATTACCTTAACCAACAGATGGGTTTATTGCCCAGTTATAACTATATATGAATTCAGGAATTTCAGGGCACAAACCATAAAATTAACCTTATCTCAACAGGTTATAATTTTCTGTTATTTAGTGTGGTCAGTCCAGGCTTTAAAGTGTTTTGAATTATTATGTTAAAGGCAAAAACTCAGGTCTGAAACTAACAAACAGTGAAGCCTGTCATCACTCCCCATTAATTCTGAAGTTTCATCTATTTTCAAATCTATAGTCTTCTTCTTTCTCTTCTGGATAAAGCTGTTTTTGAATTGTGGCTCTTCCTTGCCAGACTAGGTAGAATACTTGAGTCTGACTCAAAGATTTTCCATTTTGTTACTCTTTTCTTTCTTTTCCTTTTCTTTTTTCTTCAGTGTACTACATTATTGCCTTAAGGCAAACATGTTCTACTGTGCCTGTGTGTCATAGTAGAAAGAGCACAGGATTAGGAGTCATGGGTTTTTCAGTCCCAGCTTTCTCATAAACTAGCTTTATGACTCTGGGCAATTATTTTACTCCTTAAAAGCGTCTAATCTTAATTCTCTTCAATTTCTCATTTGGGGATTTTTAACCATTCAAAGCTGTATATTAAAAAAATGCCTTTCCTGTGTTAAGGTACTATAACACTCTGTATTTTGCCCCTGTCTGCCTTAAATTCAGCCTGATAGTATCATCCCCCTCAAGTCTTCATTTTTATGTTTGCATTCCCAAAACAACTCCTATTGACTGTTTGTAGCTGAATATTTTCAAATAGATGTTATTTTTTTAGAGCAGTTTTAGATTTACAGAAAAATTGAGAACATAAAGTTCTCATGTATCCCACACCCATCTTTCTCTATTATTAATATTTTATATTAGTATGGTACATTTGCCACAATTAATGAACCAATATTAACATACTGTTATTAACTAAAGTACATGGTTTATTCAGATTTCTTTAGTTTTTACCTAATGTCTTTTTCTGTTCCAGGATCCCAACCAGGATACCACATTACTTTTAAAGACTTTATATTTTTAGAGCAGTTTTAGGTTTACAATAAAATTGAGAGGAAGGTACAGAGATTTCCCATATACCCCCCCCCCACACACACTGCATAGACTCCCCCATTATCAACATCACTCACCAGAATAGTACAATTTTTACCGAAGAGTAACCTACACTGACGCATCATAATCACCCAAAGTCCATTTTTTACTTTATGGTTCACTTTTAGTGTTGTACATTATATAGGTTTGGACAAATGTACAATGTCATATGTCCATCGTAATATCATACAGAATATTTTCACTGCCCTAAAAGTCATCTGTGCTTTGCCTATTCATCTCCTTGCCTTCTTACTTAACCTTTGCTGGCAACCACTGATCTTTCTTACTGTCTCCATAATTTTTCCTTTTTCAGAGTGTTGTATAGTTGGAATCATATGGTGTGTAGCCTTTTCAGATGGGCTTCTTTCATTTATTAATATGCATTTAAGATTTCTCCATGTCTTTCCATGGCTTGATAACTTATTTATTTTTATCACTAAGTGATATTCCATTGTCTGGAGGTACCATAGTTGTCTATCCATTCACCTACGGAAGGACATCTTGGTTACTTGCAAGTTTTGGCAATTATGAGTAAAGTTGCTATAAACATCTGTGTGCAGGTTTGGGTTTTTTTTGTGTGTTTTCACCTAAGTTTTCACCTCATTTGGGTAAATACCAAGGAGCATGATTGCTGGATTGTATGATAAGAATATGTTTAGTTTTGTAAGAAACCACCAAATTATCTTCCAAAGTGACTACCATTTTGCATTCCTACCAGCAATATGTGAGAGTTCCTGTTGCTCCACATACCTTGCCAGCATTTCATGTTGTTAGTGTAATGGATTTTGGCTATTCTAATGGGTGTGTAGTGGTATCTCATCTTAATTTGCATTTCCCTGAGGACATATGACTGGAGTGTCTTTTCATATGCTTATTTGCCATCTGTGTATCTACTTTGGTGAGATATTTGTTAAGTTCTTTGGCCTGTTTTTTAGTTGGGTAGTTTATTTTCTTTTTGTTGACTTTTAAGTGTTCTTTGTATATTTTCGGTAAAAGTTCTTTATCTGATGTATCTTTTGCAAATATTTTCCCTTGATATTGTCTTTAACAGCAAAAGTTTTAAATTTTAATTTTAATGAAGTCCAGCTTATTAGTTTGTTGTGGGGACCTCCTTATGACGGTACCCCCTGGATTTTTTAACTCTCAGAGTTGTTCACAGTGAGCCTCTAGCAATTGGTCAATTATCGTTCAGGTTTTCCTACCCTGGCGCTAGTTCCTGTGACAATTTCCGCTCATGAGTTTCTGTTCCAGGAAGCTGTGACTCCTTATATTCACTTGTCTGTCTCTTCAATCTTATGGACCTAAGAGAGGAATTGATGATTTTTCTATCTGTTCAGCTTTTTACTTGTTGGGAGAGAGTGGTGACTTCCAAGCTCTTTATGTGTGGAACCAGAAACTGAAAGCCTTCCTATTGAATTTTATTAGTTAAATGCCATATACAAATCTGACCCTTATTTGTAACCCTAAATAAGTAATTCACAATTTAGTGTCCTCTCTCTCTTACCGCACCCCCTCTTTTCTCCCTTTCTCTCTCACTCAATAATCTCTTTTAGTATGATGGTATTGAGTAGGCTAAAAGCAAGGACTCATGAAATTGAAATATTTGGGAACTACTTCATTCAATTTAGAACTGTTAAATAAGAGGTTGACAGTTAAAGCAGAAATAAGCTCAAAAACACAAGCTAAGATTTCTTAAGTGCTTACTATGTGCCTGAGCTTATTGAGTTTAGCATTTGAGGGTTTGTACTCTAGAATTAGTCTACTGGATTTAAATCTTGGTTCTGGTGTACTAGTTGTGGGACCATGGACCTCATGTTTCTCACCTGTAAAAAGTTTAATGATAGTACTTATAGGGTTTTGTGATGATTAAATGAGATAATATATGTGAAATGTTTAACATAGTGTCTGTCATATGGTAAAATGCTTGATAAATGCTAGTTGTTACCAATACTTAGATTATCTCATTTAGTCAGCACAAAAGCCCTTGTGCTATAGGTACTTTTATTTTACCATTTTAAAGAAGAAGGCAAAATGTTTAATGATATTAAGGGATTTGTCTGAAGTAGTAGGGTCAAGATTTGAACTTAAGCAGTCTGAATTTAGAACCCACACACCTTTAACTTTTATTTTCTATTTCCTCCTAATTCGTAACAAACAGATACAAGAGAAACTAAGAGCTCAAAGAAATGATTCTTTAAGTGTGATCCTGAGAGTCTTGTGATCATCTAAGTTCTTAATCAGCTATTCTTTCAGAATTGGTTAGATGAAATGGTGATCTTGTTTTAATGGACCACCCAATACTTTAGACATACATATTTTTCCAACATTATTTTTTATGAATAGCAATTATTTTATTAAGATATTTTTATAACTATAAAAATAATATATGTACTATTTAGAAAGTATGCAAAATACAGAAAAGTATTCAGAAACAAAGTATATGATTCCAGTACTTAGGGACAACTGCTTTTTTTTAAGATTATGTGCACTTTTTATTATTTAAAATTTTTTTCCAAGCTTTACTGAGGTATGATTGACAAATAAAAATTGAATATATTTAGGTTGCATAGCATGATTTTTTTAAAGGATATACAATTGATAATTTAATAAACCTATACATTGTGAAATGATTACCATAATCAAGTTAATTAACACATCTATCACCTCACATAGTGAGAACACTTAAGATCTCCTTTGTAGTGAGAACACTTAAGATTTACTCTCTTAGCAAATTACAAGTATACAATACAGTATTATTAACTATAATCAGCACACTGTACATTAGATCCCCAGAACTTATTCATCTTATAATATCATTTGGGAAGAAATAAACTGATTACTGAGGAAACTTAGTGTATTAATGAAGAGTATAAAATAGCACTCTAAATTTTATTTGAAAGTCATTCCCCACCTTGAATGACCATACTAGCTATTACAACTCTTTTTATGGGTGTGTCTTCCTTGATTCAGTTTTTTTCATAAAAAGCTATTTTCTAGGAATGTATTACAAAAATATTTGCTTCACCAACCAAATTCGCAGATACTAGCACCACTAGTAATAATAATGTGAATATGTCCTTCATATTCATATGTACTTCACTTTGGGCCTAGGTAAATAGTTTAATAATATTTATTATCATTATATATATATCACTTTCTTAGTATAAAACATTCTATTTGTTAGATCTGGTTAGGACTTTTTTTTTTTTTAGTAGCTGGGGAACCAGGCTTGATGGAATGGTAGGTGAAAGTTCAATTTTGTAACTTACTTCTTACAAGATCTGGTGCAAATTATTTACTGTCTCTGAAGGTCAATTTATTTCTGTGAAAAATTAGGATAATGTCAAATTACTTCGTAGTGTGGCAGGGAGGATTAAATTCAGTAATTATGTGAAGAAAGTTTTTAAGCTGTTATATGATAGGCAAAATATAAATTGTTGATATGAATCATTACTAGTTTGAAGAGATCCATAATACAAAAAAATTGAGGACCTCTGGTTTAGGAATAAAAGGACAAAATGTATTATCATTTAATGAATTATTGCTATGGGTCAAACACTTTATATCTGTTTTCATTGACTATGTATGCCCCATTTTTCCTAATGAGGAAACTGAAATGGAAAATGAGAAAGCTAGTGAATGTGGACATTTGATTCAGGTTTGTTTGACGTTAAAGCTCATGTTTTTTCTACCAAAACACTCTGCTTCCTGCACACGTAGAGATGGAGTGTACTGTACATGGACAATTGAGAGTAAGGTGAAAAGCTAATCTTTCAAGTTCTCATTAAGATACAGTGACACCTTGTATTTATTATTCCTCCTTTTACTGTCTCTAAATATTTCAGAATGGTTTGCTTTTTTTTAAACAGCACTGTGAGTTGAGTAGAAAACTGAAATTTCAGATGTGATCAAATAACTAAATATTGTATATCACCCGCTAGTTTTTCTCTGTCTCAGATCACTTATTTGAAAAAGAGTCATGAAGAATGTTAATGGTTTATAATGCATTTCACAAATGAATATTTTGTAAAAATCAAAATTCTTAATTTTGGTGAAGCAAATGGTATATTTCATAATATATTTCAATTGGTGTTTTATAATACCTAGGCAATCATGATTTCAAATTCATTGATGAGAATTGCCTACTTTATGCACAAAGTATCCCATTGGAAACCAACATTTAAACATTTCTTATCCTCTGGGGAGGGTCTGAGAAAAGGCAAGTTCCATGTAGTTTGAGTAATCAAAGTGGTGTAGGTTACACAGATGAGTTTAGTAAAGAGGAAAGATTACACTCATCTTCATTCTAAGTCAGCTTTTCAGTGTAGCTTATTTTGCTGGAAATGCATTTGCTTTTATAGAACATTAGGCATATCAAATGTAAATATGGAATTACATTTCAAAATCCAAATAGAAATTATCTTTGGATTTTTCATACCTTACGTTACATCTGTTAGTACAAAAAATTAAGGGTTATAGTATTTTCAAATGCTCTGGAGAGTGTTTTCCTTCCTGAAAAGGTATAATGGAATATGTATAAAAACAATAGCATGTTTTGCATTGCTTGTGCAGTTAATTGATCATTCCTATCAATGATGGAATTGTCAGAAGATTTATAAACAATAAGCAGAAATTGATGGTGGTACCCTATATACATTCATTCAACACCATTTATTTAATTTTTGAGCACTTAATACATTTGAAGCATTGTACTTTGCACTCCATTAAGATATGGGGATGGCTACAACATGACTTTGCCATCAGAAGCCTTGTAATTTTGTGAAATAGATAAGCATGTAAACAACCAACTCTATCTGCCCTAATAAATATTCCTGATTTTGTACAATTAATCTCATTCTTTCCCTGGGAAGAAAACTAATTTTTAGCAAGTGTTCAAAATGTGTAGACACTGTACTTAAAAATTAAAACATTCAATGTGCTTTGAATAGTACCTTACACTTTGAAGGTGCTCAACAAGTATTATCTGTTATTATCAATCTAATATAATTATCAAAACAACTCTGTGAAATAGCTATTCTTATTTTATAGATGAGGTATACCAGACATGGAAAAGTAACTTGCTTAAAAATACATAGCCAATATGTGTTATTCAGATCTGAGTCCAAGACCCATGCTGTAGTACAGTGGTCTCAAAAATAGTGTACGTGCACTCTAGGAAATACAACAAAATATTTGAGAAGATATCAAAACTTTTATATATTTTTTTATTTTAAAAAATCTAGGGGCTTCCCTGGTGGCACAGTGGTTGAGAGTCCACCTGCCGATGCAGGGGACGCGGGGTCGTGCCCCGGTCCGGGAAGATCCCATATGCCGCAGAGCGGCTGGGCCCGTGAGCCATGGCCGCTGAGCCTGCGTGTCCGGAGCCTGTGCTCCGCAACGGGAGAGGCCACAACAGTGAGAGGCCCGAGTACCGCAAAAAAAAAAAAAAAAAAAAAAAAAAAAAAAAAAAAAAAAAAAAAAAAATCTAAGAAATTAAGATTTACTAATATGTAGATTGTTGCTGGTAATGTCAAAGTATCATTTACACACATTGTAAGTTATATAAAGTATACTGAGGGGAGAGAGGGAGTTGATTTGCTTTAAGATTGGGGGTACTGAATTTTATCTGTGCCTTGTTGTAAGTCACAGATTACATTGTCTAGTGTTAAATAAATCAACTCATAAAACAAAGTGACTGTGGAAAAAAATAGCAGAATAAGGATAAATACTAATAAGCACATTTGAACAAGAATATCTCTAATACATAGTATGAATCCGTTGTCAAGTATATTACAAAAATTTTTAAAATGATGATTTAATCATATTTGACACTAAGTCAACCAAAAATAATGATCAAGAAGTCTATTTGAAATGTGGATTTATATTCACTCTCATTAAGGATGAACCTCATCCTTAGTGTATGGCATGCCTTGAGAAAAATGACTGAAATATTGCATGAAAAATAATATTACAACAAACGATATAACATTTATTTGTCAGCAAATGCTGTTAGACGATGCATAGAAAACACTGAAGATTTGAAAAAATGTGTTTGAATAAATTATACAGTGTGAGAGGTCCACTGTGTTGTTAAATGAAAGTATAAGTATTTCTAATCTTTCCACCGATGGTATTTGTTAGGCTCAATTTCAGTAATATGAAGAACTGCGTTTTTATGAATCACTAAAAAGATTACTGGAAAAGATACCTGCCAAGAATCAAAATGCCCTCTAAGTAAAATAATGTATTCTGAAAAAACTATGTTAACGTAGTTTTGTAGTGTTGGAGTGGTTGATGTGGTTGGAATGGAAAAAGATTTCTGGGTAAGATTACAGAGCTACTTCTGCTCATGACATTCATTCGCTTATAATTTATAAGCAAGCTATTTTAGCAAATCAGTTCAACTGAAAGGATACACAAGTGCTGCAGGATGTCATTGATGTGATTAATTTGTTTTTGTTATTTTAATAAAATATTTAAAATGTAGTAGAAAACAGAATCAAATATGGAAGTGGAATCTTTATGATACTTTGTAGTATGATGGAAAGTGGCCATGAATTTTGTTTGTACCACTTGAGGTTCACTGTTATTCAGTGGGAGATCATTGAGAAGCGATATGAAATTTGTTGCAGTTATGCATTTTTATTTTACAAAATGACAAGAGTTCTAATTTTGCCACCTTTTTCTGTGATGACAGGTGCTCTCTAACAAATATTTCTGGAAAAAAAAGAAATGTACTTGATCTTTTTTTTTTTTTTTTAAGTAATTATACTAACAATGAGTGAGAAGATAGCTGCTTTTGAAAGATCCATAAAGTATGAAAGACACTTTCATACTGAATGTTTGTTGTTATTTCCAAATAATGTGATTTTTGTTGCCAAAACCAATGTAGTTGTAAAACTCCAGTTACTGTATAATTTAAAAACTGCACAAAAACTGTATCTGAATATTTTTTAAAACTTGAAACAGAATTTTATAACTTGTTTTACAATCCTCCAAATGAAATCTTTAAATAGATTTTAAAAATTCTTTTGTTAAAAAAATAAAAATGCTACAGGTACCTCTTAGTTTTTAAGAATGACCGATTGACATCTGGGAAGATGAAAATTTACTAGCCAAATTTCAACAAAATCTTTTACACAATTGGTGGTTGGGATTAAAAATTGAGTACTGTGATTGAATAAGCACAGCTAATGGTGCTCTTCTTCCATTTGGATCTACTATTTTGTGAGGCTTTTCCCCCCTCCATGACAACCATTACAGCTAAGCATCATAATAACCTGAAAGTAGTACCAGATTTTCAAATGACTGCTTCACAAAATGTAAAACCAAGCCAAGATACAAAGAATGACAAATATTTAATCATATTACTCTAAAAATAGTGTTTTTTAGTGAGAACAAAAATATTTGAAAATTGTTGATAAATATAAAATTAAAATTTATTTAAAATATTGTTTATTTCTTGTTTACCTCATTCTTTAAAACAACTATTACTTCATATGTTCTATAATATCTATAATATAGTAGTATGTCTATAATTTATAAATAATTGTATATATTCGAGTGTGGACTTATATTTAATCAGTGCCTAGTCAGAAAAACAGATATGACTCAAAAGAGAGGGACTTTAATCCAGGGAATTGGTTGCAAAAGTGTTGAAAAGTCTGGTGGAAGGAAAAGATGGTGGCAGTGTTTTTTAGCAATAAATACCTGTAGAAAGCAAGGGAAAGTTTTGTTACCCGGAGCTTATAAGCCGCTGCTGCTGAGGCAGCTGCTGAGGTAGCTGGAGCACTGCTTCTGCTGTAAATGTTAGAATCACCATGTCCAGGAAGCCAGGTGACCACACTCCTACTGACACAGCAAGAGCCCAGGAGTCCACAGCTCCTCCAATGCTGTTGTATTTGTCCTGGCTGGTAGAGCTTCCAGTCACCTGTGATGGCTGCTTCTGTTCTGCACCTGTGGTACTACTGCTGCAGTCAGCAGTCCTGAGAGCCAGATCCCAAGAGCTCTGTGCTACAGAGGCTGCTGAAGCACCATTGCTGAGACTGCTGGTGCCACAAACAGAAAGAAAAAAAAAATCCTCTTTGATCTTCTGCCAGTGCATCCCATCCTGGTAAAGCAATCTGGGAAATGTAGTTTTCAGGTTCCACCGCATAAGAGCACATGGAGGAGGTGGGAATGGAGTTGAGAACCAACAGACAAATCATCTACGTAGAGTTCAAAATATTTTTAGTGATGGGATGTATAATTTTTAAAAATTGGAGAATCCATTGATCTAGAGTATAGGGGTAGTAGATCATTAGTAAAACTACATCTTCCTCCAAATTTTATTAACTTGTTTTAGAAAATGGATTCTGGTCTGTTATCTAAAACAAGGGTTGTTATTCAGGAAACACACACTGGCGATATAACATTTCTTATTGGTCTATGCCCATGCCTTTCCAGCTATAAATATTTTGTGTATCACCCACCACTGCCTAAAAACTGCTCTGATTTATTATTTATTTCTATACACTTATTAATTTAACTTTAAAAATAATAGTATAGTTAAAATGTAGCACCTGGAAAAGTTCAGAATTTTTTAAAATTATAATATCTAACATTTTATTTTATAACATAAATATTTTATAATATTTATTATTTTGTTGT
Source organism: Grampus griseus (assembly GCF_964374135.1). Taxonomy (NCBI): domain Eukaryota; kingdom Metazoa; phylum Chordata; class Mammalia; order Artiodactyla; family Delphinidae; genus Grampus; species Grampus griseus. The sequence goes on from NC_138998.1 coordinate 82,759,378, forward strand.
AAAGTATATTGTAAACATTCAGTTAAACTGCTACAGCACAAAGTAATTATTGAGTGGCATATTGAATTAAATGCATTTATTGGTGGAGGGAGTATAGTTAAAGAAGTTTATTTTAGGCAAAAACCACTTGGATTTTATTAAAATATTAGCTTAGAGTGTTTTGCAGTTTATTTCAGTTACAAACTTTTAGATATCATTTCTTAAGAAGTGTGTATTGGAGTCCCAGATCATTAAATTTCTAAAATGAAATCCACAATGATGATTTATTTCTTTAATAACCCTTTTCATAATTAATACAGATTTAATTATGGGCACTGTTCTTCTCTTATTGATTACTAATAAAACTGTTTCCTGTTGAGACACTTGTTTTTTTATGTTCATATTCTACATAGGTTTAAATGATGTTGGGAGTATTATCTGAGTTGTGGAAGGTCCAGTTAGTATTACATTTTAAGTGGTAAAATTTCATCAGTTTGAAATAGAGGAGGACACCACATTTAATTTAGTGATAATCCTAAATTTATAGATATTCAACATAAAGTAGAATTTATTTTGATAATTTGATAATTTTGAAACACCTAACATAATTATCAAAGTAAAATTTAATTTAATGAAACTCATTTCAAAATTTCTGTTTCACAAGAAGCCTGTGGACGTATCTGATACATTATAACTTCTGATTTGTATATTCTCTGATTAATGAGGTTTACCTGTATTTGTTATTAATAGAAATGAAGAAGATTGAGATTTTATGTAGGTTCTTTTCCAAAAGCTTGATATGACCTTATATATTTAAAAGGTTATGTTTGTAAGCCTATAACTTATTGGGGTTAAATGAGCTTTCTTAAAAATAAGAGATACTGTTTCTACCTATTTTGAATTGTCCCTGTGGCCTGTTGCCTCAGAGGAGTTAGCAGGCTCTTTTCATGCTGACTCTATTATTAATATCTGACTTCAATATTACTTGACAGATTGTTATTAATGTTTCCAACTCTTTAATCAAACTGGTTCCTGGTATGTTTCATCACTTTTGAAAGTTATTTATTTATATTCTGCTTTTCTTCATTATCCTTTCTTTAAATTTTATTTTGAGACAGGTATACTTTTTCTCAAATATATGTAAAATGAATATTGAAATTATTATTGGGGAATATATATACTCAAACTTGTTTCTCATCATTAGTTTTTTCTGAAAATTTCTTCCTAATCTCACCAGTTCATTATTCTAGAAAGTTTTTGGAGTAATTTTGTCAAGCTCCTCCCTTTATCCCTTAAAAATTCCACTTGGATTGAGTTTAGGCCTGACTTCTACCACTTATTAGCTGCAAGACTTTGGGCCTCAGTTTCCTCATCTATAAATGAAAACATTATTATTCCTTTTCTTATAATGCTGTTAGGATTAAATGAGTTAGTGTATGTCACACCAACCACAGTTCCTGACACATTATAATAGTGATAACTTTTATTATAAGAATGGAGTCTTACTAATAGTAGCAAGAATATGGAGACAGTTTTGGCATGTAGAGTCACCAAGCAGGACAGTGGGGATCTCACTAACCTGCTGGACAAACAACATCTATAGCAATTAAGATGCCTCTTTTATATCTTCCATGTAACTTTTATTTTTCCTATAGAATGCACTCTGTAGTTTGTTTCTTTTTCCTTGTTCGTTGAATATAACGTGTACATATGGATAAATTATTATGTAAGTGTTGAAACTTTAAAGACGGTTGCTAACACTGTTCTAGATTGTTTAGGAGAGAAGATTGAGCAGGGAGCAGAAAAAGTTAATGTATATATACCTAATATATTTTTCTAGAGCCAGGGAGATATTGAGAATGACATTTTTATGTTTTTTAATTCTTTGATTCAAAATTTATTGATTGTGTCACAAAAGAACTCTCCTCCCCTAAATTTCTGAAGATATTCGTATCATTTAAGATCAGTTTATAGAGGTAGTAACAACAGTAATAGTCATAATAAGCTTGTAATTCAGACATTAATCTCTGTGCCTCTTTTCCACATGGCCATATTTCTCCTGTGTGTCTATGGAAAAAAAGGTGATTGACTCATGTCCATATCCGAGTCATTCTATGTTAAAGATACTTTTGACTTTTTACTATTCACTATTCACCATTTACTGGCCACTATTCAAAGTGCCACTGGTCACTCCGTGCAACTCCTGGAGTATTTTCTGTCTCAATTAAGAAGCTTCTATGTTTGCAAAGGCCACAGCATAGGAGTGAATGTATGGCAATACTTTATTTTTCCATCTTTTTATTCCTTATTATACTATTAAATGGGGTTGTAGAATATACCAAGCTTTCCAGGTTTGTAGAGAAGAAGAATATTTGCATCGCAAAAAATGCAAACCTCTTAGAATTTATATTAGGTGTCACTCTTTTAAAAAAATCTGTGGCCACCTTGACATTGGGGAATTTCTCACTGCCCCCCTCTTTCCTGTCATTCTCCTCTCTTCCTCCTCTCATCTCATTTCTATGCTCCCCTACCTTCAAATTATTATTAATTTCTTTTGCAGCACACTTTAAACACACAAGAAGAATTATTCAGGTCCCACTCTTTGACCCTAACCAGCTTAAAAGGTATTTTTCTCAAAGGATATGGTTCTATTCCTATGAGGCACTCTAAGGCCAATTTCAGACTTACACTTATGTTGTAGATGTGAAAGAAAAAATGGATAAACAAAATGTAAAGGGAAGCTGAATTTTCTTCTCAGAAATGAGTTAAAATTCTGCTAGCTATAGGACAATACCGTTTTTTTTTTCGTTGTTGTTTTTTTTGCGGTACGTGGGCCTCTCACTGTTGTGGCCTCTCCCGTTGCGGAGCACAGGCTCCAGACGCGCAGGCTCAGCGGCCATGGCTCACGGGCCCATCCGCTCTGCGGCATGTGGGATCTTCCTGTACCGGGGCAAGAACCCGTGTCCCCTGCATCGGCAGGCGGACTCTTAACCACTGCGCCACCAGGGAAGCCCGACAATACCGTTTTTTTTCAACATTTTATTTTGAAAATTTTCAGACGCAGAAAAGTTGAAGAGTATTACTTTTTTTGTCTCCTGTAACCATTTTTGTTTTTTCCAAGATCTTAAAGTAAGAATACGTTCTATATGTGATTTAATATGTGTTACAATGCTATTTACAGGTTGTTTATATCACCCTTGCCACTCAAATTTGTTAAAGTTTTTAATTAGCCAAGTTTTATAAATCCTATATATTGCTTTGTTTGTTCATTTGTTCAATCATTCATTCATTTGTTTATTCATTCATTCAAGAAAACTTTATTGAGCTTCACCCATATTCCAGGTGTTCTGCAAGGTGTTAGGCTGACAAAACTTAATAAGTAGAACCTCTGTTCTAGGAGGTTCCTTCAGTCCGGTGGAGAAGGGAGTTGTATTAAAGGATAGATGTCTACAGCGCTGCAAAATGTATAATAAAGGTACTCCCAGTGATGTAGTTTACATGGAATGCTTTGTTTTTGTTTTAAAATTAAATATTTGTTGACTAGAATTGACATTAGATATGCATCTCTTCCCATATAAGGGTCATACTACTGACCTACCACTAGTAAACTATGATTTATCTATAATCTCTTCTATTTTTTTCTTGGTACTGTTGAGATACAATTTTAAGACAGATGACCAAGATTAAGGATTAAGGATCATTATCTAATTAGGCCAGATAGAACTGACTTTATGATGGTGGCCTCAGTACTTAGTGACACTTATTCATTTTGACCCACTAATTCAGACTTTGCTTTTCTACCCAGGGCTAAAAGTCTTGTTCTGTCCATCATTGAAACATGACTCTTATTTTCAATCCTCCCCCTTCTTTTTCTTTTTAATCTGTGCAATAAAAGTATCTTTTGGGAATGTTCTTATGAACAATCTTAAACTGTCCCAACATTTCTTCCTGTTTAGCCTCACATAATATAAAAACATTAATGATGCCTGAGAAAGGACTTGGCAAAAGTATACTTGGGATAGGGGTAAATGGTTTTGAATTTAATTGACTTTCTTTTCAAAATTAAAAAAAGTATCACCCTTCATGTACATGTGGAAGTATTCATTTGCCAAGTCAACAATCTCTGATCAAAGTACACTGTAACCCTAAAATTAATGAAATTTTATGCTCCAGGGCAATAGGTATCACGGATTTCCACAGTCATAAGAAGTACATGTGCTGTGTACTTATAGAAGACACTTTACTAGGCACCTGGGGGACAGTGGACAAAATTAACTCAATGGGTCTATAAACCACACTGTTAGAGAAAAAACTATCTCCAATCTAACCCCAGTACCTCCTCCTGCTACACACACACACAGGCACACACACCTTTCATAAGCCACATTTTAAATTTAGGTATTTATATTTATTTTGTTTAATTTCATTTTTAGCTTTTTGATGGAAGTACAGGAAGTTTAAGGCACTGCATTACATGGGATATTACATTAAATAGTGGCAATATTATTTGCTTTGGCTAATATTGTTCACATGCCTGTCCCCCACCAGCCTGTGAAGTCTTCACAAGCAGAAACTACACCATATGTTTTATTTTCACTTTTCACCCTCAAGTAGAGTGTATGGCACATAGTGGGCACAAAATACATGTTTAATTAGTGCACAAAGGTCAGAGCAGATGAATTTTCTTGCAGAATGAGACATTAGTATAAAAGTCGTCAGAATATATCTCTAAATAATTTAACATTAAAACCAACTGTGTAAAAATCATAGGATGATATTATTCAGTATCTCTTACAAATCATTTATAATTAAATCCTTGTTTTTTTCCATGCCTTTCTCAGGCTATGGAAAACAAGAATTTTTAAAATTGTATTTTATTTATTATTTATTCTTTAAATAATTACTTGCATTCGTATTTGATACTTGAACTAGGGAACCTTTAAGAACTGTGTAGTTTTTTGGGGTTTTTGTTTTCTTTTTTAAACACAGGGTATTCAGGAGAATAATGTATGGGAACTACATATAGTGCAAGTAGGCTTTATGAATTGATAGCTTTATTGGTTACAAGTTATTTTCCACTTCAAGCAAATGGTTGCACATATTTATGGATATTTGGAAACAGGTGATTGAATGGACTACGTAAACTTTTAAATAGACTCTTAAACCAAATGTATTGAGAGTTCTGGGTGTAAATTAGAAGAGCAAATTTGCTATATTAGTAAACAAGTTAGGAGGAATCATCAGGATGTGTTGGATTTAACTCATAAGCGCAGATTCTTATGCCTAGATGAGGCCTGAGCTAGAACTAGATATTGGGAGACAATATGGTGTAGGGATTAAGCACATGATCTCTAAACCAGACAGGCTGGATTCAAATCTCATTACTGCTGTGCTGTGTGATCTTGGGCAAATCACTTAACCTCTCTGTTTCTTCACCGGGAAAATGAAACTAAAAACAATCCCTACCTCATAGAGTCATTATTAAGATTTAATGTGTTAATAAATGCAAAGTACTTAGAGGAGTTCCTGGCACATAGTAAGGACTTAAGCATTAGCTATCATAATCATTATTATGTTAACCAGTTCAATTCCTTCCTTTCAAATTTAATTTAATTTATTATATGAAGCTGAGTATGGCTACATGACTTGCCCAGGCTACACAAACTACTCGTGGTGACAGTAGGACCAAAATCAGTTCTTAACTCCTACTTTAGGATGTTTCTACAGGATGAAATTGCCCCATGGCATATCAACATATGAAACAATTTAATTTAATAACTTCAGAGTCTGATAGTCAGTTAGGATTATTGTTTCATGTGGTGCTATGGTTAATTTAATACGTGGATCACCAGTTCTAGCAGGGAAAGTGTATCTTGAACTCCAGAAAGTACTAAGAATATGTCACTTACTGTGCTTGGAATCTAGTAAAGTATGCAGATATGGAGAAAGTGTTGGGATGTTGTGCATTTTTCACTAAGCCAAAATATTTGTTTTTCTTTTTTAAATTCAACTAACTGGTTCTTCTTTAGAAAAGGTGAATAGCCCTCATGGTCTTTTACATTCCTTTTGACTCCTGCTGGTAGAAATCAAATACTGTCTTCTTATTCTTGCGTTAAAGTAAACTAGACAAAACAAAAATACCTAGAACCCTATTTTTAAAAGTCAGGACATACTAATATATAATTCAAATCAGTCTGTCAAACTGTGCAGCTTGTGTGCTTTTTTAAGTGGCATTTTTCTTCATACATTTGAACAAAGCTTCAGAGAAACAATAGGGCAATAGTAGAAAAACAGAACTGTCTGAGCAGTAAGGGGTGAGATGCATGCTGGTACCTTAGGCACACTAAGTGAGTCTTAGAAAGGTTTTTCTCAAGACATGTGACCAAAAGTAGGGGGCTGTAACCTCCCCTTTCACGTTTGTCTGCCCCCTCTTTATTAAGCAACCACCCCTGAGAAGGGTATAACACTACTGCAGCACCAGAGAATTAGAATTGGTGGTTTACAGTGAGAGTGGAGGCTCTGGAGTCTTGGTTTCTTGCTAGAATTTTCCCAGGACAGTGTGCGTGTGTGGCCAGACATCACGTTTTAATTTCTGTGCTATGGGTTATTTACTCTTATAATAGCTAAAACAATATTGATCTCGGTTCTGAACATAACCCAAGATTTAACTGACATTCTAAAAGATTTTTGTGAATCAGATGAAGATACAGTTAATCTATAAGTTGTATATTGAAGTAATTAAGTTATTCATTTTATTAATTGAAAACTGACTTTTAAACAAAGGAATTGATACTTATGTACTGAAGTAGTTTTGTTTATGCAAAGGAACACATCCTAAATTTTGAAGCATGGTAAAACACTAAACCATGTAAAAAGGGTGATTTTACAATGAATGTACTTAATTATTGGTGCCCAAATGCAGGGTTTGAACGGGTCAGAATCAGTCATTTTTTCATTTTTATGTAAATTTTCCTTAGAATATTTAACCTGTATTGTAATGTTTCTAAGTCCCATCTAAATGACACACAGCCGAACTGTATAGAAATATTTTAAGGAAGGTGGCTGTCTAGGTAGACAGGCAGAGTCTAGTTTAAAAAAATTGGGGGACAAGGAGAAGGGCTTGAAACTAGTTCTGTTTTCTGATCTTTGTAATTCCATAGCTGCAAATGTATCACTTATGAAATAAGAAAAGGCATGGGGGAAGGGGTGGGGAAACACGTGATGGGGTAAGGAGTGCAATATCAGCATTATTTTGGTTCTAGCATGTAGACAAAAAAACGGTTAGAGGCATTAGACAAAGAAAAACAGTTTTTTTTTTCTTTTAAGGAAGCATTGATTATTTTTATTTTTTCCTCCTAATAAAAGAACAAGGGAGTTCTGCTGTGGTTTCAGATCCATATTCTATGAAATCTTGTCCTGCTTGTGATGGAAGCTCCTTGTGGGATTTATTTCTATTGTTGTAACACTATGTACTATATGCATTGCACCTGTTCACACAGAGTACATTGCATTGTGGTGTTTTTTTACAGAGATGCTTCAAATAAGAAACCAATCTGCCCTCTTCTAGAGTACCAATCTATTAGTTACTTAATTAAACTTAATTCTGCTTTTGTCTGCAATGTTGCTTATGGTCTTGATTTATTTACTGAGCAATGATTTCTTCTTTGCAGTTATCAGTTTTGTCTGAGATCAGTTTTCCTATTGTATGGAGTCTGTTTTTTTCAGAGCCTCCTTTAAGACTGCTCTGACTTTAAAATCATTACTAGGTTTTTGTCAGAGCAGATTTGTTGACACTCTTTTCACATTAAAAAATAAATTTAAAAGATAGCACAAATAAGCTATGTATTTCAATATTTCCTGCTAATATGCAAAAAATGTATTTATGATAATTACATGTACTGTGTGCCAGAACTGAAACAATACATTCCTCATAATGGAGCATAAATAAAGAAGGTGGAGCCAGCTGCTCTTAAACTGTTTATCTGCAAGCAGTAATGATATAGAGAATATACCTTTTTCACTCTGTTAGTCTGGCAATACTGAACCTGTTGCTGCATTAGACGAGTTGCATTTTGCTGGATAGGGGAAGGAAGGCTGTCTGCTGTCTGGTAGGAGGGCTTTGTCTGTGCCTTTCTCTCTCTGTTTCCTTCTGTTTTTCTTTCTCTCTCTCTCTCCTCTTCTCTCTCTCTCTCTCTCACTCGCTTGCTCTGTCTCTGTCTCTCTCTCCCTCTCTGCCCCCCACCCCGTGCCTTGCTCTCTCTCTCTCTTCCCGTCTCTGTGGTTTGTAAGGTAGGTTGCAGTGTGTGTATATACACAACATCAAGAGCAGGAAAATGGACTCATTAGGGAGGCAGGCAGTCATTACCACTCACACTGTACTTCCAGGGAGACACCGATTATGAGAAGAGAAACTCAGCGCTGGGGAAGAAGGTAGGGCAGACAACTTCCAAAAAAAAAATCCTGCTTCCTCAATCCCCCCTCTACCTATCATCTCCTTTAGCCCCCAGTGCTTTTATTCTTTCTCCATTGAATTTTAATTTCTAGATTTAAGTTTGACAGAGGTATTGCTAGCTTAAAATTTAGAACATCTATAGGAGGCCTATCCTCTACTAATTTTCTTCCTACTTATTTAAGGGTGTGCCCTTGTGATTTAGTTTAATTACTTTAAAAATAATTACAAACAAACCTATTTTTCTTACTAAAGTCCCAAATAAATCAGTATCTTTCACTCTTTTAAAACAGACCCCTCGTATGTTTGTCAGTCTCTTTGCTTTTCTTGTCTGTTTATGCAGTTCCATCTGTCTGTCTATATATCATGTTGTCCTTATTTATTGCTAACTGGGTTTTGTTAGTAATGTGCCAATGAGTTTTAGCTGCAGTGACAGCGTGGGTATTACTAAAGTGAGACTCTTGTTCTTTGTTTTACATTGAAGTTTAAAGTCCATATTTACAGTTTAAATCCTCGAAGCAGGTTGAATACTTTTTGCCAGTATGTTTTTTGGATGGCATTGACCATAAGGTGAGGGGTTGTCACTGAGGGTGGGTAAAAATCTAGTAATTATTTTTATTATTACATACTCTTCTATACTACATGTGGGGGGTATTCTGAAAGGAATAAGCTTGTAACTTGTATTTTGCAGATGGACTTTTACATTTGTAGGGATATCACTGTGGTTAGTAAGATTGCAAACTTTCTTAACAAGCAGTTTTTATCCTAGGACAGTTTCCTTTCAGTATGTAACTGTTTATTTATGCTTGGGGAGGGAGAAGTGGGGGGCTGGCCGTCTTTTTACAAAGTGGAAGCTATGAAGTGTATCAGGCCATCTTATGCAACAACTGTAAGTATTCATTTAACATTTCGAGAACTATAAATAATGCACTTGTTATTTCAAACATAGTTTTGAGGTGCTTTCTTTTTCCTTTATTATTTATTTTTCTTTTTTATGTTGGGGAAAAAAAGTTGCATTCACAACTAGGTGACATTGTTGAAGAGTTTTCCCAGAACAGTGTTCTTCAAAATTCAAAGAAGTAGTTAAATAGGTCCATTTGAAATGGTCTCCTTAGTGGAGTTTTATTTGGATTTGTCCAAAAGTAAAACTGTTGTTCCTTTGATAAAAATTAAGTCAGGTGGTAAGATACGCAAATGTTTTCAGCATACACATTAAGCAGTGATAGAAAATGGATGCTAATCTATAGAGATCTTTGATAATAACAGTCACCTTTTTAATAATAAATTATTTATTTAATAGAAGTGGCAGACTTTCTTTATTTTCTTTCTTTCTTTTTTTAAATTCCATTAGGCCTCTCTGACAACACAAAGAAGTCCATAAAGCAATATTCTTAACCCACCTGGGACGCCAGAGCAGATTCCCAAACACATTCTCAAGGTTCAAACCTAGTAAAATGTTTATTAAAAATCCATTATTCCAAGAGGGTGGTGAACTTTTGCTGCTAAAAGTCTTTTTTTCCTTTCTTTTAAAAAATTTATTCAGAGACTTTCAATTTGCTTATATTACCTAAACTTCTAATTTACTTATATTACCTAAACTGGAAGGCCAGCTTTGACCAAGATTAGTACAGATGCTAAGTATACTCAGTCAGGGCCTGTCAGGGATTTTTTTAACCCTGAAGGTCTAAAGGGGAACTGTGGGGGGAATCTGTTGAAAGTGTATGTTCATATGGTATGCAATATATGGTGTTTCAAATGTGATTTTCTCCAGTTCATACTCTTGACCCAAATATTTGTTTTAAAACTAATACGTCAAAATTGTGCATGTCTCATGCACCTGTCATTTTCTATATTAATATTATGAGAACTACCTAAAATTCTACCCTTTTTCAAAAGAAATCTTTAATATATCTCTTGACCAATAATGTTTTTTTCTGTACACATGTATGGGAGGAGATATCTGTGTGCATTTATGTATGTTTATGTACATATTCTCATACATGTGTGGATAAAAAAAAATCACAGATTCCTTGTGGATATGACATCTTAAAATTTCATGTTAAGCATGTTTATGTTAATTAGAAGCAAACAAAAAACAGAGAGGTTTTTAAGAGAAGATGAAAATTTCCTTTAACCTTCTAGAAAGAATAAAAGAGTAAATAAACATTTAGTCATTTTTATGGTTGGCTTGATTTTTAGAATGTGTATATGTTTTCTTTTGCATTATAATTCTTAGCCTTCAGTAGATTTAAAATATTTTTAGTATGAAAAATAATCTTAGCCTTTTCTGGGAGGGACTGTCACAATCTAAATACAGCAGGACATTATAAAATGTGCATAAGTAAACTCAAAACCAGTGTATTCTGCTATATAGGGATTTGGAAATCTGAAAGGCTTGCATCACAGGAGGGCTATAGAGTGCCAGAAGAATTCATTAACCAGCCTTGCTGGTTATGGTGGGCTTTTCCTATCAGCACATGAAATCTGCCTATTGAAAGCCCTGGAGTCTTGGTCAGGTCACAGTGTGTTTCGTTTTAATGTTGGAGCAGACAGTTATCTAACACACCCACATGAGGAAGTGCTCTAAAGCAGTTATTTCATGCTTTGCCATGCCCTGTAGCTAAAACAGTTTGGTACTGAGTGACATGTGTGTGCTTTTAAACTCCTATCCGATGAAAATCAGCTATGGCTCCTTGCAAAGGACCAAAACAGTGGAATGCAAGACAGTGTAATTCAAATGCTAAGCACATGCTGGTTTAAACTTTTTTTCTTTAAGGGGAAAATCACTATGATTATTTTTAATGTAAAGACTATATAGTAATTTCTTGGATTTTACTCATTAAGATTTCAAAACTTGTGGATAGTTTCCTTCTTCATAATTTTTCTCCAGAAGCCTACATTCATCAAAAGGATAGCAGCTGCATACTTTCCCCTGAAATGTGAACAAATAAATGGTATTCCTGTTTATTTATCTATTTTTGAATTTTAATGATTAGTCCTTGTGCTAATTAACAAATTCCCGTATTCATAAAATCTGGCACTTTATAAATATCCAATTGTGTGATTATCTACACATGTTCTGGCTTTCTATAAATATAGAAGTTATCAGTGGATGTGTTCATGAACTTGCCCAAGCTTGAGTAGCAGCTAGTCATGCTGCCACATAGGAGCCAAGTTCGGACCCTGAGCAAATGCGTTGCCCCAGGGTCTGGCAAGGTGTGTGGAAGCAGCATCTGGCTGACGGCTAACTAGTGATCCTTGCCGGCAAAGGAAGGACTGATGTTGACATTCTTTGAATGCCACTAGTTCCAGCCTTTTTTCAGTCCCAAGGGTGCCTTCCTTAGGTCTAAAAGTTGATAATGGATACTAGAGCTGACTTGTCTTGGAGGCCACTTTAGAACTATATTTTAACAAACTACATTTTTCAATGGAAAATACACTTTATTAAACTTTTACGAAAAAATAAACTAGTACGTTCATTCTAAGGTCCTTAGCCAGTGAGAATCTAATAAGCATGAAAAGTTGCATAGTGCTGAAAAGAAAACCTAAATATTTCCATTTACATGGCCATGTGACTATCGCAAGCACATAGAAATCATACATTGCTTACATAGTAATAGTTCACCCTACATCAAGAACAATAAACACTAGCAGTTGAACAAATGTGTACATGCAAAAGTTATTCTTAAATTAGAAGTCAACCCTTTTATATATTTTTTTCATGTTGTATAAGCCATTTCAGTTAGCTTATGCAATCACTAGGTATTATTTACAGTGTTACTACAGTCAGCATTGGCCATTTGATTCTTTGCTCCAAACTTTCAAATCACATATACAATTCCTAGGTTATCTGGCAAAACCAGAAATTTGCAATTTCCTTGAAAACCTATGTTTCATGCATTTCCATTGCTTAAGTAATTTCTAGCATTTTGCAGAATCCTCAGGGATTATAGCAATGCCAAATAACTAACAAAATCCTTTTAATTCTTTACCAAAAACCCAAGGGCAATATCTATATCCTAGAATTTCTAGAGAAAGCCTGAATTCATATGTTTTCCTGTAACATAGATATTATACATTTAATCATCAAATAACATTGATACCAATTATGTTTAATGTATCAAAATATATTCCTTGAGCTCTTATTACTTCTAATTTCAACATAGGCAATCTTTTGAGATTGTGGGAAGAAATAATGCCATCTATTATTACTATCGTGTATCTGTAACCACTACGGCAGATGTTGGAAACAACATTCAAGGGTCTATAAGAAAAAAGGGCTTTTCTGCCACTCTAGCTGTTCAACTGTAATAATGAATAAGTGGCCTGCTATTTCTGCACTAAACTGTGGAAAAATTATGCTTGACTTTGGCTTCATAACCTCTCTTCTACTCCAGGATCAAGCCTTTTTGTGATTCTACAGTTCACTTGAAAGTAATCAGCTTGAGGACGTGGACCTTGCCTTTCTGGAATCTTTTCACACTCAAATGAAACTTCACCTCGGGGTGTTCTGTAGTTCAGTTAACCAAAGCAACCCTTATATAACTGCTTTAACTTTGGGAAAGTTAGTTGCTGACTTCCAAGTGAGTATACTGATATAGGAACAAGGGCTGAATTCATTGATCCATCTAGTTAGCAGATGGAAACTGCAGATATTATTACTCATTTCTGAATATTAAGTCTTAACCTTTGAAACTTTGATGGGGAAGATGGTAATTATAGCATAATGTGTTTATCTTCTTGATAGTAAAAGTAATTTTGCCACTGCATAATTCTGTCATTAGGTATGATGAATTTAACATACATATTACACATTATGCATTTAAAATGTTAAGAATTTATCTGAAAGCTTTTCATATTAAATAACTAATGTAAGGATTTGCATTCAACAAATATAAAACTATTTAATGGAGCTTGGGGTTTTTGGAAATTAAAAAGATGTCCAATAAATTTAAACTAAAAATGGTAATAATTATTAATCTTATACATAATAGTATTATTTTGTTTTTTAGAAATTTGTCATCTAAACTTTTTCTTAAACCGTGTTTGAATTTAAATTATTTAAAATTTAATTCTCTCTAATGCTCAGAAGGCTTTAGTTTTTTACTAAATGAGCCTGGATATTTGCTATTTTTTCCTTCCCTTTCAGAAATGTTCTGTGAATTACTGTTGTAATCAAATTATGATTTGTTGTTGGCAAATTCCTTTTATAGTATGAGCTTCTTTCCAGTAAATGAAATGCAAGTAGGAGAAAATTAAAGTAATGTTGTCAGTTTGCTCAGGTACCAAATTAAAAACTTAGTAAAAAACAAAACAAAACAAAATCTATTACTAGCAGAAAACTATGAATGTCCTAGGCTATGTAGTTTTTCTGGTAGATAGTATGTATGTATATAAAAACTGTATGGTTATTATTATAAACAAACAAAACCCCTTTATTTAGACACCAAGACATTTAAACAGTGAGAATATGGTCCTTTCTTTTATTGTTTAAATAGGAACTAGGTAATATAGTCTCAGGGGTGGCTTTATACTGTTGGGTTTGTTGTTATTTTGGTTATTGTTGTTTTTAAAAACTGGACATACTAAAATTCTTTTTGGCCCAGTAAATGTACTTTGGGTTTAAACATATTTACTAATATTTTCATCTTCTTGGTTGTTTGCACTTATCACCCAGCTTTAGATTGGGCAAGAAGAGTTGGAATAGTTCTTACTTTTTCTAGTTCCTCAAATCAACAAAGATCTTTATCCCTTTACCTTATTTCTAGATGGGAGGAGAATAGAGATGATTAAGAAGCAAATGGAGATAAGAATATAAGTAAAGCAGAGGGTGGAGAGAGTGGGGGCTTTTGAAGCTTCTAAATGTGTAAGTCTAATGAAGGAAAAAGACTTTCTCCCCAACCCTAAATAAAAGCCATCTAATCTGTTCGGCACAGCATTCTCTTCTCCCTATGACTGTTTAGAACAGATCTACCTAAATTCTCCCTCCACTCCAAGACAGAATCCAGTGGTACTGCCAAGAGAAGATCATAGGAGAGAAAGTCATAACGAATCACATTTCTAATACATTCACTGCCAGGTTTTCTTCATACCTTTTTCCTTTTAAGCCTTGGTTTGAAGTTGTGAGCAGATTTTCATAGTTGGTGGACGGCTTTCATTTGTTTTGATGAGAAGCCTTCCCAGCATGCCACAGAACAGCATCATGATTTTAATTAAAATGGATGAAATGATCGACTGAAAAGTTTGTCTGTGTGTGTGTATGCATGTACGTGTGTGTTTTCTCTCTTAAAATAAAGTTAAATACTTTATATATGAAACAAAACAAAAACAACTCTAAACTTCCTATCAGTCTGAAAGGATTCAGATTTCTTTTTAGAGTGGCTTTCTGAAACCATTTTTGTATAGTGGTTTTGACCAGCACGTTCTATTCCATTCCCTGCCCACTTGCTGCTTTGCTTTTTAAATGTTAAATGAATGTGAATAATTCCTTAGTTTAAAAAAGAGCATGTTCTTATAATAAGCTCAGAATATACCCATGAATATAAAGATGTGCTAGGACTTACAAACAATCCTATCAACTTAGCATGAAAATACATGAATGAAAGTTTTAGAAACTAATTTTTTTCCTAGTATGTTGAGAGAAACCCTATGGTGTGGTAAACAAACCAAACCAAACCAACCAGCCAGCCAACCAAACAAAAAACAGTGCCTTGGAGAATAGGAGGCATTAACTAATGCCTAAAAGGATTTAAAGTGGTTAAATTTGGAGGCCTAGTCCTAACTGACTGTATGACTTCGAATAAATCATAATCTCTCTGTTCCTCAGTTTCCTTGCCTGTAAAATGAAGGGAAAATCTCTTTTTTAGATTTTATCTTAAAGATTGTGTGCTTTTATTATAAATAGCTATATATATATATATATATATATGTAATTCTGTTTGCATTTTCTACCTATAAATCACAAATGTATGGAGAAAAGTTTAGGTTGGTAATGATGGAAGAATAAAGGGAATTTAGGTGATCTGAGAGACCACACACGTACTTTAATTTTTTGGTTGTTGTTGTCCTCAGTATATATCACAGTATATTATTTGGTCTATTTAATAATTCAATGAATGCAATAAACCAAAAGTTGTCATTTGTCAGACAAAGTGACATAATTGCCTATGGGTGGTTTGATAAAAGGGCTACTTTTTTTTTTTTAATCTGTGCATTATTTAATTTATTTTTTTGAACACTATTTTTTTTAAATTTAAGTTTAGTTAACTTACAATATTATATTATCAATAGTTTCAGGTGTACAACATAGTGATTCAATCTTTTATAGAATAAAGACCTATTAAAAATAAATAAATAAAATAAAATAATGCACAGGGCTTCCTTGGCGGTCCAGTGGTTAAGACTCCGCAATTCCACTTCAGGGGGTGCTGGTTCAATCCCTGGTCGGGGAACTAAGATCCTACATGCCACGCTGTGCAGCCAGAGAAAAAAAAAATTAAAAAAGGACAGTATGGGAAAAGAATCTGAAAAAGAGTGGTTACATGTATATGTATAACTGATTCACTTTGCTGTACAGCAGAAAGTAACACAACATTGTAAATCAACTATACTCCGATAAAAAAGGGCTACTTTTAACTGAATGCAGCAGAACATGGTTACTAAGGCTCCATTCCTCCCCACTGGCCACTAGGTGGAGAGGTGGTCCATGCCCATGGCCTTGCCCATAGTAAACAGCTCACTTCCAACTTTCTATTAGCAAAGCTGTGCTATATGTGTTTGGACGAGTTTGTGAACACACACACGACATTTTGCAGAAACCATCAGAGAATATGTTCTCTTCTATACAGGCATGATGTGATAGTCGTGAAATGCAAAATGATTTGCTCCTTCTGTGGCCACTATTAATGCTGGTAGACCTAGGAGAAGGCCAGTATTACAACTCCGGTTTTAGTCGTTGCAATAGGGTCTCTTGCCTCTTTCCAATTTGTCCAGTTTGAAAGGGTCCTGAAATGAATGTCAGCGCGACAGTGCCACCTTGTGTCCCTATTGCTGTGAGAGTACCTGATGCATGACACAGTGAAAAGGAAAGAACAGGATATTTGCAAAAATTGAGCACATTGTTTCAAGCTCTGATTTTGCAGTAGCTGCACGAAAATCTATGTTTTAGTGTATTTGGCAATTCTTACTACCCAAAGAGAAGTTAAGATGTGTTCACTTTACCCCTTCTCTCATTCCAGTGTATATTAAAAATACTTTAAGAATTCCAGGCACAAACAGGGATGCATTCAATTTAGAGAGGGGGATGAAGAAGACAGGGGTTGTTGGAGATATTCACCTAATTCTTACCACTTGTAAAGTCTCAGCCCAATCATTTCAGACAGTGAGGTGATCCTTCCAACACATTCTCAGAGCAACTTTTATAGGCATACCTTGGTAACAGCACTTTTCACATTGTACTGCCATTGTTTGTAAGCATATCTTTCAACTGAACCATGAGTTCCTTCAGGATAGTGTTTGTGTCTTATTCATCCTTCTGCATCTAGAACTTTCTTTGGCATTCAGCCCAGAGACACTCAGATGTTTGAGGTCTAAATAAATGATTATGTCTGGCTTGTTTATAACTTATTTGTTTTATATTTATTGTTTATTTTTAAAATTTTAAATAATTTTAGAGCTTTTTCTCTTTGGAAAAATACCTTCTGATACCACCTACTTTCCAAACATCCCTTTATAAATTTACTTTCTCTCACATTAAAAATGATTGTTTCTCTTTTTGATTTTGAAAACAATACTGCCTTTTCACGAGTGTATTTTGTAGTTGACTTTGGGGTAAAGATAGTTAATCTCTAGTTCTACCTTTACAGCAAATTTACTGTGTTATCCTGGGTAGGATGCTTAACTTTTCTAGGTTTGTTTCCCATGCATAAAATGAGCAGGCTGGACTACTTGATTTTAAGGTACTTTTTATTCAGGGTTTTTAATAGGGATTAGACACGTACTAGTGTTACTCTAGTTGTGTATTTGGTTTAACAGTTTTTAACGTGCCATGATTGTTGAAAATTAAATTGCTAGCCTTTGAAAGTACTGTTTGCTATTTCATGTTTTAGAAGAGGGAACTGAGACACAAGGGCTTTTCTTATACAGGGCAGAACTGCAAATGGGCAGTGTAAATAGTATTATAACTGATGGACAGTCCAATTTTTTGTCAATATTTTTGCTTGATTTTGGCTAATTGAGCTCCACTTTCCTTCTAACCTTTAAATATAAAATAAATAAATTACAATAAATTTAAATACCACAATGAACTATGCTTTGGTATAGGACTATAGACTACTTGCAATTTAGAGACTCTTATGCTATTTAACATTTTTTTTAACACTTAAAAATGAGTGCTTAGTTTTAAATTTCAGAATTTTTGCATGGAATTTACATCTGGGGTTTTCAGTCCATATATTATCTTAAAGAGCAAACTGTATGACTTTGGGCAATTTGCTTAGGCTGGTTAAGCTTGGTTTTCTTATTTGCAGAAAGGTGATAATAAATGTTACCCTTCCTGTCTACCTCACAGGGTTATTGTGAAGATTAAATTACGATGTATATGGAATTTCTTTATAAATAGTAAAGCACTATACCAGTTTAAGAACGTTTATTTATTTATTTATTTTTATTGCTCTAATTAAAGAAGGAATGGGTAATAGAAACCTAAATCAAAGCAAAACACACAAATTTGAAGAACACTGAAATTCCTAGCATTTCTTAGTTGGAGCGTTTCTCAGTGGTGTAGGCTCTTCAGAGATGATATGGTTACCCAGTTTTCTAAGTTTTGATTAAAAAAACCTGTAATAATAATAATAATAACAATAACAATAATAATGGTAATGCTTATGAGCCTAAAATTAATGTTTCCTTGAGATAAATTTTTTATGCATCATTCATATGTTCATTTTTTTAACTGAAGTTGATTTATGATACTGTATTAGTTTCAGGTATACAACATAGTGATTCACTATTTTTATAGATTATACTGCATTTAAAGTTGTTACAAAACAATGGCTATGTTTCCCTGTGCTGTACAATATATCCTTTGGTAAGTTCATTTTTGAGAGTGATATTTCTTAAAATAGAAGGTAAAAATTTTAAATAACCAAATATGATGAAAAAAATTTATAAACCTTTTTGGTATTGTAGTATTGGACTCTAGTCCAGTGGTTCTTAAACTTTAGTGTACTTAAGAATTACCATGGGTGTTTGTTACAATTCAGATTTTGGAGCTCCATCCCTAATAGGGTTCCATCCTGGATTTCAGCTGGTCCACACTAATGGTAGTTAGAAAACACTACTTACCTTTGCTATTATACATCATATTGCACTAGGAGATTTTTAAATGCACAGATTTCTAGGTTCTACTCCCAGATATCCTAAATCAGAATCTTTGATATTCAGGCATCTGTATTTTACAAAAACTACTTCATAGATTCTAATAATATTGCAAGGTTTGAGATTCATTGCTCTTGTTTTTAGGATATATTGTTAAAATATATTTATTGTTGCACCTGAATTCATTCTCATCATTCACATTATTCCTTCACTAAACATAATCTCACTTTACATAGAAGGGTAAGTTGGTACAGCTATGTAAGAGAAGTTTAGGCTTGAAAAACAGCAATTACCACTCTCGCTGTGTAACACCAAAATTAAGGAAAAGAGAAGTTACTGAGCACCTTTCACATAAATTGCTTAATTTAATCTTTATAACTCTGTTGTATACTCTATTTTCTGTGTATGCTACAGGCAAAAACCTGAAGCTTATAAACTGCCAGGTTCACATACCTGTTAAGTGTCAATGCCAGGATTCAGAGCCTATACTCTTTCTACTATATCATATTATTTTTTCCGTAATCCAATAAATCTTTACCAGGTTTCTATTATGTTAAGTGGTAATGTTTAGCTTTGAGGGCCACAAAGTGCTTCACTGATACGGTATAATAAGTATTGCTTACACTATGTAAAAGTAATTGAAATTTTTCCTTATCCTTCCATTAAGAAATAATTTTTAACTGGAGGTAGAATTCAAGTTTTCTAAATGGTAAGAAGGGGTTTAACTATAAATAATAATTGTAATTATTGAACTATTAAAAAATGTTTTCTACAGGATCTCTTTTAATCCCCATGCATTTGCTTTGACATCAAAGTTAGTGCTCTTAACCCCCAGTATATGCAATTTCTAACTCTGCTTTACAGTTAACCTGCAGAATCAGGCTGTCCCTCAATTTGGTAAGTACCAGCTACTAAATGCTAATTAAACTTTGTAGGAATTAAGTTCATTTTCTTTATAGGGAACAAACCATTTTTCCACACTTAATCAGTCCAGTAATTATTTTTTTTTATGTCTTGTAAAGTTTGGTGTTAACTATGCATAAACCTTAGGGAAGTCAGTTGAAGTGAACAATCTTCTGTTTATATTTTTATTTGAAAGTTGAAACTCTTCGATGGAACAGACTATTTGAATGAAAATTTCCATCTTACCTTGTATGACATGCCATGAACACAACAATTTCATGGCCTCCATAGCCATTGTTATTGGTCTTAAAATAATTGATTCACATTTAAGATCAAATAAAAACATCAATAGAATCAATGCATCAGTTCTTTATAAAATCCAAAAACTGATTCCTTAGCATTTCCGGTATTCTTATTTTTTTAAAAAATACCTCATGGTATGAAATGGCAGCCTATGTATACAGTGTAGTGTACAAACTAATACAACTTCTCATTTACTAAAAATGTTATATTTATGAGTTTTTATAGATTTAATAATATTTTAAATGCAATAGGGATGTTAACAGTTTTGGAGCTCTGAAATATATCTTTTAGGTGTGAAAATAATCATGATTTTATAAATTTGATATGCATATATTTTGGGGATCTTATTGATGCCTCTGTAATTATGTATTAAAACATACATTTTTAAAAAAGACCTACAAAGTCACTAATCAAGGGATATAGTGTTGTCTTTAGCAGACTTTCAAGTTTATTAGAAAATTAGGTTTTATTTCAACTTTCTTCTCTAGGGGTGGTCTTTCCCAAACAGCATTCTTTTAAATTCTGTCAAGCAAATGAGTGCTACCGTGAAAAGAGAAGGATGAAAATATAAAATGAAGACTTTTACCTATACTCCTTTTTCAGATGTAGAAATTAAAACATAATTTTTTTTTTTTTTAAGAATGTCCCATTTAGCAGCAGAGCATAAATTGGAAAATTTGGCCAGTGATTTATTTAGGCTCCACAGGGAAAATCCTGTAGGGTGTTTTTAAATATCCTAAATTTATTTGGATTTGAGACCAGCTTAAAGGGCATGTCTATCTTAAAACAGTTCTCCATTTTCCTGAGAAAAATTCCAGTGGATCTAGTTGTGGGAGGTAGTGTCCCAACAATGAATCTTTGGGGCCAAATGAGCACTTTAACACAACTTACTCCATCCCTTTCCTTAAACCGAAGACTGTCTTGCCCACTGGGCTTGTTTAACTTTGACTGCTAATTTTATTTCTCTGTAGAGGCAAAGGAGACAGGAAAAAGGAGGGAAAATAACTGATGGCATGTGGGTGAGGTTTTGGCTCAGGGAATACATTTTAAAAGATCCTAGCCAGTGTCGGGATAAAGAAAGCAGTTGGTGCCTGAAATTTACCCCTGTTTTACAGAGTAAGAAATAGAAGCCAACAGATATTAAATCATTTGCCTAAAGTTACATAGTAGTTTCTAATGTTGAGGTTAGTCCTGGGAACTAGGTTATTTGTTGCTTCAATAAAACAATTGGACAATCCAGCGTCTCTGTTGATCAAGATGCCTTTCTAATATCCCCACTCCCTTTTCCCTCCCTCCTTTTTTTGGCTACTGTCTTTTAACATCTAAAAAAATAATTCTGCTTATAATTTCAGGTTTATAAGCTAGTTGAATAAACATTTTGATTATTAAGGCCTTTTAGAACTAGCTGAGCTGTAAGAACGACATGCATCATGTTAAGCCTTCTGCCTCTATTTTATTGGAGTTATGTTAAGTAATGAACATGGAACCAGAAAACAAAAATGGCTTTGAATAAATTCAAATTCTGAGTTCATGGCATACCTCTAAACATGAAAAATGTGATGGACACCTAATAAAAGATAGGCCATTGTTTGTTTGTTTGTTTTTAGATTTACAAAGAACTGAGCCGATGGTAAAGAGTCCCCATAATACTCTCTCTCACCACCATGATTTCCCCTAACACCTTACACTAGCATGGTCCATTTGTTAAAATTAATGAACTGATATTGATACATTATTATTAAGTACTGTTCATAGTTTATTCAAATTTTCTTAGTATTTTAAAAATTAAATTCATTTAAACAACAACAACAAAAAACAGTTCACCCATTTCTCCCACCCCTAACCCCCTGGCTGTAGCAACCACCAATGTGTTCTCTGTATCTATGAGCTTAGTTTTAAAATACATGTATGTGTGTGTGTGTGTGTGTGTATTTAGATTCCACATGTAAGAGAGATCATACAGTATTTGTCTTTGTCTGACTTACTCCACTTAGCATAATGCCTTCAAGGTCCATCCAAATGGCAAGATTTCATTCTTTTTTTATGGCCAAATAGTATTCCTATATGTAAGTGTATGGATAAATAGATGGATAGATGGATAGATAGATAGATAGGTAGATAGGTATCACAATTTCTTTATCCTTTCATCCAATGATGGACACTTAGGTTGTTGTCATATCTTGGCTTTTGTAAATAACGCTGCAATAAACATGGGGATACATATATCTTTTCAAATTAGTATTTTTGTTTTCTTCAGAAAAACATACAGAAGTGGAATTGCTGAATCATATGGTAGTTCTAGTTCTATTTTTTAATTTTTTGACAAACCTCCCTATTGTTTTTCACAATGGCTATTCCAGTTTACATTTCCACCATGCAGAAGGTTTCCCTTTTCTCCATATCCTTGCCAACTATTGTTATTTCTAGTCTTTTTGATAATAGCCATTCTAACAGATGTGAGGTGCTATCTCATTGTGGTTTTAATTTGCATTTCCCTGATGATGTAGAGCTTTTTTTTTTTTTTTTTTAATGTGTGTAGTGACCAGCTCTATGTCTTCTTTGGAAATATGTCTATTCAGATCTTCTGCCCATTTTTTAATTGAATTGTATGTTTTTTGCTATGGAGTTTTATGAGTTCTTTATATATTTTGGATATTAGTCCTTTATCAGATATATGGGTTGCAAATATTTTTCTCCCATTCAGTAGGTTGCCTTTTCATTTTGTTGACAGTTTCCTTTGCGTGGAAGCCTTTTAGTTTGATGTAGTCCTACTTGTTTATTTTTGCTTTTGTTGCTTTTACTTTTGGCACAGATTTAAAAAGTCATTTCCAAGACCTATGTCAAGGAGCTTACCATGTATGTTTTCTTCTAGGAGTTTAGTTTCAGGTCTCATATTCAAGTCTTTAATCCATTTTGAGTTAATTTTTGTGTGTGGTGTAAAGTAGCAGTTCAGTTTCATTTTTTTGAATGTGCCTGTTCAATTTTCCAAGTACCATTATTCAAGAGACTGTCCTTTCCCCATTGCATATTCTTTGTTCTCTTGTTGTAAGTTAATTGATCATATATGGATGGGTTTATTTTCTGGGCTCTCTATTCTGATCCATTGATCTATGTGTCTGTTTTTATGCTAATCCCATACTATTTTAATTACTATAGCTTTGCAGTATAGTTTGAAATCAGGGAGCATTGTGCCTCCAGCTTTGTTCTTTCTCAAGATTGCTTTGGCTCTTCAAGGTCTTTTATGGTTCCATAAAACTTTAGGATTCTTTGTTCTATTTCTGTGAAATGTGACACTGGAATTTTGATAGGGGTTGCATTGCATCTGTATTTGCTTTGGGTAGTATGGACATTTAAGCAATGTTAATTCTTCCAATCCATGAGCATGAAATATCTTTTTATTTATTTGTGTCTTCTTCAATTTCTTTAATTTATGTCTTGTAGTTTTCAATATATAGGGCTTTCACCTTTTTGGTTAAATCCAAGGTATTTTATTATTTGTAAAGTAATTGTAAATGGGATTGTGTCCTGAATTTTCTTCTGATAGTTCATTATTATTATATATTAGTATATATTAACTAATATACTATATTAGTATATAGTATATCACAGCAGATTTTTGGGTACTGATTTTGTGTCCTGCAACTTTACTGAATTCATTTATTAGTTCTAATAGTTTTTTGAAGGACTTTAGGGTTTTCTTTAGACTTTTCTATGTATAATACCATTTCATTTGCAAATATGGCAATTTTCCTTCTACCTTTCCAATATTTATGGTTTTTTGTTTGTTTTTTGTTTTGTTTTGTTTTGTCTAATTGATCTGGGTAGGACTTCCAATACTATATTGAATACAAGTGCTGACAGTAGGCATCTTTCTTTTGTTCCTGATCTTAAAGGAAAAGTTTTCAGCTTTTCACCATTGGGTATGATGTTAGCTGTGGGCCTGTCACATATAATTTTTATTATGCTGAGGTATGTCCCTTCCATACCTGCTTTGTTGAGAGTGTTTTTTATCATAAATAGATGTTGAATTTTGTTAAATGCTTTTTCTGCATCTATCGAGATGATCATATGATTTTTATTCTTCACTTTGTTAATGTGTATCACATTGACTGATTTGTGGATGTTGAACCATCCTTGTATCACTGGAATAAATCCCACTTGATCAGTGTGTATGATCCATTTAATGTATTGTTGAAGTCAGTTTGCTAATATTTTGCTGAGGATTTTTGCATCTATGTTCTTAGGGATATCGGCCTATAATTTTCTTGTGGCATATTGTCTGGTTTTGGTATTGGGGTAATGCTGGCCTCATGAAATGAATTTGGGAGAGTTTCTTCCTCTTCTATTTTTTGGAAGAGTTTGAGAAAAATTGGTATTCTTCTTTGAATGTGGAAAAATTTACTAGTGAACCCATTTGGTTCTGGACTTCTGTTTGTTGGGAGGTTTTTGATTATTAATTTAATCTCCTTAGCTGTAATCAGTCTGTTCAGATATTCTGTTCCATCATGATTTAGTCTTGGTAGGTTGTATGTCTCTAGGAATTTATCCATTGTTCTAGGTTGTCCAATTTGTTGGCATATAATTGTTCATAGTAGTCTCTCATGATCCTTTGTATTTTTTATGATATCAATTGTAATATCTCCTCTTTAATTTCTGATTTTATTTATTTGAGTCCTCTCTCTTCTTGGTGAGTCTGGCTAAAAGGTCTATCAATTTTATCTTTTCAAAGACCCAGCTCTTAGTTTCATTGATCTCTTCTATTGTCTTTTCAGTCTCTAGTTCATTTATTTTTGCTCTAATCTTTGTTATTTTCTTCCCTCTACTAACTTTGGAGGTTTGTTTGTTTTTCAGTGCTTAAACCTCATGGTCACCACAAAACAAAAACCTATAGTAAATACACACACAAAAAGAGTAAGGAATATAAGCATACCATACCAAAGAAAGACCATTGTTGTTTTAAGTCCTAATTATAGTTAATCGTAAGATTTTGAAATGAACATATGCCAAGTTTTGATAATATCTTTCCTAAATTGATGTTATTATATGGATTTAGGGTGGAAAAGAGGACCATGGTAGAAATATAAATCAAAACTTCAGTCTTCCATAAAGTGTTTATAACTGCCCCAGTATCCCTTTTGTTTGGACTCCATGGGAAAATTGCTGCTTGGCCCTAGTATCACTCTGTTGAACTTTTCAATATGTATTCAGTCAGTTTCTCACTGATATAATAAATACTTAAAAAAAATAGGTAAAACATTTTTGATGTAGAGGTGCCTGTTGAGTATTACCATTTACATCTTAATGTCATTAGTATGATTCTAGATATCAAACTCGACTAGAACATGAGTTTTATTTTGTTACAAGCAACTAACTAAACAAGTATGCCCCAGAGCTTAGAAATAATGCCATTATATCAGATATAGTACAAACAGGCCCCAATGCACTAACAGATCCTCTAAATTTTTATTGGGAAATATTTAAGAGTTATTCAGAGCTCCAAAACTCCAATGAAAGTCAGGTATATGTCCTCACATTGACATATCTGCAGACTTGATTTCTATTCTAAGAATTGCAGTTTGAATTAACTGAGGTCAGAAGCAGCTACACATTTGATTCACCAAATGTGTCCTATCTACTTGCAAATAGCAGCTTATTTCCTTTTAGGGTCTGATGAGGTTGTTTTTGTTTTTTGTGTCTTAGCAATAGAGTCATTGGCAGCAGCACACAGGCTAATTGTTAGAATATAAGGCTTTGTTAGAAATGGGACATAAGCTTCTGGTAATACTCTTAAATTCACACCAATTGGCAGGAAATTAAATATGGTTCTCTAAGAAATATATCACAGAAGGCTTATACTAGAAGTGAATTGCTTAAAAAAAACCAAAAACCAAAAAAAACTCCACAGGCATTTAGTTATCTTCTACCCAAAAAAGTAATTTTCCTTTTATCTATATCTTTATCAAGCCTTTTAGATGAAAGGGTATAGTGACAGCCACAGAATGACAGTGACCTAAAAGTGTAAAATTATAGTTACTGGAATTTGGGTAATCTTGAGGACAAATAAAAACCAAGATATTTATCAGTGAGCTAAAAGGGGAAATGCTGTTTTCAGCATACTGCAAATAAAATGCTTAATTAAAATTCCCTAAAAAGTAATCCTTGTTCCTAAGAAATTATTTGTCTTCTGAAGAAATTGAGACTGAAAGAGAGAAAAAGAAGGAAGGAAGAAGCTGGTATTTATATTTTTTTTCTTACATTTAGTTACTTTTAAAAAGTGTTTTTATTAATTCCTAAATTTGAACGAGAGGGAGATGGGATTAGATTAATTGCCGTTTAAATATGCAGTTCCAGGTTTGTAGGCATCTTTTTGAACCAGGATGGGAAGAGCATAGAAAAAATCCTAGTGTGGAAATTATATCTCATGTGGTGAAACAAAAACTCAAGAAGTTTTCTGTTATAATAAGGTGAAAGTGGTTACCAAAGAAACAAAAGTTTCTTATCACTCTGCCTGAGGCAAATGTGGCATATTAAGCTTAAAATGAATTCTCCTCTCCTGAATGCACACAACTCTTATTAATGTCTTGGAAATTATGCACACATAGGGAAAGAAGAATAAGATTTTCTGGATACATTTGAATAAGCATCCATCGCGGTGTAGGGGCTATCTCTAATATCTACGGGTACTTTATTGCTGAACTGGCCCCAAATCAGTATTTTCTATTTTACCTCTTATTTGAGTTTGACTTGAGACTGAATGACTTATTTTCATCCTCAAAGAGGACTTTCTTTTTGAGAGAGTTAGGTTCCCTGGTGACCTGAAAGAGTTAATGTCGTTTCCAGGAGTGTCCAACTTACTTCCAGGGAGTAGTGCATGCATGTGAGAGTCTGGCTGCAGGATATGTGTTCACATCCCAAAACCAATTTGGCACAACTTAAAATGTCTGCTAGGGAGAGGGTTCAGAGTGTTGTTAGGCCACGCAATTAGCGCTTTGTTTCACGAGCACCAAATCCACCCAGTAGTGTTTTGTTTTAAAGAAGAGCTCGAAATTCACAATAACGGGTTTCATTTATCAGAGCCATATGGGACTCACCATCTTTGGATATATTTGTAAGGCTTTCACAAAGAAGACTCCTCAGGCATCTCGGATTTCACGGATTGGAGGGCAATCTGGATGAATATCTTTTTTGGAAATGATGAACTATCTTTTTTCACATGTAATCTCCAATTTCAGTAATCCTTGAGAAGCTCAAAAACACAGGAAAGCGTTAAGTAAACCTCAGCTTACTAGCTTTTATTGGAAAACAAAGACCATAATTCTTAGACCTGGTTCAAATGCCAAATGTACCTTTGATGTTGAAATTTGGCCACCTTATCTTTGCAATTTGTGATGTAGCATTTTTGAGAGCGAAGGTGGGTTCTAAGTCTCAGTCTATTTTTGCACTTTTTGCTAGTTCTGTCATGGTCATATGTCAATGGATCGTTGGGAAGCTATCTGCAACATAGCAGACTGATAATAGAGCATTATGGTTCTTTTGATGTTTACCCAAGATGATTTCTTTGCTGCCTCCTCCTTTTCCATACTTCTCTGATCATTAGGGGTATATCTTAATGCAATGTATTCTTAAAAATTTCAATGTAAATTGATTTTTTTGATAAATCTCATATTTTTTTCACTGATCTATACATTTAGAGGTTTAAAAATAAAGTAAAATTGATCTTCATTTGGCAGTGGTTGCTAACACTCTAATTTCTGGTTCCCAGATTCTGTTAAGCTATTAATGACCTATAAAGAAATATTCAAGTGTTTACTAATTAAAAACTAATATATTTTTAAAGCATAGCGTGTTACTGTGTTATGACAGGCAACCACTATTTTTTTAGGTTTTCAGATTTTTATTTTCTCAGTTCTGTAGTCTTTCTTGTAAAGGGCACATTTAAGTTTGTTTGATAAATCTGGTAAATCAGAATATTTGCAAGTCATAAATAGTACTATAACAATTGCTGTTGAGCTATACAAAGTCTGTAAACTTCATAAGGATGGTAGTTTGAGTTTTATTTTAAGTTGTTATGGTAGGTTGGCAATTAATTGAAATAACTCTTGCTCATCTTTAACGTACCATTTTATTATATTTGACCTTATTTTATTATCCTTTAGTTTATTTTTTTTTAAAAAAACTCTTAACACCTCATTTACTAATGAAATTTATATTAGCATGTTTTAGATTTCCCAGAGAATGTCCACTAAATTTTGTTCAGTTATGAGCATGTTGTTTAACATTGAATTAAAATAAAATTCAGTATATTCTTTGCTTTCATTTAAACTTTGTATTGATACCAATGTCATATATTTTAAATACTATTTCATAAAGGTTAAAAAATCTTGCTTCCTACCGTTTCTTCTCCAATATGCACTACGTTATGGAGAGAGCACTTAGACCTTTGCTACATAGCACACCTATAGGGTGCACACTCGTATTGCTGTAATTGACCACCATGCTATAGGCCGATGCTGGACAATAGGTTGAACATTGGAATTATAGAATGAGCTATATTTGCTTAAATCATCTTCAGCATTAATTGTACTGGATGGTTGAATGTCTCATATTCTTTCTATATTTTATTCTTAGTCAAATATTCTAATGAGTATAATCTTAGAATTATTTCCTTTTTCCTACAAACATAGGTATTATGACCCAAAGAGGTTGTTTTTCCCCCTGAAAAAGTCATTATGGAGCTAAACATGAATTTTTTGGTCCATTGCCTAGTGTTTTCCATAGGAATTTTGAAATATTTTCTTTGGGAAAATGATATAGTGTTGGGATAGTGGTCAGTGGCAACAAAGAAATTAAAGATGGCAGAAAGATTCAGGATAGAATGTGTGGATAAAGATACAGTGGTATTACATAGGTCTTTGGATTTAGTATAAACTGTAGGCTGTGAAGAGAAGATAGATACATGGATCAAACAAAAAAATGTGGACGTAATGATCAGTGGTATATTCTTTATGAATATTCCGACTAAAGGACAGATGATGGGGGAAAGAAGGACATAATTTGATGGAGTGTGTGTGTGAAAGGTAAAATAGTTGGATGCTGAGAGGAGAGTGTGAAGAAAAGAGATAAGGATTATATGTAGTTTTATGGCTATAACTACCTAGTTTTCTACATTTACGTAGAGTTTCTGTTGTAAAGGATGAGTGGCTCCTCTATATAATGTTCTCGGTATAAATAGAATCTGATTTATGGAATTTTATTGCTTGTGAGGATAGACCTGTTTGATTTTGAGGTGTGGTGTGCTATTATTCTTAACTTACAGTCAGAGTAAAGATTATATTTCTTTTGTTCAAAGTAAAATATGAATATGATTATGTGAAGCAGGTGTGTGTGTGTGTGTGTGCGAGCGTGTGTGTACATGTGTAAAAAAGGACACTTTCATTTCTGTGTCTTTGTTTATGTCTCTTTCTATCACTCCTGTGTCTGCTGCTTTTTGCTTGCCAGTTTTTCTTTGTCTCTGTCACTTTTATAATTGAATCCATCTGCGTAGAAAGTAGAATGCTTGGTTTTTAAAATTTTAATGATTTTTAATTTTTTGTTATTTTGTTCTCTCAACTTGTTTTCACCTCAAGAATTAAGGTGCAAGTATAAGGCGTTTTAGTTCTCACGTTCAAAGGTGTTTCTGCTTTCTTTCCCGTCCGTTTGTCCATATGGTTACTGGTCTCTGATAGGCTGTGCAGTGAGACAGCAGTTTACTATCTGTGTGTGTGTGAAATTAGCTAATTGGTGTTAGCAGAAATATTTTCACATGTTTTATAAGCAAAGTGCAGCAAGGTATATAAATGTAGATATGATCCAGTCACGCGCACGCTCACGACTGTCACTGCTCATGCATAGGCGCTCAGAAGTAATTAATGTTAATAAGATTTTAATGTGCTTGTGAGATCATAATGAGGAGAAATGAATGCTCTGATTAGGAAAAGGTAACTGTGTGTGTGTTTTGGCTTAGATCAAGATTTCAATTTTTATAAACCGCAATTTTAGAACTCGTTTGTGATTGCATCAATTGGTTTTTATTTTCAAATTAGAGGTCTGTTTAGCCATTTGAATGATTAACCAAATAAATGGGTGAAACCCTGATCATAAGGAACAGTGCAGGTTTTCATTTGCAAGGCAGTGATCATGTACAGCAAGGGTGTGATCGTGTCTTTTGCCAATATACCACTTTTATGTTGTTTTTTTTAAAAAGCTTTTTCAGAGGCTACTTGTGGAGATAGTTCTTATTTTTATAAATGTAGATGTTATCTATATGTTCTGGAGACACTAATCAGACACTGTAATTTTTGTGTCTGAGATACATTCCTGTCAGCCAGTAATGGTGTGTTCAGTGTCCAAGGAACCTATATCATGCTTCTTGAAATGTTGGGAAAAATGTAAAACAATCTAGATTTTTCTTCCTAAACATATTCTTTACAAACTTTAGAGGCTTGACGTTTTTTATGAGTAAGGTAAAATATCTCAAAGTAAGCAAAGATGCTGTCTCATCATGGACTCAAATGCTATGCAGTCAACAGCTACACTATAGACTGACTTGAATCCAGCTGGACACCAGGGGTCCTCCACAACAAGTTTTTTGAAAATATTGTTTACAGGGCTTTGGTATATATTTGCATTATTAGGGAATATTTTAAGATTACAGGATAAATCTAAATATCTACCTTGCCCCGTAGCACATAAAAATCACATATATTTTTTAACATAAATTGTGGATTAAGATATTCAAAGATTGTAATCCCTTTTAAAAGTAAATATAATACTGAAATGCAAGGAGAAGTCTTGGGTATGAATGGGGGTATAGAGTAGTGTAGTTTCTTTCCAACTGAATTCTATAGATGAGGTTTAGATTCTCCTAGGTTTTGATTATATTACTGCAGTCTTTTTGCTGGGGTTTAAAAATGGTGATGAAGAAAGAGAAGGTGTTAGAGTTAGTTTTAACTCATATAATCTAATTCTGCAATTTCTGTGATTCCCAGAGGTGTGTTGGATTGAGCTTTTCATAAAATCCATGACAGTGATGATTACTGGCCAAAAGAGGCATTTGCCTTTAATATTATTTAGTTGACTTTGTTGGGTCTTATGTCATTGAGGAATAATTAGGAAAAAATTTTCCCACTTGAAGTTTATAAAGGAATTTATCTATGTTTTCTTCCAGTACTTGCATGATTTCCTATTGTAAATTTTCCTGTGCAACTAATTATACATACTTTTAGATTTTCTATTCTTTGTTGGGCCATCTATTCATATGCCATTATTGTTTTTTTTTTTAAATTATAGAGATTTTAGAACATGTTTTAATATCTGAAATATTAGCCTCCCACCTCGCACCCACCATTGCTCTTTTTGTTCAGGGTTTTTCTGACTTTTCTTGCTTACTTGTTTTTCCAAGTGAACTTTATATAATAAACTAGCAGACTTCAAGGGGAAAATAAAACTGATGTTACTTTTATTGGACTTATGATAAATTCATGAATTGACGTAGGGACAATTAATATCTTTATGAGGTTGTCTCCTTATTCAAGAACCTGCTTTTTCCCTCAACTTGTTAAATAACTTTTGTGTGTTTCAAAAGTGTTGTACAGTTTTCCTTGTAGAGGTTTTGAACATTTGCTCCTAAGGTTGCTCCTTGGTGTTCTATTCATTTGTTTATTTAAGTGCTTTTTTTTACTTTTTTACATCCTTACATCCTAAACAGTTTTCTCTTCCATAATATTTTCTAACTGGCTTTTTGTTTCTGTATAGGAAGCCTATTTATTTTGTATGTTAATTTTGCAAACTCCCACTTTGCAAAAATTCTCTTATTGTTTGTGGTAGCCTGAGATGGGTTTGAGCCACCGTTCTAGCACACTGCTTAGTATCTTTGAGACCATGGACAAGTTATTCTGAGCCATTTTACTCACCTGTAAAATGCAGATAAGAAAACCAAGCTCCCAGAGTGATGGAGACCAAATGAGATCATATTGTAAAGCCCCTATTATTTTGCCCAATACATAATAGGAACTCAATTACTGATATCCATTAATAATGTAATGTAATGGGATATGACATGATGTAATATTATCATTGTTATTCTTGTGTGTGTGTTTGTGTGTGAATGTGTGTTTTTTTTCATTTTATTGAGTTATTATGGATTATTATTGTTCTTAAAGTATAGCTAATATGCTATTGAATTATTGAAAGTTTGTCATATCAGAGTTTTTACTATAAGAATGGAGTGAATTAAAGTAATGAAAAAAACTTAAACTTCCTGATAAACCTTTGTGATTTAAGACACTAGGGACTGAAGATTAATTCTGAGACTAGGGTATTTTGTAGTTGTGCACATATGTTTTATTATTTCTGTTTTGGTTATGATTATTGCACACAAAACTCCTTAACTCTGGAGAGGAAGTGGAGGAACTTCTCTATCACCTGGATTGATTATTCAAAGCAATTCATGGACTGCATTGATTCCAGCACTTGTTAACTACGTAAGTGGATGAGAGCATCTAATTTGAAGTCCTGTACCATTATGTTCTACCTTAAGAACCTGGCAACTTTACTACATTTTCTTAGTAAACAATGTACTAATTTGTGAATAAGCTTGTGTGGAGTAGATATTGGACATATATGAACTTATGATGGCATTGATGTAAGCAGAATAATAGTGCTTGCCAGCCCATTATATAACACTTGAGAAGTTGATGAAAAAACAATAATTGATAAAAATGTAGAGCCATGATTTTAAGCTTCTACTCTAATTTAATAAAATGGTTATGACCTTTGTGAATACACTCTTTTAAGGCAGCTGACACTATGGTTACAAAATGAGAATACAAGTGTTTTAGGACCCATCTTATTCCTACCTCATGGGTGTTGTGAGGGTTAAGTGAGATAATGCACTGGCATTATAATGCCATTAATAATAATGATAGTGCAGGTGCCTGGCTCATGGTAAGTATTTGAAATGGTAGTTGATTTTATTGCTACCATTTTATTATTACCTTTGCCAGTTCTCTACTCCCATACGTATTTCCCACCTCTATATATTCTTACTAGTAGTGTTGTTCTATGCTTAGAATAAATGTATGAAATATTTCTTACAATGGTCATTAAAATAAGCATAAAATAATATATCTATAATTTGTCAATATTGAAATTAGCTAAGGGTGAAGTGAGACTCTATCACTGCATCATGAGAGAGATTTAATTGCTTGTGGATGAAACTTCCAAGGAGCTGCAAGAATGAAGAATAATTTCTCTCAAAGAATTACAGTACCTTTTGTCCATAGTTTAGAGATTCCCAGAGTTCTGGTTTAGCACTCAGTGTTATTACTCCTCCACAGCCTCATAGTGCTCTTTTGTTCATTCATTCATATGAAAAACAACATAGAATATCCATTAAGTATAAAACATAGTCCCAGGTAGTATGAGATATACAAATAGCAAGGTTACTTAGATGAACTGTCCCTATTCAAGAAGTCTAGTAAGCTATTCAGACAGGAAACAACTAGCTTATGTGCAAGGACTTTGGAGTCAGATTAGTCGGTTTGAATTCCTGCTCTGAAACTTAACTAGTTGTGTGTAACTTTAAGCCAGCTATTTAGCCTATCTGTGTTTCAGTTTCCTTATCTACAAAATGAGGCTGAAAATAGAACCTACTGTATGGGACTGTCCTGAGGATTAAGTGATTGGGTTCATGTACATCATTTAGAGCAATAATATAGTAAGCTCTCAATAAATGTTGGCTAACATTAATATAATTATTAGGTAAAGCAGAATAAAATTAATGCTACAAAAACAATAAAAACAAAGTAATACAGTATTATAGAGGATGATAATACTGATTTTTACTATGGCTGGGGGCAATGGAATTAGGGGAGTTTTCCTGGATGAAGTAATGTTTAAACTGAAGCCTTGCAACATGATTTCTACAGGGCAAGGGACTATAAAGGGGTAGGAGTGAGTGGATTTCTAGGCCGAGCGAATAGTCTAAGCAATTATTTAAAGGTGGTAGAGAAGTAAAAGTTAAAACTTCTTGGACTTTGCAGTCAGAAGGACTCTTATCTGAAGCCCAGATCTACTCCTTATTAGCAGTGTGGCCCTGGAGAAGACAGGCTCTATTTGGTTTCTTCCGCCCTGAGATGTGGTCTGGTACCTCTGTCCAGGAAGTAAGCTATAGCAATGATGGGGCTGCCCTCATCATGTGCTGCCTGTTGTCCAATGTCTGTAAAGTATTTTGCCTAGTTTTTAGTTGTTTAAGGCAGGAGGCTAAGTCCTGTTTCTATTACTCCATCGTTTTCAGAAGCAGAGGACCAACATATTACTTTCACTTTTCACCCCTCACTGAGTTTGGGACTTTTCATCTAATTCTGTTAGTACCTTGTAGTTAGTTACCTATTTTTGTACTCACTACACTGCATTACAGTTTTTAGTTTACTTATCTGCCTCTTCATTGCACTGGCTTCTTCGAGAATGGGGACTATATCTGGTTCAGCTTTATTCCTACTACCAACCCACTACTATGCAGTCTGGAACATAGCAGGCAGTCACTGAATATCTTTTACATTCAATTTAATTACCGCAAATTGTAGTTTAGTGCTATACTGTGAAAGACTTTGAATGCTATGCTAGAGTTTGGACTTTATTCAGTAAACCACCCAGGGTTTTTGAGGAGGTGAAGGAAATTCCTTGAGCCTTTATTTCTAAAGAAGGTAAATCTAGAAGCATAAAGATGGATGACAGCGGTTAGAGGATGAAAATACTTAGATTACTTAGGATTCTAGACAAACACAGTGGGAGTAGAAAAAACACTGACAGGATCTGGTGATTGTTTGAATGGGTGCTGCTAAAAGGGATGGTGAGAAAAATGATGGGTCAGGTTTTCAATATTGTTGATCAATTCCTTTAGAATGAAATATTACGTTCTTCTGTCTTCTTTGGCACCTAGGTGAAGGATTTTATTTTATTATTATTTTTAAAATAAATGCATTTATTTATTTATTTATTTTTGGTTGTGTTGGGTCTTTGTTGCTGCGTGCAGGCTTTCTCTAGTTGTGGTGAGCGGGGGTACTGAGCGGGGGCTACTCTTCGTTGCGGTGCTTGGGCTTCTCATTGTCGTGGCTTCTCTTGTTGCGGAGCATGGGCTCTAGGCGTGCGGGCTTCAGTAGTTGTGGCACGTGCGCTCAGTAGTTGTGGCTTGCGGGCTCTAGAGCTCAGGCTCAGTAGCTGTGGCACACGGGCTTAGCTGCTTCGCAGCATGTGGGATCTTCCCCGGCCAGGGCTCAAACCTGTGTCCCTTGCAGTGGCAGGCAGATTCTTAACCACTGTGCCAGCAGGGAAGCCCTAGGTGAATGATTTTAGTATAAAAATTTGAGACCAAAAATTCACAATGTAAAGAAGTAATTAATGATAGGAAACAATTTATCTAAATTGTTTTAGTTTTTTACTAGAATAAAGCTTGAATTTAAAATATTTTATAATTCTTAAGGGAAATAAATTGTGGGTTTTATTTTATTGTATAAGGATAGCTTTCCATTGTACTACAAATATCATTGTCTCTCTTTACATACAGTTTTCCTCATTATGATCTCTTTTCTTTGGATACTATATCTATATGTGTATATATATTTTTCTCTTTCCCTGTTAGTTTTTAGGATTTTCTGAAAGACTGCTTCTTTTAGTCTTTAGAATATGTTGGTAATGGACTCACAGCTAAAAGTTCATTTTGTGTAGCTGAGTGGGATAGTGCCTGTAGAAGGACTGAGAGTGCAAATTAATTTTTCTCAAATATATTTCAAATTTGTTTTTGTAGTATCAATTTTCATCCAAATTGTCTTCTTTTTGAGAGAAGTTAGAAGAGGTACTGAGAGAGTAGAAGCCGTGGTAGAAGTGGGGGAACAAGAAACATTAGAATAATTATGGAAACCCTTGTATAAAATATAATAGTAGCTATTTGAAAAGTTAAAACACTTGTAATGAGAACTTCTTTACAGTGATCTGAAGGACATTAATTAGAACTAATGGGTTGAATATGTGGAAAGGAAAGTTTTCTCCCAGTGATTTCTATTCACTCAATCCTGCAAGGAAGTAATGCTTCTTACAAAGGTGATCTAACCTGAGAGAATGATACAATGTTTGAATCAACAGCAGTCTCCTGACAAGGTAGTGGAATATTCTTGTTATTACATTCCATTTCTCATTTTAGTTTCTTATGTAACCTACTTGTTACTCCTGTTATAGAGAACGACACGCACAATGACTACCATTTATCGAGTCACCCTTTGTGCTGGTAACTGGACTATGAGGTGAATATCATATTCTTCACAACAGTCTCACAAGGCAGATATTATTTACATTTTATCAATGAAGAATCTAAGGCTAAATTAGATTAAATAACTTCCATAAAGCTACATATCTAGTTACAGTGGAGTTATTTGGAATCAGTGGTATAATAGGTAAACCTAAGTTGCTAAGTCTAATGTGTGTACTGTTATGTGCAATGAAAGGAGTTTCTTATTTTCATCCAGTAAACAGAGGAAGATGAGCTTTTTTAGAACAGGAGTGGAAAAGGGCTTGTGTTTCTGGCTGGTAAGAGTGAGTTTATCAGGAAAGGCTGATGCCTCACTGTGGCATGTCCCTACAAAGCTCTAGGTGCTGCTTTTGGCACTACTTTGTACAGTGATGTCCAGGGCAGCTGAAAGTTGCATTATGCCTTGCTGAGACCAATTGAGGGACCAGGAGCAATGGTGGCTGCAGGGAAGGTTCTTACAACTTTTAACCCTATTTGGAACATCTTTTGTGGGCAAACTTACTCATCACAGCTATTCCAGGCTATTAGAGCCCATGGGACCCAATGCCATGTAATGAAGGTCACATTAGTTTCACCCCTGATCTGACCTCAAAGTCTGTGGTCCTAACCAGTGTTTTATTTTGTATAACAAGCACATTATTCAGTGTACTTGCATCAATTGCTGAAAAACCCAGCACCTGTTCCTGCATTCAGTTTTAAACTCCAAAGTGACTTTGAGCACCAGCCCAGAGGGGGAAAAAAAAATCAATTATGTAATATGATCTCTTACTATAAATGGGGAAGCCCAAAAATGTATAATCAATTAGAAATTGTCTGTTTCTTTTAATGGCAGGAATATTCACACCTGGGTGAATTGCAGTGATAAAAAGAACCCCTGACTCTTCCCAGTTCTGCTGAAAGGAGTCTAGTTATTTGCCTTAGTTTCGAAAGAATAATTCCCTAAGTGTTTCAAAATGTCCAACTGGCTGCCCCAGCCATTCTCTTTGGAAGCTCCTTTCTCATCCTCATGGAACATCCCTCTGGCATGCATGACCAGCTACAAGCTAAACCCTGTGGAATAAGAATTCTTTCATCCCTTTGTGTGATGTGTTTCATCTTCAGAGTTGGGATGATCCTCTTCGGCAGCAGTGGCAGGCATTGTTAGTTTCAATAGGCGGCCTGGATGCACAAGAACAGTCATCATAGAGACAGGCTCTTAGGGTCTGTCCCTTCGTGCCATGGTGCTGTGTTAGATCACTTTCCCCTGCTGGGTTAATGGCTAGAGAGGAAGGGAAACAAACTGTACCCAAAGCAATCCAATTAAAGTACTTGAACTTTACTGACATTCATCCTATTGTTTTCTTAACTTCTTAACCTATGGTTAATTACTCCGACCAGTAGCAAGGAATAGCATAAAAAAGAGAATTATCTCAAATTTGCAATTTCCTTTAGCTTGAAAAGACATCAAAATTTTGTTATATAAGACGAAATAATAATCTGTGTTTGGTATAGTTGAACTTTTTTGGGAGTTGATTTTTCTATCTCTCCTCTAATATTTTCACCAAAGTCACTGCCAGAACTTATTGCATGAAACTGCTCAGCCTTTAAAATTTTATCTCTGTTCACAGTCTACACTGCAGCATTAGTTCATTCTGGGCACTTTGGCTTCCTTGAATCTCCAACTGATCCCACTCCCATGAGTGATATCCTTTTCCAGGTTAATCAAGGATTCTCTAATTTCTGCTCTATCATACATGCCACTGTAAGTAGGAAAGTAATTTAGGCTTTGGGCTCTCAGCCTCGTCACTTGTGAAATGACCTCCCCTGACTCTAAAGTTTTATGTTCAAAATACAAGCTAGGATTTCCAGTTACAATAAATTATATGTGTAAGATGACTGATAGTTTTTGGAGTGTTTTCATATATTTTATTTTATATAATTCTGACCAGAGTCCTGTGAGATGGAGAGAACAGCTATTACTGTCTCCATTTTTAGATAAGGAAAGTGTACCTCAGGGAGGGGAAGTGACTTACCCCACATCAAATAAGTAGTAACTGGTTGAACCTGAACTTTAAATATAGAGTTTTTTTCCACATAAAGTGATAGTTTCCTCTGGTAGGAACTTTCTTAAAATCTGAGTTTCTTCATTTATTTAATTATACATTTTTATGTGTGTGAGTATGTATGTTCATGCTTTGGGAAGGGGCTTTGTTACACTTAATTGAGTTTGGGATGGAATTTTATGACTTTAGTTTTTTATCAGTGAAGGAGTCTTCTAGGATTTCTGTTTAAAAAACATAAGATTGAATGTATTACCTTTCTAGTATGGAATTTTGGAGTTATTGTAAAGCCCTCTATCAAATTTTTTTTAAGATCTTTATTGGAGTATAATTGCTTTACAATGGTGTGTTAATTTCTGCTTTATTACAAAGTGAATCAGCTATACATATACATATATCCCCATATCTCCTCCCTCTTGCATCTCCCACCCACCTTCCCTATCCCACACCTCTAGGTGGTCACAAAGCACTGAGCTGATCTCCCTGTGCTATGTGGCTGCTTCCCAATAGCTACCTATTTTGCGTTTGGTAGTGTATATATGTCCATGCCCCTCTCTCACTTTGTCCCAGCTTACCCTTACCCCTCCCCGTGCCCTCAAGTCCATTCTCTACCTATGTGTCTTTATTCCTGTCCTGTCCCTAGGTTCTTCAAAACCATTTTTTTTTTTTTTAGATTCCATATATATGTGTTAGCATACGGTATTTGTTTTTCTCTTTCTGACTTACTTCACTCTGTATGACAGTCTCTAGGTCCGTCCACCTCACCACAAATAACTCAATTTCGTTTCTTTTTATGGCTGAGTAATATTCCATTGTATATATGTGCCACACCTTCTTTATGTATGCATCTGTCGATAGACGTTTAGGTTGCTTCCATGTCCTGGCTATTGTAAATAGAGCTGCAATGAACATTTTGGTACATGACTCCTTTTGAATTATGGTTTTCTCAGGGCATATGCCCAGCAGTGGGATTGCTGGGTCATATGGTAGTTCTATTTTTAGTTTTTTAAGGAGCCTCCATACTGTTCTCCATAGTGGCTGTACCAATTTACATTCCCACCAACAGTGCAAGAGTGTTCCCTTTTCTCCACACCCTCTCCAGCATTTATTGTTTGTAGATTTTTTGTTGATGGCCATTCTGACTGGTATGAGGTGATACCTCATTGTAGTTTTGATTTGCAATTCTCTACTGATTAGTGATGTTGAGCATTCTTTCATGTGTTTGTTGGCAATCTGTATATCTT
Organism: Grampus griseus; assembly: GCF_964374135.1. Classification (NCBI taxonomy): domain Eukaryota; kingdom Metazoa; phylum Chordata; class Mammalia; order Artiodactyla; family Delphinidae; genus Grampus; species Grampus griseus. Next base: position 82,799,014 of record NC_138998.1, read on the forward strand.
CTTAGGAGAAATGTCTATATAGGTCTTCTGCCCATTTTTGGATTGGGTTGTTTGTTTTTTAGATATTGAACTGCATGAGCTGCTTGTAAATTTTGGAGATTAATCCTTTGTCAGTAGCTTCATTTGCAAATATTTTCTCCCATTCTCAGGGTTGTCTTTTCATCTAGTTTATGGTTTCCTTTGCTGTGCAAAAGCTTTTAAGTTTCATTCGGTCCCATTTGTTTATTTTTGTTTTTATTTCCCTTTTGCGAGGAGGTGGGTCAAAAAGGATCTTGCTGTGATTTATGTCATACAGTGTTCTGCCTATGTTTCCTCTAAGAGTTTTATAGTGTCTGGCCTTACATTTAGGTCTGTAATCCATTTGGACTTTATTTTTGTGTATGGTGTTAGGGAGTGTTCTAATTTCATTCTTTTACATGTAGCTTTCCAGTTTTACCAGCACCACTTGGTGAAGAAGCTGTCTTTTCTCCATTGTATATTCTTACCTCCTTTTCAAAAATAAGGTGACCATATGTGCGTGGGTTTATCCCTGGGCTTTCTATCCTGTTCCATTGATCTATATTTCTGTTTTTGTGCCAGTACCACACTGTCTTGATTACTGTAGCTTTGTATTATAGTCTGAAGTCTGGGAGCTGATTACTCCAGCTCCGTTTTTCTTTCTCAAGATTGCTTTGGTGCTTCGGGGCCTTTTGTGTTTCCATAAAAATTGTGAAAGTTTTTGTTCTAGTTCTGTGAAAAATGCCATTGGTAGTTTAATAGGGTTTGCTTTGAGTCTGTGGATTGCTTTGGGTAGTATAGTCATTTTCACAATGTTGATTCTTCCAATCCAAGAACATGGTATATCTCTCCATCTATCTGTATCATCTTTAATTTCTTTCATCAGTGTCTTATAGTGTTCTGCATACAGCTCTTCTGTCTCCTTAGGTAGCTTTATTCCTAGGTATTTTATTCTTTCGTTGCAATGGTAAATGGGAGTATTTCCTTAATTTCTTTTTCAGAGTTTTCATCATTAGTGTATAGGAATGCAAGAGATTTCTGTGCATTAATTTTGTATCCTGCTACTTTACCAAATTCATTGATTAGCTCTGGTAGTTTTATGGTAGCATCTTTAGGATTCTCTATGTATAGTATCATGTCATCTGCAAACAGTGACAAGTTTACTTCTTCTTTTCCAATTTGGATTCCTTTTATTTCCTTTTCTTCTCTGATTGCTGTGGCTAAAACTTCCAAAACTATGTGGAATAATAGGGGTGAGAGTGGACAACCTTGTCCTGTTCCTGATCTTAGAGGAAATGGTTTCAGTTTTTCACCATTAAGAACGATGTTGTCTGTGGGTTTGTCATATATGGCGTTTATTATGTTGAGGTAAGTTCCCTCTATGCCTACTTTCTGGAGGGTTTTTATCATAAATGGGTGTTGAATTTTGTCGAAAGCTTTTTCTGCATCTATTGAAGGTTTTTCTCCTTCAGTTTGTTAATATGGTATATCACATTGATTGATTTGTTTATATCGAAGAATCCTTGCATCCCTGGGATAAACCCCACTTGATCATGGTGTATAATCCTTTTAATGTGCTGTTGGATTCTGTTTGCTAGTATTTTGCTGAGGATTTTTGCATCTATGTTCATCAATGATATTGGCCTGTAGTTTTCTTTCTTTGTGACATCTTTGTCTGGTTTTGGTATCAGGGTGATGGTGGTCTCATAGAATGACTTTGGGACTGTTCCTCCCTCTGCTATATTTTGGAGGAGTTTGAGAAGGATAAGTGTTAGCTCTTCTCTAAATGTTTGATAGAATTCGCCTGTGGAGGCATCTGGTCCTGGGCTTTTGTTTGTTGGAAGATTTTTAATCACAGTCTCAATTTCAGTGTTTGCGATTGGTTTGTTTATATTTTCTATTTCTTCCTGGTTCAGTCTTGGAAGGTTGTGCTTTTCTAAGAATTTGTCCACTTCTTCCAGGTTGTCCCTTTTTTTGGCATATAGTTGCTTGTAGTAATCTCTCATGATCCTTTATATTTCTGCAGTGTCAGTTGTTACTTCTTTTTCATTTCTAATTGTATTGATTTGAATCTTCTCCCTTTTTTTCTTGATGGGTCTGGCTAATGGTTTATCAATTTTGTTTATCTTCTCAAAGCACCAGCTTTTAGTTTTATTGTTGTTGGCTATTGTTTCCTTCATATTTTTTTCATTTGTTTCTGATCTGATCTTTATGATTTCTTTCCTTCTGCTAACTTTGGGGTTTTTGTTCTTCTTTCTCTAATTGCTTTAGGTGTAAGGTTAGGTTGTTTATTTGAGATGTTTCTTGTTTCTTGAGGTAGGACTGTATTGCTATAAACTTCCCTCTTAGAACTGCTTTTGCTGTTTTGTTTTCATTGTCATTTGTTTCTAGGTATTTTTTGTTTTCCTCTTTGATTTCTTTGGTGATCTCCTGGTTATTAAGTAGTGTACTGTTCAGCCTCCATGTGTTTGTATTTTCTACAGATTTTTTCCTGTAATTGATACCTAGTCTCCTAGTGTTGTGGTCAGAAAAGATACTTGATATGATTTCAATTTTCTTAAATTTACCAAGCCTTGATTTGTGACCCAAGATATGATCTATCCTGGAGAATGTTCTGTGAGCACCTGAGAAGAAGGTGTTTTCTGTTGTTTTTGGTAGCAATGCCCTATAAATATCAATTAAGTCCATCTTGTGTAATGTATCATTTAAACCTTTGTTTCCTTATTTATTTTCATTTTGGATGATCTGTCCATTGGTGAAAGTGGGGTGGTAAAGTCCCCTACGATGATTCTGTTACTGTCGATTTCCCCTTTTATGGCTGTTAGCATTTACCATATGTATTGAGGTGCTCCTATATTGGGTGCATAAATATTTACAATTGTTATATCTTCTTCTGGGGTTGATCCCTTGTTCATTATGTAGTGTCCTTCTTTGTCTCTTGTAATAGTCTTTATTTTAAAGCCTATTTTGTCTGATATGAGAATTGCTACTCCAGCTTTCTTTGGTTTCCATTTGCATGGAATATCTTTTTCCATCCCCTCACTTTCAGTCTGCATGTGTCCCTAGGTCTGAAGGGGTCTCTTTTAGACAGCATACATATAGGTCTTGTTTTTATAACCATTCAGCCAGTCCATGTCTTTTGGTTGGAGCATTTAATCCATTTGCAATTAAGGTAATTATTGATCTGTATGTTCCTATTACCATTTTCTTAATTGTTTTGGGTTTTTTATTGTGTTTTCCTTTTCCTTTTCTTGTGTTTCCTGCCTAGAGAAGTTCTTTAGCATTTGTTGCAAAGCTGGTTTGGTGGTGCTGATTTCTTTTAGCTTTTGCTTGTCTGTAGAGGTTTTAATTTCTTCGTCAAATCTGAATGAGATCCTTGCTGGGTAGAGTAATCTTGCTTGTAGGTTTTTCCCCTTCATCACTTTAAATATGTCCTGCGACCCCTTTCTGGCTTGCAGAGTTTCTGCTGAAAGATCAGCTGTTAATCTTATGGGGATTCCCTTTTATGTTATTTGTTGTTTTTCCCTTGCTGCTTTTAATATTTTTTCTTTGTATTTAACTTTTGATAGTTTGATTAATATGTGTCTTGGCATGTTTCTCTGTGGATTTATCCTGTATGGGCCTCTCTGCGCTTCTTGGACTTGACTGATTATTTCCTTTCCCATATTAAGGAAATTTTCAACTATAACCTCTTCAAATGTTTTCCCAGTCCCTTTGTTTTTCTCTTCTTCTTCTGGGACCCTGATAATTCAAATGTTGGTGAGTTTAATATTGTCCCAGAGGTCTCTAAGACTGTCCTCAGTTCTTTTCATTCTTTTTTCATTATTCTGCTCTGTGGTAGTTATTTCCACTATTTTTTCTTCCAGGTCACTTATCTGTTCTTCTGCCTCAGTTATTCTGCTATTGATTCCTTCCAGAGAATTTTTAATTTCACTTATTGTGTTGTTCATCATGTTTTGTTTGCTCTTTAGTTCTTCTAGGTCTTTGTTAAACTTTTCTTGTATTTTCTCCATTCTGTTTCCAAGATTTTGGATCATCGTTACTGTCATTCCTCTGAATTCTTTTTCAGGTAGACTGCCTATTTTCTCTTCCTTTGTTTGTTCTGGGTTTTTTTTACTTTGCTCCTTCAACTGCTGTGTGTTTCTCTGTCTTCCCATTTTGCTTAACTTACTGTGTTTGGGGTCTCCTTTTCGCAGGCTGCAGGTTCGTAGTTTCTGTTGTTTTTGGTGTCTGTCCCCAGTGGCTAAGATTGGTTCAGTGGGTTGTGTAGGCTTCCTGGTGGAGGGGACTAGTGCCTGTGTTCTAGTGGATGAGGCTGGATCTTGTCTTTCTGGTGGGCAGGACCGTGTCCAGTGGTGTGTTTTGGGGTGTCTGTGACCTTATTATGAATTTAGGCAGCCTCTCTGCTAATGGGTGTGGTTGTTTTCCTGTCTTGCTCGTTGTTTAGCATAGGGTGTCCAGCACTGCAGCTTTCTGGTCATTGAGTGGAGCTGGGTCTTAGAGTTGAGATGGAGATCTCTGGGAGAGCTTTTGCCATTTGATATTATGTGGAGCCGGGAGGTCTTTTTTCAACCAATGTCGTGAACTTGGCTCTCCCCTTTCAGAGGCACAGGCCTGACACCTGGCCGGAGCACCAAGACCCTGTCAGCCACACAGCTCTGAAGGAAAGGGAGAAAAGAAAGAAAGAAAATAAATAAATAAAGTTATTAAAATAAAAAAATTATTAAAAAAGTAAAAAGTAATAAAAAAAAGGGAAAAAAAGTAAGTAAGAAAGAAGAGAGCAACCAAACCAGAAAACAAGTCCAACAGTGCTAACAAGGGCTAAAAACTTTACTAAAAAACCAAAAACAAACAAACCAAAATATGGACAGACAGAACCCTAGGACAAATGGTAAAAGCAAAGGTATACAGACAAAATCACACAAAGAAGCATACGCATACACACTCACAAAATGGAAAAAAGGAAAAACGAAATATATCTATATATATATTTTAAAAAAAGGAGGAAGACAGCAACCAAATCAATAAACAATTCTACCGATGATACTAAACTCTAAATAATAACCTAAGATAAACATAAAAGCAGAAACAAATTAGATGCAGAAAGGAAACCCCAAGTCTACAGTTGCTCCCAAAGTCTACCACCTCAATTTTGGGATGACTCATTGTTTATTCAGGTATTCCACAGATGCAGGGTACATCAAGTTGATTGTGGAGATTTCATCCGCCACTCCTGAGGCTGCTGGGAGAAATGTCCCTTTCTCTTATTTTCCGCAGAGTTTGGATTTGGACCCGCCTCGCCATGTAGGTCACCTGAGGGCATCTGTTCTTCTCTCAAAGAGGACGTGGTTAAAGTAGCAGCTGATTCGGGGGCTCTGGCTCACTCAGGCTGGGGGGAGGGAGGGGTACAGAATGTGGGGGAAGCCTGTGGTGGCAGAGGCTGGCGTGATGTTGCAACAGCCTGAGGCACACCGTGTGTTCTCCCTGGGAAGCTGTTTCCTGGATCATGAGACCCTGGCAGTGGCGGGCTACACAGGCTCCCAGGAGGGGAGGTGTGGATAGTGACCTGTGCTTGTACACAGGCTTCTTGGTGGCTTCAGCAGCAACCCTAGCATTTCATGCCCGTCTCTGGTGTCTGCGCTGATAGCCATGGCTTGCGCTTGTCTCTGGAACTCGTTTAGGCGGTGCTCTGAATCCCCTCTCCTCACGCACCCCGAAACAATGGTCTCTTGCCTCTTAGGCAGTTCCAGACTTTTTCCCAGACTCCCTCCCGGCTAGCTGTGGTGCACTAGCCCCCTTCAGGCTGTGTTCACGCAGCCAACCCCAGTCCTCTCCCTGGGATCTGACCTCCAAAGCCTAAGCCTCAGCTCCCAGCCCCCACCCATCCTGGGGGATGAGCAGACAAGTCTCTTGGGCTGGTGAGTGCTGGTCAGCACTGATCCTCTGTGCGGGAATCTCTCTGCTTTGCCCTCTGCACCCCTGTTGCTGCGCTCTTCTCCGTGGCTCCGGAGCTTTCCCCCCGCAACCTCCGTGTCTCTGCCAGTGAAGGGGCTTCCACAGGGCTTCCTGTGGGAACTCTTCCTCCGTCATAGCTCCCGCCCAGAGGTGCAGGTCCTGTCGCTATTCTTTTGTCTCTGTTTTTTCTTTTGTCCTACGCAGGTACGTGGGGAGTTTCTTGACTTTTGGGAAGTCTGAGGTCTTCTGCCAGCGTTCAGTAGGTGTTGTGTAGGAGTTGTTCCACACGTAGGTGTATTTCTGATGCATTTGTGGGGAGGAAGGTGATCTCCACGTCTTACTCCTCCACCATCTTGAAGGTCTCCCCCCTCCCATCAAATTTGATTGTATTTTTCAATTGTAAATCCATTCTGCCAGAAATCTAATATACTTATTAAGTAGTATTCTTTGTGATTAGGGAAGGTATGAATATAGTAGAAGCCCTGTTAGCCAATTCCTGCTTTAGGCCAACAGAAAAATCTAAAATATGGTACATTTCTGTTTATCTGTTTACCTGCTGTTATGCTTACCTAGAGTCATTTGTGTTTGTTTTCAAATTTGTTTATGCCAGTTGAATGTGCAATTGTAATTTAATTATGCAAACTGGTGAAATATGAGTAAAAATGTATAAACTGTTGTTGAATTTATGAAATTTAAGTTGATTGCTTTGGAAAGACTTTTTAAGGGTGAATCACTAGAACAAATTAGAGTCTAAATAGGTGTGGGCAAGACAACAGTAAAAGATTACCTGTGTCAGGGGTAGGGGATGAATGTAAAAATTTGGAAGGATCCTGCATTCAACTTTGCCAGACTCTTTAAGCACTCGCTGACTTTAAATAAACCAAAACCTTTAAACTCTCACTCACTTTAAATAGACGATACATTGTGGTACAGTTTAAGCAAGAAGAATAGTGTGACTTAGCAGTCAAAGATAGCCCTTGATCCTATATCAAAAGATTGGTCAATCAGTGTAAAGTTTTATGTTTTAACTTTAAATGAGCTAAGTATGTTTAAATTCCTTTAAACAACTTCTTTTTGTTTCTCAGTATCCTGTTTAAAATGAAGATAAAAGTAATTTTACCCAGCAAGGATTTTTTTTTGAGTGTATGAGGATTAAATGAGATAATACATGCAGAACACCTAGAGCAGTGCCTGGCACAAGTACTAAAAACATTAGCTATCGTCATCACCATCATCAACATCATTGTCCTCCCCCCACTCCTCCTCCTCCTATTCCTCCTCATCTGAGTTTATCTGCTGAATGGCTTACGTACACCAATATTAAAAAACATAATCTTTTAGATCACTGCTGCCAGCTATTTGAATATTTTAGGAGCAAGACATAATAGTTCTGTTTGGGCTGGCATTGAAACTATCCATTTCCTACCCCCACTCCACCCTTTTTTTCAGGATTTATGAGAAGAGAAAGTTTAACTATAACTACCTATTCTCAGGAAATGCTAAGACCTGAAATTGTAGGTGAGACATAAGTGAAAGTGTTAGATATAGTCTCAGCTGAAGGCTATCAAAAGGATTGAAATGATGTGGAGAGTTTGAGGTGTATCGGTGGCGTTGTGTGGAATGCTTACCAGGCACCTGCCCACACTGAACCTAGATCTAGTCAAGATGTTTCTCTATATAGTTCTCTCACAATTGTAAATAGAGAACAAACAAAGGAATAGAAAAAAATCTTGACCAAAAAAACACTGGTAGCTAAACTGGAATAGTTGTGTCGTAGTCAAACAGTGATTGTAAGGGTAGGCATTGTACTGTATGCCTTCAATTCCTAAATGCTTCAGCTGACCAGTAGGTTACAGGTTTTCATTAAGGAATCCACATTTAGAAACTGCTTTTAGGAGGAGAATTAATCATTTACCTGCTTTCTTTCTAAGTGCTGGCCCACACATTTTCATATCATTTCACATCCTGTTGTCGTATGTAAGAATGTGCTTCTCACAGAAAAAAGCTCAAACTCCAGGGGCAGAGATGATACCAACACTGCTGATAGTTTCCTCCTGAGTTTGGATGTTACAGTGTTTGATTCAGTGCTGGTGTCATGGGAGTGAATGCATTATCAATGGGTTCTTTTTAATTACTACTATTCAAATAAGTGGTGTTATTCACCTCCTATAGATGATTTGCATGGCACTTCCATAATTTTAAAAACTAAAGCAAATAGGTAGCAAAGTAGAATTTAAGACATTTTCCAATGTTGAAAAAAAATTTAAATGGTATAATCTGAAGTTATTAAGTACCATTTTGTGTCCTTAAACAATAGAAGTATCACTATTGGTCACTTTCTATGCCTATTATGGAATTAGGTCTATTTGGTTTTCATATTGTAGTCCATCCTTACTTGTCGTAAAACTTTTGGATAGAAGAAATATTGTCTTTCTACTTCATGGCTCATTATAGCATTGGCATTACTTCAGCTCATACAACATACATTTTCGTACCTATTAGTAATATTCAAATTTCTCCTCTCCTCTTTCTTTCCTGTGCTTTTATTTCAATCATTGTATGTCCTATCAATTTTGGCTGTCCTCAGCCTTTTGCCCTCAGGTGTGTCTTCACATATTTTTCTTTGCTCTTCTGTATGTCAGCATTTGTTCACATGTATCCTTCTTTCTAACCTATACTTTTATTCCTTAGTTTGTTGATTTAAATTTCACCCATATTTTCTTTAGCTACACCATTTCCATAGTCGTTTTACATGAGGACAACAGTGGAATTTATAAAAACAAGGTAGTATACCAGAAAATAGCCATCTTTATACTGTAGTACCATAGGCTAGGTATTCAGACTTCTGGATGTCTGTTTTCTTTCCCAGGTTAGGAAAGTTTTCAGCTATTATTGTTTCAAATAAGTTCTTTGTCTTTATCTCTCTCTTCTCCTTCCAGGACCCCTATAATGCGAATGTTAGATTCTTGATGTTGTCACAGAGGTCTCTTAAACTGTCCTCATTTTTTGAAATTCTTTTTTCTGTTCAGCTTGGGTGATTTCCACTACTCTTTCTTTCAGTTTGCTGATCTGTTCCTCTGTATTATCTAATCTACTATTGATACCTTCTACTGTATTTTTTATTTCAGTTATCATATTCTTCAGCTCCATCTGGTATTTTATATTTTCTAACTCTTTGTTAAACTTCTCACTGTGTTCATCCATTCTTCTCCCAAGTTCATTGAACATCTTTATGATCATTAACTTGGACTCTTTATCAGATAGATTGCTTATCTCTACTTTGCTTAGCTCTTCTTCTGGGGTTTTATCTTGTTCCTTCGTTTGGAACATACTCCTGTGTCTTCTCATTTTGCTTAATTCTCTGTTTATTTTTCTGTATTAGGTAGGTCAGTTATATTTCTTGATCTTGGAGAAGTGGCATTTTGAAGGAAACATTCTATGCAGCCCAGCAGCACACTTCCTCCTGTCACCAGAACTATATGATTTAAGGGTGCCCCAATGTGTGCTGGTACACCCTTTTGTTGTGGTGGGGCCAACTACTGTGGGAACACTTGTAGGCAGGGCTGGCCCCCAGTGTGTTTGGCTGCCATGCCCTGCCTCTTTCAGAGGCTGCCAGCCACTGGTAGGTGAAGACAGGTCCTGACGCAGCTGGCTGTGGGGCCCAGGGGTACCGACTAAGTGTAGCCCCTTGATATTTTAAATTTTAGGTTGTGGATTAAGGCATTACTGTAACTGGCCTGGGGTGAATTGCTAAACTTTAGGCAAGCAAGTTGAGTCTAGTGCCTAATAGCGATCGGGATATCATGGGACATGAGGTTGTTACGGTAGCAGAAATGCACAGTTAGGTTATGTGCATGCACAATGGTGCTGTTTCTATTTGGTTTAGAAGGCAGTTTAGATATCATCACAATAATATGAAAGGCAGCAACTTGATCAAAGTTCTAGCTAAGAAAGTTCTTATTTCTCTGTATTGGACAGATGTGTGGAGGACAATCTAAAGATAAGAATACTAAAAATGGAAACATCTTTATTTTGCTTGTTTTTCAAATAGTATATATTTTTTTGTTATGTTGAAAATTTTTGCTATATTATCTATTGAATGATTTAACAGATGCCCAAATAAAGATATAAAGATCTGCTGGAGATATATATATATATATATATATATATATATATATATATATATATATATATATATATATATATACACACACACATATACATACACATTTTATTTTGTTTTTGTCTTTGTTTTTTTTGTTTTTTTCTTTCAGTACACAGGCTTCTCACTGCTGTGGCCTCTCCCATTGCGGAGCACAGGCTCCGGATGCGCAGGCTCAGTGGCCATGGCTCACGGGCCCAGCCACTCCATGGCATGTGGGATCCTCCCGGACCGGGGCACGAACCCGTGTCCCCTGCATCGGCAGGCGGACTCTCAACCGCTGCACCACCAGGGAAGCCCATACATACACATTTTTAAAAAATATAGATTCATTACATTTTGACTAAGTTGATCAGCTATAATAATAAATTCCATTGAATTATTTGGCTTACCGAATAGTAGACAAGCTACTGCTGCCTGGGTTTGTTGGCCTGATGTTACCTATAATTTCATTTAATCATTCATTCATTCACTGGGCACCTGTTATGTTGGGGGTTGTATTTGGCACAGTAGAGAATACAAAGATGGTTAAGACATGGCCCCTGCCTACTAAAATTTGTAGTCTAGTGGCTATTGTATAAAACATTCTTAGATTTGGCCTTTACTATAAAAATGTGTTGATCCTTTAATTATTTCACATCCAGAAGGTCTAATTGCTATTGTTATGATCAGATATTTCATTTGCATCTTCAGTGTTCTGGATACTGAATTTAATGTACTGCCAATATCTTTAAACACACTATAATCCCCCAAAAGATAACATAAAATATTATAAATATAAAATATTATGGTAAACAGAACTTTATTAAATGTTTTTATAGGGTTAATACTGTTTTTTAATCATATCACCCTCTTTCCTTTCATCTGATTCCTTCTTTATTTGAGAGAAGAGATGGGAAAAGACAGCTGTCATTTGGTAGTGAAAATCCAGTGTAAACAGAAAACCCAAAAGAAGCCTCTTTATTTCTACCTGGTTTCTAATTCAGTAAAGTGCAAGTTTAGGAGCCTCAGGAGATGAAGATGGAGAGATACACAGGTGCTACCATGAAGTACCTTATGTAAGCCATGCTAAGGATCTGGAAATGAGGTGGGATCCACTAAAGGGTTTTATGTAAGGAAATGGCTCCCTAGTTCTGTTGAGAAAAAACATTTCAGCAACTGAGTGTAGAAGAAAGGGTGTAAAGAGAAGAGACTACAGTCTGTGAGAGCAGTTAGCAGACAATTAATGATAATCAGGATGAAGTACAGTGAGGGCCTGAACTGAAACAGTATCTGTGAAGCTGTGAGGAATGTCAAGAGGGATGGATTCACGAGATTTTTTAGGAGGTAGAATTGATAATATTTGGGGACTTCCTAGATGGAGGGGTGGGAGTTGGTTGCTGTTAAGAAAAAAGAGAAGTTGAGGATGGCTCTCAAGTGTTTTGCTTGAGTATCTGGATGGTGCTATTCATGAGGAAAAGATTATTTTAGGAGAAGCAGTCAGGCTGAGGTCAGGGAGAGTGTGAGGGTGGGAGATAAAGAAGAATATAAATAATTCAGTTGATTTCAAACATAAATTTACTTTGCTTTGAGAAAATATGGTGTGACCCTGTGACCTGAAAGAGTAAAACTTAGGATAAGTCTGGCATGTTGAAGCAGGAGAGTCAGTTTCATGGGAGAGTATTGATTAGGGAATTTTGGTAAAAAATAGAAGGTTTGGAATCAGATATTTATTCTTGGAGTCTTTTTTCTCAGATTTTTTAATAATGGCAGATTTCCTCCATTTTGTTAACCAAAGGTTAGACTGCTCTATTCAAATGTTTTAGCTTTATTATGTGTGTGGGAGTCCTTGGAGAGTAGGGACTTTAAGGGGTTATCTATGTGAAGAGGCAGTATGGTAATGAAGGCAAGTTCAAGTACCAGCTGTATGAATTGCTAGTTAAATAACCTTGCATAAACCACTTAACTTTTGAAGTTTCCATTTTCTTACCTCTAAAAAAAGAGGATTGAATCAGATGATCTCTGAGAAGCTTTTTAACAGTAAAAACCCTATTATGTTATGACCCTATAAATGGCATGATTGTAACTATAGGATTAACATCTTAGAAACTTTAACAACAGACTTCCAGTTAAACCTGATGATTGAACACGTTTTCCCTTGTTCCTTCCTAGTAAGGGACTAAAAGTGTGAGTAAAAGACTAAAAAAAAAATACAAATCCACAAGCATAAGGAAGAGGAAGCAACATGTGAAAGAGATACAATTTTTGGAAGACGTAAAGTGGATGAAGGAATTAGCTAAATACAAGTGCCTAGAGACTATTGTGCCAAGGAGAAGGCAAGCCAGTTTACACTCCAGAACTGGCTCAAGAATTGGAGGCAGCACTTCCTCTAGAAGCCAATGACTGAAGTAAAAACATATTATAATTAATATACTCAGAGCGATAGAAGATAGTGCTTCCGTGAGACATAACAGGATGATATAAAAAAGGAATAATCAGAGAATAAGTACTCATAATAACTGAAATGACTTCAATAGGATTGAAATTTTCCTGAAAATGGAGCGGAAAGTCAAATAATGGAAAACAGGAGAGAAAATAAAATCAGTCTAACAAACCAAAACTCTGATTAATAGCAGTTCCAGAAAACAGGGGAAAACAAAGAAAATGATGAGGAAGAGATTAGCATGGAATTATATCATAAAATTTTTCAAAACTGAAGGACATGAGTTTCCAGTTTGAAAGGGTCTGCTTGATGCCCATAAAAAGTGTAAAGCAGAAAATATTTTTCTTTCTTCTTTTTATTTTATTTATGTGAGATGATGAATGTTAGCTGAACCTATTGCCATAATCATTTCAGAATATATGTAAATCAAACCGTCACTCTGTATGCCTTGAACCTACACTGTGGTGTATGTCAATTATTTCTTAATAAAACTGGAAAAAAATGAAAAGCAGGTCTATACCAAGGTACATAACTGGAAAATTTCAGACTACCAGCAGTATATAGATGATAATAGAAGCTTCTAGAAAGAAAATATAAACCTTACATACACACTGGTTCAAGAATCCAAATGGTACCTGATTTCTTAATGGCAACATTCAAAGCCAGAAACGTGGCTTTAAAGTTCTGAGGCCAAATTATTTTTTTTTAATTTATTTTTTTGTGTGGTATGTGAGCCTCTCACTGTTGTGGCCTCTCCCGCTGCAGAGCACAGGCTCCAGACGCGCAGGCTCAGCGGCCATGGCTAACGGGCCCAGCCGCTCTGCGGCATGTGAGATGTTCCCGGACCGGGGCACGAACCCGTGTCCCCTGCATCGGCAGGCAGACCCTCAACCACTGCGCCACCCGGGAAGCCCCCAAATTATTTTGAACTTGTAATTCTATATCTAGTCAAACTATTAATCAGGTGTGAAGGTAGAAAAAAAGACATTTTTTAGGTGCATGATCTTCAACATTTGCCTTCCATGTTTGCTTTCTCAGGAATCTTTTGGAGGCTGTACTATATCCAAAGGAGAAGAAACCTAGGCGAAAGAGGAAGGCAGAGGATTCAGGAAATAAGTGATGAGAAAGAGATGAGAAAGGTGAAGGGAAGTTCCTGGACAACAACTGTGCATTGATCTTAAGAATAATCTGTCCTTACCTGAGCAGGAAGATAGAAAACTCCAGAAAGGGATGTGTTCAGATGGAAGAGTTAGAATTGATAGAATGCTTCATACTTAAGAGTGTGAGATATATTCAGAGAGATTTTACATTTCTATTGCAGAGCTTGGGAATGGGGGGAAAACTGGTAATATTAACTCTAGGAAGGAAAACTTGTTACTCAAGGAAGGAAATGTATTAAAAATGTACCAATTGACTGAATACTGGGAGAATGAAAAGAAGGGAAATGGGTGGTATAAGAGAGCTAACACTTTATCTTTCATGATAGAAAATTAGTAATGTGTGCAGTTTACAAATAAAAAATAAGAATATAAGCATATTATTTAGAGATAGAGAAACATTAGAAAGAATTTTGACACGGGTCTCAAAGGTTGGGATATAGACTGCTGTTTTTTTTTTTTCTTTTTTTTAGGAAACATTGTGGTACTAGTTAACTAGTAAATGTATTACTTTGAAAACAATGAGAAATTATAATTTAAAAATTATAACAAATTAGGAACATAAATATTTTGGATTTTGATTTTTCAGATAGAAGAATGACTCTTGATGAAGTGTGTGTATTTTAGTTATCTGGAGGAATTAAATGGTTTACACCTTGGCATTGCTGAAATTTGTACATTCTGTCTGTTGAGAATAAATATGATATTATTTAGAGGAATTTCCTCTTTTTCCTATAAGGTACTCATGTTGTTTACCTGGTAAAAGCTATGGAGTGAAATCTAAAAGTTGTTGTTACAATTATCCAGTTTCAAGTATGTGTTCCAAATAAAAGGAAGCCATTAACTACCAATGGCTAAGGAGAAATAGAAAAAACAAAAGTAAATTTTGATTTAGTAGGTATAGCCACATAAAACAGATTAAACAGAGTGAATTTATTAAAGAATCGCTTTCCCTCATTCTAAGTAATGTCTAAACACTTAGGATTTTTTCCTATCGAAAAGTTCACGTGGCTAATTCATGCATTCTCATGGAATGCTTTTTAACTGTTCACCGACTCATTACTTATTCATCTATAGTTAATGTAAAACCACTTTTGTTGTGGTTTACAAAAATATGGAGGTTATGTGATTCAGTGCATGCACTTCAGAATTTAGATTATCTTTCAATAATCAAAAACATGCTTTGCCAAAAATTCCAGTATGAGTGTGCTCAAAATATCAAGTGCCTTTTGAAGTTTTTAAATAAGAAACTCCAACAACAAAACCCAACAACAAACAAACAAAAAACCCAGAACATGTAAACAAAAGTGTTCAGCAGAAATCCTTAAACCTCCTTGAGAGAATTTTTAGAACATAAGAGAGGCAGAGACAGAGATCGAGGTAGAAAAGGAGGGAATTTCTCCTTGAATTTTTTTTTTTTTTAAACCAAGGACATTTGGTGTTGAAAGGAGAAAGAGGAGAGGAGAAATGAAGAAAGAACATGATTTGTCTCACAGATTTATTTTGTAATTGATTGTAGCTTATAAAGGTTTTCATTGACAGTTGTATGGGAGGGAGAATTTTAAGTTTCAATACTGACACTTTGAAGAGTTGCCCTGTTGTTGCAGCTGCTTGGGCAGCCTTGCTCAAACATCAATGGTGCATTGTGGCAGCTTGCTCTGCTGCCCTGTTTCTGATGGACGTTCTCCAGGCAGTGAAGGGCAAAGGGGCTGGCAATGCTGGTAACTGGCATAATAGAAGTTGTTGGACCAGTTTGGAGTGTATGTGTGTGAACTGAACACTTAATGACAGATTCTATACTATGGTCAGTCTAAGTTCAGGGTGAGAAAATACTTTCTGGACAATTAATAGGGAGGGGAATATATATTTTTATATTGTCTTTTCATGACATAGAGTGCATATTATTTAGTTTTCATATGGTGGTTGGTAGAAAAGACTAATGTTTATGGCCTGAAAGAAAATCCAGTATATACTCATATATAGCTACACTAAAATCTTTTCATCATAAAATAATTGACTTTTATTGTTTATAATACTTAGTTATTGACTTTTTTTCTCTCTCTCTTTTTTTTTTTTGTGGTACGCGGGCCTCTCACTGTCGTGGCCTCTCCCGTTGCAGAGCGCAGGCTCCGGAAGCGCAGGCTCAGCGGCCATGGCTCACAGGCCCAGCCGCTCTGCAGCATGTGGGATCTTCCCAGACCGGGGCACAAACCCGTGTCCCCTGCATCGGCAGGCGGACTCTCAACCACTGCGCCATCAGGGAAGCCCAGTTATTGCTTTTTTTAAGGATATCTCAATGGATTTTTTTCCGTTATCTGTGAAAATCTGCTCCAAATTTTTTCAGCTTTCTTTTCCATGTATGCAATAACATCAATACATTCTAATTTAGTCTTTTAGAATAATAAACTTTGAGAAGGGATATGAAAAGTCACACATACTGAATAGATAGGGCCATTACTTGGAAGAATATGACACACTGTTACGAGGTGATACAAAGGAAGAGATAAGGAACATTTATTTTGCTTACATTTTTCTCTACTAAGAGGAATAAGATTCAAATTGGAAGAAGGCAGTGGAACTCAATAATTGAACTGGTTAGTAAGAGGCCATTTAGGCAAATTTAAAATCAAGTTCTCACAGAGTTTGGCAATTTTTTCCAGAATGATAATAACCATGTTTTTGAAAAACAATCCTGCCCATTTGTGTAATGTGTGTTTTTCAAAGCATTGTCTATATACATATATATATATATATATATATATATATATATATATATATATATATATTTCACTGGGTCCTTATGGTGATCCTGAGTAGTAAGAAGGGGTGATTATTCCCATTTTATAGGTGAGGAAACAGAAAAACAAGCAACTAAAGAATTTTGAATACTACTCTCATTTAATATTCACTTTACCCAAGAAGATGCTATTATCTCCATTTATAGATGTGTTAACTGAAATTAAATAATTTTTTTTCAAGCCACACAGTGGTCCATCAAAGCACCTGGAATCCAAACCTAAGGACTTTTGCTCTGAAGCCTATGTTTTTTCCACTGAAAATTCATAGCTTCCAGATATGATCACATTTAGAGAGTTGGAAGGTATAAAATACTGGATATAAGCAAAAGTATAAGGTCTTAAAAATAAAGTCTGTAACATACAGAGTTAATTTTGTTTATCTCCAGCAAAATTCTGAAGTGAAACATTGAATAGATTATTTGTGAGCATGTAGAAACCAAGGTGATTATTAAGAGCCATATCATTATTTTGCCAAGAGCAAGTCATGTCATACTGATCTCATTTTTCTTTTTTATAAAGTAAACTAGGTTATTAGATTAGAAAATGTTGCAAGCATATGTATCTTGGTGTAAGCAAGGGATTTGACACAATTATGGCAGTAGGTTTAAGCAGACTCATAAACTTTTGAAAAACTTTTTTTAGATAGTCATGTTTGTGTTTGCTCGTTTGTTTTTGGCAAATATTTAGTAATGACCTACTTAAGAAAGCACACTCTCAGCTTGGATGTAGGAGAAAGACTTCTTTTAGAGGTACATTTTAACTGGGCTTTGAATTATGAATAGGATGTGTATATAAAGAAATAGGGAAAAGTTTTGCAAGTGATAACATTAGCTCACATTTATTGACTATTACTCTGTTTTATATATTCTTCACAACAATACTTTTGAGGTAGATTCTGCATTATTATCCCTATTTTGAAAATGATTAACATTAAGGTTTAGAAGAGAAAATGTAAAATACCATTTATAATAGCATAAAAATCAGATATATTTAGGTATAAAATGAACTCTCAGGTAGATATATAGATACATAGAAAGAAAGGATATATACACATAGATATATGACTTGTATATTGAAAACTAACAAAATATTACTGAAAGAAATTAAAGATGAACTAGATATTAGGAGAGATAAACCATGTTCATGGATTCAGAAACTTAATGCTGTTAACAATGTTGATTCTAACCAGTGCAATCTGTAGAATCAATGCAAACCCAGTGTAAATTCCAACAGAATAAATCAGGCACTTTGGGGCACAAATTAGACACAGCCTATCATTATGCAGATACTTTTCATTTCAAATTATACTATGAAATAAAAAAAGAAAGAGTGTTCCTTTTTCTATGTCTTTTTTCCTTCTCTTCTCATATTAAGCCCAAACATCCTCTAAAGAAAATTAGTAATCACTATTTTAATCAATATGCCATAAAATTGAAAAGGTAAGATTTGGCTATGAAAAAGCTAGATAGCTGTATGATTTAATTATCTGGATATAAACTGAGGATTCCCCTAATACTCTCCTCATAGTCAGACAACATTAATTATAGTTCTGTATATTTTTTATAATTTTAGAAGAGGAGACATTTTTAAAAAACACAAATTTCAATATACAACACATATCTTTCTATATGCTAATTAAAAAAAAAAAAACCTCAGAAGAGACATGTTTGTCTTTCAAGGATATTTGTGTATCATTTGCAAGACTCTCTGCATACTTGTGTGATTATTTCTTTAGGATAAAATCATTGCCAGGTCAGGGGTGGAGGGGCACATACTAGATTGTGATATGTATTGCTAGAGTGCTCCTCAGACTTTCTGGGCCAGTTTGTCCTCTCATAAGGTTATGTTAGTTTCTCCACTAAATATTCTCAGTCTAAGCTAGGTAAAAAAGTGATACTCTCTCACATTTTTGATTTTGTATTTCTTTTATTTTGTTGAGGATCTCTGTATGTTTACTGAACATTTGAACTTTTGTGAAATTCTTATTTACCTACCTTTTTAAAAAAAAATTCACCGTAAGAACTCTGTTTTACACTAGATTACCCACATGCATACTCACTCATATATCTCATTATTTTGTAAAACTCTATTTTAAAGGTATTCACTTTTGTCATATATATATATATATATATATACACACACACATATATATATATATATATGTTTTCACACTTTTGTCGTTTGACTTTTATATAAAATCATTTACTCTGCAGATAGTCTTAATTTTTATGTAGTCCTATTTCTCAATATTTTATTTTAAGGTTTCTTACCTTGGCATTAGGCTAAGAAAATTTTTCCTACCTCAAGCCTATACAAATAGTTTTAGTATTTTCTTCTAATACTTTTATTGTTTCATTTTCTATTATTATTATTATTATTTTTTTGGCGGTACGCGGGCCTCTCACTGTTGTGGCCCCTCCCGTTGCGGAGCACAGGCTCCAGACATGCAGGCTCAGCGGCCATGGCTCACGGGCCTAGCTGCCCCACGGCATGTGGGATCTTCCCGGACCGGGGCACGAACCCGTGTTCCCTGCATCGGCAGGCGGACTCTCAACCACTGTGCCACCAGGGAAGCCCTCATTTTCTATTATTAATTTTAGTTCTCAGTACTTATTTTAGTGTATGAATTTCACCCACTTAGCTAATGAAGTAAACATGAGCAAGCAAAATACTATGAAATGTGGTAAACTTCTGTGATTAATAATGATAACATTTTATAATAATATTAATAGAAAATACTAAATAACATTTATTGAGCTTTTACTGTCTGCTATGCAAGGTGTTTTTATATTCTTTATCATTACAATAGTGCTATAGGTTAGCTATTGGTATGTTTATTTTCTCATAACAGTAAAGAAACAGATTCAGAGCTAGATAACTAATTTCTCATAGTGGGTGTTAGCTATCTATTGCCATATTACAAATTTCTCCAAACTAAGTGGCATAAAACAACAAACATTATTGTCTTATTATTTCTGTGGGTAAGAACTTTGGGAGCTACTTAACTGGCTGGTTCTAGCTCAGAGTTTCTTATGAGGTTGTAATCAAGATGTTAACCTGGGTAGCAGTCTTGTGGGAACTGGAGTATCTGCCTCTAAGGTAGCTTATACACATGGCTATCAGCAGGAAGCCTCAGTTTCTTGTTGATTGGAAGCCTCAGTTCCTCACCACAGAGGTCTCTCCATAGGGCTGCTTGAGTGTCCTTATGACATAGCGGTTGGCTTCTCCCAAGGCAAGTGACCCAAGAGAGAGAGAAATTGCAGGGAGGTAGCAAAAGTTTGTGACAGTTAAAATTGCTCTGTGGCTTTATAATAATAGGAGAAGGAAATCCAAAAAGCTGGGACCTGTGTTTTGTACATGGCTCTGATTTTAGGGATCCTCTGGAGTGTTTATGTGTTGTCAGGACAATATCATTTGATCTTGTCTTCTACAACTTCTACAACTGAGTTGTAGAATGACTTCTACAACTCAGACTTGAGGTTGAAGACCTTCAACATGAACTAGCATGAGAACTGGAGCAAGTCTTGCAGTTAACAGCTCTATGATTAGTTTGTACATTTTCCAATGCATGTAGAGCATTATAAGAGTAAAATTAGTGTAAAAAGGATACAGTGCTAAAAAAAATTCAACAAGATTGTGCTACTTCGAGGAATAATTGTAGTGATATTAATAATTCCTCTAGGGGACAACCTAAGAGCCCTTTCTGTTTTTTTGTTTGTTTGTTTGTTTCAGGTTTGTATGGATCAGAGTGTCAAATCAACCAATTTTATATTATCCAAGTAACTGTTGCTTGCATGATAATGGATAACGTTAAGTTATTTGCATGATTTTCACTTGAACTGTGTAGACTAAACCTAGAAGGACTAAAAATAGAACATGATGTAGTGTTCTAATAGAATACCTGACTGAAAAAAGATTTGAGTTTGGGTTCTAATCCTGCTGTCAAATTATTGCAAAAAATTGATGCAATTTAAATAATCTCTCTGAACCTAAATTCTCCATCTTTAATATTAGAAGTTAGTTGAGAAACTTGCAGACTTGAGATGAAAGCTCAATTTAATTGAAAATACAATCATTAGTAGTTTATGGTAAAGATGATTTTTTAAATGTGTTTGTTTTGTTTTTTGCAGTATAGTGCCAAACCAACCACAAACTAAACCAAATAAAAACTATGCAATATATCCGGATAATAATACATTCTGTTTTAGTCTATTTTCATTTTTTTTTTTAATTTGTTTTTGTGGGTGTTATCATATTGTCTCTCTTAGAAGTTTGGTTCAGAATTTAAGTGTAATGGATTGGTTCACAGGGTATTGGAATAATTTAAATAAAGAGGAAAAATGATTCTCAGCTTTCAATATGGAAATTCCCAAATTATATAATGAATATATACAGCAATGACACTTAGGAAGAAGTACAGTGGAATCTCATCAATAAATATAAGTTAATATAAGTATATTTAGCTTATACAAATTTAACATCTATTGAAAGAAAAAAATATATGTCTAGTACATATTCCACTGAATATGTGGAAATGAGCTCCACTGAAATGAGCTCTTGCTCATTAGTGAGCTCATCACTCTCAGAGTCAGACAGGAGGACGTGGTTGGCTTTGATCCCTGTATTCTCATGTGAATGTCTTGCCATTCTGAATGATTTGAATATTTCTAATATTTGTTGAGGCTTAAAAAAACACTATATAGCCTCTGAAATCAATCCAACTACATTCTAAGGTGTTGAACTGAAAGGAAAACAAAACAAACAAAAAATAGTTGTAATAATGAAGGAAAAAAAGCCTCTGTTGGATTTGTAGAAAGGAGGTGTATAGTCTTCAATATGCTACATCATTTAAAGGGATAGATCAAATGATTTAGATAGTGTTTCTTTTGTTTTTTTTCATCAAAAAAGAGAAAAAGGGAGCCAAAGTGGCTCAAAAAAGGGAGCCAAAGTGGCTTTCTAAATGAGAGCATCATAGGCACAGATTTTAGTGTTCACTTTGGTCTTTATTGTAGATTTTACTAGAGAGTAATAAAAATTGAATAATCAGAGACTATAAAGGTTTTAAATTTTAATTAAAAACCCAATTAAACAATGAAACATTATTATTAGTAACTAAAAACAATTAAAACTCCAAAATATTTACAGTGGTTGTTCTACAGTGGTGGGATTCTGAACAGTTTTTTCTTCTGAAATTTTACTTTTTTGCATTTTCTAATTTTCCTCAAGAAGTATTTATGATTCTGTAATAAAAAATCAGATATACTTCAGAAATTATAATAAAACTCTCAGAGATATAAATTTATTAATTTTAAAATTTAATTAGGTATTTTTGTTTATTTATTTGTATAGGATAGTCAATGGTAGGAATGAAAGTTTGACAAGCCTCTTCCAAATGGAAAATTTATCTTTTAGTTAAATTTTTCAGGATGAAAGATGATAGATTCCCATTTAATAGTACAATATAATTCTAATCTCATCTTTTTGACTCCATATTTCTTTAGTACACAAAGTAATACTGTGGTCCAGACACTTCTGTCCTTAGAAAACTTTAGTATTATTAAATTCTGATTAAACCTTATCCACTAAGATATCACTAATTCCAAATTTAAAATAATTGGAAAAAGAACTTGCTGAAATTTGACTTATGAAAAAGGGGTTTGTGAAGCACATTGAGATTATGACCAACATGACTAGAGTAGTTTCTAGTCTACTTAGCAGAACAAACTATCTTGAAGATATTACTTTAGCAACATTAATTTCTCTTCCAACAATGAATTAACAGCTCTCACTAGCCTATATATTCATTTACTAAAAAAACTACATTTTAATCCTGGCCCCTACCAGCTTTAATTTGTCAGCTGCTAAACTCCTACCCATCCACCACATTTCAGCTTTAACGTCACTTCTGCAAAGGAACCTTCTTAAGCATATGTCAGGTCCTTTCTCAAATACTATCATAGAACCTAAATTTTTCCTCCAAAATCTTCTCTCTACTAATAGGTATGTAATCATTTGTATAATTATAAATTATTGTCTGGTTCCCAGTAGGCATTAGTTATACGAAAATAGGGATCATGTCTGTTTTGTTCTCCTCATTGTCATTCTAAAAGCTAACATATACTCAAAATATAATAGAATCTCAATACTTACTTATTGAATTAGTATCTAAATATCTGAATGAATTACTGAATGAATATACCCAGCCAAAAATTTGGCCAAGGTACTTTAAGCTTAAAGCTTTAGCATTACAAAATTTTGATTAAATCATTTATAATTTATATACCACCAATTTGGAATTTTTCAATATTAGGACAAAGGTTTATATGTAAAATTGAAAAAAGTGCTTGAAAATGACAGAGCAACATTTAAAAATCAGTTTCTGTAATTTTGTCTTTCTGTGATTCTGGATTGACTTTAGCTTCCTGTTGTTCTAATTAAGTTTTGTAGTAGCTTTTGTAGAAGTTGAAATAAATGTTAAAAACCACTGTGAGATGCAGAGGATCAATCTATGAATACACATATCACCAAGTTATTTAAACTTGTAAAATATATTATAAATTGTTTTTACATAAAAGTGTTTAATAATGTAATGCTAGTTTTTGTTTCTAAAGAAGATGAAAGAGAGCTTAATTCATTCACTCAATCATTTAATCATACATTTATCAAATTCTGTACATGCCCCCAAATATGGTAACTCTGATTATAAGTCAGTAGATTCCCTACTTTATCATGGAAAAAACTTTTGGGGGGCACTTTGGATGCAATAGAAAATGTTTACTTATTTAACTTGGTAATTTAGTAACATATGTATAATTAAAATGTCACATAGTGTAATATATAAATTACTGATATTTTTTCAGTCCTAATTTTAAGAATCAGTTGTATTCGAATTTTTCACATACATTTTTTTGAATTTTATTTATCTTTTATACAGGAGGTTCTTATTAGTTATCTATTTTATACATATAAGTGTATATATGTCAATCCCAATCTTCCAATTCATCCCACCACCACCACCACCACCGCCCCGCCACTTTCCCCCCTTGGTGTCCATACTTTTGTTCTCTATATCTGTGTCTCTATTTCTGCCCTGAAAACTGGTTCATCTGTACCATTTTTCTAGGTTCCACATATATGTGTTAATACACGATATTTGTTTTTCTCTTTCTGACTTACTTCACTGTGTATGACACTCTCTAGATACATCCACGTCTCTACAAATGACCCAATTTCATTCCTTTTTATGGCTGAGTAATATTCCATTGTATATATGTACCACATCTTATTTATCCATTCGTCTACCGATGGGCATTTAGGTTGCTTCCATGACCTGGCTATTGTAAGTAGTGCTTCAATGAACATTGGGGTGCATGTGTCTTTTTGAATGATGGTTTTCTCTGGGCATGTGCCCAGTAGTGGGATTGTTGGGTCATATGGTATTTCTCTCTTTAGTTTTTTTTTCTCTTTAGTTTTTTAAGGAACCTCCATACTGTTCTCCATACTGTTCTCCATAGTGGCTGTATCAATTCCCACCAACAGTGCAAGAGGGTTAGGGTTCCCTTTTCTCCACACCCTCTCCAGCATTTGTTGTTTGTAGATTTTCTGATGATGCCCATTCTAACTGGTGTGAGGTGAAACCTCATTGTAGTTTTTATTTGCATTTCTCTCAGTGATGTTGAGCAACTTTTCATGTGCTTCTTGGCCATCTGTATGTCTTTGGAGAAATGTCTATTTAGGTATTCTGCCCATTTTTTGATTGGGTTGTTTGTTTTTTTAATAGTGAGCTGCATGAGCTGTTGCTATATTTTGGAGATTAATCCTTTGTCTGTTGATTTGTTTGCAAATATTTTCCCCCATTCTGAGGGTTGTCTTTTCATCTTGATTGTAGTTTCCTTTGCTTTACAAAAGCTTTTAAGTTTCATTAAGTCCCATTTGTTTACTTTTGTTTTTATTTACATTACTGTAGGAGATGGATCAAAAAAGATCTTGCTGTGATTTATGTCAGTGAGTGTTCTTCCTATGTTTCCCTCTAAGAGTTTTATAGTGCCTGGTTTTACATTTAGGTCTCTAATCCATTTTAAGTTTATTTT
Source organism: Grampus griseus (assembly GCF_964374135.1). Taxonomy (NCBI): domain Eukaryota; kingdom Metazoa; phylum Chordata; class Mammalia; order Artiodactyla; family Delphinidae; genus Grampus; species Grampus griseus. The sequence goes on from NC_138998.1 coordinate 82,823,595, forward strand.
TGTGTATGGTGTTAGGGAGTGTTCTAAATTCATTCTTTTACATGTAGTTCTCCAGTTTTCCCAGCACCACTTATTGAAGAGACTGTCTTTTCTCCATTTGTATACCCTTGCTTCCTTTGTCATAGATTAGTTGACCATAGGTGCATGGGTTTATCTCTGGGCTTTCTATCCTGTTCCATTGGTTTATATTTCTTTTTTTGTGCCAGTACCATATTGTCTTGATTACTATAGCTTTGTAGTATAGTCTGAAGTCACAGAGTAGTCTGATTCCTCCAACTCCTTTTTTTCCCCTCAAGACTGTTTTGGCTATGTGGGGTTTTTTGTGTCTTGATACAGATTTTAAGGTATTTTGTTCTAGTTTTATAGAAGATGCCACTGGTAATTTGATAGGGATTGCATTGAATCTGTAGATTGCTTTGGGTAGTATAGTCATCTTCACAATATTGATTCTTCCAATCCAAGAGCATGGTATATCACTCCATCTGTTTGGGTCATCTTTGATTTCTTTCATCAGTGTCTTATAGTTTTCTGAGTACAGGTCTTTTACTTCCTTAGGTAGGTTTATTCCTAGGTATTTTATTCTTTTTGTTGCAATGGTGAATGGGATTTTTCCTTAATTTCTCTTTCTGATCTTTCGTTGTTAGTGTAAGGGATTGCAAGAGATTTCTGTGCATTTATTTTGTATCCTGCAACTTTACCAAATTCATTTATTAGCTCTAGTGGTTTTCTGGTGGCATCTTTAGGATTCTCTATATATAGCATCATGTCATCTGCAAACAGTGACACTTTTGCTTCTTCTTTTCCAATTTGTATTTCTTTTATTTCTTTTGTTCTCTGATTGCTATGGATAGGACTTCCAAAACTATGTTGAATAATAGTGGCGAGAGTGGACATTCTTGTCTTGTTCCTGATCTTAGAGGAAATGCTTTCAGTTTTTCACCATTGAGAATGATGTTTGCTGTGGGTTTGTCATATATGGCCTTTATTATGTTGAGGTAGGTTCCCTCTATGCCCACTTTCTGGAGAATTTTTATCATAAATCGGTGTTGAATTTTGTCAAAAGCTTTTTCTGCATCTATTGAGATGATCATATGGTTTTTCATCTTCAGTTTGTTAATATGGTGTATCACATTGATTGATTTGCATATATTGAAGAATCCTTGCATCCCTGGGATAAATCCCACTTGATTATGGTGTGTGATCCTTTTAATGTGCTGTTGGATTCTGTTTGCTAGTATTTTGTTGAGGATTTTTGCATCTATATTCACCAGTGATATTGGTCTGTAATTTTCTTTTTTTGTAGTATCTTTGTCTGGTTTGGGTATCAGGGTGACAGTGGCCTCATAGAATGAGTTTGGGAGTGTTCCTTCCTCTACATTTTTTGGAAAACTTTGAGAAGGATGGGTGTTATCTCTTCTCTAAATGTTTGGTAGAATTCCCCTCTGAAGCCATCTGGTCCTGGACTTTTGTTTGTTGGAAGATTTTTAATCACAGTTTCAATTTCATTGCTTGTGATTTGTCTGTTCATATTTTCTGTTTCTTCCTGGGTCAGCCTTGGAAGGTTATTCTTTCTAAGAATTTGTCCATTTCTTACAGGTTATCCATTTTATTGGCATAGAGTTTCTTGTAATGGTCTCTTATGATGCTTTGTATTGCTGTGGTGTGTGTTGTAACTTCTCCTTTTTCATTTCTAATTTTATTGATTTGAGTCCTCTCCCTCTTTTTCTTGATGAGTCTCACGAAAGGTTTATCAATTTTATTTATCTTCTCAAAGAACCAGCTTTTAGTTTTATTGATCTTTGCTATTGTTTTCTTTGTTACTATTGCATTTATTTCTGCTCTGATCTTTATGATTTCTTTCCTTCTACTAACTTCGGGTTTTGTTTGTTCTTCTTTCTCTAATTCCTTTAAGTTTAGTAAGTTTAGATTGTTTATTTGAGATTTTTCTTGTTTCTTGAGGTAGGCTTATATTTCTATAAACTTCCCTCTTAGAAATGCTTTTGCTGGATCGTATAGGTTTTGGATTGTCGTGTTTTTCTTGTAATTTGTCTCTAGGTATTTTTTAATTTCCTCTTTGATTTCTTCAGTTATCTCTTGGTTATATAGTAACATATTGTTTAGCTTCCATGTGTTTCTGTTTTTTACATTTTTTCCCTGTAATTGATTTCTAATCTCATAGCATTGTGGTCGGAAAAGATGCCTGATATGATTTCAATTTTCTTAAATTTACTGAGACTTGATTTGTGACCCAAGATGTCATCTATCCTGGAGAATGTTCTGTGTGCACTTGAGAAGAAAGTGTACTCTGCTGTTTTTGGATGAAATGTCCTATAAATATCAATTAAAGCTATCTGGTCTATTGTGTCATTTAAAGCTTGTTTTTCCCTATTAATTTTCTGTCTGGACGATCTGTCCATTGGTGTAAGTGAGGTGTTAAAATCCCCCACTATTGTGTTACTGTTGCTTTCCTCTTTTATAGCTGTTAGCAGTTGCCTTATGTGTTGAGGTGCTCCTATGTTGGGTGCATATATGTTTATAATTGTTATATCTTATTCTTGGATTGATCCCTTGATCATTATGTAATGTCCTTCTTTGTCTCTTGTAACATTCTTTATTTTAAAATCTATTTTATCTGATATGAGTATTGCTAGTCCAGCTTTGTTTTGATTTCTGTTTGCATGGAATATCTTTTTCCATCTCCTCACTTTCAGTCTGTATGTGTCCCTAGGTCTGAAGTGGGTCTCTTGTAGACAGCATATATATGGGCCTTGTTTTTGTATCCATTCAGGAAGCCTCTGTCTTTTGGTTGGAGCATTTAATCCATTCATGTTTAAGGCAGTTATTGATATGTATGTTCCTATTACCATTTTATTAATTGTTATGGGTTTGTTTTTGTAGGTTCTGTTCTTCTCTTGAGTTTCCCACTTAGAGAAGTTCCTTTAGCATTTGTTGTAGAGCTGGTTTTGTGGTGCTGAATTCTCTTAGCTTTGCTTGTCTTTAGAGCTTTTGATTTCTCCATTGAATCTGAATGAAATCCTTACTGGGTAGAGTAATCTTGATTGTAGGTTCTTCCCTTTCATCACTTTAAATGTATCATGCCACTCTCTTCTGGCTTGTAGATCTTCTGCTGAGAAATCAGCTGTTAAACTTATGGTAATTCTCTTTTATGTTATTTGTCTTTTTCCCCTTGTTGCTTTCAATAACTTTTCTCTGTCTTTAATATTTGTCAGTTTGCTTACTGTATGTCTTGGCGTGTTTCTCGTTGCATTTATCCTGCCTGGGACTCTCTGCACTTCCTGGACTGGATGGCTATTTCCTTTCCCATGTTAGGGAATTTTTTGACTATAATCTCTTCAAACATTTTTTCAGGTCCTTTCTCTCTCTCTTCTCCTTCTGGGACCCCTATAATGTGAATGTTGTTGCGTTTAATGTTTTTCCACGGGTGTCTTAAACTATCTTCATTTCTTTTCGTTCTATTTTCTTTATTCTGTTCCACGGCAGTGAATTCCACCATTCTGTCTTCCAGGTCACTTATCTGTTCTTCTGCCTCAGTTATTCTACTATTGATTCCTTCTAGTGTATTTTTCATTTCAGTTATTGTATTGTTCATCTCTGTTTGTTTGTTCTTTAATTCTTCTAGGTGTTTGTTTTTTAATTCTTCTAGGTCTTTGTTAAACATTTCTTGCACCTTCTCGATCTTTTCCTCCATTCTTTTTCCAAGGTCCTGGATCATCTTCACTATCATTATTCTGAATTCTTTTTCTGGAAGGTTGCCTATCTCCACTTCATTTAGTTGTTTTTCTTGGCTTTTATCTTGTTCCTTCATCTGGTACAAAGTCCTCTGCCTTTTCATGTTGTCTGTCTTTCTGTGAATGTGGTTTTTGTTCCATAGGTTGCAGGATTGTAGTTCTTCCTTCTGCTGTTTGCCCTCTCTTCACATACATTTTTTGAAATTAGTATCTTTATCTAAGTTTTCTGAAGAACATAATCTTCAGTTTTGTCTGTTATTTTAATTATAGCATGTTTTAAATCCAGTCCAATACAATATTATATACTGTCACCTAAAAGTTCATTACAAGACACAAATACCATTTGTGTAACAATAAGAGATTGTTTTTTAACATTTGTCCTTTAAGTATTTGTTTATCACCTCTATGATGTAACTATATGCTCTTTTGCTTTTGTAAGTGATCTCTGAAAGCCTCATTTATGTTGGTATCTAATATTTGCAGTTTTGAGTAAAATTGGGAGGAAGAAACAGTAAACATATCAAAATTTTTTCCTTCATTTTAAACTATTTAATCAGAATGACCTGTAAGACCATCCAAAACCAATAATAACTGAGGTTATTTCTAGATAATACATCTTTCTTAAGTAGTACTTTCTTGTTTCAAATAAATAATTGGGAGTGTTCCCCATAAATGGAGACTCTCTTCTGAGAAATAATATTGAGAAACAGTTTACCTTATATTCTAGAGTATACTATATTTTGTCAATACCTCCTGTTTGTCTAGATGCTAGAGATATAAAGTAATCACCAAATACTCCCTGTACTCAAAGAACATGTGGTTTAGAGGGGGAGACAGGCAGGTCATTGGACATTTTCATTACTATACAGTAATTGCTTTGGAAACAAGTTACCTCAGAGAGATATGGAGGCATATAGAAGGATACCTAACCCAAGCCAGGCAAGACTTCCTGTAGGACAGGATGGCTAAAATGACACTGAAAAGGAGTTAGTCAAAGATAGAAGTGTTAACGATATTGTAGAGCAGGAAACAGCTTGTCCAAAAGCCTGGAGGTTTAAAAAAAAAAAGAGTGTGTGACAGTTTCGTGAGTGTGCAGACACTTCAATATGGCTGACGTTTGTAAGTAAGAGTGTATGTACTTGTGAAAAATGAATTTGTATAGGTAAGCTTTAAAAATGCATGGATTTTTATAAATGCCTTTTTAGTCTTTAATACATACCCTTTTGTAGATCATCCAAAAATTACTATTTAAGACAGTTAAGAAATAATTAAAATGAAAATAAAAATTGAAAAATACTCACATCTTTATAAACAAAGGACAGATCATTGATTTTGCTTCCTATGTGTGTGAGCAAAGACTGATGGATGACCTTTCATAATAGTCCTTAATACATAACTGTGTGAGAGTAACAATTGTGAATTCAGTTCATTTTGTGAAGCTTATGGTTGCTTTGAAATGTACACAGTAATAATCATCTCAACATTTGTTTTAATTAAGCCAAGATTATTTATCTTACCTGAAATGACAACTACTTCTGTTGGGATATTATTATAATTATCATTATGATTTATCAATATAAATCATATAAACCCGAGGCCCTGACTTTGGCATAGGTTTTAAACCACATTAAATAGGCAGACCTTGAGATGGTCTTGAAATGGGATGTTGCATAGGCGTGTGTGGGAACTCTGTCTTAGCCAAATTAATTCAGTAATAAAAGGCTAATTTAATTGAAATAGAAATAATAGATTTTCCTTGTATAAAGAATAATGGATATTCTTCAAATAAAAGGAGAATTGGTATTTGATATGGAAATTTTTTTCAGCTGTTAATAATTATTTGTTTTGTTTATTCCAACTTCATGATCATACTATCTCTGGAAGCAGGGAATTACCACAATTACAGGTAGTTGCATAGGGAACAAGCATTGTAAACACTCAATTCCACCATCATAAGGTAAACTTACATATGGGAGCAGGCTGTTCATCACCAATTAAATCATAATTTGTTTTTGTTGACTAAATTGTGGCAACATTCTGACACAGCCTTAGATTCTTTGTGTTTCTGTTTCCTATAAAATATAATTTCAACCATATATCAGAAAACACTCAATTTAATAACTAGAGAAAAAATTTATAGTCTGTACTCTTTTTTTTTTTTAAACATCTTTATTGGGGTATAATTGCTTTACAATGGTGTGTTAGTTTCTGCTTTATAACAAAGTGAATAGTCTGTACTCTTGAGTACATTTTTTTTCCTAAGGAAATTTTGGTTGCGATATGTGTAGGGTAAGGAAACTCAGCAGCGGAAAGAGTAGGAGGTAGCTTCTTCATGTTATATTTGTTAACCAAACAAGCCTATAGAACATTTATATTTGGGGCAGAAATATCTAGTGTTCACGAAAGCAGAACCTCTTACAGTGTCATTAAAAATGAGTAGAAAAAAGTTATTACCACTTCAGACATTATATCAATACTGCAGTAGAAAAAATGAATTGATGAAAGTTGATAACAGAAGAAGGAAAGACCTATTTGTTTTGAAAGAACCTGCATTGCATATTTACAATTTTCATTCTTCTTGGTTCTACAACCATCCCCTCCTAGGCCTCTCATTTTGCAATATGTTTAAAGAAGCCATGGTACTGTGACTGAAGTGTATGGTCATTAGAAGGTGAGAATTTACATAAGAATTTGTATCTTTAAGTGCCACACACATGCATGAGCTTGCTGTAAAAATAAAACAAACATTTAGAAACAAAATCTACTGAAACCACATCTACAGTGTGGTGTTCTGTTTTGCTTGTTTGTTTGAGCTATTGCTCAAAGGAAGATCCTTTTCAGATGCCACACAAGCCATTTTATACTACAAACTGGATTGTGTATCTGAGTTTTATTACTCAAGAAATCCACTGAATGTAACTGGCTGGTGTTTTCTTTCACAGTGTTTCATAATAAGGTATTTGGATGAAGCATGTTTTTCAGTCACAGATGACAGCAAGGAAGATTGTTTATGATGTGAATGAGTTGCTATTTTTGAAAGTTTCTCAATTACTTAAAGTAGTTGTCCTATGTATAATAAAGATTTGTCTTAGCTGCATCATCTATCCTAACTCAGACTTCTGGGTTTTGTCCTTTATAACAGTATTTTCCTAATTTGTTGCCAGTGGACCTGACAAGTTATCAAGGGCCCCATGAATTTTGGTAGTTTTAGAGAAAAAAAAAGCAATGAAATAGTTTTGTTCACACTAATTTTACAATCATTTCACAATATAAGAAATTATACTTTCACAGACTTTGTGCTTAAAGGTCACATATGTATTGCAAAGACAGCTTATTTCAACCAATAATAAGTTAATAGGATACAGTATTGATATGTCTTGGCTGATATGTTTTTATATAACTTGCAGATGTTTGTTGTTACTTTTCTGTTATATTCCCAATTCACAAAAATGTATTAGTAGATAAAAATAGATTCAAAGAAATATAAAGGTATTGGTGAAATTCTTAACTAAATATTTCAAAACAATATTACAAATATAAATAGTGAATATTCTGGAGCAATGTAGGCCATATATTTACTATATGCTGGGAAAAATGAATATGCAGTTGTGACGATTTCATACATGTACTTTAAACAGTACAAGTAGAAAAGCCCAATGATAAATACCAGCAGTACTTTATCCAACTGGTTCCTAGTGTTGTCTTTTCTCAAACTTTGTCAAATAATCAAAGGAAGTTATTGAAACCTTTTGTCATTTTTAACACTTTCTGGTACAAAACTTGATGACTTTTGTTGCCAAGGGTGAACAGATAAAAACTACAAAGGCTTAATTCAAAGTTGTACTCCTCAAAGAAAAACAGATACAAGTAATGCACCTGATTGCTTTAAAACTGTTAAATCAACCTTAAAGTTAGTGACAAATAAGCTTAAATAGAAAGTGGAAGAGGCTATTGATCAAATTACGTTATCAAATCACATTGTTTGGTTTTGGATTATATCAACACATTAATACAATGTGGAAAAACAGATACCATCTAATGTATGTGCTAGCAGATAATTAAATTTTAAGTTGGAAGGTCTAAATCAGCTCTTGGTATTTGTGCCGAGAATATCTAAGGGACAGGTACTTGCTTTTTCTTCTGTTTATCACTAAAAACCCACACTCTACAATAGAGATTTGTGTTTGTTTGTTTTTAATAATTATTTTCTGAGCTGTGATGTTGACTGGATAATTGTCATTGCTACAGTATGGAGAACAGTCTTGCACATAGCAAGGCGGGATTTTGTTATATGTGAATTAAAATGGCTTCTCTTGATGGCTAATTCATAAACTACATTGGCAAATATGAATGAGGGATGAGAGAAATATTTCTTCTTAATCCTTATAATGGTAAAGACTATTTCAATAATTGCAAGTAGCATAGTCAAGTTGTACATGTTAGTTCTTAAGTAGACTTAAGTTATTAATTTAGAGTCAACGTTATTTTTAGTTGAGATAAGAAAACAGGATTTCTTCAGAATACAAACTCTGGTGCAAATGGCTCCATGATCACTGAGAGCGTGACCCTTACTCAACATTTGATGTCTTCTTTCATTTTGAGGGCAAAGGATTGATGCTGCATTTTTAATGTGCCCAAGGATGAATTAATAATCCAAGTTGAAACCTTCAGTGTTTGAGGTTTGAATAATTGTTGACATAGCACCTGATTACTGAAGGTAGTTCTCAAAGAGAAACTCCATAACTTCAGGCTTAACAGTTATTATAAGTAACCCAGAACTACCTGACAGAGCCACCTCTAACTTGCTACTAACCCCAAACACCTATAATGGTAAATCATGATTCTCTGTTCAGTTAAAAAAAAATTAAAAATGGTTTCTGTATAAAATTTTTAGTTGATCTATGGCTCAAACAACTCATCACTGAGCCAGATAAAGATACATTGATTAAAGATGGCAAATGGTAGCATTCTTTCAACTGAAATTGGTGGTCCGCATTTGTTGAGCCCATATCAGGTGATCTAGCAGAAATCAACAGTTTGAGAAACAGTCTTAGAAATTTACAATATGAGAATAAAGAGTAGAGAAAAAGATTCAGATCAGAATTTGAGTTTAGGGGTAAAATATGAAAGTGGTAGAGACAAAGAAATATCTCTGTCCTGAAAATTTTTTCCTAATTTTCTGAAAGGGAGGGTTAAATCCTATACTCATATCCCCTTCCTCTCTTATTTAGTTTTTCTTTACCTGTTATAAGCTCTTCCCTATTAGTGATGTTCTGGAGAATATGTAGCTCTCTGAATTGATCACATTTAGTTGCTTGTCAGTTTTTTCTTTTTTATTTAAGAAACTGTAAAGTCAATATATGCAATTTAAATATCAGTAGACAAATTTTTTCTGTACAAATGTAGTTTTAGAAAAGTGTATTTTCTCTGTATTCTTTTTAATAATTTTTAATTGAATTATCATTGACATACAATATATACTAGTTTCAGGTGCACAACATAGTGATTCAATATTTTTATACATTATAAAATGATCACCACAATAAGTCTAGTTACCATCTGTCACTATACAGTTATAACAATATTATTGACTGTATTCCCCATGTTGTACATTACATCCCTGTGACTTATTTTATAGCTGGAAGTTTGTATCCCTTAATCCCCTTCATCTATTTCACCCATCTAACCACCCCCTCCCCTCTGGCAACCACCAGTTCTTTGTATCTATGAGTCTGTTTCTGTTTTGTTTTGTTTCGTTTGTTTGTTTTATTGTTTAGATTCCACCTGTAAGTGAAATCATATGGGATTTGTCTTTCTCTGTCTGACATTTCAGTAAGCGTAATACACAATAGGTCCATCCATCTTTGTATTTTTTAACAGATATAAATTTTATTTAATTCAAATGAAAATAGCTCTATTGTTTTAGATATTATAAAAATGATATATACTTATTGTAGAAAACCCAGTCATTGCAAAAAAATTATGTAGACCAAAGGAAAATCACCTGACTCTTTTAGTATTTTTTAATATATATAATATATGTGTATATATATTCATATATGTTTATATGTATATATAAAAAAGATCATATGCTACATTTTTTACAGTTGGTTGGAATTTGATATAGGGAAATTGAAGAAGAATGTTAAATAATGATTAACTTCATGAATGGGATTGATAAGTTCTTACAGGAAATTGAATATTGGATACCATAGAGCTTTTTGTAGTCCTCTTTGTGACATGAGGATACTTCCGTGAGGGTAACATCAGAGGAAGCCCAAATATGATTTGCTGCTTTCTTCCCTATGTTTTATGGATGTAGCACATTGCTTGCTGAGGTTGATGCTGGAAGAACATTCTTCCTTCTTATTCACAGTCACACCATTTCCTTTCTATAGCTCTACCCATGCAGAACAACAAGAGCTCTAATTGCAACAGCACCAACAAATGTTTGAGTGCATACTGTGTCACTGTTCTAGGTTCCTTACAAGCATTATTTCATTCAGTCCTCACAATATCCGCATAATGTAATCATTGTGCCCATTTTAGAGGTGAGGAAACTGAGACTCTTATAGGTTAAAAACAGCCTGAGTTTTTAATAACTCTTCCTAAACAGTTAACAACAAAACTCTATCCCAGGTATGCTTTAAACTTGACACTGCCAATTGTGATTTAATCAGTGAACAGCAGGCTCTGGCATTTGTATGTTTTATTTACTTATTTATTTATTTAGTGTAAAGATTTTTATTTTGACAATATTTGTAGTGTCAAAGCACTGGAAATAGCTTGAATATTTATCAGAAGAGTATGGGATGAAGAAGAACTGTATACCCATTGCCTGAAATACTATGTAGTAATTAATATGTTGATATATATAAATAAATGAAAGCACAACAGTGTTAGTATAATATATATTCTCATTTTTGTAAAAAAGGTGGGGGTACTTATATATGGTATTTTATAAAAATGTAAAAAGATACATCAAACTGTATTGCTCTTTGGTGGGTGTTATTGGAAGGAGGAAAAAACTCATTTTTTGTTTTGGAGCATGTTCTAATTTTGTAATATATTTTAAGTAATAAAATAAAAATGTAGAAAGAAAAAAATTATGAGAAGGAAAAAATCCTTCAATTTAGCAATAACTTTCAAATGATACTTTCAAAAAATTCTATTTAAAAATGTATATGATTTTGAAACAGACTTATACTTCTCTCTTGCCTGTTTTCTCTTAACTCTGCTTCTCTAGTTAAAGTGATGAAATATAGTAAATGGGAAAAAGGGAGGTGGATCTTAGAAGAAATCATTCACATTGTGGAATATACCAAATAATTAAGATTTGACCTTGACTGTTTCTGAGTCCTAATTTTCAAGCACCAATTCTGGTTTGGGGAGCTGATTCCCTCTTTCTGTGCTAATACCCCTTCACCTGAGAGTTTCTCTGCTCTTCCACTCTCTCTGCACCCTATGCCCCATGCCTTCTTATTTCTCATACTGTCCACACTGACATCCCCAGATCACCCTGTCTCTGACCTAATCCCCTCTTTCATTGATGTATAATTGACTTACAATATTATCTTTGTTTCATATGTACAACTTATAGTGATTGGATATTTTTATACATTACTGAATGATCACCAGTCTAGTTACCAACTTTCACCATAGAAAGTCGATATTATTGACTATATTCCTGATGTGGTACAGTAGATCCCCGTGACTAACTTATTTTATAACTAGAAATTTGTACTACGTAATCTCCCTCACCTATTTCACTCATCCTCCCACCCCCCTGCATTCTAGCAACCACCAGCTTGTTCTCTGTATCTGTGAGTCTGTTTATGCTTTATGTTTACTTGATGTTCTGTTTTTTAGATTCCACATATAAGTGAAATCATTTGGTATTTGTCTTTCTCTGTCTGACATTTCACTCAGCATAATACCCTCTCAGTCCATCCATGTTGTTGCAAATGGAAAGATTTTATTCCTTTTTAAGGTTGAGTAATATTTCTTTATTATACCTCTCTTTATTATACGCCTATAAATGTATATCCCCCACATCTTCTTTATCCATTCATCTATTCAAAGACACTTAGGTTGCTTCCATATCTTAGCTATTGTACATGATGCTTCTGTGAACATAGGGGTGCATATGTCTTTTCAAATTACTGTTTTTGTTTTCTTCAGAAAAATACCCAGAAATGGAATTGCTAGATCATATGGTAGTTCTTTTTTTTAATTTTTCAAGGAACTTCAATACTGTTTTCCATACTGGCTGTACCAATTTACATCCCCACCTTCAGCGCACAAAGGCTGCCTCTTCTCCACATCCTTGCCAACATTTGTCATTTGTTGTCTTTTTGATAATAACCATTCTGACAGGTATGAGATCATATCTTATTGTGTTTTGGTTTGCATTTCCCTGATGATCAGTGATGTTGAGCATCTTTTCATGTGTCTTTTGGCCATCTGTATGTCTTCTTTGGAAGACATTCAGGTCCTCTGCCCATTTTTTAATCAGGTTTTTGTTGCTGCTGCTGTTGTTGTTGTTGAGTTATATGAGTTCTTCGTATATTTTGGATATTAACCTTTTATCAGATATATCATTTGCAAATATCCTCTCCCATTAAGTAGGCTTCCTGTTCCCTTCACTGTGCAAAAGCTCTTTAGTTTGATGTAGTCCCATTTGTTTATTTTTGCTTTGGTTTCCCTTGCCTGAAGAGACATTTCCAAAAAAATATTGCTAACTGATGTCAAGGGCATACTGCTTCTTTTCCTCTAGGAGTTTAATGATTGCAGGTCTTACAGTTAAGTCTATAATCTATTTTGAATTTATTTTTATATATGGTCTGAGAAAGTAGCCCAGTTTGATTATTTTGCATGTAGCTCTCCAGTTTTCCTACCCCTTTTATTGAAGAGGCTGCCTTTCCCCCATTGTATATTCTTCTCTTCTTTGTCATAGATTAATTAACCATATAAGCCTGGGTGTATTTATGGGCTCTCTGTTCTGTTCCATGATCTGTTTTTGTGCCAGTACCATACTCTTTTGATTACTTAGCTTTGTAGTAGTCTTAAGTCAGGGAGTGTGATTCCTCCAGCTCTGTTCTTCTTTCTCAAGATTATTTTGGCTTTTGAGGGTCTTTTGTATTTCCATACAAATTTTAAAGTTATTTGTTCTAGTTCCGTGAAAAATATCATTGGTATTTTGATGGGGATTACATTGAATCTGTAGGTTGCCTTGCGTTGTGTGTTCATTTTAACAATATTAATTCTTTCAATCCAAGAATGTGGTATATCTTTCCATCTGTTTGTGTTATCTTTAATTTCTTTCATCAGTGTCTTATAGTTTTCTGAGTACTGGTTTTTACCTCCTTAGGTAAGTTTATTCCTAGGTATTTTATTCTTTTGATGAGATGATAAATGGAATTGTGTCCTTAATTTCTCTTTCTGACAATTTGTTGTTAGTATATATAAATGCAACAGATTTCTGTATATTAATTTTGTATCGTGCAAGTTTACTGAATTCATTGATGAGCTCTAGTAGTTTTCTGGTGATGTCCTTAGGATATTCTATGTATAATGTCATGTCATCTGCAAACAGTGACAGTTTTACCTCTTCCTTTCCAGTTTGGATTTCTATTTCTTTTTCTCCTCCGATTTCTTCTCTTTTTCTTCTCTGATTGCCTAGGACTTCCAAAATTACTTTGAATAAAAGTAGTGAGAGTGAGCATCCAAACATTTAGAGAAGAGTTAACACGTATCCTTCTTAAAGTATCCCAAAAAACTGCAGAGGAAGGAATGCTTCTGAACTCATTCTGTGAGGCCAGCATCACCCTGATTCCAAAACAAGTCAAAGATATCACACACCAAAAAGCAAATTACAGGCCAATATCACTGATGAACATAGATGTGAGAATCCTCAACAAAATATTCGCAAACCAAATCCAATTAAAAGGATACATTAAGTACATCAAAAGGATCATACACCATGAGCAAGTGGGATTTATCCCAGGGATGCAAGAATTTTTCAATATCTGCAAATCAATCAATATGATACACCACATTAAGAAATTGAAGAATAAAAACCATATGATTATCTTAACAGATGCAGAAAAAGCTTTTGACCAAATTCAACATTGATTTATGATGAAA